>NC_091997.1:90170829-90887315 GCF_044704955.1 Pristiophorus japonicus
ATCTTTTAAAACTTTTCCGCTGGTAAAAACACGCCGTATCCTTGCTTTTACCAGGCGCAAGAGTTTGAAGAACATTCGCTGGGCAAGAGTTCAGCAAATAGCCCAAATCTCCGCCCGCGAAGGCCCTTATCCCAGGGATGTGTTGGAACTGGACACTTCACAAGTGCCAGATTTTGGCGCGTGCGCCGAGAACCGTCATTGCGAGGCTTCTACAGGTGCGAGCGCACGTCGTGTGAGCCTGTAGAGACCGTGATTTTTGCCTCATTACTTGTTTTTTTTTAAAAAGCAAATGTTTGTGCACTTTGTTATCTCTATTTATATTTTTTCACAACTTTTCACAAGATTTATAATAGGTTAAAAATAAGCTGCATCACAAACATTTCTACCTCTCCAGTTCATCACTATGATATTGCCATTTCAGTAACTTTAGAACGAGCAATTTTTTTTTTTAAAAACAGTAAACGGGTAAGCTGGAACTTCTACAAAACAGGATTTCCTGATAGCTAATGAGGTTTATCGCGAGCAAAGAAGTGTGCCAAAACTGCTCATTTTATTCACAAGCCACACAAGTGACAGCTTTTAGCCACAATTACATGACCAAGGTGCTAGCCAGTAATGAGGTAACCAAAGCATCTGCCTCAGTATCTTTCTCCAATCTCGATTTCACAAAAATTCTAGATGATGCAAAGAACGCAGTCATTTTCTTTAATATAAAAGCTGTGGACTGCAGGAAGATATCAATGTACCGGTAACGTGGGCAGAACAGTAGCAAATGGAATGAGATAATGCATGTGGGTCTAACAAGGCAAGGGAATACATATTAAATGGTAGGACACTGAAAAGTGTAGAGGAACACTTCGAGTGTGAGTCCACAGATCCCTGAAGGCGGCAGGCCAGGTAGATAAGGTGGTTAAGAAGGCATATGGAATACTTGCCTTTATTAGTCGAAGCATGGAATACAAGAGCAAGGAGGTTATGCTTGAACTGTATAAAACACTGGTTAGGCCGTAGCTGGGGTACTGTGTGCCGTTCTGGTCACCACATTACAGGAAAGATGTGATTGTACTGGAAAGGGTGCATAAGAGTTTACAAGAATGTTGCCCGGACTGGAGAATTTCGGCGACGAGGAAAGATTGAAGATCCTGGGTTTGATTTCATTGGAACAGAGGAGGCCGAGGAGAGATCTGACTGAGGTGTATAAAATGATGAGGGGCCTGGATAGAGTGGATAGGAAGGACCCGTTTCCCTTGGCAGAGGGGTGAACAACCAGGAGGCATAGATTTAAAGTAATTGGGGGGAGGTTTAGAGGGGCTATGAGGGGAAATGTCTTCACCCAGAGGGTGGTGGGGGTCTGGAACTCACTGCCTGAAAGGGTGGTAGAGGGAGAAACCCTCACCGCATTCAAAAGATACCTGGATGTGCACTTAAAGTGCCATAACCTATAGGGCTACGGACCAATAGCTGGAAAGTGGGATTAGGCTGGATAGTTCTTGGTCGACCGGCGCGGACACGACGGGCTGAAATGGCCTCCTTCTGTGCTGTAAATTTCCATGATTCTTTGATAAAACAGCGGTTTTCAAACATTCGTGCGTGGGGAAACCTCTGCAAATATAAAACCCACTCTACTCAACAATCCAAATGAAACTAGTTGGAAGAAGGCATATCGATCAGCGGGCTGGGACCATTAGAGGAAGCAGTGTGCGGCAGCCCAGTCCGGAAATCGTCGCGGTCCCAGCCTGCAAGACAATCAGTAGGCCAGGGCCATCAGAGGGAGCAGCATGCGGCGGCAGGCCACTGCAGGGAGCAGCGCGTGCTGCTGCAGGAGGGAGACGGCTGACTGCAGTGCAGGCAGGTATAGCAGGAGCGGTGAGGTCGGGGCGAAGGAGCGGCAAGAGTTCGTAGAGGGATGTGATCGGGTCCCAGGAAAGGCGAGAGTTAGGGCCCAGAAGAGGCGAGGGCCCAGGGGCAGCACGGGCCAGCCCATACTGCGATATGTGTGCGCACGAGGTTCGTGCAGCAGAGTTGGTCTCCAGTCGTCTTGGTTAATCCTTGCCACTGGACCTAGACCTAGCTCTGTCAAGCCCGTGTGGTGGCTGGTGTGCAACGGTCACCACACGTTAAAAAAATCCATGCACAGGCATTATCCACCCTTCAGAATGTATTCGGGACCTGGAATATTAGATCCTTCATTGAAACACCTGTGAACTCATCCCTTTTCGGCGTGGGAGCAAGTCATCCTCGCTTCGATGGACTGCCTATGATGCTGAGGAAATCAGCAACTGCAGAAAAATATAGTAACTTGAAGAGCAAGAGGATAGTATGCATGTACAGCAAGTAATCAGGAAGGCCAATATTGCAAAGGGGATGGAGTATAAAAGCAGGGAAGTCTTACTACAGCTATATAAGGTATTGGTGAGGCCACACCTGGAATACAGCGTGCAGTTTTGGTTTCCATATTTACGAAAGGATATACTTGCTTTGGAGGCAGTTCAGAGAAGGTTCACTAAGTTGATTCCGGAGATGAGGGGGTTGACGTATGAGGAAAGGTTGAGTAGGTTGGGCCTCTACTCATTGGCATTCAGAAGAATGAGAGGTGATCTTATCGAAGCATAGAAGATTATGATGGGGCTTGACAAGGTAGATGCAGAGAGGATGTTTCCACTGATGGGGGAAGACTAGAACTAGAGGGCATGATCTTAGAATAAGGGGCCGCCCATTTAAAACTGAGATAAGGAGAATTTCTTCTCTGAGGGTTGTAAATCTGTAGAATTCGCTGCCTGAGAGAGCTGTGGAAACTGGGACATTGAATAAATTTAAGACAGTTTCTTAAACGATAAGGGGATAAGGGATTATGGGGAGCGGGCAGGGAAGTGGAGCTGAGTCCATGATCAGATCAGCCATGATCTTATTGAATGGCGGAGCAGACTCGAGGGGCCGTATGGCCTACTCCTGTTCCTATTTCTTATGGTCTTACGTTCTTATGATAAGAGATCGAATGACTGCAGCCACCCTCTCATCCAGTGTCAAATTCATAGGGTCCAGATATTAGTCTGAAAGCCTCTGGGAGAGCACAAGAAAAATGTCTCCTCTCCTAAATGTGCTGCTTCTTTTATATTGAACAGTGAAGCAATGTATTAAATTGACTAGTGCATTTGGAGGACAAAGGATGCAGTATCAAGAAATGTCATGTTTGTAAATTCTAGGTCACACTGAGGTGTTAAGTACAATACATCTATCGGTATCACAGCAGAAATCCTGTGTATGATGCACAGTCCCTAAACACATCAACCTACTTCCTGTATCAGGCTTTTATAATGGCAAACCTGCATTTCAACATGCCACAGTGGAAAAACCCTCGGTCAGTAGTGGGAACTTTTTTTAGTGGGAACTTTTCATTGCCTCAGTTTGTTGACTAACCAATCGAATTGCTTAAAATGCCTTTCTAATATCTAAAATAAGGTTTTCAAACAGGACAAGGAATTCAACAAAAGTTAATCATGGTATACAAATTTCTAAATTTACCCATTGAACCATCCTGTTTGTCTTTTAGTAACCTCATTAAAGTTTTTACCTCAAGTCCTCAGCTCGAGTTTCAACTGTTTACCCGAACTGTTGCAGAAAGTATTGACCTGCATTCTTAATTCTGAACGTGTGCAGTTTGTGGCACTGCCCAGCATGAAGTCTCTACATGGACAGAAACTGAAGGGTGGGAAGCGTATGATTCGAGTTGCTTTGTTTTCTCCAAAAGACTGAGTTAAACGGGTCTTTGAATTCTCAAAGCTTAATTTCAGGAAAATTATAACATTTAAGTTCATTAATAAATGATCATAGAATCATAGAAATTTACGGCTCGGATGGCGATCATTTTGGCTCATTGTGTCTGCGCCGACTGAAAAAGAGCTATCCAGCCTAATCCCACTTTCCAGCTCCAGGTCTGTGGTCCTATAGGTTATGACTCTTCAAGTGCACATCCAAGTATTTTTTTTAAACTGTGGTGAGGGTTTCTGCCTCTACCACCCTTTCAGGCAGTGAGTTCCAGAACCCCACCACCCTCTGGATGAAAAATGTTCTCCTCAAAATCAATCCTTTTACCAATTCCTTTAAATCTTTGCGCCCTGGTTATTGACCCCTCTGCCAAGGGAAATAGGTCCTTCCTCTCCACTCTATCGAGGCCTGCCCATTTTATACACCTCATTGTTTCTTGTTACAGGTAGATGACAAGGATTGTTTATAGAGAAGGGATTTCTAAATCACTTCCCTCTTTTTTGGTTATATATTTAGTTATAAATATCTACCGGACAACTTTTGAGGATGAAGGAAATTTATCAAAAGCTTAAATTGTGGAAACACTGAACTGTAAAGTAGTTGAGGTCATTTGTTAGTTTATGTTTATTAAAAGACTGTACAAGTCAACAAACTCACCAACAGTGCACTGATTCATACTTTTCCACTTCTGCGAAGGGCACATGCGAGATCGCTGTGCACCCCAGCAGCCGCCAGCCCATGATTTCTATCCATTGATTTTAAGAAGCCACATTGCTTAATGATCTCAAATGCCAGTACACTTGCCATTCCATATCCCAGAATCAGCCTCAGTGTTCTCTGAAGCTCCCTCTCCAGTTTTACATGAAATCTAGGATCCCAATCTCCAAATGCTCCCAGACCCTGGCACCCACCTCAGAATTCTGCTCGATCCCAGGACCCCCATCTCAATACTGCCCGACTCTGAGTCAGAGGAACATTAGGAACAGGAGTGGGCCATTCAGCCCTTCGAGCCTGCTCCGCCATTCAATTAGATCATGGTGATCTGATCTTGGCCTCAACTCCACTTCCCTGCCCTACCCTACCTGCATAACCCTCGTCTCCCATATCGTTCAAAAATCTGTCTATCTCTGCCTTAAATATATTCAATGACCCAGCCTCCACAGCTCTCTGGGGCAGAGAATTCCAAAGATTCACAACCCTGAGAAGAAATTCCTCCTCATTTCCGTTTTAAATGGGCGACCCCTTATTCTGAAACTATGCCCCCTTGTTCTCGATTCCCCACGAGGGGAAACATCCTCTCTGCATCTACCCCATCAAGCCCCCTCAAAATCTTATATTTTCTCTAAGATCACCTCTCATTCTTCTCAACTCCAAATAAGTATAGGCCCAATCTGTTAGATCCCAGGACCCCACCTCAATACTGCCCGCCTCTGGGTCACAGACACATTAGGAACAGGAGTGGTCCATTCAGCCCCTCGAGCCTGCTCCGCCATTCAATTCGATCGCGGCTGATCTGCAACTCAACTCCGTTTACCTGCCTGTCCTCCATATCTCTTGATAAATGATCGCAGTCTTGCAAGCTCCAATTGTTTCCCCCCGCCCAGCATCCACAGCCTTTGTGGGGGGGGGGGGGGGGGGGGGGGCGCAAATTCTAAATTTCTATCACCCTTTGTTGAAAAAGTGCTTCCCGATTATGCTGCTGATCCTCTCCCTGGTGGTCCCAGGATATCTCCCAATGATGATTTCAGCATTCCTGGTAACATAGGTTGTACCTCCCTTATCCGGAACCCTCGGGACCTGGCCTGTTCTGGATAAGGGATTTTTTTGGACGAGGAGTGATCACGTTAAAATTGGATGATACAGGTACTGAGTAAGGGGATATTGGGGCTGGCTGGCTGGCTTGGGGCAGGGAGTGCAACAGAGAGATCATGGGGGTGGGGGGTGGGGGCGCGGATCCCAGGGTCAGGCCAGCGACTGCAGGAGTCGGCAGTGAGGAAGGACTTCAATTTATACATGTTGGAGTTCTGCGCATGCGCCACCCGGTGACCGGGAATGGTTCTGGACGAGGGGTGGTTCCGGATAAGGGAGTTCTGGATAAGGGAGGTTCAACCTGTACGACTTGACATAACACCTCCGGCTCACCGTGAGGAATACCGGGAAGTGTCTTTCTTATAGTGCGCAAATCCTGTCCACATAAGCATCAGGATTTCGTGGTTCATTTGCTGCTGACATGTTATAATGGAAAACCATGGGAAAAGAACATTTGTCTATCACCAGAAGATATTTTAGCCAGGCTCACCCTCAGCCCATCTTTTCTCTTCCTGTATTTCTAACATCTATCACAGAGAATCATTTTATAAAAAACAAGTACACATTTCAATTCCTCCCGCCCCTTGGATTCCAAGTTTACCTTTCCGTTGATCTCACTCCCACATTCCCAAGCTTCTCGCTCCAGACCCTGCCCCGTTCCACCATTATCGGCCCAGAGCCTGTTGCCTACTATTTGCTCATCCCAGCCAGCCTACCCACTGCCTGCCTGCTTCTCTCCAGTACCACCCTCAGGCTTCCTTCCTCATGCTCACCGCTAAACTCGCACTGCACTTCAGAAAAGTCTAGGAGCAGGAGTAGGCCATGCAGCCCCACAAGCCTGTTCCACCATCCAATAAGATCACGGCTGATCTTCGAACGAACTCAGTCTGTGTCAGCTGTGGTTCAGTGGGTAGCTCTCTCGCCTCTGAGTCAGGAGGTCGTAGGTTCAAGTCCTACTCCAGGGACTTGAGCAGACAAATCTAGGCTGACACTCCAGTGCAGTACTGAGGGAGTGCTGCACTGTCAAAGATGCCGTCTTACGGATGAGACATTAAACCAAGGCCCCGCCCCTGCTCAGGTGGACATAAAAGATCCCATGGCACTATTTCGTAGAAGACGAGGGGAGTTATCCCCGGTGTCCTGGCCAATATTTATTCCTCAATCAACTAACAAAAACAGATTATCTGGTCATTATCACATTGCTTTTTGTGGGAACCGGCTGTGCGCAGATTGGCTGACGTGTTTCCCACAGTGACTATGCTCCAAAAGTACTTCACTGGCTGTAAAGCGCTTTGAGACGTCCGGTGGTCCTGAAAGGCGCTATATAAATGCAAATCTTCCTTTTTTTTCCATTCTTAAATATATTCAATGGCTGCACATCCATAGCCCTCTGGGGTAAAGAGACGAGAAGATCTGGGGATGGGCTGGAGTCCTTGTGGCAAGCTGGGCAAAGCTCTCGGGCAGGCTGGGGTCAGCAAAAGGGGGGGTGGGGGTTAAACAAGAAGAAACGTCTTTATCCAGGGAGTGGTTACAATGTGGAACTCGCTACCACAGGGAGCGGTCGAGGTGAATAGCATAGATGCATTTAAGGGTAAAGCTAGATAAACACATCAGGTTATGCTGATATGGCGAGATGAAGAGGGGCGGGAGGAGGCTGGTGTGGAACATTAACAGCAGCATAGACCAGTTGGGCTGTACTGTACATTCTATGTCGAAGCTGGCCTGACTGTGAGGGCATCGTGGTAAGGATGGGACGGACGGAGGAAGAGATGAGGTGGGTAGCTATGATGCAGAGTTGGCATTGCAGACGTGGCTAGAGGGAAATCTGGCTAATAGGTGGGGAGAGAGGGTGGAAACCGAAGGCAAAAATGGTAGTGAGGGAGAAAGAGGCAGATCATACAGGGCATGGTGGTGGGGAACCATTTTGGTTACACCACTTTTCTCCTCCTCCAAAAATGGTTCTGCACCACCATGACCTGTATGGACAGCCATGTTCACCCTCAGCCCCACTGCCATTTTGGGAAGGAGGGGAAAGAGATGCAAGCAAAAGTACACAAAGAAAAGGTTCAGCAGTAATTATGGGCTGTGCAGAATGCATTGTAAGGCTTCACATTCCCCCATCGGTAATGCATCTCCTGCACAAAATTAGAGAAAAGGGGGACGTAAAAATACAAGATGTCGTCATAACTTCATCGTATTATTAGGAAATTTACTATGAACAAGTAAAATTGGGCAACAAGGACTCCAGGAATGCTGTTGATGGCTACGGCTGAAGATCAGAGATCGAGAGATCGTCGTCGATTTGGCAGTCAACAATTCCACGACTGTGGACAAATCAGAAAAACATGCAGAAAAATCGAGTGGCAGAAAAGTGTAAGCTATGCTCAAGGTAACGAGTGCTCCAATTACCAAAACACAACCAACAGTTCAGAGAAGATCAACGTGGCTGATCCTTCACGTCAGAGAGCAGGGTTGTGAGGAGAGAGTGAAGAAGCTTGGTCTCATCAACCTTGAAGGGAGGTGACCGAGACACAACATCAGGTATCAGAGACCACAAATATAGAAAAAGGTACACAGAGGAAATTACTTCAAAAGTAGACCCGAGTCGGTCAAAGGGACACAGCTCAATCTGTAAACGACAAGTTTAGGCTCGATGTCAGGACATTCTTCACACAAAGAATGTGAAGGCCATGAAATAATTTCTAGGTACGGAAGGGGAGGGGAAAATCCGGGAGTCCTTCAACAAACTGATGCAATAATTGGGGGTTGGGGACATCTGTAAAAGAATAATTTCAAAGGATATTGGAAAAGGACAGACTACAGTACATGGATAATTATTTCACAGACCCAATGTGACAAAAAGCTTCTGCCTGTGCTGGAAAATTCTGCACCAGGTCTCTGTAAAAGGACAGCACTATGTGGCATACCGCTTTCCTGCATCATATTCACGGGAAGGAAATGGTTAATTATTTAACCATAGAAACATACAAAATTCTGACGGGATTGAACAGGTTAGATGCAGGAAGAATGTTCCCGATGTTGGGGAAGTCCAGAACCAGGGGTCACAGTCTAAGGATAAGGGGCAAGTTTAGGACCGACATGAGAAACTTCTTCACTCAGAGAGCTGTGAGCATGTGGAATTCTCTACCACAGAAAGTTGTTGAGGCCAGTTCGTTAGATATATTCAAAAGGGAGTTAGATGTGGCCCTTACGGCTAAAGGGATCAAGGGGTATGGAGAGAAAGCAGGAATGGGGTACTGAGGTGAATGATCAACCATGATCTTATTGAATGGTGGTGCAGGCTCGAAGGGCCGAATGGCCTAATCCTGCATTCTATGTTTCTGTTTCCATGTACATTCACTTTTAGATTTTGCCTGTTGAGTAACTTTCTTGTTAGAAGGGGGAAATGTCACTTTCAGTTTCATTTCCAGTGAAATGATCAGCATGGACGGCAGCAAGGACTGCGAGTAATGTAATTTCTTTTTCGGGCCGCACTGTCCATTCTATTGAAAATCCAGCAAGCTGGTGGCACGCGACCCTCCCAGAGCACGGTGCGGGGACACTTGCGGGCCATAGCCACACAGCCTACAGGGAACATTGGCCGCAATGATCTTTGTTCACTCAGACTTGAGAGCTACCTCAGATTTCTCAGCAGTGAGACATCTATAGACGTGCTTTGACCATCAAGTCAAGAAACTATGGCTTTAGATGGTGAATCCTCCAATGACAGCAGTGTAACGTCCCTGAAGAGGGCCTTAATTCCCTATAACTGTCTCAGCTTCAATAACTCGATTGACAGGTCAGTCAAGGTGACGGCTTGGGGAGTGATTCTTGTTAAAACTGATGTTATTGCAGCTAATTGGATGAAGTCATACTTTGAAACAAAAGGATTCTCAAGCAGCCAGAATGAAAGACAGGTTTAAAAAGAGGGGTGCTGGAATAGATACTTAGAATTCGTCAATATTTGTCCTGGTGATCCCTTCGAGCTCGAAACCTGCGACGTAGTGAATTCTGTGGTCTTGTACTACCCCCCCCCCCCCCCCCCAAGTACCTCAAATGCATGTGTAATTATTATCAGTAATGATTATCATTGTACATGTGTGGCTACAGTGCCAGCTGTGGCTCAGTGGGCAGCACTCTTGCCTCGAAGTCAGAAGGTTGTGGGTTCAAGCCCCACTCCAGGGACTTGAGCACATAAATCTCAGCTAGCATTCCAGTGCAGTGCTGAGGGAGTGCTGAGGTGCCGTCTTTCGGACGAGATGTTAAACCGAGGCCCCGTCTGCCCTCTCAGGTGAACATAAAAGATCTCATGGCACTATTCTGAAGAAGAGCAGGGGAGTTATACCCAGTGCCTTGGCCAATATTTATCCCTCAATCAACAAAACAAAAACAGATTATCTGGTCATCATCACATTGCTGTTTGTGGGAGCTTGCTGTGCACAAATTGGCTGCTGCTTTTCACACATTATAACAGTGACTACACTCCAAAAGTACTTCATTGGCTGTAAAGCGCTTTGAGACGTCTGAAAGTGGTCATGAAAGTCGCTATATAAATGCAAGTCTGTCTTTCTTTATTGGTAATAATGGTTAGCATTGTAGGTTTAATTCCTACGAAAACTTGGAACACTATAAGCTTGTGGAATATCTTATGAGAACATCCATCCCGAACACCACCTTGTGATCTTCCAATTACTTCCACCTTGTCTCATTTACTCATTTTCCTTCCTTTTCTCCACCTCCGTCCCCACCCCTCTCAGTAAACTGCTCCTGGTGATGTTACTACATTATGGACTTCAGCTGATTCAGAATATGTCTAGCCACATGCATCACTCACACATCGCTGTGAGGAACTGGCCTGCAGACACAGAAGGGGCCAAAGGTCAGGCACAATCACGCACGTGCAATCAGCTAAAACTGAAAACGTGGCAGCAAACAAAACAAAATGTAGAGGGAAAACTTTAAGAAGGTAAACCTAAGAACTCAAACAGAGAACAGATAGATGGTGGAGGAAGAGATACAAGAATATAACGTAAGAACATAAGAATTAGGAGTAGGACATTCGGCCCCTCGAGCCTGCTCCGCCATTCAATGAGATCATGGCTGATCTTCTACCTCAACTCCACTTTCCTGCACTGTCCACATTTCCCTTGATTTCCTCAATATCCAAGAATCTATCGATCTCTGTCCTGAATATACTCAAAGACTAAACCTCCACAGCCCTCTGGAGCAGAGAATTCCAAAGATTCACCACCCTCTGAGTGAAGACATTTCTCATCATCTCAGTCCTAAATGGCCGACCCCTTATTCTGAGACTGTGACCCCTGGTTCTAGACACTCCAGCCCGGGGGAAACATCCTCCCTGCATCTACTCTGTAAGAACTGTGTATATTTCAATGAGGCCACCTCTCATTCTTCTAAACTCTAGGGAATATAAGCCAAGTCTACTCATTCTCTCCTCATAGGACAATCTCCCCATCCCAGGAATCAGTCTGGTGAACCTTCGTTGCACTCCCTCAAATGGTAAGTATATCCTTCCTTAAACAAGGAGATCAACATTAATATCAGAGAGCAGGCCACAGGTCATGCCAACTGGGCCCAAATCCAAGGCAAACTAGAAGAAAGCCCAGATAAAGAACAAACTTGTAGAAAGAAACAGTGGTGTGGGAACATGGAAAACCATATACTTATCAGAAAAAATTTTCAGCCATACAAGTGATTCACACAGAAAATCTCCATGGACAGAATTCAACCTCTGGCAAAATTAAAGCTGCAGTTGTACCATCTTTCTTTATATAATTTCTCCCCACCCCCTCCACCACCACTATTATGCCAGATCATTCAATTTCACACATGTACACCGATGATTTGGATCCAAGCGAGGAGTGGTGTCCAAATTGGCAGACGATTCTAAAGTCGGAAGCCCTGTGCAACAATTCTGAGGGCCAAATGAATCTGCAAGGGGATATTTATATGATGATGAAATTGGTAAAAAGTGGCAGTTGGAATTTAATGTTAGTGAATGTGAGGTAGAACATTTTGGTAAAAAGTTGCAATAATTATCGTTTGAATGAGGGACATCTGGGTGTTGCGGTCGGGCAGAGCACTGTATGGGTTTCAGGTTCACAAGATAGGAAAAATTGCACCTTAAGTGCATATGGTCATAAAGTGCTATGAGAATGCTGAGTTTTAAGGCAAGAACAAGATGTGGGATTTATGCAACACCTTTCAGGATGACTGCGCAGAGAATAAACACCAACACGCACTGGTTCAGCGAAACAGTTTAACCAAAGTTCACAATCCACAATACCTGCACCGAAACATCATCATAGCTTCAGGCATCAATGGTGACTCTACCCATTGAACCCACCTCCTGCCCATGCTTCCCACTATGGCCACACACCCACTGCTTCTCAACCCATCCTCTCTGCCCCTCCCCCTCCTCCACTGCCCGTACCCTCGCCCACTCCTCCACTGCCCAGAACCTCGCCCACTCCTCCACTGCCCAGAACCTCACCCACTCCTCCACCACCACCACTGCCTGGACCCTCACCCATTCCCCGGACCCTCACCCCCTCCTCCACCACCACCACTGCCCAGACCCTCGCCCATTCCTCCTCCACTGCAGGGACCCTCACCCCCCCTCCTCCACAACCACCACTGCCCAGACCCTCACCCATTCCTCCTCCACTGCAGGGACCCTCACCCCCCCTCCACCACCACCACCACCACTGCCCAGACCCTCACCCATTCCTCCTCCACTGCCCAGACCCTCACCCCCTCCTCCACCACCACCGCCCGGACCCTCACCCATTCCTCCTCCACTGCCCAGACCCTCACCCATTCCTCCTCCACTGCAGGGACCCTCACCCCCCCTCCACCACCACCACCACCACTGCCCAGACCCTCACCCCCTCCTCCACCACCACCGCCCGGACCCTCACCCATTCCTCCTCCACTGCCCGGACCCTCGCCCACTCCTCCACAACCACCACTGCCCGGACCCTCCCACATTCCTCCACAACCACCACTGCCCGGACCCTCGCCCATTCCTCCACAACCACCACTGCCCGGACCCTCGCCCATTCCTCCTCCACTAACTGGACCCTCGCCCCCTTCTCCACTGCCCAGACACCCTACTCCTCCACCACCACTGCCCAGACCCTCGCCCCCTCCTCCAGTCGACCCTCACCCCCTCCGCTGCCCAGACCCTCACCACCACCTCCTCCTCCTCCCCCTCCTCCATCATTGCCTGGACCCTCGACCCCTTCTCTGCTCGGTCACCCTCACCTCCTACCCTCTCTCTCTCTCTCTCTCTCTCTCCCCCCTCCCGGGCCAGCATCAGTCCCAGCACCCTGACAGCTCTCTCTCTCTCACACACAGACACAGAGACAGACAGACTCTCTCACACACACACACACACAGAGAGCGCGGGCCCGGGTGCCGGGGGAGGCCGGCCGCCGCTCCGACACCGCCTGACAGGGGGCGGGCCGCGCCGGAAGCCCAGAGCCCGGGAGTCGGGCCGGGGCCTTACCTCCCCAGATGCCCAGTTTGAGTTGGGATTTGTCCAGGTTCTCCACGTAGTCCCCCAAAAACCGGTTGAGCAGCTCTGCCACCAGCGCCTCGAACACCATGGCTCCCCGCGCGCCGTCAACACACTCCGCGCTCCCGACCGCGTGACGCACCGCCTCCCAACGCGCGACCCCGCTCCCGCTCCCGCTCCCGCTCTTATACTGTCCCCGCTCACACTGACTGGCACTGTGTCTCTGCTCACACTGACTGGCACTGTGTCCCTGCTCACACTGACTGGCACTGTGTCCCTGCTCACACTGACTGGCACTGTGTCGGCTCACACTGACTGGCACTGCGTCTGCTCACATAAGAACATAAGAATTAGGAACAGGAGTAGGCCATCTAGCCCCTCGAGCCTGCTCCGCCATTCAAAAAGATCATGGCTGATCTGGCCGTGGACTTAGCTCCACTTACCCGCCCGCTCCCCATACCCTTAATTCCCTTATTGGTTAAAAATCTATCTATCTGTGACTTGAATACATTCAATGAGCTAGCCTCAACTGCTTCCCTGGGCAGAGAATGCCACAGATTCACAACCCTCTGGGAGAAGAAATTCCTTCTCAACTCGGTTTTAAATTGGCTCCCCAATATTTTGAGGCTGTGCCCCCTAGTTCTAATCTCCCCGACCAGTGGAAACAACATCTCTGCCTCTATCTTGTCGATCCCATTCATTATTTTAAATGTTTCTATAAGATCACCCCTCATCCTTCTGAACTCCAACAAGTAAAGACCCAGTCTACTCAATCTATCATCATAAGGTAACCCCCTCATCTCCGGAATCAGCCTAGTGAATCGTCTCTGTACCCCCTCCAAAGCTAGTATATCCTTCCTTAAGTAAGGTGACCAAAACTGCACGCAGTACTCCAGGTGCGGCCTCACCAATACCCTGTACAGTTGCAGCAGGACCTCCCTGCTTTTGTACTCCATCCCTCTTGCAATAAAGGTCAACATTCCATTCGCCTTCCTGATTACCTGCTGTACCTGCAAACTAACTTTTTGGGATTCATGCACAAGGACCCCCAGGTCCATCTGCACCACAGCATGTTGTAATTTCTCCCCATTCAAATAATATTCCCTTTTACTGTTTTTTTTTCCAAGGTGGATGACCTCACATTTTCCTGCATTGTATTCCATCTGCCAAGCCTTAGCCCATTCACTGAACCTATCTAAATCTCTTTGCAGCCTCTCTGTGTCCTCTACACAACCCGCTTTCCCACTAATCTTTGTGTCATCTGCAAATTTTGTTACACTACACTCTGTCCCCTCCTCCAGGTCATCTATGTATATTGTAAACAGTTGTGGTCCCAGCACTATTCCCTGTGGCCCCCACTAACCACCGATTTCCAACCTGAAAAGGACCCATTTATCCCAACTCTCTGCTTTCTGTTAGCCAGCCAATTCTCTATCCATGCTAATACATTTCCGCTGACTCCGCGTACCTTTATCTTCTGCAGTAACCTTTTGTGTGGCACCTTATCGAATGCCTTTTGGAAATCTAAATACAACACATCCATCGGTACACCTCTATCCACCACGCTCGTTATATCTCCAAAGAATTCCAGTAAATTAGTTAAACATGATTTCTCCTTCATGAATCCATGTTGCGTCTGCTTGATTGCACTATTCCTATCTAGATGTCCCGCTATTTCTTCCTTAATGATAGCTTCAAGCATTTTCCCCACGACAGATGTTAAACTAACCGGCCTATAGTTACCTGCCTTTTGTCTGCCCCCTTTTTTAAACAGAGGTGTTACATTAGCTGCTTTCCAATCCACTGGTACCTCCCCAGAGTCCAGAGAATTTTGGTAGATTATAACCAATGCATCTTCTATAACTTCTGCCATCTCTTTTAATACCCTGGGATGCATTCCATCAGGACCAGGGGACTTGTCTTCCTTGAGTCCCATTAGCCTGTCCAGCACTACCTCCCTAGTGCTAGTGATTGTCTCAAGGTCCTCCCTTCCCACATTCCCGTGACCAGCCATTTTTGGCATGGTTTTTGTGTCTTCCACTGTGAAGACCGAAGCAAAATAATTGTTTAAGGTCTCAGCCATTTCCACATTTCCCATTACTAAATCCCCCTTTTCATCTTCTAAAGGACCAACATTTACTTTAGTCACTCTTTTCCTTTTTATATTTCGGTAAAAGCTTTCACTATCTGTTTTTATGTTTTGCGCAAGTTTACTTTCGTAATCTATCTTTCCTTTCTTTATTGCTTTCTTAGTCATACTTTGCTGTCGTTTAAAATTTTCCCAATCTTCTAGTTTCCCACTAACTTTGGCCAGCTTAGAAACATAGAAACATAGAAAATAGTTGCAGGAGTAGGCCATTCGGCCTTTCGAGCCTGCACCGCCATTCAATGAGTTCATGGCTGAACATGCAACTTCAGTACCCCATCCCTGCTTTCTCGCCATACCCCTTGATCCCCCTAGAAGTAAGGTCTGACACAGTCAACTCATTGTTACGCCTGAGACCCCCAAACTCTGCTACTCAGAAATCCACATAGGTAGTGCTTCCATTGTCGGATGTGGAAATGCACATTGCTCCTCCCCAAAGGGGTCACGGTTCACTTAAACCTAAACTTAGCTCAGGTTGGTAACAGCCACGGCTTGACTGGGCCGCACAAGCGTGCACAGGAGCACAGCTGGAACTTAACTGGCAGTAAATGACACAGCCGGCCAGCACAGAACACAAGTGGCAAGAGCCACAACTCCAGCGACCAGGTCCTGGCAACAAGCCAGGCCAGCTGGTCAATCCACAGCACCCTGGGGTACTGTAGACCTTCCTGGCTCAGTATTGGATGAGTCAGCCAGCCACAGCAGATCGACTCATCAATAAGCATTTATCATGTGTCATCGTACAGCCAACACAGCCCCAAGAAGCCCTTCTAACTTACCCCAACCCCTTCCAAGGAGGATACAAAAAGAAACAAATGCACAGAGAAATGATGCAGCCGTGGAGGCGTTTACCTTGTTGTGTGGCTTCAGGAACATGGAATCCTTCACCCTTCCGAATCGAAAAGCAACACACAGGATGTCGACTTCTGTATAGCCGTCCTCGGGTAGATTGCTTATGTGAGCTAAATGGTCATATATAGTGCACCTGGCCTACGTAAAGAGAACGAGGAGACCAAGGAAATAAAACGAGGTAAACAATCAAGAGGTGATGAGCAACACAGTGCAGTCGCAATACAGCTTGTATCAGAAATTTTAAGACAATGCAGTGCACCAGGTTTCGCTGCCTCCCAACTCAAGCATACGGTGTCCCTTCTGTGGTCAGGGCACACTTCCACCGCCTCCACCAGCTTTCTGGTCACTCTTCACGCGCAAGTCCAAACAGTGATTGGTGGCAGACCTTTTGTTTGTAGATGTCTCAGACAATCCCAATCCAATCCTAATTTTCCAAGTACAGTTGCTGAATAGCAATCAATTGTAGAATCTGCCTGATTTATTTCTCCCCCTCCCCCGCCCCCGCACCTCCACTCCCAATTGGGCCTGCTAAGGCCACTTCCACCGTTGTCCATTCTGTGATTTAAGAAAATCAATTTACAATCTCTTACACATGGACCAAATTAAGGGAATGCTCCCCTGAACTGTCAGGTCCCGCCCTCCTGAAAACAGATGAAGCAGCAAGATACTTATACGCATTGGTTTTTAATTTGATACTCTCCTTTATTTCCTTGGTTATCCATGGCTGGTTATCCCTTCTCTTACCGCCCTTCTTTTTCACTGGAATATATTTTTGTTGCGCACTATGAAAGAGTTCCTTAAAAGTCCTCCACTGTTCCTCAATTGTGCCACCGTTTAGTCTATGTTCCCAGTCTACTTTAGCTAACTCTGCCCTCATCCCACTGTAGTCCCCTTTGTTTAAGCATAGTACGCTCGTTTGAGACACTACTTCCTCACCCTCAATCTGTATTACAAATTCAACCATACTGTGATCACTCATTCCGAGAGGATCTTTTACTCGGAGATCGTTTATTATTCCTGTCTCATTACACAGGACCAGATCTAAGACAGCTTGCTCCCTTGTAGGTTCTGTAATATACTGTTCTAAGAAACAATCCCGTATGCATTCTATGAATTCCTCCTCCAGGCTATCCCGTGCGATTTGATTTGACCAATCGATGTGTAGGTTAAAATCCCCCATGATTACTGCCGTTCCTTTTTCACATGCCTCTATTATTCCCTTGATTATTGTCCGCCCCACCGTGAAGTTATTATTTGGGGGCCTATAAACTACGCCCACCAGTGACTTTTTCCCCTTACTATCTCCAATCTCCACCCACAATGATTCAACATTTTGTTCATTAGAGCCAATATCATCTCTCACAACTGCCCTGATATCATCCTTTATTAACAGAGCTACCCCACCTCCTTTCCCTTCTTGTCTATCCTTCCGAATTGTCAGACACCCCTGTATGTTTAATTCCCAGTCTTGGCCACCCTGCAACCACGTTTCTGTAATGGCCACCAAATCATACCCATTTGTAATGATTTGTGCCGTTAACTCATTTACTTTATTTTGAATGCTGCATGCGTTTAGGTAGAGTGTTTTAATACTAGTTTTTAAACCATGATTTTTAGTTTTGACCCCTCCTGCAGCCCCTTTATCTTCATACATATTATCCCTTCCTATCACCTTGTGGTTTACACTTACCCCAGTGCTACTCTGCTCTGTTGCCTCCTGCCTTTTGCATTCTTTCTTGGGGTCCTGTTCATCTGCGCTCTCACCCACTCGAACTAGCTCAGAGCCCTCTCCTGGGTTCCGAATACTCCTCGCATTGAGGCAACGAGCTTTCAGGCTTGCCTTTTTATGACACTTTGACCCTTTAGAATTCTGCTGGACATTGGCCCTTTTTGTTTTTTGCCATGGTTTCTCTGCCCTCCACTTTTACTCATCTCCTTTCTGTCCTTTGCTTCTGTCTCCATTTTGCTTCCCTCTGTCTAACTGCATTGGTTCCCATTCCCCTGCCATATTAGTTTAACTCCTCCCCAACAGCACTCGCAAACCCTCCCCCTAAGACATTGGTTCCGGTCCTGCCCGGGTGCAGACTGTCCAGCACTGACTGGCACTGTCCATGCTCACACTGACTGGCACTGTGCCCCTGCTCACACTGACTGACACTGCCCTTGCTCACACTGACTGGCACTGTCCATGCTCATACTGACTGGCACTGTGTCCCTACTCAAACTGACTGGCAATGCCCCTGCTCACACTGACTGGTACTGTCCCTGCTCACACTGACTGGCACTGTGTCTGCTCACACTGACTCGCACCGTGTCTGCTCACACTGACTGGCACTGTCCCTGCTCACACTGACTGGCACTGTCCCTGCTCACACTGACTGGCACTGTGTCCCTGCTGACACTGACTGGCACTGTGTCCCTGCTCATATTGACTGGCACAGACACTGCTCACACTGACTGGCACTGTGTCCCTGCTCACACTGACTGGCATTGTGTCCCTGCTCACACTGACTGGCACAGTGTCTGCTCACACTGACTGGTACCGTCCCTGCTCACACTGACTGGCACTGTGTCCCTGCTCACATTGACTGGCATTATCCATGCTCACACTGACTTGCACTGTGTCCCTGCTCACACTGACTGGCACTGTCCCCGCTCACACTGACTGGCACTGTCCCTCATCACACTGACTGGCACTGTCCCTGCTCACACTGACTGGCACTGTGTCTGCTCACACTGACTGGCACTGTGTCCCTGCTCACACTGACTGGCAATGTGTCCCCGCTCACACTGATGACACTGTGTCCCCGCTTGCACTGACTGGCACTGTCCCTGCTCACACTGACTGGCACTGTGTCCCTGCTCACACTGACGCTGCTCACACTGACTGGCACCGTCCCTGCTCACTCTGATTGGCACTGTCCCTGCTCACGCTGACTGTCACTGCCCCTGCTCACACTGACTGGCAATGTGTCCCTGCTCACACTGACTGGCACTGACCCTGCTCACACTGACTGGCACTGTGTCCTTGCTCACACTGACTGGCACTGTGTCCCTTCTCACAGTGACTGCAGTGTCCCTGCTCACACTGACTGGCACTGTCCGTGCTCACACTGACTGGCACTGTGTCCTTGCTCACACTGACTGGCACTGTGTCCCTTCTCACAGTGACTGCAGTGTCCCTGCTCACACTGACTGGCACTGTCCGTGCTCACACTGACTGGCACTGTGTCCCTGCTTACACTGACTGGCACAGCCCCTGCTCACACTGACTGGCACTGACTCTGCTCACACTGACTGGCACTGTGGCCCTGCTCACACTGACTGGCACTGACCCTGCTCACACTGAATGGCACTGTGCCCTGCTCACACTGACTGGCACTGTGTCCCTGCTCACACTGACTGGCACTGCCCCTGCTCACACTGACTGGCACTGCGTCCCCGGTCACACTGACTGACACTGTTTACCTGCTCACACTGACTGGCACTGTGCCTGCTCACACTGACTGGCACTGGGTCCCAGCTCACACTGACTGGCACTGTTTACCTGCTCACACTGATTGGCACTGGCACTGCTCACACTGACTGGCACTGTCCCCTGCACACACTGACTGGCACTGTGCCCCTGCTCACACTGACTGACACTGTTTCCCTGCTCACACTGTCTGGCACTGCCACTGCTCACACTGACTGGCATTGTCACTGCTCACACTGACTGGCATTGTCCCTGCTCACACTGACTGGCACTGTGTCTGCACACACTGACTGGCACTGCCCCTACTCACACTGACTGCCACTGTCCCTGCTCACACTGACTGGCATTGTGTCCCTGGTCACACTGACTGGCAATGTGTCTGCTCACACTGACTGGCACTGCCCCTGCTCACACTGACTGGCATTGTGTCCCTGCTCACACTGACTAGCACTGTCCCTGCTCACACTGACTGGCATTGCCCCTGCTCACATGACTGGCACTGTCCCTGCTCACACTGACTGGCACTGTTTCCCTGCTCACACTGTCTGGCACTGCCCCTGCTCACACTGACTGGCATTGTCCCTTCTCACACTGTCTAGCACTGCCCCTGCTCACACTGACTGGCATTGTCCCTGCTCACACTGACTGGCATTGTCCCTGCTCACACTTACTGGCACTGTGTCTGCACACACTGAATGGCACTGCCTCTACTTACACTGACTGGCACCGTCCCTGCTCACACTGACTGGCAGTGTGTCCCTGGTCACACTGACTGGCAATGCGTCTGCTCACACTGACTGGCACTGTCCCTGCTCACACTGACTGGCACTGTCCCTGCTCACACTGACTGGCACTGTGTCCCTGCTCACACTGACTGGCACTGTGTCCCTGCTCATATTGACTGGCACAGACACTGCTCACACTGACTGGCACTGTGTCCCTGCTCACACTGACTGACACAGTTTACCTGCTCACACTGTCTGGCATTGTGTCCCTGGTCACACTGACTGGCAATGTGTCTGCTCACACTGACTGGCACTGCCCCTGCTCACACTGACTGGCATTGTGTCCCTGCTCACACTGACAGGCACTGTGTACCTGCTCACACTGACTGGCATTGCCCCTGCTCACATGACTGGCACTGTCCCTGCTCACACTGACTGGCACTGTTTCCCTGCTCACACTGTCTGGCACTGCCCCTGCTCACACTGACTGGCATTGTCCCTGCTCACACTGTCTGGCACTGCCCCTGCTCACACTGACTGGCATTGTCCCTGCTCACACTGACTGGCATTGTCCCTGCTCACACTGACTGGCACTGTGTCTGCACACACTGACTGGCACTGCCCCTACTTACACTGACTGGCACCGTCCCTGCTCACACTGATTGGCAGTGTGTCCCTGGTCACACTGACTGGCAATGCGTCTGCTCACACTGACTCGCACCGTGTCTGCTCACACTGACTGGCACTGTCCCTGCTCACACTGACTGGCACTGTCCTGCTCACACTGACTGGCACTGTGTCCCTGCTCACACTGACTGGCACTGTGTCCCTGCTCATATTGACTGGCACAGACACTGCTCACACTGACTGGCACTGTGTCCCTGCTCACACTGACTGGCATTGTGTCCCTGCTCACACTGACTGGCACAGTGTCTGCTCACACTGACTGATACCGTCCCTGCTCACACTGACTGGCACTGTGTCCCTGCTCACATTGACTGGCTTTATCCATGCTTACACTGACTTGCACTGTGTCCCTGCTCACACTGACTGGCACTGTCCCCACTCACACTGACTGGCACTGTCCCTGCTCACACTGACTGGCACTGTTTCCCTGCTCACACTGACTGGCACTGTGTACCTGCTCACACTGACTGGCATTGCCCCTGCTCACATGACTGGCACTGTCCCTGCTCACACTGACTGGACTTGTGCCCCTGGTCACACTGACTGGCACTGCCCATGCTCACACTGACTAGCACTGACCCTGCTCACACTGAATGGCACTGTGTTCCTGCTCACACTGACTGGCACTGTGTCTCTGCTCACACTGACTGGCACTGACTCTGCTCACACTGAATGGCACTGTGTCCCTGCTTACACTGACTGGCACTGCCCCTGCTCACACTGACTGGCACTGACTCTGCTCACACTGACTGGCACTGTGGCCCTGCTCACACTGACTGGCACTGACCCTGCTCACACTGAATGGCACTGTGCCCTGCTCACACTGACTGGCACTGTCCCTGCTCACACTGACTGGACCTGTGCCCCTGGTCACACTGACTGGCACTGCCCGTGCTCACACTGACTAGCACTGACCCTGCTCACACTGAATGGCACTGTGTTCCTGCTCACACTGACTGGCACTGTCCCTGCTCACACTGACTGGCACTGTGTCCCTGCTCACACTGACTGGCACTGTGTGCCTGCTCACACTGAATGGCACTGTGTTCCTGCTCACACTGACTGGCACTGTCCCTGCTCACACTGACTGGCACTGTGTCCCTGCTCACACTGACTGGCACTGTGCCTTCTCACACTGATCGGCACTGGCACTGCTCACACTGACTGGCACTGTCCCCTGCACACACTGACTGGCACTGTGCCCCTGCTCACACTGACTGGCACTGTGTCTGCTCACACTGACTGGCAATGTGTCCCCGCTCACACTGACGGGCACTGTGTCCCCGCTTGCACTGACTGGCACTGTCCCTGCTCACACTGACTGGCACTGTGTCCCTTCTCACACTGACGCTGCTCACACTAACTGGCACCGTCCCTGCTCACTCTGATTGGCACTGTCCCTGCTCACGCTGACTGTCACTGCCCCTGCTCACACTGACTGGCACTGTGTCCCTGCTCACACTGACTGGCACTGCCCCTGCTCACACTGACTGGCACTGCATCCCCGCTCACACTGACTGGCACTGTGTCCCAGCTCACACTGACTGGCACTGTGCCCCCACGCACAGTGACTGGCACTGTGACCCTGCTCACACTGACTGGCACTGTTTCCCTGCTCACACTGACTGGCACTGTCCCAGCTCACACTGACTGTCACTGCCCCTACTCACACTGACTGGCACTGTGTCCCTGCTCACACTGACTGGCACTGCCCCTGCTCACACTGACTGGCACTGTGTCCCTGCTCACACTGACTGGCACTGTTTCCCTGCTCACACTGACTGGCACTCTGTACCTGCTCACACTGACTGGCATTGCCCCTGCTCACATTGACTGGCACTGTCCCTGCTCACACTGACTGGCATTGTGTCCCTGCTCACACTGACTAGCACTGTCCCAGCTCACACTGACTGGCATTGCGTCCCTGCTCACACTGACTGGCACTGTCCCTGCTCACACTGTCTGGCACTGTGTCCCCGCTCACACTGACTGGCACTGTGTCCCTTCTCACAGTGACTGCAGTGTCCCTGCTCACACTGACTGGCACTGTGGTCCTGCCCACACTGGCTGGCACTGCCCCTGCTCACACTGACTGGCACTGACTCTGCTCACACTGACTGGCACTGTGGCCCTGCCCACACTGACTGGCACTGTCCCTGCTCACACTGACTGGCACTGACCCTGCTCACACTGAATGGCACTGTGCCCTTCTCATACTGACTGGCACTGTGTCCCTGCTCACACTGACTGGCACTGCCCCTGCTCACACTGACTGGCACTGCGTCCCCGGTCACACTGACTGGCACTGTGTCCCAGCTCACACTGACTGGCACTGTTTACCTGCTCACACTGACTGGCACTGTCCCTGCTCACACTGATTGGCACTGGCACTGCTCACACTGACTGGCACTGTCCCCTGCACACACTGACTGGCACTGTCACTGCTCACACTGACTGGCACTGTGTCCTTGCTCACACTGACTGGCACTGTTCCTGCTCACACTGACTGGCACTGTGTCCCTGCTCACACTGACTGGCACTGTGTCTGCTCACACTGACTGGCACTGTGACCCTGCTCACACTGACTGGCACAGTGTTCCTGCTCACACTGACTGGCACGGTCCCTGCTCACACTGACTGGCACTGTGCCCCAGCTCACACTGACTGGCACTGTGCCCCCACGCACAGTGACTGGCACTATGACCCTGCTCACACTGACTGGCACTGTTTCCCTGCTCACACTGACAGGCACTGTCCCAGCTCACACTGACTGGATCTGTGTCTGGTCACATTGACTGGCACTGCGTCCCTGCTCACACTGACTGGCACTGTGTCCCTGCTCACACTGACTGGCACTGTGTCCCTGCTCACACTGACTGGCATTGACCCTGCTCACACTGAATGGCACTGTGTCCCTGCTCACACTGACTGTCACTGCCCCATCTCACACTGACTGGCACTGTGTCCCTGCTCACACTGACTGGCACTGCCCCTGCTCACACTGACTGGCACTGTGTCCCTGCTCACACTGACTGGCACTGCCCCTGCTCACACTGACTGGCACTGTGTCCCTGCTCACACTGAATGGCACTGTGTCCCTGCTCACACAGACTGGCACTGTGTTCCTGCTCACACTGACTGACACTGCCCCTGCTCACACTGACTGGCACTGACCCTGCTCACACTGAATGGCACTGTGTCCCTGCTCACACTGACTGGCACTGTTCCTCGCTCGCACTGACTGGCACTGTGTCCCTTCTCACAGTGACTGCACTGTCCCAGCTAACACTGACTGGCACCGTCCGTGCTCACACTGACTGTCACTGTGTCCCTGCTCACACTGACTTGCACTGTGTCCCTGCTCACACTGACTGGCACTGTCCCTCCTCACACTGACTGGCACTGACCCTGCTCACACTGAATGGCACTGTGTCCCTGCTCACACTGACACTGGCACTGTGTCTGCTCACACTGACTGGCACTGCCCCTGCTCACACTGACTGGCACCGTCCCTGCTCACACTGACTGGCACTGTGTCCCTGCTCACACTGACTAAAACTGTGCCTGCTCACACTGACTGGCACAGTGTTCCTGCTCACACTGACTGGCACTGTCCCTGCTCACACTGCCTGGCACTGTCCCTGCTCACACTGACTGGCATTGTGTCCCCGCTTGCACTGACTGGCACTGTCCCTGCTCACACTGACTGGCACTGTGTCCCAGCTCACACTGACTGGCACTGTGCCCCGCGCACAGTGACTGGCACTGTGACCCTGCTCACACTGACTGGCACTGTTTCCCTGCTCACACTGACTGGCACTGTCCCAGCTCACACTGACTGCATCTGTGTCTGGTCACACTGACTGGCACTGTGTCCCTGCTCACACTGACTGGCACTGTGTCCCTGCTCACTGTGACTGGCACTGTTCCTGCTCACACTGACTGGCATTGACCTTGCTCACACTGAATGGCACTGTGTCCCTGCTCACACTGACTGTCACTGCCCCTGCTCACACTGACTGGCACTGTGTCCCTGCTCACTCTGACTGGCACTGCCCCTGCTCACACTGACTGGCACTGACCCTGCTCACACTGAATGGCACTGTGTCCCTGCTCACACTGACTGGCACTGTGTCCCCGCACACATTGACTGGCACTGTGTCCCTTCTCACAGTGACTGCACTGTCCCAGCTAACACTGACTGGTACAATCCGTGCTCACACTGACTGGCACTGTGTCCCTGCTCACACTTACTGGCATTGACCTTGCTCACACTGAATGGCACTGTGTCCTTGCTCACACTGACTGTCACTGTGCCTGCTCACACTGACTGGCACTGTGTCCCTGCTCACACTGACTGGCACTGTGTCTGCTCACACTGACTGGCACAGTGTTCCTGCTCACACTGACTGGCACTGTCCCTGCTCACACTGACTGGCACTGCATCCCCGCTCACACTGACTGGCACTGTGTCCCAGCTCACACTGACTGGCACTGTGCCCCCACGCACAGTGACTGGCACTGTGACCCTGCTCACACTGACTGGCACTGTTTCCCTGCTCACACTGACTGGCACTGTCCCAGCTCACACTGACTGGATCTGTGTCTGGTCACACTGACTGGCACTGTGTCCCTGCTCACACTGACTGGCACTGTGTCCCTGCTCACACTGACTGGCACTGTGTCCCTGCTCACACTGACTGGCATTGACACTGCTCACACTGAATGGCACTGTGTCCCTGCTTACACTGACTGTCACTGCCCCTGCTCACACTGACTGGCACTGTGTCCCTGCTCACACTGACTCTCACTGCCCCAGCTCTCACTGACTGGCACTGTGTCCCTGCTCACACTGACCTTCACTGCCCCTGCTCACACTGACTGGCACTGTGTCCCTTCTCACAGTGACTGGCACTATGTCCCTGCTCACACTGACTGACACTGCCCCTGCTCACACTGACTGGCACTGACCCTGCTCACACTGAATGGCACTGTGTCCCTGCTCACACTGACTGGCACTGTGTCCCCGCACACACTGACTGGCACTGTGTCCCTTCTCACAGTGACTGCACTGTCCCAGCTAACACTGACTGGTACCGTCCGTGCTCACACTGACTGACACTGTGTCCCTGCTCACACTGACTGGCACTGTGTCCCTGCTCACACTGACTGGCACTGCGTCTGCTCACACTGACTGGCACTGCCCCTGCTCACACTGACTGGCACTGTGTCTGCTCACACTGACTGGCACTGTGTCCCTGCTCACACTGACTGGCACTGCCCCTCCTCACACTGACTGGCACTGACCCTGCTCACACTGAATGGCAATGTGTCCCTGCTCACACTGACTGTCACTGCCCCTGCTCACACTGACTGGCACTGCCCCTGCTCACACTGTCTGGCACTGTCCCTGCTCACACTGACTGGCACTGTGTCTGCTCACACTGACTGGCACTGCCCCTGCTCACACTGACTGGCACTGTCCCTGCTCACACTGACTGGCACTGTTTCCCTGCTCACACTGACTGTCACTGCCCCTGCTCACACTGACTGGCACCGTCCCTGCTCACACTGACTGGCACTGTGTCCCTGCTCACACTGACTAAAACTGTGCCTGCTCACACTGACTGGCACAGTGTTCCTGCTCACACTGACTGGCACTGTGTCTGCTCACACTGACTGGCACAGTGTTCCTGCTCACACTGACTGGCACTGTCGCTGCTCACACTGACTGGCACTGTGTCCCTTCTCACACTGACTGGCACTGTGCCTGCTCACACTGACTGGCACTGTGTCCCTGCTCACACTGACTGGCACTGTGTCTGCTCACACTGACTGGCACAGTGTTCCTGCTCACACTGACTGGCACTGTCCCTGCTCACACTGACTGGCACTGCATCCCCACTCACACTGACTGGCACTGTGTCCCAGCTCACACTTACTGGTACTGTGCCCCCACGCACAGTGACTGGCACTGTGACCCTGCTCACACTGACTGGCACTGTTTCCCTGCTCACACTGACTGGCACTGTCCCAGCTCACACTGACTGGATCTGTGTCTGGTCACACTGACTGGCACTGTGTCCCTGCTCACACTGACTGACACTGCCCCTGCTCAAACTGACTGGCACTGGCTCTGCTCACACTGAATGGCACTGTGTCCCTGCTCACACTGACTGGCACTGTGTCCCCGCTCACACTGACTGGCACTGTGTCCCTTCTCACAGTGACTGCACTGTCCCAGCTAACACTGACTGGCACCGTCCGTGCTCACACTGACTGGCACTGTGTCCCTGCTCACACTGACTGGCACTGTGTCCCTGCTCACACTGACTGGCACTGTGTCCCTGTCACACTGACTGGCACTGCCCATCCTCACACTGACTGGCACTGACCCTGCTCACACTGAATGGCACTGTGTCCCTGCTCACACTGACTGTCACTGCCCCTGCTTACGCTGACTGGCACTGTGTCCTTGCACACACTGACACTGGCACGGTGTCTGCTCACACTGATTGGCACTGCCCCTGCTCACACTGACTGGCACCGTCCATGCTCACACTGACTGGCACTGTGTCCCTGCTCACACTGACTAAAACTGTGCCTGCTCACACTGACTGGCACAGTGTTCCTGCTCACACTGACTGGCACTGTCCCTGCTCACACTGACTGGCACTGTGTCCCCGCTTGCACTGACTGGCACTGTCCCTGCTCAAACTGACTGGCACTCTGTCCCAGCTCACACTGACTGGCACAGTGTTCCTGCTCACACTGACTGGCACTGTCCCTGCTCACACTGACTGGCACTGACCCTGCTCACACTGACTGGCACTGTGTCCCTTCTCACACTGACTGGCACCGTCCCTGCTCACTCTGATTGGCACTGTCCCTGCTCACGCTGACTGTCACTGCCCCTGCTCACACTGACTGGCACTGTGTCCCTGCTCAAACTGACTGGCACTGCCCCTGCTCACACTGACTGGCACTGCATCCCCGCTCACACTGACTGGCACTGTGTCCCAGCTCACACTGACTGGCACTGTGCCCCCACGCACAGTGACTGGCACTGTGACCCTGCTCACACTGACTGGCACTGTTTCCCTGCTCACACTGACTGGCACTGTCCCAGCTCACACTGACTGGATCTGTGTCTGGTCACACCGACTGGCACTGTGTCCCTGCTCACACTGACTGGCACTGTGTCCCTGCTCACACTGACTGGCACTGTGTCCCTGCTCACACTGACTGGCATTGACACTGCTCACACTGAATGGCACTGTGTCCCTGCTCACACTGACTGTCACTGCCCCTGCTCACACTGACTGGCACTGTGTCCCTGCTCAAACTGACTGGCACTGCCCCTGCTCACACTGACTGGCACTGTGTCCCTGCTCACAGTGACTGGCACTGTCCCTGCTCACACTGACTGGCACTGTGTCCCTGCTCACACTGACTGGCACTGTGCCCCTGCTCACACTGACTGGCACTGACCCTGCTCACACTGAATGGCACTGTGTCCCTGCTCACACTGACTGGCACTGTGTCCCTGCTCACACTGACTGGCATTGTGTCCCTGCTCACACTGACTAGCACTGTCCCTGCTCACACTGACTGGCATTGCGTCCCTGCTCACACTGACTGGCACTGTTTCCCTGCTCACACTGACTGGCACTGTGTCCCTGCTCACACTGACTGGCACTGACTCTGCTCACACTGAATGGCACTGTGTCCCCGCTCACACTGACTGGCACTGTGTCCCTTCTCACAGTGACTGCTGTGTCCCTGCTCACACTGACTGGCACTGTCCGTTCTCACACTGACTGGCACTGTGTCCCTGCTTACACTGACTGGCACTGCCCCTGCTCACACTGACTGGCACTGACTCTGCTCACACTGACTGGCACTGTGGCCCTGCTCACACTGACTGGCACTGACCCTGCTCACACTGAATGGCACTGTGCCCTGCTCACACTGACTGGCACTGTGTCCCTGCTCACACTGACTGGCACTGCCCCTGCTCACACTGTCTGGCACTGCGTCCCCGGTCACACTGACTGGCACTGTGTCCCAGCTCACACTGACTGGCACTGTTTACCTGCTAACACTGACTGGCACTGTGCCTTCTCACACTGATTGGCACTGGCACTGCTCACACTTACTGGCACTGTCCCCTGCACACACTGACTGGCACTGTGCCCCTGCTCACACTGACTGGCACTGTTTCCCTGCTCACACTGTCTGGCACTGCCTCTGCTCACACTGACTGGCATTGTCCCTGCTCACACTGACTGGCACTGTGTCTGCACACACTGACTGGCACTGCCCCTACTCACACTGACTGGCACCGGCCCTGCTCACACTGACTGGCACTGTCCCAGCTCACACTGACTGGATCTGTGTCTGGTCACACTGACTGGCACTGTGTCCCTGCTCACACTGACTGGCATTGTGTCCCTGCTCACACTGACTAGCACTGTGTCCCTGCTCACACTGACTGGCATTGACCCTGCTCACACTGAATGGCACTGTGTCCCTGCTCACACTGACTGTCACTGCCCCTGCTCACACTGACAGGCACTGTGTACCTGCTCACACTGACTGGCACTGTGTCCCTGCTCACACTGACTGACACTGTGTCCCGGCCCACAGTGACTGGCACTGTCCCTGCTCACACTGACTGGCACTGTGTCCCTGCTCACACTGACTGGCACTGTGTCCCTGCTCACACTGACTGACACTGCCCCTGCTCAAACTGACTGGCACTGACTCTGCTCACACTGAATGGCACTGTGTCCCTGCTCACACTGACTGGCACTGTGTCCCCACTCACATTGACTGGCACTGTGTCACTTCTCACAGTGACTGCACTGTCCCAGCTAACACTGACTGGCACCGTCCGTGCTCAAACTGACTGGCACTGTGTCCCTTCTCACAGTGACTGCACTGTCCCAGCTAACACTGACTGGCACCGTCCGTGCTCACACTGACTGGCACTGTGTCCCTTCTCACAGTGACTGCACTGTCCCAGCTAACACTGACTGGCACCGTCCGTGCTCACACTGACTGGCACTGTGTCCCTGCTCACACTGACTGGCACTGTGTCCCTGTCACACTGACTGGCACTGGCCCTCCTCACACTGACTGGCACTGACCCTGCTCACACTGAATGGCACTGTGTCCCTGCTCACACTGACTGGCACTGTGTCCCTTCTCACAGTGACTGCACTGTCCCAGCTAACACTGACTGGCACCGTCCGTGCTCACACTGACTGGCACTGTGTCCCTGCTCACACTGACTGGCACTGTGTCCCTGCTCACACTGACTGGCACTGTGTCCCTGCTCACACTGACTGGCACTGTGCCTGCTCACACTGACTGGCACTGTGTCCCTGCTCACACTGACTGGCACTGTGTCTGCTCACACTGACTGGCACAGTGTTCCTGCTCACACTGACTGGCACTGTCCCTGCTCACACTGACTGGCACTGCATCCCCACTCACACTGACTGGCACTGTGTCCCAGCTCACACTTACTGGTACTGTGCCCCCACGCACAGTGACTGGCACTGTGACCCTGCTCACACTGACTGGCACTGTTTCCCTGCTCACACTGACTGGCACTGTCCCAGCTCACACTGACTGGATCTGTGTCTGGTCACACTGACTGGCACTGTGTCCCTGCTCACACTGACTGACACTGCCCCTGCTCAAACTGACTGGCACTGACTCTGCTCACACTGAATGGCACTGTGTCCCTGCTCACACTGACTGGCACTGTGTCCCCGCTCACACTGACTGGCACTGTGTCCCTTCTCACAGTGACTGCACTGTCCCAGCTAACACTGACTGGCACCGTCCGTGCTCACACTGACTGGCACTGTGTCCCTGCTCACACTGACTGGCACTGTGTCCCTGCTCACACTGACTGGCACTGTGTCCCTGTCACACTGACTGGCACTGCCCATCCTCACACTGACTGGCACTGACCCTGCTCACACTGAATGGCACTGTGTCCCTGCTCACACTGACTGTCACTGCCCCTGCTTACGCTGACTGGCACTGTGTCCTTGCACACACTGACACTGGCACGGTGTCTGCTCACACTGATTGGCACTGCCCCTGCTCACACTGACTGGCACCGTCCATGCTCACACTGACTGGCACTGTGTCCCTGCTCACACTGACTAAAACTGTGCCTGCTCACACTGACTGGCACAGTGTTCCTGCTCACACTGACTGGCACTGTCCCTGCTCACACTGACTGGCACTGTGTCCCCGCTTGCACTGACTGGCACTGTCCCTGCTCAAACTGACTGGCACTCTGTCCCAGCTCACACTGACTGGCACAGTGTTCCTGCTCACACTGACTGGCACTGTCCCTGCTCACACTGACTGGCACTGACCCTGCTCACACTGACTGGCACTGTGTCCCTTCTCACACTGACTGGCACCGTCCCTGCTCACTCTGATTGGCACTGTCCCTGCTCACGCTGACTGTCACTGCCCCTGCTCACACTGACTGGCACTGTGTCCCTGCTCAAACTGACTGGCACTGCCCCTGCTCACACTGACTGGCACTGCATCCCCGCTCACACTGACTGGCACTGTGTCCCAGCTCACACTGACTGGCACTGTGCCCCCACGCACAGTGACTGGCACTGTGACCCTGCTCACACTGACTGGCACTGTTTCCCTGCTCACACTGACTGGCACTGTCCCAGCTCACACTGACTGGATCTGTGTCTGGTCACACCGACTGGCACTGTGTCCCTGCTCACACTGACTGGCACTGTGTCCCTGCTCACACTGACTGGCACTGTGTCCCTGCTCACACTGACTGGCATTGACCCTGCTCACACTGAATGGCACTGTGTCCCTGCTCACACTGACTGTCACTGCCCCTGCTCACACTGACTGGCACTGTGTCCCTGCTCAAACTGACTGGCACTGCCCCTGCTCACACTGACTGGCACTGTGTCCCTGCTCACAGTGACTGGCACTGTCCCTGCTCACACTGACTGGCACTGTGTCCCTGCTCACACTGACTGGCACTGTGCCCCTGCTCACACTGACTGGCACTGACCCTGCTCACACTGAATGGCACTGTGTCCCTGCTCACACTGACTGGCACTGTGTCCCTGCTCACACTGACTGGCATTGTGTCCCTGCTCACACTGACTAGCACTGTCCCTGCTCACACTGACTGGCATTGCGTCCCTGCTCACACTGACTGGCACTGTTTCCCTGCTCACACTGACTGGCACTGTGTCCCTGCTCACACTGACTGGCACTGACTCTGCTCACACTGAATGGCACTGTGTCCCCGCTCACACTGACTGGCACTGTGTCCCTTCTCACAGTGACTGCTGTGTCCCTGCTCACACTGACTGGCACTGTCCGTTCTCACACTGACTGGCACTGTGTCCCTGCTTACACTGACTGGCACTGCCCCTGCTCACACTGACTGGCACTGACTCTGCTCACACTGACTGGCACTGTGGCCCTGCTCACACTGACTGGCACTGACCCTGCTCACACTGAATGGCACTGTGCCCTGCTCACACTGACTGGCACTGTGTCCCTGCTCACACTGACTGGCACTGCCCCTGCTCACACTGTCTGGCACTGCGTCCCCGGTCACACTGACTGGCACTGTGTCCCAGCTCACACTGACTGGCACTGTTTACCTGCTAACACTGACTGGCACTGTGCCTTCTCACACTGATTGGCACTGGCACTGCTCACACTTACTGGCACTGTCCCCTGCACACACTGACTGGCACTGTGCCCCTGCTCACACTGACTGGCACTGTTTCCCTGCTCACACTGTCTGGCACTGCCTCTGCTCACACTGACTGGCATTGTCCCTGCTCACACTGACTGGCACTGTGTCTGCACACACTGACTGGCACTGCCCCTACTCACACTGACTGGCACCGGCCCTGCTCACACTGACTGGCACTGTCCCAGCTCACACTGACTGGATCTGTGTCTGGTCACACTGACTGGCACTGTGTCCCTGCTCACACTGACTGGCATTGTGTCCCTGCTCACACTGACTAGCACTGTGTCCCTGCTCACACTGACTGGCATTGACCCTGCTCACACTGAATGGCACTGTGTCCCTGCTCACACTGACTGTCACTGCCCCTGCTCACACTGACTGGCACTGTGTACCTGCTCACACTGACTGGCACTGTGTCCCTGCTCACACTGACTGACACTGTGTCCCGGCCCACAGTGACTGGCACTGTCCCTGCTCACACTGACTGGCACTGTGTCCCTGCTCACACTGACTGGCACTGTGTCCCTGCTCACACTGACTGACACTGCCCCTGCTCAAACTGACTGGCACTGACTCTGCTCACACTGAATGGCACTGTGTCCCTGCTCACACTGACTGGCACTGTGTCCCCACTCACATTGACTGGCACTGTGTCACTTCTCACAGTGACTGCACTGTCCCAGCTAACACTGACTGGCACCGTCCGTGCTCAAACTGACTGGCACTGTGTCCCTTCTCACAGTGACTGCACTGTCCCAGCTAACACTGACTGGCACCGTCCGTGCTCACACTGACTGGCACTGTGTCCCTTCTCACAGTGACTGCACTGTCCCAGCTAACACTGACTGGCACCGTCCGTGCTCACACTGACTGGCACTGTGTCCCTGCTCACACTGACTGGCACTGTGTCCCTGTCACACTGACTGGCACTGGCCCTCCTCACACTGACTGGCACTGACCCTGCTCACACTGAATGGCACTGTGTCCCTGCTCACACTGACTGGCACTGTGTCCCTTCTCACAGTGACTGCACTGTCCCAGCTAACACTGACTGGCACCGTCCGTGCTCACACTGACTGGCACTGTGTCCCTGCTCACACTGACTGGCACTGTGTCCCTGCTCACACTGACTGGCACTGTGTCCCTGTCACACTGACTGGCACTGCCCATCCTCACACTGACTGGCACTGACCCTGCTCACACTGAATGGCACTGTGTCCCTGCTCACACTGACTGTCACTGCCCCTGCTTACGCTGACTGGCACTGTGTCCTTGCACACACTGACACTGGCACGGTGTCTGCTCACACTGATTGGCACTGCCCCTGCTCACACTGACTGGCACCGTCCATGCTCACACTGACTGGCACTGTGTCCCTGCTCACACTGACTAAAACTGTGCCTGCTCACACTGACTGGCACAGTGTTCCTGCTCACACTGACTGGCACTGTCCCTGCTCACACTGACAGGCACTGTCCCTGCTCACACTGACTGGCACTGGGTCCCCACTTGCACTGACTGGCACTGTCCCTGCTCAAACTGACTGGCACTCTGTCCCAGCTCACACTGACTGGCACAGTGTTCCTGCTCACACTGACTGGCACTGTCCCTGCTCACACTGACTGGCACTGACCCTGCTCACACTGACTGGCACTGTGTCCCTTCTCACACTGACTGGCACCGTCCCTGCTCACTCTGATTGGCACTGTCCCTGCTCACGCTGACTGTCACTGCCCCTGCTCACACTGACTGGCACTGTGTCCCTGCTCAAACTGACTGGCACTGCCCCTGCTCACACTGACTGGCACTGCATCCCCGCTCACACTGACTGGCACTGTGTCCCAGCTCACACTGACTGGCACTGTGCCCCCACGCACAGTGACTGGCACTGTGACCCTGCTCACACTGACTGGCACTGTTTCCCTGCTCACACTGACTGGCACTGTCCCAGCTCACACTGACTGGATCTGTGTCTGGTCACACCGACTGGCACTGTGTCCCTGCTCACACTGACTGGCACTGTGTCCCTGCTCACACTGACTGGCACTGTGTCCCTGCTCACACTGACTGGCATTGACCCTGCTCACACTGAATGGCACTGTGTCCCTGCTCACACTGACTGTCACTGCCCCTGCTCACACTGACTGGCACTGTGTCCCTGCTCAAACTGACTGGCACTGCCCCTGCTCACACTGACTGGCACTGTGTCCCTGCTCACAGTGACTGGCACTGTCCCTGCTCACACTGACTGGCACTGTGTCCCTGCTCACACTGACTGGCACTGTGCCCCTGCTCACACTGACTGGCACTGACCCTGCTCACACTGAATGGCACTGTGTCCCTGCTCACACTGACTGGCACTGTGTCCCTGCTCACACTGACTGGCATTGTGTCCCTGCTCACACTGACTAGCACTGTCCCTGCTCACACTGACTGGCATTGCGTCCCTGCTCACACTGACTGGCACTGTTTCCCTGCTCACACTGACTGGCACTGTGTCCCTGCTCACACTGACTGGCACTGACTCTGCTCACACTGAATGGCACTGTGTCCCCGCTCACACTGACTGGCACTGTGTCCCTTCTCACAGTGACTGCTGTGTCCCTGCTCACACTGACTGGCACTGTCCGTTCTCACACTGACTGGCACTGTGTCCCTGCTTACACTGACTGGCACTGCCCCTGCTCACACTGACTGGCACTGACTCTGCTCACACTGACTGGCACTGTGGCCCTGCTCACACTGACTGGCACTGACCCTGCTCACACTGAATGGCACTGTGCCCTGCTCACACTGACTGGCACTGTGTCCCTGCTCACACTGACTGGCACTGCCCCTGCTCACACTGTCTGGCACTGCGTCCCCGGTCACACTGACTGGCACTGTGTCCCAGCTCACACTGACTGGCACTGTTTACCTGCTAACACTGACTGGCACTGTGCCTTCTCACACTGATTGGCACTGGCACTGCTCACACTTACTGGCACTGTCCCCTGCACACACTGACTGGCACTGTGCCCCTGCTCACACTGACTGGCACTGTTTCCCTGCTCACACTGTCTGGCACTGCCTCTGCTCACACTGACTGGCATTGTCCCTGCTCACACTGACTGGCACTGTGTCTGCACACACTGACTGGCACTGCCCCTACTCACACTGACTGGCACCGGCCCTGCTCACACTGACTGGCACTGTCCCAGCTCACACTGACTGGATCTGTGTCTGGTCACACTGACTGGCACTGTGTCCCTGCTCACACTGACTGGCATTGTGTCCCTGATCACACTGACTAGCACTGTGTCCCTGCTCACACTGACTGGCATTGACCCTGCTCACACTGAATGGCACTGTGTCCCTGCTCACACTGACTGTCACTGCCCCTGCTCACACTGACTGGCACTGTGTCCCTGCTCACACTGACTGGCACTGTGTCCCTGCTCACACTGACTGACACTGTGTCCCGGCCCACAGTGACTGGCACTGTCCCTGCTCACACTGACTGGCACTGTGTCCCTGCTCACACTGACTGGCACTGTGTCCCTGCTCACACTGACTGACACTGCCCCTGCTCAAACTGACTGGCACTGACTCTGCTCACACTGAATGGCACTGTGTCCCTGCTCACACTGACTGGCACTGTGTCCCCACTCACATTGACTGGCACTGTGTCACTTCTCACAGTGACTGCACTGTCCCAGCTAACACTGACTGGCACCGTCCGTGCTCAAACTGACTGGCACTGTGTCCCTTCTCACAGTGACTGCACTGTCCCAGCTAACACTGACTGGCACCGTCCGTGCTCACACTGACTGGCACTGTGTCCCTTCTCACAGTGACTGCACTGTCCCAGCTAACACTGACTGGCACCGTCCGTGCTCACACTGACTGGCACTGTGTCCCTGCTCACACTGACTGGCACTGTGTCCCTGTCACACTGACTGGCACTGCCCCTCCTCACACTGACTGGCACTGACCCTGCTCACACTGAATGGCACTGTGTCCCTGCTCACACTGACTGTCACTGCCCCTGCTCACGCTGACTGGCACTGTGTCCTTGCACACACTGACACTGGCACTGTGTCTGCTCACACTGACTGGCACTGCCCCTGCTCACACTGACTGGCACCGTCCACGCTCACACTGACTGGCACTGTGTCCCTGCTCACACTGACTAAAACTGTGCCTGCTCACACTGACTGGCACAGTGTTCCTGCTCACACTGACTGGCACTGTCCCTGCTCACACTGACTGGCACTGTCCCTGCTCACACTGACTGGCACTGTGTCCCCGCTTGCACTGACTGGCACTGTCCCTGCTCACACTGACTGGCACTGTGTCCCAGCTCACACTGACTGGCACTGTGTCCCCGCTTGCACTGACTGGCACTGACCCTGCTCACACTGACTGGCACTGTGTCCCTTCTCACACTGACTGGCACTGTCCCTGCTCACTCTGATTGGCACTGTCCCTGCTCACGCTGACTGTCACTGCCCCTGCTCACACTGACTGGCACTGTGTCCCTGCTCAAACTGACTGGCACTGCCCCTGCTCACACTGACTGGCACTGCATCCCCGCTCACACTGACTGGCACTGTGCCCCAGCTCACACTGACTGGCACTGTGCCCCCACGCACAGTGACTGGCACTGTGACCCTGCTCACACTGACTGGCACTGTTTCCCTGCTCACACTGACTGGAACTGTCCCAGCTCACACTGACTGGATCTGTGTCTGGTCACACCGACTGGCACTGTGTCCCTGCTCACACTGACTGGCACTGTGTCCCTGCTCACACTGACTGGCACTGTGTCCCTGCTCACACTGACTGGCACTGTCCCTGCTCACACTGACTGGCACTGTGTCTGCTCACACTGACTGGCACTGTGTCCCTGCTCACACTGACTGGCACTGTCCCTGCTCACACTGACTGGCATTGACCCTGCTCACACTGAATGGCACTGTGTCCCTGCTCACACTGACTGTCACTGCCCCTGCTCACACTGACTGGCACTGTTTCCCTGCTCACACTGACTGGCACTGCCCCTGCTCACACTGACTGGCACTGTGTCCCTCCTCACACTGACTGGCACTGTGTCCCTGCTCACACTGACTGGCACTGTGCCCCTGCTCACACTGACTGGCACTGACCCTGCTCACACTGAATGGCACTGTGTCCCTGCTCACACTGACTGGCATTGTGTCCCTGCTCACACCGACTGGCACTGTGTCCCTGCTCACACTGACTGGCACTGTGTCCCTGCTCACACTGACTGGCACTGTGTCCCTGCTCACAGTGACTGGCACTGTCCCTGCTCACACTGACTGGCACTGTGCCCCTGCTCACACTGACTGGCACTGTGCCCCTGCTCACACTGACTGGCACTGACCCTGCTCACACTGAATGGCACTGTGTCCCTGCTCACACTGACTGGCACTGTGTCCCTGCTCACACTGACTAGCACTGTTTCCCTGCTCACACTGACTGGCATTGCGTCCCTGCTCACACTGACTGGCACTGTTTCCCTGCTCACACTGACTGGCACTGTGTCCCTGCTCACTCTGACTGGCACTGACCCTGCTCACACTGAATGGCACTGTGTCCCCGCTCACTCTGACTGGCACTGTGTCCCTTCTCACAGTGACTGCTGTGTCCCTGCTCACACTGACTGGCACTGTCCGTGCTCACACTGACTGGCACTGTGTCCCTGCTTACACTGACTGGCACTGCCCCTGCTCACACTGACTGGCACAGACTCTGCTCACACTGACTGGCACTGTGGCCCTGCTCACACTGACTGGCACTGACCCTGCTCACACTGAATGGCACTATGCCCTGCTCACACTGACTGGCACTGTGTCCCTGCTCACACTGACTGGCACTGCCCCTGCTCACACTGTCTGGCACTGTGTCCCCAGTCACACTGACTGGCACTGTGTCCCAGCTCACACTGACTGGCACTGTTTACCTGCTAACACTGACTGGCACTGTGCCTTCTCACACTGATTGGCACTGGCACTGCTCACACTTACTGGCACTGTCCCCTGCACACACTGACTGGCACCGGCCCTGCTCACACTGACTGGCACTGTCCCAGCTCACACTGACTGGATCTGTGTCTGGTCACACTGACTGGCACTGTGTCCCTGCTCACACTGACTGGCACTGTGTCCCTGCTCACTGTGACTGGCACTGTTCCTGCTCACACTGACTGGCATTGACCTTGCTCACACTGAATGGCACTGTGTCCCTGCTCACACTGACTGTCACTGCCCCTGATCACACTGACTGGCACTGTGTCCCTGCTCACTCTGACTGGCACTGCCCCTGCTCACACTGACTGGCACTGACCCTGCTCACACTGACTGGCACTGTGTCCCTGCTCACACTGACTGGCACTGTGTCCCCGCACACATTGACTGGCACTGTGTCCCTTCTCACAGTGACTGCACTGTCCCAGCTAACACTGACTGGTACAATCCGTGCTCACACTGACTGGCACTGTGTCCCTGCTCACACTTACTGGCATTGACCTTGCTCACACTGAATGGCACTGTGTCCCTGCTCACACTGACTGTCACTGCCCCTGCTCACACTGACTGGCACCGTCCCTGCTCACACTGACTGGCACTGTGTCCTTGCTCACACTGACTGGCACTGTGCCCCCACGCACAGTGACTGGCACTGTGACCCTGCTCACACTGACTGGCACTGTTTCCCTGCTCACACTGAATGGCACTGTCCCAGCTCACACTGACTGGATCTGTGTCTGGTCACACTGACTGGCACTGTGTCCCTGCTCACACTGACTGGCACTGTGTCCCTCCTCACACTGAATGGCACTGTGTCCCTGCTTACACTGAATGGCACTGTGTCCCTGCTTACACTGACTGTCACTGCCCCTGCTCACACTGACTGGCACTGTGTCCCTGCTCACACTGACTGGCACTGTGTCCCTGCTCACAGTGACTGGCACTGTTCCTGCTCACACTGAATGGCATTGACCTTGCTCACACTGAATGGCACTGTGTCCCTGCTCACAGTGACTGGCACTGTTCCTGCTCACACTGAATGGCATTGACCTTGCTCACACTGAATGGCACTGTGTCCCTGCTCACACTGACTGTCACTGCCCCTGCTCACACTGACTGGCACTGTGTCCCTGCTCACACTGACTGGCACTGCCCCTGCTCACACTGACTGGCACTGTGTCCCTGCTCACAGTGACTGGCACTGTCCCTGCTCACACTGACTGGCACTGTCCCTGCTCACACTGACTGGCACTGTGTCCCTGCTCACACTGACTGGCACTGTGCCCCTGCTCACACTGACTGGCACTGACCCTGCTCACACTGACTGGCACTGTGTCCCTGCTCACACTGACTGGCACTGTGTCCCCGCACACACTGACTGGCACTGTGTCCCCGCTCACACTGACTGGCACTGTGTCCCTTCTCACAGTGACTGCACTGTCCCAGCTAACACTGACTGGTACCGTCCATGCTCACACTGACTGGCACTGTGTCCCTGCTCACACTGACTGGCACTGCCCCTGCTCACACTGACTGGCACTGTGTCCCTTCTCACAGCGACTGGCACTATGTCCCTGCTCACACTGACTGACACTGACCCTGCTCACACTGACTGGCACTGACCCTGCTCACACTGAATGGCACTGTGTCCGTGCTCACACTGACTGGCACTGCCCCTCCTCACACTGACTGGCACTGACCCTGCTCACACTGAATGGCAATGTGTCCCTGCTCACACTGACTGTCACTGCCCCTGCTCACACTGACTGGCACTGCCCCTGCTCACACTGTCTGGCACTGTGTCCCTGCTCACACTGACTGTCACTGCCCCTGCTCACACTGACTGGCACTGTGTCCCTGCTCACACTGACTGGCACTGCCCCTGCTCACACTGACTGGCACTGTGTCCCTGCTCACAGTGACTGGCACTGTCCCTGCTCACACTGACTGGCACTGTGCCCCTGCTCACACTGACTGGCACTAACCCTGCTCACACTGAATGGCACTGTGTCCCTGCTCACACTGACTGGCACTGTGTCCCTGCTCACACTGACTGGCATTGTGTCCCTGCTCACACTGACTGGCACTGTTTCCCTGCTCACACTGACTGGCACTGTGTCCCTGCTCACACTGACTGGCACTGTGTCCCTGCTCACACTGACTGGCATTGCGTCCCTGCTCACACTGACTGGCACTGTTTCCCTGCTCACACTGACTGGCACTGTGTCCCTGCTCACACTGACTGGCACTGACCCTGCTCACACTGAATGGCACTGTGTCCCCGCTCACACTGACTGGCACTGTGTCCCTTCTCACAGTGACTGTTGTGTCCCTGCTCACACTGACTGGCACTGTTCCTGCTCACACTGACTGGCACTGTGTCTGCTCACACTGACTGGCACTGTGACCCTGCTCACACTGACTGGCACAGTGTTCCTGCTCACACTGACTGGCACGGTCCCTGCTCACACTGACTGGCACTGCATCCCCGCTCACACTGACTGGCACTGTGTCCCAGCTCACACTGACTGGCACTGTGCCCCCACGCACAGTGACTGGCACTATGACCCTGCTCACACTGACTGGCACTGTTTCCCTGCTCACACTGACAGGCACTGTCCCAGCTCACACTGACTGGATCTGTGTCTGGTCACACTGACTGGCACTGTGTCCCTGCTCACACTGACTGGCACTGTGTCCCTGCTCACACTGACTGGCACTGTGTCCCTGCTCACACTGACTGGCATTGACCCTGCTCACACTGAATGGCACTGTGTCCCTGCTCACACTGACTGTCACTGCCCCTACTCACACTGACTGGCACTGTGTCCCTGCTCACACTGACTGGCACTGCCCCTGCTCACACTGACTGGCACTGTCCCAGCTCACACTGACTGGATCTGTGTCTGGTCACACTGACTGGCACTGTGTCCCTGCTCACACTGACTGGCACTGTGTCCCTGCTCACACTGAATGGCACTGTGTCCCTGCTTACACTGAATGGCACTGTGTCCCTGCTTACACTGACTGTCACTGCCCCTGCTCACACTGACTGGCACTGTGTCCCTGCTCACACTGACTGGCACTGTGTCCCTGCTCACAGTGACTGGCACTGTTCCTGCTCACACTGAATGGCATTGACCTTGCTCACACTGAATGGCACTGTGTCCCTGCTCACAGTGACTGGCACTGTTCCTGCTCACACTGAATGGCATTGACCTTGCTCACACTGAATGGCACTGTGTCCCTGCTCACACTGACTGTCACTGCCCCTGCTCACACTGACTGGCACTGTGTCCCTGCTCACACTGACTGGCACTGCCCCTGCTCACACTGACTGGCACTGTGTCCCTGCTCACAGTGACTGGCACTGTCCCTGCTCACACTGACTGGCACTGTCCCTGCTCACACTGACTGGCACTGTGTCCCTGCTCACACTGACTGGCACTGTGCCCCTGCTCACACTGACTGGCACTGACCCTGCTCACACTGACTGGCACTGTGTCCCTGCTCACACTGACTGGCACTGTGTCCCCGCACACACTGACTGGCACTGTGTCCCCGCTCACACTGACTGGCACTGTGTCCCTTCTCACAGTGACTGCACTGTCCCAGCTAACACTGACTGGTACCGTCTGTGCTCACACTGACTGGCACTGTGTCGCTGCTCACACTGACTGGCACTGCCCCTGCTCACACTGACTGGCACTGTGTCCCTTCTCACAGCGACTGGCACTATGTCCCTGCTCACACTGACTGACACTGACCCTGCTCACACTGACTGGCACTGACCCTGCTCACACTGAATGGCACTGTGTCCGTGCTCACACTGACTGGCACTGCCCCTCCTCACACTGACTGGCACTGACCCTGCTCACACTGAATGGCAATGTGTCCCTGCTCACACTGACTGTCACTGCCCCTGCTCACACTGACTGGCACTGCCCCTGCTCACACTGTCTGGCACTGTGTCCCTGCTCACACTGACTGTCACTGCCCCTGCTCACACTGACTGGCACTGTGTCCCTGCTCACACTGACTGGCACTGCCCCTGCTCACACTGACTGGCACTGTGTCCCTGCTCACAGTGACTGGCACTGTCCCTGCTCACACTGACTGGCACTGTGCCCCTGCTCACACTGACTGGCACTGACCCTGCTCACACTGAATGGTACTGTGTCCCTGCTCACACTGACTGGCACTGTGTCCCTGCTCACACTGACTGGCATTGTGTCCCTGCTCACACTGACGAGCACTGTCCCTGCTCACACTGACTGGCATTGCGTCCCTGCTCACACTGACTGGCACTGTTTCCATGCTCACACTGACTGGCACTGTGTCCCTGCTCACACTGACTGGCACTGACCCTGCTCACACTGAATGGCACTGTGTCCCCGCTCACACTGACTGGCACTGTGTCCCTTCTCACAGTGACTGTTGTGTCCCTGCTCACACTGACTGGCACTGCCCGTGCTCACACTGACTGGCACTGTGTCCCTGCTTACACTGACTGGCACTGCCCCTGCTCACACTGACTGGCACTGTGGCCCTGCTCACACTGACTGGCACTGACCCTGCTCACACTGAATGGCACTGTGCCCTGCTCACACTGACTGGCACTGTGTCCCTGCTCACACTGACTGGCACTGCCCCTGCTCACACTGTCTGGCACTGCGTCCCCGGTCACACTGACTGGCACTGTGTCCCAGCTCACACTGACTGGCACTGTTTACCTGCTAACACTGACTGGCACTGTGCCTTCTCACACTGATTGGCACTGATACTGCTCACACTTACTGGCACTGTCCCCTGCACACACTGACTGGCACTGTGCCCCTGCTCACACTGACTGGCACTGTTTCCCTGCTCACACTGTCTGGCACTGCCCCTGCTCACACTGACTGGCATTGTCCCTGCTCACACTGACTGGCACTGTGTCTGCACACACTGACTGGCACTGCCCCTACTCACACTGACTGGCACCGGCCCTGCTCACACTGACTGGCATTGTGTCCCTGGTCACACTGACTGTCAATGCGTCTGCTCACACTGACTGGCACTGCCCCTGCTCACACTGACTGGCATTGTGTCCCTGCTCACACTGACTAGCACTGTCCCAGCTCACACTGACTGGCATTGCGTCCCTGCTCACACTGACTGGCACTGTCCCTGCTCACACTGTCTGGCACTGTGTCCCCGCTCACACTGACTGGCACTGTGTCCCTTCTCACAGTGACTGCAGTGTCCCTGCTCACACTGACTGGCACTGTCCGTGCTCACACTGACTGGCACTGTGTCCCTGCTCACACTGACTGGCACTGCCCCTGCTCACACTGACTGGCACTGACTCTGCTCACACTGACTGGCACTGTGGCCCTGCCCACACTGACTGGCACTGTCCCTGCTCACACTGACTGGCACTGACCCTGCTCAAACTGAATGGCACTGTGCCCTGCTCATACTGACTGGCACTGTGTCCCTGCTCACACTGACTGGCACTGCCCCTGCTCACACTGACTGGCACTGCGTCCCCGGTCACACTGACTGGCACTGTGTCCCAGCTCACACTGACTGGCACTGTTTACCTGCTCACACTGACTGGCACTGTCCCTGCTCACACTGATTGGCACTGCTCAAAATGACTGGCACTGTCCCCTGCACACACTGACTGGCACTGCGCCCCTGCTCACACTGACTGGCACTGTGACTGCTCACACTGACTGGCACTGTGTCCCTGCTCACACTGACTGGCATTGTGTCTGCTCACACTGACTGGCACAGTGTTCCTGCTCACACTGACTGGCACTGTCGCTGCTCACACTGACTGGCACTGTGTCCTTGCTCACACTGACTGGCACTGTTCCTGCTCACACTGACTGGCACTGTGTCTGCTCACACTGACTGGCACTGTGACCTTGCTCACACTGACTGGCACAGTGTTCCTGCTCACACTGACTTGCACGGTCCCTGCTCACACTGACTGGCACTGCATCCCCGCTCACACTGAATGGCACTGTGTCCCTGCTCACACTGACTGGCACTGTGTCCCCGCACACACTGACTGGCACTGTGTCCCTTCTCACAGTGACTGCACTGTCCCAGCTAACACTGACTGGTACCGTCCGTGCTCACACTGACTGGCACTGTGTCCCTGCTCACACTGACTGGCACTGTGTCCCTGCTCACACTGACTGGCACTGTGTCCCTGCTCACACTGACTGGCACTGCCCCTCCTCACACTGACTGGCACTGACCCTGCTCACACTGAATGGCAATGTGTCCCTGCTCACACTGACTGTCACTGCCCCTGCTCACACTGACTGGCACTGCCCCTGCTCACACTGACTGGCACTGTGTCCCTGCTCACACTGACTGTCACTGCCCCTGCTCACACTGACTGGCACTGCCCCTGCTCACACTGACTGGCACTGCCCCTGCTCACACTGACTGGCACTCTGTCCCTGCTCACAGTGACTGGCACTGTCCCTGCTCACACTGACTGGCACTGTGTCCCTGCTCACACTGACTGGCACTGTGCCCCTGCTCACACTGACTGGCACTGCCCCTGTTCACACTGAATGGCACTGTGTCCATGCTCACACTGACTGGCACTGTGTCCCTGCTCACACTGACTGGCATTGTGTCCCTGCTCACACTGACGAGCACTGTCCCTGCTCACACTGACTGGCATTGCGTCCCTGCTCACACTGACTGGCACTGCCCCTGCTCACACTGTCTGGCACTGTGTCCCTGCTCACACTGACTGGCACTGACCCTGCTCACACTGAATGGCACTGTGTCCCCGCTCACACTGACTGGCACTGACCCTGCTCACACTGAATGGCACTGTGTCCCCGCTCACACTGACTGGCACTGTGTCCCTTCTCACAGTGACTGCTGTGTCCCTGCTCACACTGACTGGCACTGTCCGTGCTCACACTGACTGGCACTGTGTCCCTGCTTACACTGACTGGCACTGCCCCTGCTCACACTGACTGGCACTGACTCTGCTCACACTGACTGGCACTGTGGCCCTGCTCACACTGACTGGCACTGACCCTGCTCACACTGAATGGCACTGTGCCCTGCTCACACTGACTGACACTGTGTCCCTGCTCACACTGACTGGCACTGCCCCTGCTCACACTGTCTGGCACTGCGTCCCCGGTCACACTGACTGGCACTGTGTCCCAGCTCACACTGACTGGCACTGTGTCCCTGCTCACACTGACTGGCACTGCCCCTGCTCACACTGTCTGGCACTGCGTCCCCGGTCACACTGACTGGCACTGTGTCCCAGCTCACACTGACTGGCACTGTTTACCTGCTAACACTGACTGGCACTGTGCCTTCTCACACTGATTGGCACTGATATTGCTCACACTTACTGGCACTGTCCCCTGCACACACTGACTGGCACTGTGCCCCTGCTCACACTGACTGGCACTGTTTCCCTGCTCACACTGTCTGGCACTGCCCCTGCTCACACTGACTGGCATTGTCCCTGCTCACACTGACTGGCATTGACCCTGCTCACACTGACTGGCACTGCCCCTGCTCACACTGACTGGCACTGTGGCCCTTCCCACACTGACTGGCACTGTCCCTGCTCACACTGACTGGCACTGACCCTGCTCAAACTGAATGGCACTGTGCCCTGCTCATACTGACTGGCACTGTGTCCCTGCTCACACTGACTGGCACTGCCCCTGCTCACACTGACTGGCACTGCGTCCCCGGTCACACTGACTGGCACTGTGTCCCAGCTCACACTGACTGGCACTGTTTACCTGCTCACACTGACTGGCACTGTCCCTGCTCACACTGATTGGCACTGCTCAAAATGACTGGCACTGTCCCCTGCACACACTGACTGGCACTGCGCCCCTGCTCACACTGACTGGCACTGTGACTGCTCACACTGACTGGCACTGTGTCCCTGCTCACACTGACTGGCATTGTGTCTGCTCACACTGACTGGCACAGTGTTCCTGCTCACACTGACTGGCACTGTCGCTGCTCACACTGACTGGCACTGTGTCCTTGCTCACACTGACTGGCACTGTTCCTGCTCACACTGACTGGCACTGTGTCTGCTCACACTGACTGGCACTGTGACCTTGCTCACACTGACTGGCACAGTGTTCCTGCTCACACTGACTTGCACGGTCCCTGCTCACACTGACTGGCACTGCATCCCCGCACACACTGACTGGCACTGTGTCCCTTCTCACAGTGACTGCACTGTCCCAGCTAACACTGACTGGTACCGTCCGTGCTCACACTGACTGGCACTGTGTCCCTGCTCACACTGACTGGCACTGTGTCCCTGCTCACACTGACTGGCACTGTGTCCCTGCTCACACTGACTGGCACTGCCCCTCCTCACACTGACTGGCACTGACCCTGCTCACACTGAATGGCAATGTGTCCCTGCTCACACTGACTGTCACTGCCCCTGCTCACACTGACTGGCACTGCCCCTGCTCACACTGTCTGGCACTGTGTCCCTGCTCACACTGACTGTCACTGCCCCTGCTCACACTGACTGGCACTGCCCCTGCTCACACTGACTGGCACTGCCCCTGCTCACACTGACTGGCACTCTGTCCCTGCTCACAGTGACTGGCACTGTCCCTGCTCACACTGACTGGCACTGTGTCCCTGCTCACACTGACTGGCACTGTGCCCCTGCTCACACTGACTGGCACTGCCCCTGTTCACACTGAATGGCACTGTGTCCATGCTCACACTGACTGGCACTGTGTCCCTGCTCACACTGACTGGCATTGTGTCCCTGCTCACACTGACGAGCACTGTCCCTGCTCACACTGATTGGCATTGCGTCCCTGCTCACACTGACTGGCACTGCCCCTGCTCACACTGTCTGGCACTGTGTCCCTGCTCACACTGACTGGCACTGACCCTGCTCACACTGAATGGCACTGTGTCCCCGCTCACACTGACTGGCACTGACCCTGCTCACACTGAATGGCACTGTGTCCCCGCTCACACTGACTGGCACTGTGTCCCTTCTCACAGTGACTGCTGTGTCCCTGCTCACACTGACTGGCACTGTCCGTGCTCACACTGACTGGCACTGTGTCCCTGCTTACACTGACTGGCACTGCCCCTGCTCACACTGACTGGCACTGACTCTGCTCACACTGACTGGCACTGTGGCCCTGCTCACACTGACTGGCACTGACCCTGCTCACACTGAATGGCACTGTGCCCTGCTCACACTGACTGACACTGTGTCCCTGCTCACACTGACTGGCACTGCCCCTGCTCACACTGTCTGGCACTGCGTCCCCGGTCACACTGACTGGCACTGTGTCCCAGCTCACACTGACTGGCACTGTTTACCTGCTAACACTGACTGGCACTGTGCCTTCTCACACTGATTGGCACTGGCACTGCTCACACTTACTGGCACTGTCCCCTGCACACACTGACTGGCACTGTGCCCCTGCTCACACTGACTGGCACTGTTTCCCTGCTCACTCTGTCTGGCACTGCCCCTGCTCACACTGACTGGCATTGTCCCTGCTCACACTGACTGGCACTGTGTCTGCACACACTGACTGGCACTGCCCCTACTCACACTGACTGGCACCGGCCCTGCTCACACTGACTGGCATTGTGTCCCTGGTCACACTGACTGTCAATGCGTCTGCTCACACTGACTGGCACTGCCCCTGCTCACACTGACTGGCATTGTGTCCCTGCTCACACTGACTGGCACTGCCCCTGCTCACACTGACTGGCACTGACTCTGCTCACACTGACTGGCACTGTCCCAGCTAACACTGACTGGTACCGTCCGTGCTCACACTGACTGGCACTGTGTCCCTTCTCACAGTGACTGCTGTGTCCCAGCTCACACTGACTGGCATTGCGTCCCTGCTCACACTGACTGGCACTGTCCCTGCTCACACTGTCTGGCACTGTGTCCCCGCTCACACTGACTGGCACTGTCCGTGCTCACACTGACTGGCACTGTGTCCCTGCTCACACTGACTGGCACTGCCCCTGCTCACACTGACTGGCACTGACTCTGCTCAAACTGAATGGCACTGTGCCCTGCTCATACTGACTGGCACTGTGTCCCTGCTCACACTGACTGGCACTGCCCCTGCTCACACTGACTGGCACTGCGTCCCCGGTCACACTGACGGGCACTGTGTCCCAGCTCACACTGACTGGCACTGTTTACCTGCTCACACTGACTGGCACTGTCCCTGCTCACACTGATTGGCACTGCTCACAATGACTGGCACTGTCCCCTGCACACACTGACTGGCACTGCGCCCCTGCTCACACTGACTGGCACTGTGACTGCTCACACTGACTGGCACTGTGTCCCTGCTCACACTGACTGGCATTGTGTCTGCTCACACTGACTAGCACAGTGTTCCTGCTCACACTGACTGGCACTGTCGCTGCTCACACTGACTGGCATAGTGTCCTTGCTCACACTGACTGGCACTGTTCCTGCTCACACTGACTGGCACTGTGTCTGCTCACACTGACTGGCACTGTGACCCTGCTCACACTGACTGGCACAGTGTTCCTGCTCACACTGACTGGCACGGTCCCTGCTCACACTGACTGGCACTGCATCCCCGCTCACACTGACTGGCACTGTGTCCCAGCTCACACTGACTGGCACTGTGCCCCCACGCACAGTGACTGGCACTATGACCCTGCTCACACTGACTGGCACTGTTTCCCTGCTCACACTGACAGGCACTGTCCCAGCTCACACTGACTGGATCTGTGTCTGGTCACACTGACTGGCACTGTGTCCCTGCTCACACTGACTGGCACTGTGTCCCTGCTCACACTGACTGGCACTGTGTCCCTGCTCACACTGACTGGCATTGACCCTGCTCACACTGAATGGCACTGTGTCCCTGCTCACACTGACTGGCACTGTGTCCCTTCTCACAGTGACTGCTGTGTCCCAGCTCACACTGACTGGCTTTGCGTCCCTGCTCACACTGACTGGCACTGTCCCTGCTCACACTGTCTGGCACTGTGTCCCCGCTCACACTGACTGGCACTGTGTCCCTTCTCACAGTGACTGCAGTGTCCCTGCTCACACTGACTGGCACTGTCCGTGCTCACACTGACTGGCACTGTGTCCCTGCTCACACTGACTGTCACTGCCCCTGCTCACACTGACTGGCACTGACTCTGCTCACACTGACTGGCACTGTGGCCCTGCCCACACTGACTGGCACTGTCCCTGCTCACACTGACTGGCACTGACCCTGCTCACACTGAATGGCACTGTGCCCTGCTCATACTGACTGGCACTGTGTCCCTGCTCACACTGACTGGCACTGCCCCTGCTCACACTGACTGGCACTGCGTCCCCGGTCACACTGACTGGCACTGTGTCCCAGCTCACACTGACTGGCACTGTTTACCTGCTCACACTGACTGGCACTGTCCCTGCTCACACTGATTGGCACTGCTCACAATGACTGGCACTGTCCCCTGCACACACTGACTGGCACTGCGCCCCTGCTCACACTGACTGGCACTGTGTCTGCTCACACTGACTGGCACTGTGTCCCTGCTCACACTGACTGGCATTGTGTCTGCTCACACTGACTGGCACAGTGTTCCTGCTCACACTGACTGGCACTGTCGCTGCTCACACTGACTGGCACTGTGTCCTTGCTCACACTGACTGGCACTGTTCCTGCTCACACTGACTGGCACTGTGTCTGCTCACACTGACTGGCACTGTGACCCTGCTCACACTGACTGGCACAGTGTTCCTGCTCACACTGACTGGCACGGTCCCTGCTCACACTGACTGGCACTGCATCCCCGCTCACACTGACTGGCACTGTGTCCCAGCTCACACTTACTGGCACTGTGCCCCCACGCACAGTGACTCGCACTATGACCCTGCTCACACTGACTGGCACTGTTTCCCTGCTCACACTGACAGGCACTGTCCCAGCTCACACTGACTGGATCTGTGTCTGGTCACACTGACTGGCACTGTGTCCCTGCTCACACTGACTGGCACTGTGTCCGTGCTCACACTGACTGGCACTGTGTCCCTGCTCACACTGACTGGCATTGACCCTGCTCACACTGAATGGCACTGTGTCCCTGCTCACACTGACTGTCACTGCCCCTACTCACACTGACTGGCACTGTGTCCCTGCTCACACTGACTGGCACTGCCCCTGCTCACACTGACTGGCACTGCCCCTGCTCACACTGACTGGCACTGCCCCTGCTCACACTGACTGGCACTCTGTCCCTGCTCACAGTGACTGGCACTGTCCCTGCTCACACTGACTGGCACTGTGTCCCTGCTCACACTGACTGGCACTGTGCCCCTGCTCACACTGACTGGCACTGCCCCTGTTCACACTGAATGGCACTGTGTCCATGCTCACACTGACTGGCACTGTGTCCCTGCTCACACTGACTGGCATTGTGTCCCTGCTCACACTGACGAGCACTGTCCCTGCTCACACTGACTGGCATTGCGTCCCTGCTCACACTGACTGGCACTGCCCCTGCTCACACTGTCTGGCACTGTGTCCCTGCTCACACTGACTGGCACTGACCCTGCTCACACTGAATGGCACTGTGTCCCCGCTCACACTGACTGGCACTGACCCTGCTCACACTGAATGGCACTGTGTCCCCGCTCACACTGACTGGCACTGTGTCCCTTCTCACAGTGACTGCTGTGTCCCTGCTCACACTGACTGGCACTGTCCGTGCTCACACTGACTGGCACTGTGTCCCTGCTTACACTGACTGGCACTGCCCCTGCTCACACTGACTGGCACTGACTCTGCTCACACTGACTGGCACTGTGGCCCTGCTCACACTGACTGGCACTGACCCTGCTCACACTGAATGGCACTGTGCCCTGCTCACACTGACTGACACTGTGTCCCTGCTCACACTGACTGGCACTGCCCCTGCTCACACTGTCTGGCACTGCGTCCCCGGTCACACTGACTGGCACTGTGTCCCAGCTCACACTGACTGGCACTGTGTCCCTGCTCACACTGACTGGCACTGTCCCTGCTCACACTGTCTGGCACTGCGTCCCCGGTCACACTGACTGGCACTGTGTCCCAGCTCACACTGACTGGCACTGTTTACCTGCTAACACTGACTGGCACTGTGCCTTCTCACACTGATTGGCACTGATATTGCTCACACTTACTGGCACTGTCCCCTGCACACACTGACTGGCACTGTGCCCCTGCTCACACTGACTGGCACTGTTTCCCTGCTCACACTGTCTGGCACTGCCCCTGCTCACACTGACTGGCATTGTCCCTGCTCACACTGACTGGCATTGACCCTGCTCACACTGACTGGCACTGCCCCTGCTCACACTGACTGGCACTGTGGCCCTTCTCACAGTGACTGCACTGTCCCAGCTAACACTGACTGGTACCGTCCGTGCTCACACTGACTGGCACTGTGTCCCTGCTCACACTGACTGGCACTGTGTCCCTGCTCACACTGACTGGCACTGTGTCCCTGCTCACACTGACTGGCACTGCCCCTCCTCACACTGACTGGCACTGACCCTGCTCACACTGAATGGCAATGTGTCCCTGCTCACACTGACTGTCACTGCCCCTGCTCACACTGACTGGCACTGCCCCTGCTCACACTGTCTGGCACTGTGTCCCTGCTCACACTGACTGTCACTGCCCCTGCTCACACTGACTGGCACTGCCCCTGCTCACACTGACTGGCACTGCCCCTGCTCACACTGACTGGCACTCTGTCCCTGCTCACAGTGACTGGCACTGTCCCTGCTCACACTGACTGGCACTGTGTCCCTGCTCACACTGACTGGCACTGTGCCCCTGCTCACACTGACTGGCACTGCCCCTGTTCACACTGAATGGCACTGTGTCCATGCTCACACTGACTGGCACTGTGTCCCTGCTCACACTGACTGGCATTGTGTCCCTGCTCACACTGACGAGCACTGTCCCTGCTCACACTGATTGGCATTGCGTCCCTGCTCACACTGACTGGCACTGCCCCTGCTCACACTGTCTGGCACTGTGTCCCTGCTCACACTGACTGGCACTGACCCTGCTCACACTGAATGGCACTGTGTCCCCGCTCACACTGACTGTCACTGACCCTGCTCACACTGAATGGCACTGTGTCCCCGCTCACACTGACTGGCACTGTGTCCCTTCTCACAGTGACTGCTGTGTCCCTGCTCACACTGACTGGCACTGTCCGTGCTCACACTGACTGGCACTGTGTCCCTGCTTACACTGACTGGCACTGCCCCTGCTCACACTGACTGGCACTGACTCTGCTCACACTGACTGGCACTGTGGCCCTGCTCACACTGACTGGCACTGACCCTGCTCACACTGAATGGCACTGTGCCCTGCTCACACTGACTGACACTGTGTCCCTGCTCACACTGACTGGCACTGCCCCTGCTCACACTGTCTGGCACTGCGTCCCCGGTCACACTGACTGGCACTGTGTCCCAGCTCACACTGACTGGCACTGTTTACCTGCTAACACTGACTGGCACTGTGCCTTCTCACACTGATTGGCACTGGCACTGCTCACACTTACTGGCACTGTCCCCTGCACACACTGACTGGCACTGTGCCCCTGCTCACACTGACTGGCACTGTTTCCCTGCTCACTCTGTCTGGCACTGCCCCTGCTCACACTGACTGGCATTGTCCCTGCTCACACTGACTGGCACTGTGTCTGCACACACTGACTGGCACTGCCCCTACTCACACTGACTGGCACCGGCCCTGCTCACACTGACTGGCATTGTGTCCCTGGTCACACTGACTGTCAATGCGTCTGCTCACACTGACTGGCACTGCCCCTGCTCACACTGACTGGCATTGTGTCCCTGCTCACACTGACTGGCACTGCCCCTGCTCACACTGACTGGCACTGACTCTGCTCACACTGACTGGCACTGTCCCAGCTAACACTGACTGGTACCGTCCGTGCTCACACTGACTGGCACTGTGTCCCTTCTCACAGTGACTGCTGTGTCCCAGCTCACACTGACTGGCATTGCGTCCCTGCTCACACTGACTGGCACTGTCCCTGCTCACACTGTCTGGCACTGTGTCCCCGCTCACACTGACTGGCACTGTCCGTGCTCACACTGACTGGCACTGTGTCCCTGCTCACACTGACTGGCACTGCCCCTGCTCACACTGACTGGCACTGACTCTGCTCACACTGACTGGCACTGTGGCCCTGCCCACACTGACTGGCACTGTCCCTGCTCACACTGACTGGCACTGACCCTGCTCAAACTGAATGGCACTGTGCCCTGCTCATACTGACTGGCACTGTGTCCCTGCTCACACTGACTGGCACTGCCCCTGCTCACACTGACTGGCACTGCGTCCCCGGTCACACTGACGGGCACTGTGTCCCAGCTCACACTGACTGGCACTGTTTACCTGCTCACACTGACTGGCACTGTCCCTGCTCACACTGATTGGCACTGCTCACAATGACTGGCACTGTCCCCTGCACACACTGACTGGCACTGCGCCCCTGCTCACACTGACTGGCACTGTGACTGCTCACACTGACTGGCACTGTGTCCCTGCTCACACTGACTGGCATTGTGTCTGCTCACACTGACTGGCACAGTGTTCCTGCTCACACTGACTGGCACTGTCGCTGCTCACACTGACTGGCATAGTGTCCTTGCTCACACTGACTGGCACTGTTCCTGCTCACACTGACTGGCACTGTGTCTGCTCACACTGACTGGCACTGTGACCCTGCTCACACTGACTGGCACAGTGTTCCTGCTCACACTGACTGGCACGGTCCCTGCTCACACTGACTGGCACTGCATCCCCGCTCACACTGACTGGCACTGTGTCCCAGCTCACACTGACTGGCACTGTGCCCCCACGCACAGTGACTGGCACTATGACCCTGCTCACACTGACTGGCACTGTTTCCCTGCTCACACTGACAGGCACTGTCCCAGCTCACACTGACTGGATCTGTGTCTGGTCACACTGACTGGCACTGTGTCCCTGCTCACACTGACTGGCACTGTGTCCCTGCTCACACTGACTGGCACTGTGTCCCTGCTCACACTGACTGGCATTGACCCTGCTCACACTGAATGGCACTGTGTCCCTGCTCACACTGACTGGCACTGTGTCCCTTCTCACAGTGACTGCTGTGTCCCAGCTCACACTGACTGGCTTTGCGTCCCTGCTCACACTGACTGGCACTGTCCCTGCTCACACTGTCTGGCACTGTGTCCCCGCTCACACTGACTGGCACTGTGTCCCTTCTCACAGTGACTGCAGTGTCCCTGCTCACACTGACTGGCACTGTCCGTGCTCACACTGACTGGCACTGTGTCCCTGCTCACACTGACTGTCACTGCCCCTGCTCACACTGACTGGCACTGACTCTGCTCACACTGACTGGCACTGTGGCCCTGCCCACACTGACTGGCACTGTCCCTGCTCACACTGACTGGCACTGACCCTGCTCACACTGAATGGCACTGTGCCCTGCTCATACTGACTGGCACTGTGTCCCTGCTCACACTGACTGGCACTGCCCCTGCTCACACTGACTGGCACTGCGTCCCCGGTCACACTGACTGGCACTGTGTCCCAGCTCACACTGACTGGCACTGTTTACCTGCTCACACTGACTGGCACTGTCCCTGCTCACACTGATTGGCACTGCTCACAATGACTGGCACTGTCCCCTGCACACACTGACTGGCACTGCGCCCCTGCTCACACTGACTGGCACTGTGTCTGCTCACACTGACTGGCACTGTGTCCCTGCTCACACTGACTGGCATTGTGTCTGCTCACACTGACTGGCACAGTGTTCCTGCTCACACTGACTGGCACTGTCGCTGCTCACACTGACTGGCACTGTGTCCTTGCTCACACTGACTGGCACTGTTCCTGCTCACACTGACTGGCACTGTGTCTGCTCACACTGACTGGCACTGTGACCCTGCTCACACTGACTGGCACAGTGTTCCTGCTCACACTGACTGGCACGGTCCCTGCTCACACTGACTGGCACTGCATCCCCGCTCACACTGACTGGCACTGTGTCCCAGCTCACACTTACTGGCACTGTGCCCCCACGCACAGTGACTCGCACTATGACCCTGCTCACACTGACTGGCACTGTTTCCCTGCTCACACTGACAGGCACTGTCCCAGCTCACACTGACTGGATCTGTGTCTGGTCACACTGACTGGCACTGTGTCCCTGCTCACACTGACTGGCACTGTGTCCGTGCTCACACTGACTGGCACTGTGTCCCTGCTCACACTGACTGGCATTGACCCTGCTCACACTGAATGGCACTGTGTCCCTGCTCACACTGACTGTCACTGCCCCTACTCACACTGACTGGCACTGTGTCCCTGCTCACACTGACTGGCACTGCCCCTGCTCACACTGACTGGCACTGTGTCCCTGCTCACACTGAATGGCACTGTGTCCCTGCTCACACTGACTGGCACTGTGTTCCTGCTCACACTGACTGACACTGCCCCTGCTCACACTGACTGGCACTGACCCTGCTCACACTGAATGGCACTGTGTCCCTGCTCACACTGACTGGCACTGTGTCCTCGCTCGCACTGACTGGCACTGTGTCCCTTCTCACAGTGACTGCACTGTCCCAGCTAACACTGACTGGCACCATCCGTGCTCACACTGACTGGCACTGTGTCCCTGCTCACACTGACTTGCACTGTGTCCCTGCTCACACTGACTGGCACTGCCCCTCCTCACACTGACTGGCACTGACCCTGCTCACACTGAATGGCACTGTGTCCCTGCTCACACTGACTGGCACTGCCCCTCCTCACACTGACTGGCACTGACCCTGCTCACACTGAATGGCACTGTGTCCCTGCTCACACTGACTGGCACTGCCCCTCCTCACACTGACTGGCACTGACCCTGCTCACACTGACTGGCACTGTGTCCCTGCTCACACTAACACTGGCACTGTGTCTGCTCACACCGACTGGCACTGCCTCTGCTCACACTGACTGGCACCGTCCCTGCTCACACTGACTGGCACAGTGTTCCTGCTCACACTGACTGGCACTGTCCCTGCTCACACTGCCTGGCACTGTCCCTGCTCACACTGACTGGCATTGTGTCCCCGCTTGCACTGACTGGCACTGTCCCTGCTCACACTGACTGGCACTGTGCCCCTGCGCACAGTGACTGGCACTGTGACCCTGCTCACACTGACTGGCACTGTTTCCCTGCTCACACTGACTGGCACTGTCCCAGCTCACACTGACTGGATCTGTGTCTGGTCACACTGACTGGCACTGTGTCCCTGCTCACACTGACTGGCACTGTGTCCCTGCTCACTGTGACTGGCACTGTTCCTGCTCACACTGACTGGCATTGACCTTGCTCACACTGAATGGCACTGTGTCCCTGCTCACACTGACTGTCACTGCCCCTGCTCACACTGACTGGCACTGTGTCCCTGCTCACTCGGACTGTCACTGCCCCTGCTCACACTGACTGGCACTGACCCTGCTCACACTGAATGGCACTGTGTCCCTGCTCACACTGACTGGCACTGTGTCCCCGCACACATTGACTGGCACTGTGTCCCTTCTCACAGTGACTGCACTGTCCCAGCTAACACTGACTGGTACAATCCGTGCTCACACTGACTGGCACTGTGTCCCTGCTCACACTTACTGGCATTGACCTTGCTCACACTGAATGGCACTGTGTCCCTGCTCACACTGACTGTCACTGCCCCTGCTCACACTGACTGGCACCGTCCCTGCTCACACTGACTGGCACTGTGTCCTTGCTCACACTGACTGGCACTGTGCCTGCTCACACTGACTGGCACTGTGTCCCTGCTCACACTGACTGGCACTGACTCTGCTCACACTGACTGGCACAGTGTTCCTGCTCACACTGACTGGCACTGTCCCTGCTCACACTGACTGGCACTGCATTCCCGCTCACACTGACTGGCACTGTGTCCCAGCTCACACTGACTGGCACTGTGCCCCCACGCACAGTGACTGGCACTGTGACCCTGCTCACACTGACTGGCACTGTTTCCCTGCTCACACTGACTGGCACTGTCCCAGCTCACACTGACTGGATCTGTGTCTGGTCACACTGACTGGCACTGTGTCCCTGCTCACACTGACTGGCACTGTGTCCCTGCTCACACTGACTGGCACTGTGTCCCTGCTCACACTGACTGGCATTGACCCTGCTCACACTGAATGGCACTGTGTCCCTGCTTACACTGACTGTCACTGCCCCTGCTCACACTGACTGGCACTGTGTCCCTGCTCACACTGACTGGCACTGTGTCCCTGCTCACAGTGACTGGCACTGTTCCTGCTCACACTGAATGGCATTGACCTTGCTCACACTGAATGGCACTGTGTCCCTGCTCACACTGACTGTCACTGCCCCTGCTCACACTGACTGGCACTGTGTCCCTGCTCACACTGACTGGCACTGCCCCTGCTCACACTGACTGGCACTGTGTCCCTTCTCACAGTGACTGGCACTATGTCCCTGCTCACACTGACTGACACTGCCCCTGCTCACACTGACTGGCACTGACCCTGCTCACACTGAATGGCACTGTGTCCCTGCTCACACTGACTGGCACTGTGTCCCCGCACACACTGACTGGCACTGTGTCCCTTCTCACAGTGACTGCACTGTCCCAGCTAACACTGACTGGTACCGTCCGTGCTCACACTGACTGGCACTGTGTCCCTTCTCACAGTGACTGCTGTGTCCCAGCTCACACTGACTGGCATTGCGTCCCTGCTCACACTGACTGGCACTGTCCCTGCTCACACTGTCTGGCACTGTGTCCCCGCTCACACTGACTGGCACTGTGTCCCTTCTCACAGTGACTGCAGTGTCCCTGCTCACACTGACTGGCACTGTCCGTGCTCACACTGACTGGCACTGTGTCCCTGCTCACACTGACTGGCACTGCCCCTGCTCACACTGACTGGCACTGACTCTGCTCACACTGACTGGCACTGTGGCCCTGCCCACACTGACTGGCACTGTCCCTGCTCACACTGACTGGCACTGACCCTGCTCAAACTGAATGGCACTGTGCCCTGCTCATACTGACTGGCACTGTGTCCCTGCTCACACTGACTGGCACTGCCCCTGCTCACACTGACTGGCACTGCGTCCCCGGTCACACTGACTGGCACTGTGTCCCAGCTCACACTGACTGGCACTGTTTACCTGCTCACACTGACTGGCACTGTCCCTGCTCACACTGATTGGCACTGCTCAAAATGACTGGCACTGTCCCCTGCACACACTGACTGGCACTGCGCCCCTGCTCACACTGACTGGCACTGTGACTGCTCACACTGACTGGCACTGTGTCCCTGCTCACACTGACTGGCATTGTGTCTGCTCACACTGACTGGCACAGTGTTCCTGCTCACACTGACTGGCACTGTCGCTGCTCACACTGACTGGCACTGTGTCCTTGCTCACACTGACTGGCACTGTTCCTGCTCACACTGACTGGCACTGTGTCTGCTCACACTGACTGGCACTGTGACCTTGCTCACACTGACTGGCACAGTGTTCCTGCTCACACTGACTTGCACGGTCCCTGCTCACACTGACTGGCACTGCATCCCCGCTCACACTGAATGGCACTGTGTCCCTGCTCACACTGACTGGCACTGTGTCCCCGCACACACTGACTGGCACTGTGTCCCTTCTCACAGTGACTGCACTGTCCCAGCTAACACTGACTGGTACCGTCCGTGCTCACACTGACTGGCACTGTGTCCCTGCTCACACTGACTGGCACTGTGTCCCTGCTCACACTGACTGGCACTGTGTCCCTGCTCACACTGACTGGCACTGCCCCTCCTCACACTGACTGGCACTGACCCTGCTCACACTGAATGGCAATGTGTCCCTGCTCACACTGACTGTCACTGCCCCTGCTCACACTGACTGGCACTGCCCCTGCTCACACTGACTGGCACTGTGTCCCTGCTCACACTGACTGTCACTGCCCCTGCTCACACTGACTGGCACTGCCCCTGCTCACACTGACTGGCACTGCCCCTGCTCACACTGACTGGCACTGTGTCCCTGCTCACACTGACTGGCACTGTGTCCCCGCACACATTGACTGGCACTGTGTCCCTGCTCACACTGACTGTCACTGCCCCTGCTCACACTGACTGGCACTGTCCCAGCTAACACTGACTGGTACCGTCCGTGCTCACACTGACTGGCACTGTGTCCCTTCTCACAGTGACTGCTGTGTCCCAGCTCACACTGACTGGCATTGCGTCCCTGCTCACACTGACTGGCACTGTCCCTGCTCACACTGTCTGGCACTGTGTCCCCGCTCACACTGACTGGCACTGTCCGTGCTCACACTGACTGGCACTGTGTCCCTGCTCACACTGACTGGCACTGCCCCTGCTCACACTGACTGGCACTGACTCTGCTCACACTGACTGGCACTGTGGCCCTGCCCACACTGACTGGCACTGTCCCTGCTCACACTGACTGGCACTGACCCTGCTCAAACTGAATGGCACTGTGCCCTGCTCATACTGACTGGCACTGTGTCCCTGCTCACACTGACTGGCACTGCCCCTGCTCACACTGACTGGCACTGCGTCCCCGGTCACACTGACGGGCACTGTGTCCCAGCTCACACTGACTGGCACTGTTTACCTGCTCACACTGACTGGCACTGTCCCTGCTCACACTGATTGGCACTGCTCACAATGACTGGCACTGTCCCCTGCACACACTGACTGGCACTGCGCCCCTGCTCACACTGACTGGCACTGTGACTGCTCACACTGACTGGCACTGTGTCCCTGCTCACACTGACTGGCATTGTGTCTGCTCACACTGACTGGCACAGTGTTCCTGCTCACACTGACTGGCACTGTCGCTGCTCACACTGACTGGCATAGTGTCCTTGCTCACACTGACTGGCACTGTTCCTGCTCACACTGACTGGCACTGTGTCTGCTCACACTGACTGGCACTGTGACCCTGCTCACACTGACTGGCACAGTGTTCCTGCTCACACTGACTGGCACGGTCCCTGCTCACACTGACTGGCACTGCATCCCCGCTCACACTGACTGGCACTGTGTCCCAGCTCACACTGACTGGCACTGTGCCCCCACGCACAGTGACTGGCACTATGACCCTGCTCACACTGACTGGCACTGTTTCCCTGCTCACACTGACAGGCACTGTCCCAGCTCACACTGACTGGATCTGTGTCTGGTCACACTGACTGGCACTGTGTCCCTGCTCACACTGACTGGCACTGTGTCCCTGCTCACACTGACTGGCACTGTGTCCCTGCTCACACTGACTGGCATTGACCCTGCTCACACTGAATGGCACTGTGTCCCTGCTCACACTGACTGGCACTGTGTCCCTTCTCACAGTGACTGCTGTGTCCCAGCTCACACTGACTGGCTTTGCGTCCCTGCTCACACTGACTGGCACTGTCCCTGCTCACACTGTCTGGCACTGTGTCCCCGCTCACACTGACTGGCACTGTGTCCCTTCTCACAGTGACTGCAGTGTCCCTGCTCACACTGACTGGCACTGTCCGTGCTCACACTGACTGGCACTGTGTCCCTGCTCACACTGACTGTCACTGCCCCTGCTCACACTGACTGGCACTGACTCTGCTCACACTGACTGGCACTGTGGCCCTGCCCACACTGACTGGCACTGTCCCTGCTCACACTGACTGGCACTGACCCTGCTCACACTGAATGGCACTGTGCCCTGCTCATACTGACTGGCACTGTGTCCCTGCTCACACTGACTGGCACTGCCCCTGCTCACACTGACTGGCACTGCATCCCCGGTCACACTGACTGGCACTGTGTCCCAGCTCACACTGACTGGCACTGTTTACCTGCTCACACTGACTGGCACTGTCCCTGCTCACACTGATTGGCACTGCTCACAATGACTGGCACTGTCCCCTGCACACACTGACTGGCACTGCGCCCCTGCTCACACTGACTGGCACTGTGTCTGCTCACACTGACTGGCACTGTGTCCCTGCTCACACTGACTGGCATTGTGTCTGCTCACACTGACTGGCACAGTGTTCCTGCTCACACTGACTGGCACTGTCGCTGCTCACACTGACTGGCACTGTGTCCTTGCTCACACTGACTGGCACTGTTCCTGCTCACACTGACTGGCACTGTGTCTGCTCACACTGACTGGCACTGTGACCCTGCTCACACTGACTGGCACAGTGTTCCTGCTCACACTGACTGGCACGGTCCCTGCTCACACTGACTGGCACTGCATCCCCGCTCACACTGACTGGCACTGTGTCCCAGCTCACACTTACTGGCACTGTGCCCCCACGCACAGTGACTCGCACTATGACCCTGCTCACACTGACTGGCACTGTTTCCCTGCTCACACTGACAGGCACTGTCCCAGCTCACACTGACTGGATCTGTGTCTGGTCACACTGACTGGCACTGTGTCCCTGCTCACACTGACTGGCACTGTGTCCGTGCTCACACTGACTGGCACTGTGTCCCTGCTCACACTGACTGGCATTGACCCTGCTCACACTGAATGGCACTGTGTCCCTGCTCACACTGACTGTCACTGCCCCTACTCACACTGACTGGCACTGTGTCCCTGCTCACACTGACTGGCACTGCCCCTGCTCACACTGACTGGCACTGTGTCCCTGCTCACACTGAATGGCACTGTGTCCCTGCTCACACTGACTGGCACTGTGTTCCTGCTCACACTGACTGACACTGCCCCTGCTCACACTGACTGGCACTGACCCTGCTCACACTGAATGGCACTGTGTCCCTGCTCACACTGACTGGCACTGTGTCCTCGCTCGCACTGACTGGCACTGTGTCCCTTCTCACAGTGACTGCACTGTCCCAGCTAACACTGACTGGCACCATCCGTGCTCACACTGACTGGCACTGTGTCCCTGCTCACACTGACTTGCACTGTGTCCCTGCTCACACTGACTGGCACTGCCCCTCCTCACACTGACTGGCACTGACCCTGCTCACACTGAATGGCACTGTGTCCCTGCTCACACTGACTGGCACTGCCCCTCCTCACACTGACTGGCACTGACCCTGCTCACACTGAATGGCACTGTGTCCCTGCTCACACTGACTGGCACTGCCCCTCCTCACACTGACTGGCACTGACCCTGCTCACACTGACTGGCACTGTGTCCCTGCTCACACTAACACTGGCACTGTGTCTGCTCACACCGACTGGCACTGCCCCTGCTCACACTGACTGGCACCGTCCCTGCTCACACTGACTGGCACAGTGTTCCTGCTCACACTGACTGGCACTGTCCCTGCTCACACTGACTGGCATTGTGTCCCCGCTTGCACTGACTGGCACTGTCCCTGCTCACACTGACTGGCACTGTGCCCCTGCGCACAGTGACTGGCACTGTGACCCTGCTCACACTGACTGGCACTGTTTCCCTGCTCACACTGACTGGCACTGTCCCAGCTCACACTGACTGGATCTGTGTCTGGTCACACTGACTGGCACTGTGTCCCTGCTCACACTGACTGGCACTGTGTCCCTGCTCACTGTGACTGGCACTGTTCCTGCTCACACTGACTGGCATTGACCTTGCTCACACTGAATGGCACTGTGTCCCTGCTCACACTGACTGTCACTGCCCCTGCTCACACTGACTGGCACTGTGTCCCTGCTCACTCTGACTGTCACTGCCCCTGCTCACACTGACTGGCACTGACCCTGCTCACACTGAATGGCACTGTGTCCCTGCTCACACTGACTGGCACTGTGTCCCCGCACACATTGACTGGCACTGTGTCCCTTCTCACAGTGACTGCACTGTCCCAGCTAACACTGACTGGTACAATCCGTGCTCACACTGACTGGCACTGTGTCCCTGCTCACACTTACTGGCATTGACCTTGCTCACACTGAATGGCACTGTGTCCCTGCTCACACTGACTGTCACTGCCCCTGCTCACACTGACTGGCACCGTCCCTGCTCACACTGACTGGCACTGTGTCCTTGCTCACACTGACTGGCACTGTGCCTGCTCACACTGACTGGCACTGTGTCCCTGCTCACACTGACTGGCACTGACTCTGCTCACACTGACTGGCACAGTGTTCCTGCTCACACTGACTGGCACTGTCCCTGCTCACACTGACTGGCACTGCATTCCCGCTCACACTGACTGGCACTGTGTCCCAGCTCACACGGACTGGCACTGTGCCCCCACGCACAGTGACTGGCACTGTGACCCTGCTCACACTGACTGGCACTGTTTCCCTGCTCACACTGACTGGCACTGTCCCAGCTCACACTGACTGGATCTGTGTCTGGTCACACTGACTGGCACTGTGTCCCTGCTCACACTGACTGGCACTGTGTCCCTGCTCACACTGACTGGCACTGTGTCCCTGCTCACACTGACTGGCATTGACCCTGCTCACACTGACTGGCACTGTGTCCCTGCTCACACTGACTGGCACTGCCCCTGCTCACACTGACTGGCACTGTGTCCCTTCTCACAGTGACTGGCACTATGTCCCTGCTCACACTGACTGACACTGCCCCTGCTCACACTGACTGGCACTGACCCTGCTCACACTGAATGGCACTGTGTCCCTGCTCACACTGACTGGCACTGTGTCCCCGCACACACTGACTGGCACTGTGTCCCTTCTCACAGTGACTGCACTGTCCCAGCTAACACTGACTGGTACCGTCCGTGCTCACACTGACTGGCACTGTGTCCCTTCTCACAGTGACTGCTGTGTCCCAGCTCACACTGACTGGCATTGCGTCCCTGCTCACACTGACTGGCACTGTCCCTGCTCACACTGTCTGGCACTGTGTCCCCGCTCACACTGACTGGCACTGTGTCCCTTCTCACAGTGACTGCAGTGTCCCTGCTCACACTGACTGGCACTGTCCGTGCTCACACTGACTGGCACTGTGTCCCTGCTCACACTGACTGGCACTGCCCCTGCTCACACTGACTGGCACTGACTCTGCTCACACTGACTGGCACTGTGGCCCTGCCCACACTGACTGGCACTGTCCCTGCTCACACTGACTGGCACTGACCCTGCTCACACTGAATGGCACTGTGCCCTGCTCATACTGACTGGCACTGTGTCCCTGCTCACACTGACTGGCACTGCCCCTGCTCACACTGACTGGCACTGCGTCCCCGGTCACACTGACTGGCACTGTGTCCCAGCTCACACTGGCTGGCACTGTTTACCTGCTCACACTGACTGGCACTGTCCCTGCTCACACTGATTGGCACTGCTCACAATGACTGGCACTGTCCCCTGCACACACTGACTGGCACTGCGCCCCTGCTCACACTGACTGGCACTGTGTCTGCTCACACTGACTGGCACTGTGTCCCTGCTCACACTGACTGGCATTGTGTCTGCTCACACTGACTGGCACAGTGTTCCTGCTCACACTGACTGGCACTGTCGCTGCTCACACTGACTGGCACTGTGTCCTTGCTCACACTGACTGGCACTGTTCCTGCTCACACTGACTGGCACTGTGTCTGCTCACACTGACTGGCACTGTGACCCTGCTCACAGTGACTGGCACAGTGTTCCTGCTCACACTGACTGGCACTGTCCCTGCTCACACTGACTGGCACTGCATCCCCGCTCACACTGACTGGCACTGTGTCCCAGCTCACACTGACTGGCACTGTGCCCCCACGCACAGTGACTGGCACTATGACCCTGCTCACACTGACTGGCACTGTTTCCCTGCTCACACTGACAGGCACTGTCCCAGCTCACACTGACTGGATCTGTGTCTGGTCACACTGACTGGCACTGTGTCCCTGCTCACACTGACTGGCACTGTGTCCGTGCTCACACTGACTGGCACTGTGTCCCTGCTCACACTGACTAGCATTGACCCTGCTCACACTGAATGGCACTGTGTCCCTGCTCACACTGACTGTCACTGCCCCTACTCACACTGACTGGCACTGTGTCCCTGCTCACACTGACTGGCACTGCCCCTGCTCACACTGACTGGCACTGTGTCCCTGCTCACACTGAATGGCACTGTGTCCCTGCTCACACTGACTGGCACTGTGTTCCTGCTCACACTGACTGACACTGCCCCTGCTCACACTGACTGGCACTGACCCTGCTCACACTGAATGGCACTGTGTCCCTGCTCACACTGACTGGCACTGTGTCCTCGCTCGCACTGACTGGCACTGTGTCCCTTCTCACAGTGACTGCACTGTCCCAGCTAACACTGACTGGCACCGTCCGTGCTCACACTGACTGGCACTGTGTCCCTGCTCACACTGACTTGCACTGTGTCCCTGCTCACACTGACTGGCACTGCCCCTCCTCACACTGACTGGCACTGACCCTGCTCACACTGAATGGCACTGTGTCCCTGCTCACACTAACACTGGCACTGTGTCTGCTCACACTGACTGGCACTGCCCCTGCTCACACTGACTGGCACCGTCCCTGCTCACACTGACTGGCACTGTGTCCCTGCTCACACTGCCTAAAACTGTGCCTGCTCACACTGACTGGCACAGTGTTCCTGCTCACACTGACTGGCACTGTCCCTGCTCACACTGCCTGGCACTGTCCCTGCTCACACTGACTGGCATTGTGGCCCCGCTTGCACTGACTGGCACTGTCCCTGCTCACACTGACTGGCACTGTGCCCCTGCGCACAGTGACTGGCACTGTGATCCTGCTCACACTGACTGGCACTGTTTCCCTGCTCACACTGACTGGCACTGTCCCAGCTCACACTGACTGGATCTGTGTCTGGTCACACTGACTGGCACTGTGTCCCTGCTCACACTGACTGGCACTGTGTCCCTGCTCACTGTGACTGGCACTGTTCCTGCTCACACTGACTAACATTGACCTTGCTCACACTGAATGGCACTGTGTCCCAGCTCACACTGACTGGCACTGTGCCCGACGCACAGTGACTGGCACTATGACCCTGCTCACACTGACTGGCACTGTTTCCCTGCTCACACTGACAGGCACTGTCCCAGCTCACACTGACTGGATCTGTGTCTGGTCACACTGACTGGCACTGTGTCCCTGCTCACACTGACTGGCACTGTGTCCGTGCTCACACTGACTGGCACTGTGTCCCTGCTCACACTGACTGGCATTGACCCTGCTCACACTGAATGGCACTGTGTCCCTGCTCACACTGACTGTCACTGCCCCTACTCACACTGACTGGCACTGTGTCCCTGCTCACACTGACTGGCACTGCCCCTGCTCACACTGACTGGCACTGTGTCCCTGCTCACACTGAATGGCACTGTGTCCCTGCTCACACTGACTGGCACTGTGTTCCTGCTCACACTGACTGACACTGCCCCTGCTCACACTGACTGGCACTGACCCTGCTCACACTGAATGGCACTGTGTCCCTGCTCACACTGACTGGCACTGTGTCCTCGCTCGCACTGACTGGCACTGTGTCCCTTCTCACAGTGACTGCACTGTCCCAGCTAACACTGACTGGCACCGTCCGTGCTCACACTGACTGGCACTGTGTCCCTGCTCACACTGACTTGCACTGTGTCCCTGCTCACACTGACTGGCACTGCCCCTCCTCACACTGACTGGCACTGACCCTGCTCACACTGAATGGCACTGTGTCCCTGCTCACACTAACACTGGCACTGTGTCTGCTCACACTGACTGGCACTGCCCCTGCTCACACTGACTGGCACCGTCCCTGCTCACACTGCCTAAAACTGTGCCTGCTCACACTGACTGGCACAGTGTTCCTGCTCACACTGACTGGCACTGTCCCTGCTCACACTGCCTGGCACTGTCCCTGCTCACACTGACTGGCATTGTGTCCCCGCTTGCACTGACTGGCACTGTCCCTGCTCACACTGACTGGCACTGTGCCCCTGCGCACAGTGACTGGCACTGTGACCCTGCTCACACTGACTGGCACTGTTTCCCTGCTCACACTGACTGGCACTGTCCCAGCTCACACTGACTGGATCTGTGTCTGGTCACACTGACTGGCACTGTGTCCCTGCTCACACTGACTGGCACTGCCCCTGCTCACACTGACTGGCACTGTGTCCCTGCTCACTCTGACTGGCACTGCCCCTGCTCACACTGACTGGCACTGACCCTGCTCACACTGAATGGCACTGTGTCCCTGCTCACACTGACTGGCACTGTGTCCCCGCACACATTGACTGGCACTGTGTCCCTTCTCACAGTGACTGCACTGTCCCAGCTAACACTGACTGGTACAATCCGTGCTCACACTGACTGGCACTGTGTCCCTGCTCACACTTACTGGCATTGACCTTGCTCACACTGAATGGCACTGTGTCCCTGCTCACACTGACTGTCACTGCCCCTGCTCACACTGACTGGCACCGTCCCTGCTCACACTGACTGGCACTGTGTCCTTGCTCACACTGACTGGCACTGTGCCTGCTCACACTGACTGGCACTGTGTCCCTGCTCACACTGACTGGCACTGACTCTGCTCACACTGACTGGCACAGTGTTCCTGCTCACACTGACTGGCACTGTCCCTGCTCACACTGACTGGCACTGCATTCCCGCTCACACTGACTGGCACTGTGTCCCAGCTCACACTGACTGGCACTGTGCCCCCACGCACAGTGACTGGCACTGTGACCCTGCTCACACTGACTGGCACTGTTTCCCTGCTCACACTGACTGGCACTGTCCCAGCTCACACTGACTGGATCTGTGTCTGGTCACACTGACTGGCACTGTGTCCCTGCTCACACTGACTGGCACTGTGTCCCTGCTCACACTGACTGGCACTGTGTCCCTGCTCACACTGACTGGCATTGACCCTGCTCACACTGAATGGCACTGTGTCCCTGCTTACACTGACTGTCACTGCCCCTGCTCACACTGACTGGCACTGTGTCCCTGCTCACACTGACTGGCACTGTGTCCCTGCTCACAGTGACTGGCACTGTTCCTGCTCACACTGAATGGCATTGACCTTGCTCACACTGAATGGCACTGTGTCCCTGCTCACACTGACTGTCACTGCCCCTGCTCACACTGACTGGCACTGTGTCCCTGCTCACACTGACTGGCACTGCCCCTGCTCACACTGACTGGCACTGTGTCCCTTCTCACAGTGACTGGCACTATGTCCCTGCTCACACTGACTGACACTGCCCCTGCTCACACTGACTGGCACTGACCCTGCTCACACTGAATGGCACTGTGTCCCTGCTCACACTGACTGGCACTGTGTCCCCGCACACACTGACTGGCACTGTGTCCCTTCTCACAGTGACTGCACTGTCCCAGCTAACACTGACTGGTACCGTCCGTGCTCACACTGACTGGCACTGTGTCCCTGCTCACACTGACTGGCACTGTGTCCCTGCTCACACTGACTGGCACTGCCCCTCCTCACACTGACTGGCACTGACCCTGCTCACACTGAATGGCAATGTGTCCCTGCTCACACTGACTGTCACTGCCCCTGCTCACACTGACTGGCACTGCCCCTGCTCACACTGACTGGCACCGTCCCTGCTCACACTGACTGGCACTGTTTCCCTGCTCACACTGACTGTCACTGCCCCTGCTCACACTGACTGGCACCGTCCCTGCTCACACTGACTGGCACTGTGTCCCTGCTCACACTGACTAAAACTGTGCCTGCTCACACTGACTGGCACAGTGTTCCTGCTCACACTGACTGGCACTGTGTCTGCTCACACTGACTGGCACAGTGTTCCTGCTCACACTGACTGGCACAGTCGCTGCTCACACTGACTGGCACTGTGTCCCTTCTCACACTGACTGGCACTGTGCCTGCTCGCACTGAATGGCACTGTGTCCCTGCTCACACTGACTGTCACTGCCCCTACTCACACTGACTGGCACTGTGTCCCTGCTCACACTGACTGGCACTGCCCCTGCTCACACTGACTGGCACTGTGTCCCTGCTCACACTGAATGGCACTGTGTCCCTGCTCACACTGACTGGCACTGTGTTCCTGCTCACACTGACTGACACTGCCCCTGCTCACACTGACTGGCACTGACCCTGCTCACACTGAATGGCACTGTGTGCCTGCTCACACTGACTGGCACTGTGTCCTCGCTCGCACTGACTGGCACTGTGTCCCTTCTCACAGTGACTGCACTGTCCCAGCTAACACTGACTGGCACCGTCCGTGCTCACACTGACTGGCACTGTGTCCCTGCTCACACTGACTTGCACTGTGTCCCTGCTCACACTGACTGGCACTGCCCCTCCTCACACTGACTGGCACTGACCCTGCTCACACTGAATGGCACTGTGTCCCTGCTCACACTGACACTGGCACTGTGTCTACTCACACTGACTGGCACTGCCCCTGATCACACTGACTGGCACCGTCCCTGCTCACACTGACTGGCACTGTGTCCCTGCTCACACTGCCTAAAACTGTGCCTGCTCACACTGACTGGCACAGTGTTCCTGCTCACACTGACTGGCACTGTCCCTGCTCACACTGCCTGGCACTGTCCCTGCTCACACTGACTGGCATTGTGTCCCCGCTTGCACTGACTGGCACTGTCCCTGCTCACACTGACTGGCACTGTGTCCCAGCTCACACTGACTGGCACTGTGCCCCTGCGCACAGTGACTGGCACTGTGACCCTGCTCACACTGACTGGCACTGTTTGCCTGCTCACACTGACTGGCACTGTCCCAGCTCACACTGACTGGATCTGTGTCTGGTCACACTGACTGGCACTGTGTCCCTGCTCACACTGACTGGCACTGTGTCCCTGCTCACTGTGACTGGCACTGTTCCTGCTCACACTGACTGGCATTGACCTTGCTCACACTGACTGGCACTGTGTCCCTGCTCACACTGACTAAAACTGTGCCTGCTCACACTGACTGGCACAGTGTTCCTGCTCACACTGACTGGCACTGTGTCTGCTCACACTGACTGGCACAGTGTTCCTGCTCACACTGACTGGCACTGTCGCTGCTCACACTGACTGGCACTGTGTCCCTTCTCACACTGACTGGCACTGTGCCTGCTCACACTGACTGGCACTGCCCCTGCTCACACTGACTGGCACTGTGTCTGCTCACACTGACTGGCACTGTTTCCCTGCTCACACTGACTGTCACTGCCCCTGCTCACACTGACTGGCACCGTCCCCGCTCACACTGACTGGCACTGTGTCCCTGCTCACACTGACTAAAACTGTGCCTGCTCACACTGACTGGCACAGTGTTCCTGCTCACACTGACTGGCACTGTGTCTGCTCACACTGACTGGCACAGTGTTCCTGCTCACACTGACTGGCACTGTCGCTGCTCACACTGACTGGCACTGTGTCCCTTCTCACACTGACTGGCACTGTGCCTGCTTGCACTGAATGGCACTGTGTCCCTGCTCACACTGACTGTCACTGCCCCTACTCACACTGACTGGCACTGTGTCCCTGCTCACACTGACTGGCACTGCCCCTGCTCACACTGACTGGCACTGTGTCCCTGCTCACACTGAATGGCACTGTGTCCCTGCTCACACTGACTGGCACTGTGTTCCTGCTCACACTGACTGGCACTGACCCTGCTCACACTGAATGGCACTGTGTCCCTGCTCACACTGACTGGCACTGTGTCCTCGCTCGCACTGACTGGCACTGTGTCCCTTCTCACAGTGACTGCACTGTCCCAGCTAACACTGACTGGCACCGTCCGTGCTCACACTGACTGGCACTGTGTCCCTGCTCACACTGACTTGCACTGTGTCCCTGCTCACACTGACTGGCACTGCCCCTCCTCACACTGACTGGCACTGACCCTGCTCACACTGAATGGCACTGTGTCCCTGCTCACACTAACACTGGCACTGTGTCTGCTCACACTGACTGGCACTGCCCCTGCTCACACTGACTGGCACCGTCCCTGCTCACACTGACTGGCACTGTGTCCCTGCTCACACTGCCTAAAACTGTGCCTGCTCACACTGACTGGCACAGTGTTCCTGCTCACACTGACTGGCACTGTCCCTGCTCACACTGCCTGGCACTGTCCCTGCTCACAATGACTGGCATTGTGTCCCCGCTTGCACTGACTGGCACTGTCCCTGCTCACACTGACTGGCACTGTGTCCCAGCTCACACTGACTGGCACTGTGCCCCTGCGCACAGTGACTGGCACTGTGACCCTGCTCACACTGACTGGCACTGTTTCCCTGCTCACACTGACTGGCACTGTCCCAGCTCACACTGACTGGATCTGTGTCTGGTCACACTGACTGGCACTGTGTCCCTGCTCACACTGACTGGCACTGTGTCCCTGCTCACTGTGACTGGCACTGTTCCTGCTCACACTGACTGGCATTGACCTTGCTCACACTGAATGGCACTGTGTCCCTGCTCACACTGACTGTCACTGCCCCTGCTCACACTGACTGGCACTGTGTCCCTGCTCACTCTGACTGGCACTGCCCCTGCTCACACTGACTGGCACTGACCCTGCTCACACTGAATGGCACTGTGTCCCTGCTCACACTGACTGTCACTGCCCCTGCTCACACTGACTGGCACTGTGTCCCTGCTCACTCTGACTGGCACTGCCCCTGCTCACACTGACTGGCACTGACCCTGCTCACACTGACTGGCACTGTGTCCTTGCTCACACTGACTGGCACTGTGCCTGCTCACACTGACTGGCACTGTGTCCCTGCTCACACTGACTGGCACTGACTCTGCTCACACTGACTGGCACAGTGTTCCTGCTCACACTGACTGGCACTGTCCCTGCTCACACTGACTGGCACTGCATTCCGGCTCACACTGACTGGCACTGTGTCCCAGCTCACACTGACTGGCACTGTGCCCCCACGCACAGTGAATGGCACTGTGACCCTGCTCACACTGACTGGCGCTGTTTCCCTGCTCACACTGACTGGCACTGTCCCAGCTCACACTGACTGGATCTGTGTCTGGTCACACTGACTGGCACTGTGTCCCTGCTCACACTGACTGGCACTGTGTCCCTGCTCACACTGACTGGCACTGTGTCCCTGCTCACACTGACTGGCATTGACCCTGCTCACACTGAATGGCACTGTGTCCCTGCTTACACTGACTGTCACTGCCCCTGCTCACACTGACTGGCACTGTGTCCCTGCTCACACTGACTGGCACTGTGTCCCTGCTCACAGTGACTGGCACTGTTCCTGCTCACACTGAATGGCATTGACCTTGCTCACACTGAATGGCACTGTGTCCCTGCTCACACTGACTGTCACTGCCCCTGCTCACACTGACTGGCACTGTGTCCCTGCTCACACTGACTGGCACTGCCCCTGCTCACACTGACTGGCACTGTGTCCCTTCTCACAGTGAGTGGCACTATGTCCCTGCTCACACTGACTGACACTGCCCCTGCTCACACTGACTGGCACTGACCCTGCTCACACTGAATGGCACTGTGTCCCTGCTCACACTGACTGGCACTGTGTCCCCGCACACACTGACTGGCACTGTGTCCCTTCTCACAGTGACTGCACTGTCCCAGCTAACACTGACTGGTACCGTCCGTGCTCACACTGACTGGCACTGTGTCCCTGCTCACACTGACTGGCACTGTGTCCCTGCTCACACTGACTGGCACTGCCCCTCCTCACACTGACTGGCACTGACCCTGCTCACACTGAATGGCAATGTGTCCCTGCTCACACTGACTGTCACTGCCCCTGCTCACACTGACTGGCACTGCCCCTGCTCACACTGACTGGCACCGTCCCTGCTCACACTGACTGGCACTGTTTCCCTGCTCACACTGACTGTCACTGCCCCTGCTCACACTGACTGGCACCGTCCCTGCTCACACTGACTGGCACTGTGTCCCTGCTCACACTGACTAAAACTGTGCCTGCTCACACTGACTGGCACAGTGTTCCTGCTCACACTGACTGGCACTGTGTCTGCTCACACTGACTGGCACAGTGTTCCTGCTCACACTGACTGGCACTGTCGCTGCTCACACTGACTGGCACTGTGTCCCTTCTCACACTGACTGGCACTGTGCCTGCTCACACTGACTGGCACTGTGTCTGCTCACACTGACTGGCACTGTTTCCCTGCTCACACTGACTGGCACTGCCCCTGCTCACACTGACTGGCACCGTCCCTGCTCACACTGACTGGCACTGTGTCCCTGCTCACACTGACTAAAACTGTGCCTGCTCACACTGACTGGCACAGTGTTCCTGCTCACACTGACTGGCACTGTGTCTGCTCACACTGACTGGCACAGTGTTCCTGCTCACACTGACTGGCACTGTCCCAGCTCACACTGACTGGATCTGTGTCTGGTCACACTGACTGGCACTGTGTCCCTGCTCACACTGACTGGCACTGTGTCCCTGCTCACACTGACTGGCACTGTGTCCCTGCTCACACTGACTGGCATTGACCCTGCTCACACTGAATGGCACTGTGTCCCTGCTTACACTGACTGTCACTGCCCCTGCTCACACTGACTGGCACTGTGTCCCTGCTCACACTGACTGGCACTGTGTCCCTGCTCACAGTGACTGGCACTGTTCCTGCTCACACTGAATGGCATTGACCTTGCTCACACTGAATGGCACTGTGTCCCTGCTCACACTGACTGTCACTGCCCCTGCTCACACTGACTGGCACTGTGTCCCTGCTCACACTGACTGGCACTGCCCCTGCTCACACTGACTGGCACTGTGTCCCTTCTCACAGTGACTGGCACTATGTCCCTGCTCACACTGACTGGCACTATGTCCCTGCTCACACTGACTGACACTGCCCCTGCTCACACTGTCTGGCACTGACCCTGCTCACACTGAATGGCACTGTGTCCCTGCTCACACTGACTGGCACTGTGTCCCCGCACACACTGACTGGCACTGTGTCCCTTCTCACAGTGACTGCACTGTCCCAGCTAACACTGACTGGTACCGTCCGTGCTCACACTGACTGGCACTGTGTCCCTGCTCACACTGACTGGCACTGTGTCCCTGCTCACACTGACTGGCACTGCCCCTCCTCACACTGACTGGCACTGACCCTGCTCACACTGAATGGCAATGTGTCCCTGCGCACACTGACTGTCACTGCCCCTGCTCACACTGACTGGCACTGCCCCTGCTCACACTGACTGGCACCGTCCCTGCTCACACTGACTGGCACTGTTTCCCTGCTCACACTGACTGTCACTGCCCCTGCTCACACTGACTGGCACCGTCCCTGCTCACACTGACTGGCACTGTGTCCCTGCTCACACTGACTAAAACTGTGCCTGCTCACACTGACTGGCACAGTGTTCCTGCTCACACTGACTGGCACTGTGTCTGCTCACACTGACTGGCACAGTGTTCCTGCTCACACTGACTGGCACTATCGCTGCTCACACTGACTGGCACTGTGTCCCTTCTCACACTGACTGGCACTGTGCCTGCTCACACTGACTGGCACTGTGTCTGCTCACACTGACTGGCACTGTTTCCCTGCTCACACTGACTGGCACTGCCCCTGCTCACACTGACTGGCACCGTCCCTGCTCACACTGACTGGCACTGTGTCCCTGCTCACACTGACTAAAACTGTGCCTGCTCACACTGACTGGCACAGTGTTCCTGCTCACACTGACTGGCACTGTGTCTGCTCACACTGACTGGCACAGTGTTCCTGCTCACACTGACTGGCACTGTCCCAGCTCACACTGACTGGATCTGTGTCTGGTCACACTGACTGGCACTGTGTCCCTGCTCACACTGACTGGCACTGTGTCCCTGCTCACACTGACTGGCACTGTGTCCCTGCTCACACTGACTGGCATTGACCCTGCTCACACTGAATGGCACTGTGTCCCTGCTTACACTGACTGTCACTGCCCCTGCTCACACTGACTGGCACTGTGTCCCTGCTCACACTGACTGGCACTGTGTCCCTGCTCACAGTGACTGGCACTGTTCCTGCTCACACTGAATGGCATTGACCTTGCTCACACTGAATGGCACTGTGTCCCTGCTCACACTGACTGTCACTGCCCCTGCTCACACTGACTGGCACTGTGTCCCTGCTCACACTGACTGGCACTGCCCCTGCTCACACTGACTGGCACTGTGTCCCTTCTCACAGTGACTGGCACTATGTCCCTGCTCACACTGACTGACACTGCCCCTGCTCACACTGACTGGCACTGACCCTGCTCACACTGAATGGCACTGTGTCCCTGCTCACACTGACTGGCACTGTGTCCCCGCACACACTGACTGGCACTGTGTCCCTTCTCACAGTGACTGCACTGTCCCAGCTAACACTGACTGGTACCGTCCGTGCTCACACTGACTGGCACTGTGTCCCTGCTCACACTGACTGGCACTGTGTCCCTGCTCACACTGACTGGCACTGCCCCTCCTCACACTGACTGGCACTGACCCTGCTCACACTGAATGGCAATGTGTCCCTGCTCACACTGACTGTCACTGCCCCTGCTCACACTGACTGGCACTGCCCCTGCTCACACTGACTGGCACCGTCCCTGCTCACACTGACTGGCACTGTTTCCCTGCTCACACTGACTGTCACTGCCCCTGCTCACACTGACTGGCACTGTGTCTGCTCACACTGACTGGCACAGTGTTCCTGCTCACACTGACTGGCACTGTCGCTGCTCACACTGACTGGCACTGTTTCCCTTCTCACACTGACTGGCACTGTGCCTGCTCACACTGACTGGCACTGCCCCTGCTCACACTGACTGGCACTGTGTCTGCTCACACTGACTGGCACTGTTTCCCTGCTCACACTGACTGTCACTGCCCCTGCTCACACTGACTGGCACCGTCCCTGCTCACACTGACTGGCACTGTGTCCCTGCTCACACTGACTAAAACTGTGCCTGCTCACACTGATACTGGCACAGTGTTCCTGCTCACACTGACTGGCACTGTGTCTGCTCACACTGACTGGCACAGTGTTCCTGCTCACACTGACTGGCACTGTCGCTGCTCACACTGACTGGCACTGTGTCCCTTCTCACACTGACTGGCACTGTGCCTGCTCACACTGACTGGCACTGTGTCCCTGCTCACACTGACTGGCACTGTGTCTGCTCACACTGACTGGCACAGTGTTCCTGCTCACACTGACTGGCACTGTCCCTGCTCACACTGACTGGCACTGTGTCCCAGCTCACACTTACTGGCACTGTGCCCCCACGCACAGTGACTCGCACTGTGACCCTGCTCACACTGACTGGCACTGTTTCCCTGCTCACACAGACTGGCACTGTCCCAGCTCACACTGACTGGATCTGTGTCTGGTCACACTGACTGGCACTGTGTCCCTGCTCACACTGACTGGCACTGTGTCCCTGCTCACACTGACTGGCACTGTGTCCCTGCTCACACTGACTGGCATTGACCCTGCTCACACTGAATGGCACTGTGTCCCTGCTCACACTGACTGTCACTGCCCCTGCTCACACTGACTGGCACTGTGTCCCTGCTCACACTGACTGGCACTGCCCCTGCTCACACTGACTGGCACTGTGTCCCGGCTCACAGTGACTGGCACTGTCCCTGCTCACACTGACTGGCACTGTGTCCCTGCTCACACTGACTGGCACTGTGTCCCTGCTCACAGTGACTGCACTGTCCCAGCTAACACTGACTGGTACCGTCCGTGCTCACACTGACTGGCACTGTGTCCCTGCTCACACTGACTGGCACTGTGTCCCTGCTCACACTGACTGGCACTGCCCCTCCTCACACTGACTGGCACTGACCCTGCTCACACTGAATGGCAATGTGTCCCTGCTCACACTGACTGTCACTGCCCCTGCTCACACTGACTGGCACTGCCCCTGCTCACACTGACTGGCACCGTCCCTGCTCACACTGACTGGCACTGTTTCCCTGCTCACACTGACTGTCACTGCCCCTGCTCACACTGACTGGCACCGTCCCTGCTCACACTGACTGGCACTGTGTCCCTGCTCACACTGACTAAAACTGTGCCTGCTCACACTGACTGGCACAGTGTTCCTGCTCACACTGACTGGCACTGTGTCTGCTCACACTGACTGGCACAGTGTTCCTGCTCACACTGACTGGCACTGTCGCTGCTCACACTGACTGGCACTGTGTCCCTTCTCACACTGACTGGCACTGTGCCTGCTCACACTGACTGGCACTGCCCCTGCTCACACTGACTGGCACTGTGTCTGCTCACACTGACTGGCACTGTTTCCCTGCTCACACTGACTGGCACTGTCCCAGCTCACACTGACTGGATCTGTGTCTGGTCACACTGACTGGCACTGTGTCCCTGCTCACACTGACTGGCACTGTGTCCCTGCTCACACTGACTGGCACTGTGTCCCTGCTCACACTGACTGGCATTGACCCTGCTCACACTGAATGGCACTGTGTCCCTGCTTACACTGACTGTCACTGCCCCTGCTCACACTGACTGGCACTGTGTCCCTGCTCACACTGACTGGCACTGTGTCCCTGCTCACTGTGACTGGCACTGTTCCTGCTCACACTGAATGGCATTGACCTTGCTCACACTGAATGGCACTGTGTCCCTGCTCACACTGACTGTCACTGCCCCTGCTCACACTGACTGGCACTGTGTCCCTGCTCACACTGACTGGCACTGCCCCTGCTCACACTGACTGGCACTGTGTCCCTTCTCACAGTGACTGGCACTATGTCCCTGCTCACACTGACTGACACTGCCCCTGCTCACACTGACTGGCACTGACCCTGCTCACACTGAATGGCACTGTGTCCCTGCTCACACTGACTGGCACTGTGTCCCCGCACACACTGACTGGCACTGTGTCCCTTCTCACAGTGACTGCACTGTCCCAGCTAACACTGACTGGTACCGTCCGTGCTCACACTGACTGGCACTGTGTCCCTGCTCACACTGACTGGCACTGTGTCCCTGCTCACACTGACTGGCACTGCCCCTCCTCACACTGACTGGCACTGACCCTGCTCACACTGAATGGCAATGTGTCCCTGCTCACACTGACTGTCACTGCCCCTGCTCACACTGACTGGCACTGCCCCTGCTCACACTGACTGGCACCGTCCCTGCTCACACTGACTGGCACTGTTTCCCTGCTCACACTGACTGTCACTGCCCCTGCTCACACTGACTGGCACAGTGTTCCTGCTCACACTGACTGGCACTGTGTCTGCTCACACTGACTGGCACAGTGTTCCTGCTCACACTGACTGGCACTGTCCCAGCTCACACTGACTGGATCTGTGTCTGGTCACACTGACTGGCACTGTGTCCCTGCTCACACTGACTGGCACTGTGTCCCTGCTCACACTGACTGGCACTGTGTCCCTGCTCACACTGACTGGCATTGACCCTGCTCACACTGAATGGCACTGTGTCCCTGCTTACACTGACTGTCACTGCCCCTGCTCACACTGACTGGCACTGTGTCCCTGCTCACACTGACTGGCACTGTGTCCCTGCTCACAGTGACTGGCACTGTTCCTGCTCACACTGAATGGCATTGACCTTGCTCACACTGAATGGCACTGTGTCCCTGCTCACACTGACTGTCACTGCCCCTGCTCACACTGACTGGCACTGTGTCCCTGCTCACACTGACTGGCACTGCCCCTGCTCACACTGACTGGCACTGTGTCCCTTCTCACAGTGACTGGCACTATGTCCCTGCTCACACTGACTGACACTGCCCCTGCTCACACTGACTGGCACTGACCCTGCTCACACTGAATGGCACTGTGTCCCTGCTCACACTGACTGGCACTGTGTCCCCGCACACACTGACTGGCACTGTGTCCCTTCTCACAGTGACTGCACTGTCCCAGCTAACACTGACTGGTACCGTCCGTGCTCACACTGACTGGCACTGTGTCCCTGCTCACACTGACTGGCACTGTGTCCCTGCTCACACTGACTGGCACTGCCCCTCCTCACACTGACTGGCACTGACCCTGCTCACACTGAATGGCAATGTGTCCCTGCTCACACTGACTGTCACTGCCCCTGCTCACACTGACTGGCACTGCCCCTGCTCACACTGACTGGCACCGTCCCTGCTCACACTGACTGGCACTGTTTCCCTGCTCACACTGACTGTCACTGCCCCTGCTCACACTGACTGGCACCGTCCCTGCTCACACTGACTGGCACTGTGTCCCTGCTCACACTGACTAAAACTGTGCCTGCTCACACTGACTGGCACAGTGTTCCTGCTCACACTGACTGGCACTGTGTCTGCTCACACTGACTGGCACAGTGTTCCTGCTCACACTGACTGGCACTGTCGCTGCTCACACTGACTGGCACTGTGTCCCTTCTCACACTGACTGGCACTGTGCCTGCTCACACTGACTGGCACTGTGTCTGCTCACACTGACTGGCACTGTTTCCCTGCTCACACTGACTGGCACTGCCCCTGCTCACACTGACTGGCACCGTCCCTGCTCACACTGACTGGCACTGTGTCCCTGCTCACACTGACTAAAACTGTGCCTGCTCACACTGACTGGCACAGTGTTCCTGCTCACACTGACTGGCACTGTGTCTGCTCACACTGACTGGCACAGTGTTCCTGCTCACACTGACTGGCACTGTCCCAGCTCACACTGACTGGATCTGTGTCTGGTCACACTGACTGGCACTGTGTCCCTGCTCACACTGACTGGCACTGTGTCCCTGCTCACACTGACTGGCACTGTGTCCCTGCTCACACTGACTGGCATTGACCCTGCTCACACTGAATGGCACTGTGTCCCTGCTTACACTGACTGTCACTGCCCCTGCTCACACTGACTGGCACTGTGTCCCTGCTCACACTGACTGGCACTGTGTCCCTGCTCACAGTGACTGGCACTGTTCCTGCTCACACTGAATGGCATTGACCTTGCTCACACTGAATGGCACTGTGTCCCTGCTCACACTGACTGTCACTGCCCCTGCTCACACTGACTGGCACTGTGTCCCTGCTCACACTGACTGGCACTGCCCCTGCTCACACTGACTGGCACTGTGTCCCTTCTCACAGTGACTGGCACTATGTCCCTGCTCACACTGACTGACACTGCCCCTGCTCACACTGACTGGCACTGACCCTGCTCACACTGAATGGCACTGTGTCCCTGCTCACACTGACTGGCACTGTGTCCCCGCACACACTGACTGGCACTGTGTCCCTTCTCACAGTGACTGCACTGTCCCAGCTAACACTGACTGGTACCGTCCGTGCTCACACTGACTGGCACTGTGTCCCTGCTCACACTGACTGGCACTGTGTCCCTGCTCACACTGACTGGCACTGCCCCTCCTCACACTGACTGGCACTGACCCTGCTCACACTGAATGGCAATGTGTCCCTGCTCACACTGACTGTCACTGCCCCTGCTCACACTGACTGGCACTGCCCCTGCTCACACTGACTGGCACCGTCCCTGCTCACACTGACTGGCACTGTTTCCCTGCTCACACTGACTGTCACTGCCCCTGCTCACACTGACTGGCACTGTGTCTGCTCACACTGACTGGCACAGTGTTCCTGCTCACACTGACTGGCACTGTCGCTGCTCACACTGACTGGCACTGTTTCCCTTCTCACACTGACTGGCACTGTGCCTGCTCACACTGACTGGCACTGCCCCTGCTCACACTGACTGGCACTGTGTCTGCTCACACTGACTGGCACTGTTTCCCTGCTCACACTGACTGTCACTGCCCCTGCTCACACTGACTGGCACCGTCCCTGCTCACACTGACTGGCACTGTGTCCCTGCTCACACTGACTGGCACTGTGTCTGCTCACACTGACTGGCACTGTTTCCCTGCTCACACTGACTGTCACTGCCCCTGCTCACACTGACTGGCACCGTCCCTGCTCACACTGACTGGCACTGTGTCCCTGCTCACACTGACTAAAACTGTGCCTGCTCACACTGACTGGCACAGTGTTCCTGCTCACACTGACTGGCACTGTGTCTGCTCACACTGACTGGCACAGTGTTCCTGCTCACACTGACTGGCACTGTCCCAGCTCACACTGACTGGATCTGTGTCTGGTCACACTGACTGGCACTGTGTCCCTGCTCACACTGACTGGCACTGTGTCCCTGCTCACACTGACTGGCACTGTGTCCCTGCTCACACTGACTGGCATTGACCCTGCTCACACTGAATGGCACTGTGTCCCTGCTTACACTGACTGTCACTGCCCCTGCTCACACTGACTGGCACTGTGTCCCTGCTCACACTGACTGGCACTGTGTCCCTGCTCACAGTGACTGGCACTGTTCCTGCTCACACTGAATGGCATTGACCTTGCTCACACTGAATGGCACTGTGTCCCTGCTCACACTGACTGTCACTGCCCCTGCTCACACTGACTGGCACTGTGTCCCTGCTCACACTGACTGGCACTGCCCCTGCTCACACTGACTGGCACTGTGTCCCTTCTCACAGTGACTGGCACTATGTCCCTGCTCACACTGACTGACACTGCCCCTGCTCACACTGACTGGCACTGACCCTGCTCACACTGAATGGCACTGTGTCCCTGCTCACACTGACTGGCACTGTGTCCCCGCACACACTGACTGGCACTGTGTCCCTTCTCACAGTGACTGCACTGTCCCAGCTAACACTGACTGGTACCGTCCGTGCTCACACTGACTGGCACTGTGTCCCTGCTCACACTGACTGGCACTGTGTCCCTGCTCACACTGACTGGCACTGCCCCTCCTCACACTGACTGGCACTGACCCTGCTCACACTGAATGGCAATGTGTCCCTGCTCACACTGACTGTCACTGCCCCTGCTCACACTGACTGGCACTGCCCCTGCTCACACTGACTGGCACCGTCCCTGCTCACACTGACTGGCACTGTTTCCCTGCTCACACTGACTGTCACTGCCCCTGCTCACACTGACTGGCACCGTCCCTGCTCACACTGACTAGCACTGTGTCCCTGCTCACACTGACTAAAACTGTGCCTGCTCACACTGACTGGCACAGTGTTCCTGCTCACAGTGACTGGCACTGTGTCTGCTCACACTGACTGGCACAGTGTTCCTGCTCACACTGACTGGCACTGTCGCTGCTCACACTGACTGGCACTGTGTCCCTTCTCACACTGACTGGCACTGTGCCTGCTCACACTGACTGGCACTGTGTCTGCTCACACTGACTGGCACTGTTTCCCTGCTCACACTGACTGGCACTGCCCCTGCTCACACTGACTGGCACCGTCCCTGCTCACACTGACTGGCACTGTGTCCCTGCTCACACTGACTAAAACTGTGCCTGCTCACACTGACTGGCACAGTGTTCCTGCTCACACTGACTGGCACTGTGTCTGCTCACACTGACTGGCACTGTGTCCCTGCTCACACTGACTGGCATTGATCCTGCTCACACTGAATGGCACTGTGTCCCTGCTCACACTGACTGTCACTGCCCCTGCTCACACTGACTGGCACTGTGTCCCTGCTCACACTGACTGGCACTGCCCCTGCTCACACTGACTGGCACTGTGTCCCGGCTCACAGTGACTGGCACTGTCCCTGCTCACACTGACTGGCACTGTGTCCCTGCTCACACTGACTGGCACTGTGTCCCTGCTCACAGTGACTGCACTGTCCCAGCTAACACTGACTGGTACCGTCCGTGCTCACACTGACTGGCACTGTGTCCCTGCTCACACTGACTGGCACTGTGTCCCTGCTCACACTGACTGGCACTGCCCCTCCTCACACTGACTGGCACTGACCCTGCTCACACTGAATGGCAATGTGTCCCTGCTCACACTGACTGTCACTGCCCCTGCTCACACTGACTGGCACTGCCCCTGCTCACACTGACTGGCACCGTCCCTGCTCACACTGACTGGCACTGTTTCCCTGCTCACACTGACTGTCACTTACCCTGCTCACACTGACTGGCACCGTCCCTGCTCACACTGACTGGCACTGTGTCCCTGCTCACACTGACTAAAACTGTGCCTGCTCACACTGACTGGCACAGTGTTCCTGCTCACACTGACTGGCACTGTGTCTGCTCACACTGACTGGCACAGTGTTCCTGCTCACACTGACTGGCACTGTCGCTGCTCACACTGACTGGCACTGTGTCCCTGCTCACACTGACTGGCACTGTGCCTGCTCACACTGACTGGCACTGTGTCTGCTCACACTGACTGGCACTGTTTCCCTGCTCACACTGACTGGCACTGCCCCTGCTCACACTGACTGGCACCGTCCCTGCTCACACTGACTGGCACTGTGTCCCTGCTCACACTGACTAAAACTGTGCCTGCTCACACTGACTGTCACTGCCCCTGCTCACACTGACTGGCACTGCCCCTGCTCACACTGACTGGCACTGTGTCTGCTCACACTGACTGGCACTGTTTCCCTGCTCACACTGACTGTCACTGCCCCTGCTCACACTGACTGGCACCGTCCCTGCTCACACTGACTGGCACTGTGTCCCTGCTCACACTGACTAAAACTGTGCCTGCTCACACTGACTGGCACAGTGTTCCTGCTCACACTGACTGGCACTGTGTCTGCTCACACTGACTGGCACAGTGTTCCTGCTCACACTGACTGGCACTGTCGCTGCTCACACTGACTGGCACTGTGTCCCTTCTCACACAGACTGGCACTGTGCCTGCTCACACTGACTGGCACTGTGTCCCCGCACACACTGACTGGCACTGTGTCCCTTCTCACAGTGACTGCACTGTCCCAGCTAACACTGACTGGTACCGTCCGTGCTCACACTGACTGGCACTGTGTCCCTGCTCACACTGACTGGCACTGTGTCCCTGCTCACACTGACTGGCACTGCCCCTCCTCACACTGACTGGCACTGACCCTGCTCACACTGAATGGCAATGTGTCCCTGCTCACACTGACTGTCACTGCCCCTGCTCACACTGACTGACACTGCCCCTGCTCACACTGACTGGCACCGTCCCTGCTCACACTGACTGGCACTGTTTCCCTGCTCACACTGACTGTCACTGCCCCTGCTCACACTGACTGGCACCGTCCCTGCTCACACTGACTGGCACTGTGTCCCTGCTCACACTGACTAAAACTGTGCCTGCTCACACTGACTGGCACAGTGTTCCTGCTCACACTGACTGGCACTGTGTCTGCTCACACTGACTGGCACAGTGTTCCTGCTCACACTGACTGGCACTGTCGCTGCTCACACTGACTGGCACTGTGTCCCTTCTCACACTGACTGGCACTGTGCCTGCTCACACTGACTGGCACTGCCCCTGCTCACACTGACTGGCACTGTTTCCCTGCTCACACTGACTGGCACTGTTTCCCTGCTCACACTGACTGGCACCGTCCCTGCTCACACTGACTGGCACTGTGTCCCTGCTCACACTGACTAAAACTGTGCCTGCTCACACTGACTGGCACAGTGTTCCTGCTCACACTGACTGGCACTGTGTCTGCTCACACTGACTGGCACAGTGTTCCTGCTCACACTGACTGGCACTGTCCCAGCTCACACTGACTGGATCTGTGTCTGGTCACACTGACTGGCACTGTGTCACTGCTCACACTGACTGGCACTGTGTCCCTGCTCACACTGACTGGCACTGTGTCCCTGCTCACACTGACTGGCATTGACCCTGCTCACACTGAATGGCACTGTGTCCCTGCTTACACTGACTGTCACTGCCCCTGCTCACACTGACTGGCACTGTGTCCCTGCTCACACTGACTGGCACTGTGTCCCTGCTCACAGTGACTGGCACTGTTCCTGCTCACACTGAATGGCATTGACCTTGCTCACACTGAATGGCACTGTGTCCCTGCTCACACTGACTGTCACTGCCCCTGCTCACACTGACTGGCACTGTGTCCCTGCTCACACTGACTGGCACTGCCCCTGCTCACACTGACTGGCACTGTGTCCCTTCTCACAGTGACTGGCACTATGTCCCTGCTCACACTGACTGACACTGCCCCTGCTCACACTGACTGGCACTGACCCTGCTCACACTGAATGGCACTGTGTCCCTGCTCACACTGACTGGCACTGTGTCCCCGCACACACTGACTGGCACTGTGTCCCTTCTCACAGTGACTGCACTGTCCCAGCTAACACTGACTGGTACCGTCCGTGCTCACACTGACTGGCACTGTGTCCCTGCTCACACTGACTGGCACTGTGTCCCTGCTCACACTGACTGGCACTGCCCCTCCTCACACTGACTGGCACTGACCCTGCTCACACTGAATGGCAATGTGTCCCTGCTCACACTGACTGTCACTGCCCCTGCTCACACTGACTGGCACTGCCCCTGCTCACACTGACTGGCACCGTCCCTGCTCACACTGACTGGCACTGTTTCCCTGCTCACACTGACTGTCACTGCCCCTGCTCACACTGACTGGCACCGTCCCTGCTCACACTGACTGGCACTGTGTCCCTGCTCACACTGACTAAAACTGTGCCTGCTCACACTGACTGGCACTGTGTCCCTGCTCACACTGACTAAAACTGTGCCTGCTCACACTGACTGGCACAGTGTTCCTGCTCACACTGACTGGCACTGTGTCTGCTCACACTGACTGGCACAGTGTTCCTTCTCACACTGACTGGCACTGTCGCTGCTCACACTGACTGGCACTGTGTCCCTTCTCACACTGACTGGCACTGTGCCTGCTCACACTGACTGGCACTGCCCCTGCTCACACTGACTGGCACTGTGTCTGCTCACACTGACTGGCACTGTTTCCCTGCTCACACTGACTGTCACTGCCCCTGCTCACACTGACTGGCACCGTCCCTGCTCACACTGACTGGCACTGTGTCCCTGCTCACACTGACTAAAACTGTGCCTGCTCACACTGACTGGCACAGTGTTCCTGCTCACACTGACTGGCACTGTGTCTGCTCACACTGACTGGCACAGTGTTCCTGCTCACACTGACTGGCACTGTCGCTGCTCACACTGACTGGCACTGTGTCCCTTCTCACACAGACTGGCACTGTGCCTGCTCACACTGACTGGCACTGTGTCCCCGCACACACTGACTGGCACTGTGTCCCTTCTCACAGTGACTGCACTGTCCCAGCTAACACTGACTGGTACCGTCCGTGCTCACACTGACTGGCACTGTGTCCCTGCTCACACTGACTGGCACTGTGTCCCTGCTCACACTGACTGGCACTGCCCCTCCTCACACTGACTGGCACTGACCCTGCTCACACTGAATGGCAATGTGTCCCTGCTCACACTGACTGTCACTGCCCCTGCTCACACTGACTGGCACTGCCCCTGCTCACACTGACTGGCACCGTCCCTGCTCACACTGACTGGCACTGTTTCCCTGCTCACACTGACTGTCACTGCCCCTGCTCACACTGACTGGCACCGTCCCTGCTCACACTGACTGGCACTGTGTCCCTGCTCACACTGACTAAAACTGTGCCTGCTCACACTGACTGGCACAGTGTTCCTGCTCACACTGACTGGCACTGTGTCTGCTCACACTGACTGGCACAGTGTTCCTGCTCACACTGACTGGCACTGTCGCTGCTCACACTGACTGGCACTGTGTCCCTTCTCACACTGACTGGCACTGTGCCTGCTCACACTGACTGGCACTGTGTCTGCTCACACTGACTGGCACTGTTTCCCTGCTCACACTGACTGGCACTGCCCCTGCTCACACTGACTGGCACAGTCCCTGCTCACACTGACTGGCACTGTGTCCCTGCTCACACTGACTAAAACTGTGCCTGCTCACACTGACTGGCACAGTGTTCCTGCTCACACTGACTGGCACTGTGTCTGCTCACACTGACTGGCACAGTGTTCCTGCTCACACTGACTGGCACTGCCCCAGCTCACACTGACTGGATCTGTGTCTGGTCACACTGACTGGCACTGTGTCCCTGCTCACACTGACTGGCACTGTGTCCCTGCTCACACTGACTGGCACTGTGTCCCTGCTCACACTGACTGGCATTGACCCTGCTCACACTGAATGGCACTGTGTCCCTGCTTACACTGACTGTCACTGCCCCTGCTCACACTGACTGGCACTGTGTCCCTGCTCACACTGACTGGCACTGTGTCCCTGCTCACAGTGACTGGCACTGTTCCTGCTCACACTGAATGGCATTGACCTTGCTCACACTGAATGGCACTGTGTCCCTGCTCACACTGACTGTCACTGCCCCTGCTCACACTGACTGGCACTGTGTCCCTGCTCACACTGACTGGCACTGCCCCTGCTCACACTGACTGGCACTGTGTCCCTTCTCACAGTGACTGGCACTATGTCCCTGCTCACACTGACTGACACTGCCCCTGCTCACACTGACTGGCACTGACCCTGCTCACACTGAATGGCACTGTGTCCCTGCTCACACTGACTGGCACTGTGTCCCCGCACACACTGACTGGCACTGTGTCCCTTCTCACAGTGACTGCACTGTCCCAGCTAACACTGACTGGTACCGTCCGTGCTCACACTGACTGGCACTGTGTCCCTGCTCACACTGACTGGCACTGTGTCCCTGCTCACACTGACTGGCACTGCCCCTCCTCACACTGACTGGCACTGACCCTGCTCACACTGAATGGCAATGTGTCCCTGCTCACACTGACTGTCACTGCCCCTGCTCACACTGACTGGCACTGCCCCTGCTCACACTGACTGGCACCGTCCCTGCTCACACTGACTGGCACTGTTTCCCTGCTCACACTGACTGTCACTGCCCCTGCTCACACTGACTGGCACCGTCCCTGCTCACACTGACTGGCACTGTGTCCCTGCTCACACTGACTAAAACTGTGCCTGCTCACACTGACTGGCACAGTGTTCCTGCTCACACTGACTGGCACTGTGTCTGCTCACACTGACTGGCACAGTGTTCCTGCTCACACTGACTGGCACTGTCGCTGCTCACACTGACTGGCACTGTTTCCCTTCTCACACTGACTGGCACTGTGCCTGCTCACACTGACTGGCACTGCGTCTGCTCACACTGACTGGCACTGTGTCTGCTCACACTGACTGGCACTGTTTCCCTGCTCACACTGACTGTCACTGCCCCTGCTCACACTGACTGGCACCGTCCCTGCTCACACTGACTGGCACTGTGTCCCTGCTCACACTGACTAAAACTGTGCCTGCTCACACTGACTGGCACAGTGTTCCTGCTCACACTGACTGGCACTGTGTCTGCTCACACTGACTGGCACAGTGTTCCTGCTCACACTGACTGGCACTGTCGCTGCTCACACTGACTGGCACTGTGTCCCTTCTCACACTGACTGGCACTGTGCCTGCTCACACTGACTGGCACTGTGTCCCTGCTCACACTGACTGGCACTGTGTCTGCTCACACTGACTGGCACAGTGTTCCTGCTCACACTGACTGGCACTGTCCCTGCTCACACTGACTGGCACTGTGTCCCAGCTCACACTTACTGGCACTGTGCCCCCACGCACAGTGACTCGCACTGTGACCCTGCTCACACTGACTGGCACTGTTTCCCTGCTCACACTGACTGGCACTGTCCCAGCTCACACTGACTGGATCTGTGTCTGGTCACACTGACTGGCACTGTGTCCCTGCTCACACTGACTGGCACTGTGTCCCTGCTCACACTGACTGGCACTGTGTCCCTGCTCACACTGACTGGCATTGACCCTGCTCACACTGAATGGCACTGTGTCCCTGCTCACACTGACTGTCACTGCCCCTGCTCACACTGACTGGCACTGTGTCCCTGCTCACACTGACTGGCACTGTGTCCCTGCTCACACTGACTGGCATTGACCCTGCTCACACTGAATGGCACTGTGTCCCTGCTCACACTGACTGTCACTGCCCCTGCTCACACTGACTGGCACTGTGTCCCTGCTCACACTGACTGGCACTGCCCCTGCTCACACTGACTGGCACTGTGTCCCGGCTCACAGTGACTGGCACTGTCCCTGCTCACACTGACTGGCACTGTGTCCCTGCTCACACTGACTGGCACTGTGTCCCTGCTCACAGTGACTGCACTGTCCCAGCTAACACTGACTGGTACCGTCCGTGCTCACACTGACTGGCACTGTGTCCCTGCTCACACTGACTGGCACTGTGTCCCTGCTCACACTGACTGGCACTGCCCCTCCTCACACTGACTGGCACTGACCCTGCTCACACTGAATGGCAATGTTACCCTGCTCACACTGACTGTCACTGCCCCTGCTCACACTGACTGGCACTGCCCCTGCTCACACTGACTGGCACCGTCCCTGCTCACACTGACTGGCACTGTTTCCCTGCTCACACTGACTGTCACTTACCCTGCTCACACTGACTGGCACCGTCCCTGCTCACACTGACTGGCACTGTGTCCCTGCTCACACTGACTAAAACTGTGCCTGCTCACACTGACTGGCACAGTGTTCCTGCTCACACTGACTGGCACTGTGTCTGCTCACACTGACTGGCACAGTGTTCCTGCTCACACTGACTGGCACTGTCGCTGCTCACACTGACTGGCACTGTGTCCCTTCTCACACTGACTGGCACTGTGCCTGCTCACACTGACTGGCCCTGCCCCTGCTCACACTGACTGGCACTGTGTCTGCTCACACTGACTGGCACTGTTTCCCTGCTCACACTGACTGTCACTGCCCCTGCTCACACTGACTGGCACTGTCCCTGCTCACACTGACTGGCACTGTGTCCCTGCTCACACTGACTAAAACTGTGCCTGCTCACACTGACTGGCACAGTGTTCCTGCTCACACTGACTGGCACTGTGTCTGCTCACACTGACTGGCACAGTGTTCCTGCTCACACTGACTGGAACTGTCCCAGCTCACACTGACTGGATCTGTGTCTGGTCACACTGACTGGCACTGTGTCACTGCTCACACTGACTGGCACTGTGTCCCTGCTCACACTGACTGGCACTGTGTCCCTGCTCACACTGACTGGCATTGACCCTGCTCACACTGAATGGCACTGTGTCCCTGCTTACACTGACTGTCACTGCCCCTGCTCACACTGACTGGCACTGTGTCCCTGCTCACACTGACTGGCACTGTGTCCCTGCTCACAGTGACTGGCACTGTTCCTGCTCACACTGAATGGCATTGACCTTGCTCACACTGAATGGCACTGTGTCCCTGCTCACACTGACTGTCACTGCCCCTGCTCACACTGACTGGCACTGTGTCCCTGCTCACACTGACTGGCACTGCCCCTGCTCACACTGACTGGCACTGTGTCCCTTCTCACAGTGACTGGCACTATGTCCCTGCTCACACTGACTGACACTGCCCCTGCTCACACTGACTGGCACTGACCCTGCTCACACTGAATGGCACTGTGTCCCTGCTCACACTGACTGGCACTGTGTCCCCGCACACACTGACTGGCACTGTGTCCCTTCTCACAGTGACTGCACTGTCCCAGCTAACACTGACTGGTACCGTCCGTGCTCACACTGACTGGCACTGTGTCCCTGCTCACACTGACTGGCACTGTGTCCCTGCTCACACTGACTGGCACTGCCCCTCCTCACACTGACTGGCACTGACCCTGCTCACACTGAATGGCAATGTGTCCCTGCTCACACTGACTGTCACTGCCCCTGCTCACACTGACTGGCACTGCCCCTGCTCACACTGACTGGCACCGTCCCTGCTCACACTGACTGGCACTGTTTCCCTGCTCACACTGACTGTCACTGCCCCTGCTCACACTGACTGGCACCGTCCCTGCTCACACTGACTGGCACTGTGTCCCTGCTCACACTGACTAAAACTGTGCCTGCTCACACTGACTGGCACAGTGTTCCTGCTCACACTGACTGGCACTGTGTCTGCTCACACTGACTGGCACAGTGTTCCTGCTCACACTGACTGGCACTGTCGCTGCTCACACTGACTGGCACTGTGTCCCTTCTCACACTGACTGGCACTGTGCCTGCTCACACTGACTGGCACTGCCCCTGCTCACACTGACTGGCACTGTGTCTGCTCACACTGACTGGCACTGTTTCCCTGCTCACACTGACTGTCACTGCCCCTGTTCACACTGACTGGCACCGTCCCTGCTCACACTGACTGGCACTGTGTCCCTGCTCACACTGACTAAAACTGTGCCTGCTCACACTGACTGGCACAGTGTTCCTGCTCACACTGACTGGCACTGTGTCTGCTCACACTGACTGGCACAGTGTTCCTGCTCACACTGACTGGCACTGTCGCTGCTCACACTGACTGGCACTGTGTCCCTTCTCACACTGACTGGCACTGTGCCTGCTCACACTGACTGGCACTGTGTCCCTGCTCACACTGACTGGCACTGTGTCTGCTCACACTGACTGGCACAGTGTTCCTGCTCACACTGACTGGCACTGTCCCTGCTCACACTGACTGGCACTGTGTCCCAGCTCACACTTACTGGCACTGTGCCCCCACGCACAGTGACTCGCACTGTGACCCTGCTCACACTGACTGGCACTGTTTCCCTGCTCACACTGACTGGCACTGTCCCAGCTCACACTGACTGGATCTGTGTCTGGTCACACTGACTGGCACTGTGTCCCTGCTCACACTGACTGGCACTGTGTCCCTGCTCACACTGACTGGCACTGTGTCCCTGCTCACACTGACTGGCATTGACCCTGCTCACACTGAATGGCACTGTGTCCCTGCTCACACTGACTGTCACTGCCCCTGCTCACACTGACTGGCACTGTGTCCCTGCTCACACTGACTGGCACTGCCCCTGCTCACACTGACTGGCACTGTGTCCCGGCTCACAGTGACTGGCACTGTCCCTGCTCACACTGACTGGCACTGTGTCCCTGCTCACACTGACTGGCACTGTGTCCCTGCTCACACTGACTGGCACTGTGTCCCCGCACACACTGACTGGCACTGCCCCTCCTCACACTGACTGGCACTGACCCTGCTCACACTGAATGGCAATGTGTCCCTGCTCACACTGACTGTCACTGCCCCTGCTCACACTGACTGGCACTGCCCCTGCTCACACTGACTGGCACCGTCCCTGCTCACACTGACTGGCACTGTTTCCCTGCTCACACTGACTGTCACTGCCCCTGCTCACACTGACTGGCACCGTCCCTGCTCACACTGACTGGCACTGTGTCCCTGCTCACACTGACTAAAACTGTGCCTGCTCACACTGACTGGCACAGTGTTCCTGCTCACACTGACTGGCACTGTGTCTGCTCACACTGACTGGCACAGTGTTCCTGCTCACACTGACTGGCACTGTCGCTGCTCACACTGACTGGCACTGTTTCCCTTCTCACACTGACTGGCACTGTGCCTGCTCACACTGACTGGCACTGCCCCTGCTCACACTGACTGGCACTGTGTCTGCTCACACTGACTGGCACTGTTTCCCTGCTCACACTGACTGTCACTGCCCCTGCTCACACTGACTGGCACCGTCCCTGCTCACACTGACTGGCACTGTGTCCCTGCTCACACTGACTAAAACTGTGCCTGCTCACACTGACTGGCACAGTGTTCCTGCTCACACTGACTGGCACTGTGTCTGCTCACACTGACTGGCACAGTGTTCCTGCTCACACTGACTGGCACTGTCGCTGCTCACACTGACTGGCACTGTGTCCCTTCTCACACTGACTGGCACTGTGCCTGCTCACACTGACTGGCACTGTGTCCCTGCTCACACTGACTGGCACTGTGTCTGCTCACACTGACTGGCACAGTGTTCCTGCTCACACTGACTGGCACTGTCCCTCCTCACACTGACTGGCACTGTGTCCCAGCTCACACTTACTGGCACTGTGCCCCCACGCACAGTGACTCGCACTGTGACCCTGCTCACACTGACTGGCACTGTTTCCCTGCTCACACTGACTGGCACTGTCCCAGATCACACTGACTGGATCTGTGTCTGGTCACACTGACTGGCACTGTGTCCCTGCTCACACTGACTGGCACTGTGTCCCTGCTCACACTGACTGGCACTGTGTCCCTGCTCACACTGACTGGCATTGACCCTGCTCACACTGAATGGCACTGTGTCCCTGCTCACACTGACTGTCACTGCCCCTGCTCACACTGACTGGCACTGTGTCCCTGCTCACACTGAATGCAGTGTGTCCCTGCTCACACTGACTGGCATTGACCCTGCTCACACTGAATGGCACTGTGTCCCTGCTCACACTGACTGTCACTGCCCCTGCTCACACTGACTGGCACTGTGTCCCTGCTCACACTGACTGGCACTGCCCCTGCTCACACTGACTGGCACTGTGTCCCGGCTCACAGTGACTGGCACTGTCCCTGCTCACACTGACTGGCACTGTGTCCCTGCTCACACTGACTGGCACTGTGTCCCTGCTCACAGTGACTGCACTGTCCCAGCTAACACTGACTGGTACCGTCCGTGCTCACACTGACTGGCACTGTGTCCCTGCTCACACTGACTGGCACTGTGTCCCTGCTCACACTGACTGGCACTGCCCCTCCTCACACTGACTGGCACTGACCCTGCTCACACTGAATGGCAATGTGTCCCTGCTCACACTGACTGTCACTGCCCCTGCTCACACTGACTGGCACTGCCCCTGCTCACACTGACTGGCACCGTCCCTGCTCACACTGACTGGCACTGTTTCCCTGCTCACACTGACTGTCACTTACCCTGCTCACACTGACTGGCACCGTCCCTGCTCACACTGACTGGCACTGTGTCCCTGCTCACACTGACTAAAACTGTGCCTGCTCACACTGACTGGCACAGTGTTCCTGCTCACACTGACTGGCACTGTGTCTGCTCACACTGACTGGCACAGTGTTCCTGCTCACACTGACTGGCACTGTCGCTGCTCACACTGACTGGCACTGTGTCCCTTCTCACACTGACTGGCACTGTGCCTGCTCACACTGACTGGCCCTGCCCCTGCTCACACTGACTGGCACTGTGTCTGCTCACACTGACTGGCACTGTTTCCCTGCTCACACTGACTGTCACTGCCCCTGCTCACACTGACTGGCACTGTCCCTGCTCACACTGACTGGCACTGTGTCCCTGCTCACACTGACTAAAACTGTGCCTGCTCACACTGACTGGCACAGTGTTCCTGCTCACACTGACTGGTACTGTGTCTGCTCACACTGACTGGCACAGTGTTCCTGCTCACACTGACTGGAACTGTCCCAGCTCACACTGACTGGATCTGTGTCTGGTCACACTGACTGGCACTGTGTCACTGCTCACACTGACTGGCACTGTGTCCCTGCTCACACTGACTGGCACTGTGTCCCTGCTCACACTGACTGGCATTGACCCTGCTCACACTGAATGGCACTGTGTCCCTGCTTACACTGACTGTCACTGCCCCTGCTCACACTGACTGGCACTGTATCCCTGCTCACACTGACTGGCACTGTGTCCCTGCTCACAGTGACTGGCACTGTTCCTGCTCACACTGAATGGCATTGACCTTGCTCACACTGAATGGCACTGTGTCCCTGCTCACACTGACTGTCACTGCCCCTGCTCACACTGACTGGCACTGTGTCCCTGCTCACACTGACTGGCACTGCCCCTGCTCACACTGACTGGCACTGTGTCCCTTCTCACAGTGACTGGCACTATGTCCCTGCTCACACTGACTGACACTGCCCCTGCTCACACTGACTGGCACTGACCCTGCTCACACTGAATGGCACTGTGTCCCTGGTCACACTGACTGGCACTGTGTCCCCGCACACACTGACTGGCACTGTGTCCCTTCTCACAGTGACTGCACTGTCCCAGCTAACACTGACTGGTACCGTCCGTGCTCACACTGACTGGCACTGTGTCCCTGCTCACACTGACTGGCACTGTGTCCCTGCTCACACTGACTGGCACTGCCCCTCCTCACACTGACTGGCACTGACCCTGCTCACACTGAATGGCAATGTGTCCCTGCTCACACTGACTGTCACTGCCCCTGCTCACACTGACTGGCACTGCCCCTGCTCACACTGACTGGCACCGTCCCTGCTCACACTGACTGGCACTGTTTCCCTGCTCACACTGACTGTCACTGCCCCTGCTCACACTGACTGGCACCGTCCCTGCTCACACTGACTGGCACTGTGTCCCTGCTCACACTGACTAAAACTGTGCCTGCTCACACTGACTGGCACAGTGTTCCTGCTCACACTGACTGGCACTGTGTCTGCTCACACTGACTGGCACAGTGTTCCTGCTCACACTGACTGGCACTGTCGCTGCTCACACTGACTGGCACTGTGTCCCTTCTCACACTGACTGGCACTGTGCCTGCTCACACTGACTGGCACTGCCCCTGCTCACACTGACTGGCACTGTGTCTGCTCACACTGACTGGCACTGTTTCCCTGCTCACACTGACTGTCACTGCCCCTGCTCACACTGACTGGCACCGTCCCTGCTCACACTGACAGGCACTGTGTCCCTGCTCACACTGACTAAAACTGTGCCTGCTCACACTGACTGGCACAGTGTTCCTGCTCACACTGACTGGCACTGTGTCTGCTCACACTGACTGGCACAGTGTTCCTGCTCACACTGACTGGCACTGTCGCTGCTCACACTGACTGGCACTGTGTCCCTTCTCACACTGACTGGCACTGTGCCTGCTCACACTGACTGGCACTGTGTCCCTGCTCACACTGACTGGCACTGTGTCTGCTCACACTGACTGGCACAGTGTTCCTGCTCACACTGACTGGCACTGTGTCCCTGCTCACACTGACTGGCACTGCCCCTGCTCACACTGACTGGCACTGTGTCCCGGCTCACAGTGACTGGCACTGTCCCTGCTCACACTGACTGGCACTGCCCCTCCTCACACTGACTGGCACTGTCCCAGCTCACACTTACTGGCACTGTGCCCCCACGCACAGTGACTCGCACTGTGACCCTGCTCACACTGACTGGCACTGTTTCCCTGCTCACACTGACTGGCACTGTCCCAGCTCACACTGACTGGATCTGTGTCTGGTCACACTGACTGGCACTGTGTCCCTGCTCACACTGACTGGCACTGTGTCCCTGCTCACACTGACTGGCACTGTGTCCCTGCTCACACTGACTGGCATTGACCCTGCTCACACTGAATGGCACTGTGTCCCTGCTCACACTGACTGTCACTGCCCCTGCTCACACTGACTGGCACTGTGTCCCTGCTCACACTGACTGGCACTGCCCCTGCTCACACTGACTGGCACTGTGTCCCGGCTCACAGTGACTGGCACTGTCCCTGCTCACACTGACTGGCACTGTGTCCCTGCTCACACTGACTGGCACTGTGTCCCTGCTCACAGTGACTGCACTGTCCCAGCTAACACTGACTGGTACCGTCCGTGCTCACACTGACTGGCACTGTGTCCCTGCTCACACTGACTGGCACTGTGTCCCTGCTCACACTGACTGGCACTGCCCCTCCTCACACTGACTGGCACTGACCCTGCTCACACTGAATGGCAATGTGTCCCTGCTCACACTGACTGTCACTGCCCCTGCTCACACTGACTGGCACTGCCCCTGCTCACACTGACTGGCACCGTCCCTGCTCACACTGACTGGCACTGTTTCCCTGCTCACACTGACTGTCACTGCCCCTGCTCACACTGACTGGCACCGTCCCTGCTCACACTGACTGGCACTGTGTCCCTGCTCACACTGACTAAAACTGTGCCTGCTCACACTGACTGGCACAGTGTTCCTGCTCACACTGACTGGCACTGTGTCTGCTCACACTGACTGGCACAGTGTTCCTGCTCACACTGACTGGCACTGTCGCTGCTCACACTGACTGGCACTGTGTCCCTTCTCACACTGACTGGCACTGTGCCTGCTCACACTGACTGGCACTGCCCCTGCTCACACTGACTGGCACTGTGTCTGCTCACACTGACTGGCACTGTTTCCCTGCTCACACTGACTGTCACTGCCCCTGTTCACACTGACTGGCACCGTCCCTGCTCACACTGACTGGCACTGTGTCCCTGCTCACACTGACTAAAACTGTGCCTGCTCACACTGACTGGCACAGTGTTCCTGCTCACACTGACTGGCACTGTGTCTGCTCACACTGACTGGCACAGTGTTCCTGCTCACACTGACTGGCACTGTCCCAGCTCACACTGACTGGATCTGTGTCTGGTCACACTGACTGGCACTGTGTCCCTGCTCACACTGACTGGCACTGTGTCCCTGCTCACACTGACTGGCACTGTGTCCCTGCTCACACTGACTGGCATTGACCCTGCTCACACTGAATGGCACTGTGTCCCTGCTTACACTGACTGTCACTGCCCCTGCTCACACTGACTGGCACTGTCCCAGCTCACACTGACTGGATCTGTGTCTGGTCACACTGACTGGCACTGTGTCCCTGCTCACACTGACTGGCACTGTGTCCCTGCTCACACTGACTGGCACTGTGTCCCTGCTCACACTGACTGGCATTGACCCTGCTCACACTGAATGGCACTGTGTCCCTGCTTACACTGACTGTCACTGCCCCTGCTCACACTGACTGGCACTGTGTCCCTGCTCACACTGACTGGCACTGTGTCCCTGCTCACAGTGACTGGCACTGTTCCTGCTCACACTGAATGGCATTGACCTTGCTCACACTGAATGGCACTGTGTCCCTGCTCACACTGACTGTCACTGCCCCTGCTCACACTGACTGGCACTGTGTCCCTGCTCACACTGACTGGCACTGCCCCTGCTCACACTGACTGGCACTGTGTCCCTTCTCACAGTGACTGGCACTATGTCCCTGCTCACACTGACTGACACTGCCCCTGCTCACACTGACTGGCACTGACCCTGCTCACACTGAATGGCACTGTGTCCCTGCTCACACTGACTGGCACTGTGTCCCCGCACACACTGACTGGCACTGTGTCCCTTCTCACAGTGACTGCACTGTCCCAGCTAACACTGACTGGTACCGTCCGTGCTCACACTGACTGGCACTGTGTCCCTGCTCACACTGACTGGCACTGTGTCCCTGCTCACACTGACTGGCACTGCCCCTCCTCACACTGACTGGCACTGACCCTGCTCACACTGAATGGCAATGTGTCCCTGCTCACACTGACTGTCACTGCCCCTGCTCACACTGACTGGCACTGCCCCTGCTCACACTGACTGGCACCGTCCCTGCTCACACTGACTGGCACTGTTTCCCTGCTCACACTGACTGTCACTGCCCCTGCTCACACTGACTGGCACCGTCCCTGCTCACACTGACTGGCACTGTGTCCCTGCTCACACTGACTAAAACTGTGCCTGCTCACACTGACTGGCACAGTGTTCCTGCTCACACTGACTGGCACTGTGTCTGCTCACACTGACTGGCACAGTGTTCCTGCTCACACTGACTGGCACTGTCGCTGCTCACACTGACTGGCACTGTGTCCCTTCTCACACTGACTGGCACTGTGCCTGCTCACACTGACTGGGACTGCCCCTGCTCACACTGACTGGCACTGTGTCTGCTCACACTGACTGGCACTGTTTCCCTGCTCACACTGACTGTCACTGCCCCTGCTCACACTGACTGGCACCGTCCCTGCTCACACTGACTGGCACTGTGTCCCTGCTCACACTGACTAAAACTGTGCCTGCTCACACTGACTGGCACAGTGTTCCTGCTCACACTGACTGGCACTGTGTCTGCTCACACTGACTGGCACAGTGTTCCTGCTCCCACTGACTGGCACTGTCGCTGCTCACACTGACTGGCACTGTGTCCCTTCTCACACTGACTGGCACTGTGCCTGCTCACACTGACTGGCACTGTGTCCCTGCTCACACTGACTGGCACTATGTCTGCTCACACTGACTGGCACAGTGTTCCTGCTCACACTGACTGGCACTGTCCCTGCTCACACTGACTGGCACTGTGTCCCAGCTCACACTTACTTGCACTGTGCCCCCACGCACAGTGACTCGCACTGTGACCCTGCTCACACTGACTGGCACTGTTTCCCTGCTCACACTGACTGGCACTGTCCCAGCTCACACTGACTGGCACTGTTTCCCTGCTCACACTGACTGGCACTGCCCCTGCTCACACTGACTGGCACTGTGTCCCTGCTCACACTGACTGGCACTGTGTCCCTGCTCACACTGACTGGCATTGACCCTGCTCACACTGAATGGCACTGTGTCCCTGCTCACACTGACTGTCACTGCCCCTGCTCACACTGACTGGCACTGTGTCCCTGCTCACACTGACTGGCACTGCCCCTGCTCACACTGACTGGCACTGTGTCCCGGCTCACAGTGACTGGCACTGTCCCTGCTCACACTGACTGGCACTGTGTCCCTGCTCACACTGACTGGCACTGTGTCCCTGCTCACAGTGACTGCACTGTCCCAGCTAACACTGACTGGTACCGTCCGTGCTCACACTGACTGGCACTGTGTCCCTGCTCACACTGACTGGCACTGTGTCCCTGCTCACACTGACTGGCACTGCCCCTCCTCACACTGACTGGCACTGACCCTGCTCACACTGAATGGCAATGTGTCCCTGCTCACACTGACTGTCACTGCCCCTGCTCACACTGACTGGCACTGCCCCTGCTCACACTGACTGGCACCGTCCCTGCTCACACTGACTGGCACTGTTTCCCTGCTCACACTGACTGTCACTGCCCCTGCTCACACTGACTGGCACCGTCCCTGCTCACACTGACTGGCACTGTGTCCCTGCTCACACTGACTAAAACTGTGCCTGCTCACACTGACTGGCACAGTGTTCCTGCTCACACTGACTGGCACTGTGTCTGCTCACACTGACTGGCACAGTGTTCCTGCTCACACTGACTGGCACTGTCGCTGCTCACACTGACTGGCACTGTGTCCCTTCTCACACTGACTGGCACTGTGCCTGCTCACACTGACTGGCACTGCCCCTGCTCACACTGACTGGCACTGTGTCTGCTCACACTGACTGGCACTGTTTCCCTGCTCACACTGACTGTCACTGCCCCTGTTCACACTGACTGGCACCGTCCCTGCTCACACTGACTGGCACTGTGTCCCTGCTCACACTGACTAAAACTGTGCCTGCTCACACTGACTGGCACAGTGTTCCTGCTCACACTGACTGGCACTGTGTCTGCTCACACTGACTGGCACAGTGTTCCTGCTCACACTGACTGGCACTGTCCCAGCTCACACTGACTGGATCTGTGTCTGGTCACACTGACTGGCACTGTGTCCCTGCTCACACTGACTGGCACTGTGTCCCTGCTCACACTGACTGGCACTGTGTCCCTGCTCACACTGACTGGCATTGACCCTGCTCACACTGAATGGCACTGTGTCCCTGCTTACACTGACTGTCACTGCCCCTGCTCACACTGACTGGCACTGTGTCCCTGCTCACACTGACTGGCACTGTGTCCCTGCTCACAGTGGCTGGCACTGTTCCTGCTCACACTGAATGGCATTGACCTTGCTCACACTGAATGGCACTGTGTCCCTGCTCACACTGACTGTCACTGCCCCTGCTCACACTGACTGGCACTGTGTCCCTGCTCACACTGACTGGCACTGCCCCTGCTCACACTGACTGGCACTGTGTCCCTTCTCACAGTGACTGGCACTATGTCCCTGCTCACACTGACTGACACTGCCCCTGCTCACACTGACTGGCACTGACCCTGCTCACACTGAATGGCACTGTGTCCCTGCTCACACTGACTGGCACTGTGTCCCCGCACACACTGACTGGCACTGTGTCCCTTCTCACAGTGACTGCACTGTCCCAGCTAACACTGACTGGTACCGTCCGTGCTCACACTGACTGGCACTGTGTCCCTGCTCACACTGACTGGCACTGTGTCCCTGCTCACACTGACTGGCACTGCCCCTCCTCACACTGACTGGCACTGACCCTGCTCACACTGAATGGCAATGTGTCCCTGCTCACACTGACTGTCACTGCCCCTGCTCACACTGACTGGCACTGCCCCTGCTCACACTGACTGGCACCGTCCCTGCTCACACTGACTGGCACTGTTTCCCTGCTCACACTGACTGTCACTGCCCCTGCTCACACTGACTGGCACCATCCCTGCTCACACTGAAAGGCACTGTGTCCCTGCTCACACTGACTAAAACTGTGCCTGCTCACACTGACTGGCACAGTGTTCCTGCTCACACTGACTGGCACTGTGTCTGCTCACACTGACTGGCACAGTGTTCCTGCTCACACTGACTGGCACTGTCGCTGCTCACACTGACTGGCACTGTGTCCCTTCTCACACTGACTGGCACTGTGCCTGCTCACACTGACTGGCACTGCCCCTGCTCACACTGACTGGCACTGTGTCTGCTCACACTGACTGGCACTGTTTCCCTGCTCACACTGACTGTCACTGCCCCTGCTCACACTGACTGGCACCGTCCCTGCTCACACTGACTGGCACTGTGTCCCTGCTCACACTGACTAAAACTGTGCTTGCTCACACTGACTGGCACAGTGTTCCTGCTCACACTGACTGGCACTGTGTCTGTTCACACTGACTGGCACAGTGTTCCTGCTCACACTGACTGGCACTGTCGCTGCTCACACTGACTGGCACTGTGTCCCTTCTCACACTGACTGGCACTGTGCCTGCTCACACTGACTGGCACTGTGTCCCTGCTCACACTGACTGGCACTGTGTCTGCTCACACTGACTGGCACTGTTTCCCTGCTCACACTGACTGTCACTGCCCCTGTTCACACTGACTGGCACCGTCCCTGTTCACACTGACTGGCACTGTGTCCCTGCTCACACTGACTAAAACTGTGCCTGCTCACACTGACTGGCACAGTGTTCCTGCTCACACTGACTGGCACTGTGTCTGCTCACACTGACTGGCACAGTGTTCCTGCTCACACTGACTGGCACTGTCCCAGCTCACACTGACTGGATCTGTGTCTGGTCACACTGACTGGCACTGTGTCCCTGCTCACACTGACTGGCACTGTGTCCCTGCTCACACTGACTGGCACTGTGTCCCTGCTCACACTGACTGGCATTGACCCTGCTCACACTGAATGGCACTGTGTCCCTGCTTACACTGACTGTCACTGCCCCTGCTCACACTGACTGGCACTGTGTCCCTGCTCACACTGACTGGCACTGTGTCCCTGCTCACAGTGACTGGCACTGTTCCTGCTCACACTGAATGGCATTGACCTTGCTCACACTGAATGGCACTGTGTCCCTGCTCACACTGACTGTCACTGCCCCTGCTCACACTGACTGGCACTGTGTCCCTGCTCACACTGACTGGCACTGCCCCTGCTCACACTGACTGGCACTGTGTCCCTTCTCACAGTGACTGGCACTATGTCCCTGCTCACACTGACTGACACTGCCCCTGCTCACACTGACTGGCACTGACCCTGCTCACACTGAATGGCACTGTGTCCCTGCTCACACTGACTGGCACTGTGTCCCCGCACACACTGACTGGCACTGTGTCCCTTCTCACAGTGACTGCACTGTCCCAGCTAACACTGACTGGTACCGTCCGTGCTCACACTGACTGGCACTGTGTCCCTGCTCACACTGACTGGCACTGTGTCCCTGCTCACACTGACTGGCACTGCCCCTCCTCACACTGACTGGCACTGACCCTGCTCACACTGAATGGCAATGTGTCCCTGCTCACACTGACTGTCACTGCCCCTGCTCACACTGACTGGCACTGCCCCTGCTCACACTGACTGGCACCGTCCCTGCTCACACTGACTGGCACTGTTTCCCTGCTCACACTGACTGTCACTGCCCCTGCTCACACTGACTGGCACCATCCCTGCTCACACTGAAAGGCACTGTGTCCCTGCTCACACTGACTAAAACTGTGCCTGCTCACACTGACTGGCACAGTGTTCCTGCTCACACTGACTGGCACTGTGTCTGCTCACACTGACTGGCACAGTGTTCCTGCTCACACTGACTGGCACTGTCGCTGCTCACACTGACTGGCACTGTGTCCCTTCTCACACTGACTGGCACTGTGCCTGCTCACACTGACTGGCACTGCCCCTGCTCACACTGACTGGCACTGTGTCTGCTCACACTGACTGGCACTGTTTCCCTGCTCACACTGACTGTCACTGCCCCTGCTCACACTGACTGGCACCGTCCCTGCTCACACTGACTGGCACTGTGTCCCTGCTCACACTGACTAAAACTGTGCTTGCTCACACTGACTGGCACAGTGTTCCTGCTCACACTGACTGGCACTGTGTCTGTTCACACTGACTGGCACAGTGTTCCTGCTCACACTGACTGGCACTGTCGCTGCTCACACTGACTGGCACTGTGTCCCTTCTCACACTGACTGGCACTGTGCCTGCTCACACTGACTGGCACTGTGTCCCTGCTCACACTGACTGGCACTGTGTCTGCTCACACTGACTGGCACAGTGTTCCTGCTCACACTGACTGGCACTGTCCCTGCTCACACTGACTGGCACTGTGTCCCAGCTCACACTTACTGGCACTGTGCCCCCACGCACAGTGACTCGCACTGTGACCCTGCTCACACTGACTGGCACTGTTTCCCTGCTCACACTGACTGGCACTGTCCCAGCTCACACTGACTGGATCTGTGTCTGGTCACACTGACTGGCACTGTGTCCCTGCTCACACTGACTGGCACTGTGTCCCTGCTCACACTGACTGGCACTGTGTCCCTGCTCACACTGACTGGCATTGACCCTGCTCACACTGAATGGCACTGTGTCCCTGCTCACACTGACTGTCACTGCCCCTGCTCACACTGACTGGCACTGTGTCCCTGCTCACACTGACTGGCACTGCCCCTGCTCACACTGACTGGCACTGTGTCCCGGCTCACAGTGACTGGCACTGTCCCTGCTCACACTGACTGGCACTGTGTCCCTGCTCACACTGACTGGCACTGTGTCCCTGCTCACACTGACTGACACTGCCCCTGCTCAAACTGACTGGCACTGACTCTGCTCACACTGAATGGCACTGTGTCCCTGCTCACACTGACTGGCACTGTCCCTGCTCACACTGCCTGGCACTGTCCCTGCTCACACTGACTGGCATTGTGTCCCCGCTTGCACTGACTGGCACTGTCCCTGCTCACACTGACTGGCACTGTGCCCCTGCGCACAGTGACTGGCACTGTGATCCTGCTCACACTGACTGGCACTGTTTCCCTGCTCACACTGACTGGCACTGTCCCAGCTCACACTGACTCGATCTGTGTCTGGGCACACTGACTGGCACTGTGTCCCTGCTCACACTGACTGGCACTGTGTCCCTGCTCACTGTGACTGGCACTGTTCCTGCTCACACTGACTGGCATTGACCTTGCTCACACTGAATGGCACTGTGTCCCAGCTCACACTGACTGGCACTGTGCCCGACGCACAGTGACTGGCACTATGACCCTGCTCACACTGACTGGCACTGTTTCCCTGCTCACACTGACAGGCACTGTCCCAGCTCACACTGACTGGATCTGTGTCTGGTCACACTGACTGGCACTGTGTCCCTGCTCACACTGACTGGCACTGTGTCCGTGCTCACACTGACTGGCACTGTGTCCCTGCTCACACTGACTGGCATTGACCCTGCTCACACTGAATGGCACTGTGTCCCTGCTCACACTGACTGTCACTGCCCCTACTCACACTGACTGGCACTGTGTCCCTGCTCACACTGACTGGCACTGCCCCTGCTCACACTGACTGGCACTGTGTCCCTGCTCACACTGAATGGCACTGTGTCCCTGCTCACACTGACTGGCACTGTGTTCCTGCTCACACTGACTGACACTGCCCCTGCTCACACTGACTGGCACTGACCCTGCTCACACTGAATGGCACTGTGTCCCTGCTCACACTGACTGGCACTGTGTCCTCGCTCGCACTGACTGGCACTGTGTCCCTTCTCACAGTGACTGCACTGTCCCAGCTAACACTGACTGGCACCGTCCGTGCTCACACTGACTGGCACTGTGTCCCTGCTCACACTGACTTGCACTGTGTCCCTGCTCACACTGACTGGCACTGCCCCTCCTCACACTGACTGGCACTGACCCTGCTCACACTGAATGGCACTGTGTCCCTGCTCACACTAACACTGGCACTGTGTCTGCTCACACTGACTGGCACTGCCCCTGCTCACACTGACTGGCACCGTCCCTGCTCACACTGCCTAAAACTGTGCCTGCTCACACTGACTGGCACAGTGTTCCTGCTCACACTGACTGGCACTGTCCCTGCTCACACTGCCTGGCACTGACCCTGCTCACACTGAATGGCACTGTGTCCCTGCTCACACTGACTGGCACTGTGTCCCCGCACACACTGACTGGCACTGTGTCCCTTCTCACAGTGACTGCACTGTCCCAGCTAACACTGACTGGTACCGTCCGTGCTCACACTGACTGGCACTGTGTCCCTGCTCACACTGACTGGCACTGTGTCCCTGCTCACACTGACTGGCACTGCCCCTCCTCACACTGACTGGCACTGACCCTGCTCACACTGAATGGCAATGTGTCCCTGCTCACACTGACTGTCACTGCCCCTGCTCACACTGACTGGCACTGCCCCTGCTCACACTGACTGGCACCGTCCCTGCTCACACTGACTGGCACTGTTTCCCTGCTCACACTGACTGTCACTGCCCCTGCTCACACTGACTGGCACCATCCCTGCTCACACTGAAAGGCACTGTGTCCCTGCTCACACTGACTAAAACTGTGCCTGCTCACACTGACTGGCACAGTGTTCCTGCTCACACTGACTGGCACTGTGTCTGCTCACACTGACTGGCACAGTGTTCCTGCTCACACTGACTGGCACTGTCGCTGCTCACACTGACTGGCACTGTGTCCCTTCTCACACTGACTGGCACTGTGCCTGCTCACACTGACTGGCACTGCCCCTGCTCACACTGACTGGCACTGTGTCTGCTCACACTGACTGGCACTGTTTCCCTGCTCACACTGACTGTCACTGCCCCTGCTCACACTGACTGGCACCGTCCCTGCTCACACTGACTGGCACTGTGTCCCTGCTCACACTGACTAAAACTGTGCTTGCTCACACTGACTGGCACAGTGTTCCTGCTCACACTGACTGGCACTGTGTCTGTTCACACTGACTGGCACAGTGTTCCTGCTCACACTGACTGGCACTGTCGCTGCTCACACTGACTGGCACTGTGTCCCTTCTCACACTGACTGGCACTGTGCCTGCTCACACTGACTGGCACTGTGTCCCTGCTCACACTGACTGGCACTGTGTCTGCTCACACTGACTGGCACTGTTTCCCTGCTCACACTGACTGTCACTGCCCCTGTTCACACTGACTGGCACCGTCCCTGTTCACACTGACTGGCACTGTGTCCCTGCTCACACTGACTAAAACTGTGCCTGCTCACACTGACTGGCACAGTGTTCCTGCTCACACTGACTGGCACTGTGTCTGCTCACACTGACTGGCACAGTGTTCCTGCTCACACTGACTGGCACTGTCCCAGCTCACACTGACTGGATCTGTGTCTGGTCACACTGACTGGCACTGTGTCCCTGCTCACACTGACTGGCACTGTGTCCCTGCTCACACTGACTGGCACTGTGTCCCTGCTCACACTGACTGGCATTGACCCTGCTCACACTGAATGGCACTGTGTCCCTGCTTACACTGACTGTCACTGCCCCTGCTCACACTGACTGGCACTGTGTCCCTGCTCACACTGACTGGCACTGTGTCCCTGCTCACAGTGACTGGCACTGTTCCTGCTCACACTGAATGGCATTGACCTTGCTCACACTGAATGGCACTGTGTCCCTGCTCACACTGACTGTCACTGCCCCTGCTCACACTGACTGGCACTGTGTCCCTGCTCACACTGACTGGCACTGCCCCTGCTCACACTGACTGGCACTGTGTCCCTTCTCACAGTGACTGGCACTATGTCCCTGCTCACACTGACTGACACTGCCCCTGCTCACACTGACTGGCACTGACCCTGCTCACACTGAATGGCACTGTGTCCCTGCTCACACTGACTGGCACTGTGTCCCCGCACACACTGACTGGCACTGTGTCCCTTCTCACAGTGACTGCACTGTCCCAGCTAACACTGACTGGTACCGTCCGTGCTCACACTGACTGGCACTGTGTCCCTGCTCACACTGACTGGCACTGTGTCCCTGCTCACACTGACTGGCACTGCCCCTCCTCACACTGACTGGCACTGACCCTGCTCACACTGAATGGCAATGTGTCCCTGCTCACACTGACTGTCACTGCCCCTGCTCACACTGACTGGCACTGCCCCTGCTCACACTGACTGGCACCGTCCCTGCTCACACTGACTGGCACTGTTTCCCTGCTCACACTGACTGTCACTGCCCCTGCTCACACTGACTGGCACCATCCCTGCTCACACTGAAAGGCACTGTGTCCCTGCTCACACTGACTAAAACTGTGCCTGCTCACACTGACTGGCACAGTGTTCCTGCTCACACTGACTGGCACTGTGTCTGCTCACACTGACTGGCACAGTGTTCCTGCTCACACTGACTGGCACTGTCGCTGCTCACACTGACTGGCACTGTGTCCCTTCTCACACTGACTGGCACTGTGCCTGCTCACACTGACTGGCACTGCCCCTGCTCACACTGACTGGCACTGTGTCTGCTCACACTGACTGGCACTGTTTCCCTGCTCACACTGACTGTCACTGCCCCTGCTCACACTGACTGGCACCGTCCCTGCTCACACTGACTGGCACTGTGTCCCTGCTCACACTGACTAAAACTGTGCTTGCTCACACTGACTGGCACAGTGTTCCTGCTCACACTGACTGGCACTGTGTCTGTTCACACTGACTGGCACAGTGTTCCTGCTCACACTGACTGGCACTGTCGCTGCTCACACTGACTGGCACTGTGTCCCTTCTCACACTGACTGGCACTGTGCCTGCTCACACTGACTGGCACTGTGTCCCTGCTCACACTGACTGGCACTGTGTCTGCTCACACTGACTGGCACAGTGTTCCTGCTCACACTGACTGGCACTGTCCCTGCTCACACTGACTGGCACTGTGTCCCAGCTCACACTTACTGGCACTGTGCCCCCACGCACAGTGACTCGCACTGTGACCCTGCTCACACTGACTGGCACTGTTTCCCTGCTCACACTGACTGGCACTGTCCCAGCTCACACTGACTGGATCTGTGTCTGGTCACACTGACTGGCACTGTGTCCCTGCTCACACTGACTGGCACTGTGTCCCTGCTCACACTGACTGGCACTGTGTCCCTGCTCACACTGACTGGCATTGACCCTGCTCACACTGAATGGCACTGTGTCCCTGCTCACACTGACTGTCACTGCCCCTGCTCACACTGACTGGCACTGTGTCCCTGCTCACACTGACTGGCACTGCCCCTGCTCACACTGACTGGCACTGTGTCCCGGCTCACAGTGACTGGCACTGTCCCTGCTCACACTGACTGGCACTGTGTCCCTGCTCACACTGACTGGCACTGTGTCCCTGCTCACACTGACTGACACTGCCCCTGCTCAAACTGACTGGCACTGACTCTGCTCACACTGAATGGCACTGTGTCCCTGCTCACACTGACTGGCACTGTCCCTGCTCACACTGCCTGGCACTGTCCCTGCTCACACTGACTGGCATTGTGTCCCCGCTTGCACTGACTGGCACTGTCCCTGCTCACACTGACTGGCACTGTGCCCCTGCGCACAGTGACTGGCACTGTGATCCTGCTCACACTGACTGGCACTGTTTCCCTGCTCACACTGACTGGCACTGTCCCAGCTCACACTGACTCGATCTGTGTCTGGTCACACTGACTGGCACTGTGTCCCTGCTCACACTGACTGGCACTGTGTCCCTGCTCACTGTGACTGGCACTGTTCCTGCTCACACTGACTGGCATTGACCTTGCTCACACTGAATGGCACTGTGTCCCAGCTCACACTGACTGGCACTGTGCCCGACGCACAGTGACTGGCACTATGACCCTGCTCACACTGACTGGCACTGTTTCCCTGCTCACACTGACAGGCACTGTCCCAGCTCACACTGACTGGATCTGTGTCTGGTCACACTGACTGGCACTGTGTCCCTGCTCACACTGACTGGCACTGTGTCCGTGCTCACACTGACTGGCACTGTGTCCCTGCTCACACTGACTGGCATTGACCCTGCTCACACTGAATGGCACTGTGTCCCTGCTCACACTGACTGTCACTGCCCCTACTCACACTGACTGGCACTGTGTCCCTGCTCACACTGACTGGCACTGCCCCTGCTCACACTGACTGGCACTGTGTCCCTGCTCACACTGAATGGCACTGTGTCCCTGCTCACACTGACTGGCACTGTGTTCCTGCTCACACTGACTGACACTGCCCCTGCTCACACTGACTGGCACTGACCCTGCTCACACTGAATGGCACTGTGTCCCTGCTCACACTGACTGGCACTGTGTCCTCGCTCGCACTGACTGGCACTGTGTCCCTTCTCACAGTGACTGCACTGTCCCAGCTAACACTGACTGGCACCGTCCGTGCTCACACTGACTGGCACTGTGTCCCTGCTCACACTGACTTGCACTGTGTCCCTGCTCACACTGACTGGCACTGCCCCTCCTCACACTGACTGGCACTGACCCTGCTCACACTGAATGGCACTGTGTCCCTGCTCACACTAACACTGGCACTGTGTCTGCTCACACTGACTGGCACTGCCCCTGCTCACACTGACTGGCACCGTCCCTGCTCACACTGCCTAAAACTGTGCCTGCTCACACTGACTGGCACAGTGTTCCTGCTCACACTGACTGGCACTGTCCCTGCTCACACTGCCTGGCACTGTCCCTGCTCACACTGACTGGCATTGTGTCCCCGCTTGCACTGACTGGCACTGTCCCTGCTCACACTGACTGGCACTGTGCCCCTGCGCACAGTGACTGGCACTGTGACCCTGCTCACACTGACTGGCACTGTTTCCCTGCTCACACTGACTGGCACTGTCCCAGCTCACACTGACTGGATCTGTGTCTGGTCACACTGACTGGCACTGTGTCCCTGCTCACACTGACTGGCACTGCCCCTGCTCACACTGACTGGCACTGTGTCCCTGCTCACTCTGACTGGCACTGCCCCTGCTCACACTGACTGGCACTGACCCTGCTCACACTGAATGGCACTGTGTCCCTGCTCACACTGACTGGCACTGTGTCCCCGCACACATTGACTGGCACTGTGTCCCTTCTCACAGTGACTGCACTGTCCCAGCTAACACTGACTGGTACAATCCGTGCTCACACTGACTGGCACTGTGTCCCTGCTCACACTTACTGGCATTGACCTTGCTCACACTGAATGGCACTGTGTCCCTGCTCACACTGACTGTCACTGCCCCTGCTCACACTGACTGGCACCGTCCCTGCTCACACTGACTGGCACTGTGTCCTTGCTCACACTGACTGGCACTGTGCCTGCTCACACTGACTGGCACTGTATCCCTGCTCACACTGACTGGCACTGACTCTGCTCACACTGACTGGCACAGTGTTCCTGCTCACACTGACTGGCACTGTCCCTGCTCACACTGACTGGCACTGCATTCCCGCTCACACTGACTGGCACTGTGTCCCAGCTCACACTGACTGGCACTGTGCCCCCACGCACAGTGACTGGCACTGTGACCCTGCTCACACTGACTGGCACTGTTTCCCTGCTCACACTGACTGGCACTGTCCCAGCTCACACTGACTGGATCTGTGTCTGGTCACACTGACTGGCACTGTGTCCCTGCTCACACTGACTGGCACTGTGTCCCTGCTCACACTGACTGGCACTGTGTCCCTGCTCACACTGACTGGCATTGACCCTGCTCACACTGAATGGCACTGTGTCCCTGCTTACACTGACTGTCACTGCCCCTGCTCACACTGACTGGCACTGTGTCCCTGCTCACACTGACTGGCACTGTGTCCCTGCTCACAGTGACTGGCACTGTTCCTGCTCACACTGAATGGCATTGACCTTGCTCACACTGAATGGCACTGTGTCCCTGCTCACACTGACTGTCACTGCCCCTGCTCACACTGACTGGCACTGTGTCCCTGCTCACACTGACTGGCACTGCCCCTGCTCACACTGACTGGCACTGTGTCCCTTCTCACAGTGACTGGCACTATGTCCCTGCTCACACTGACTGACACTGCCCCTGCTCACACTGACTGGCACTGACCCTGCTCACACTGAATGGCACTGTGTCCCTGCTCACACTGACTGGCACTGTGTCCCCGCACACACTGACTGGCACTGTGTCCCTTCTCACAGTGACTGCACTGTCCCAGCTAACACTGACTGGTACCGTCCGTGCTCACACTGACTGGCACTGTGTCCCTGCTCACACTGACTGGCACTGTGTCCCTGCTCACACTGACTGGCACTGCCCCTCCTCACACTGACTGGCACTGACCCTGCTCACACTGAATGGCAATGTGTCCCTGCTCACACTGACTGTCACTGCCCCTGCTCACACTGACTGGCACTGCCCCTGCTCACACTGACTGGCACCGTCCCTGCTCACACTGACTGGCACTGTTTCCCTGCTCACACTGACTGTCACTGCCCCTGCTCACACTGACTGGCACCGTCCCTGCTCACACTGACTGGCACTGTGTCCCTGCTCACACTGACTAAAACTGTGCCTGCTCACACTGACTGGCACAGTGTTCCTGCTCACACTGACTGGCACTGTGTCTGCTCACACTGACTGGCACAGTGTTCCTGCTCACACTGACTGGCACAGTCGCTGCTCACACTGACTGGCACTGTGTCCCTTCTCACACTGACTGGCACTGTGCCTGCTCGCACTGAATGGCACTGTGTCCCTGCTCACACTGACTGTCACTGCCCCTACTCACACTGACTGGCACTGTGTCCCTGCTCACACTGACTGGCACTGCCCCTGCTCACACTGACTGGCACTGTGTCCCTGCTCACACTGAATGGCACTGTGTCCCTGCTCACACTGACTGGCACTGTGTTCCTGCTCACACTGACTGACACTGCCCCTGCTCACACTGACTGGCACTGACCCTGCTCACACTGAATGGCACTGTGTCCCTGCTCACACTGACTGGCACTGTGTCCTCGCTCGCACTGACTGGCACTGTGTCCCTTCTCACAGTGACTGCACTGTCCCAGCTAACACTGACTGGCACCGTCCGTGCTCACACTGACTGGCACTGTGTCCCTGCTCACACTGACTTGCACTGTGTCCCTGCTCACACTGACTGGCACTGCCCCTCCTCACACTGACTGGCACTGACCCTGCTCACACTGAATGGCACTGTGTCCCTGCTCACACTGACACTGGCACTGTGTCTGCTCACACTGACTGGCACTGCCCCTGCTCACACTGACTGGCACCGTCCCTGCTCACACTGACTGGCACTGTGTCCCTGCTCACACTGCCTAAAACTGTGCCTGCTCACACTGACTGGCACAGTGTTCCTGCTCACACTGACTGGCACTGTCCCTGCTCACACTGCCTGGCACTGTCCCTGCTCACACTGACTGGCATTGTGTCCCCGCTTGCACTGACTGGCACTGTCCCTGCTCACACTGACTGGCACTGTGTCCCAGCTCACACTGACTGGCACTGTGCCCCTGCGCACAGTGACTGGCACTGTGACCCTGCTCACACTGACTGGCACTGTTTGCCTGCTCACACTGACTGGCACTGTCCCAGCTCACACTGACTGGATCTGTGTCTGGTCACACTGACTGGCACTGTGTCCCTGCTCACACTGACTGGCACTGTGTCCCTGCTCACTGTGACTGGCACTGTTCCTGCTCACACTGACTGGCATTGACCTTGCTCACACTGACTGGCACTGTGTCCCTGCTCACACTGACTAAAACTGTGCCTGCTCACACTGACTGGCACAGTGTTCCTGCTCACACTGACTGGCACTGTGTCTGCTCACACTGACTGGCACAGTGTTCCTGCTCACACTGACTGGCACTGTCGCTGCTCACACTGACTGGCACTGTGTCCCTTCTCACACTGACTGGCACTGTGCCTGCTCACACTGACTGGCACTGCCCCTGCTCACACTGACTGGCACTGTGTCTGCTCACACTGACTGGCACTGTTTCCCTGCTCACACTGACTGTCACTGCCCCTGCTCACACTGACTGGCACCGTCCCTGCTCACACTGACTGGCACTGTGTCCCTGCTCACACTGACTAAAACTGTGCCTGCTCACACTGACTGGCACAGTGTTCCTGCTCACACTGACTGGCACTGTGTCTGCTCACACTGACTGGCACAGTGTTCCTGCTCACACTGACTGGCACTGTCGCTGCTCACACTGACTGGCACTGTGTCCCTTCTCACACTGACTGGCACTGTGCCTGCTTGCACTGAATGGCACTGTGTCCCTGCTCACACTGACTGTCACTGCCCCTACTCACACTGACTGGCACTGTGTCCCTGCTCACACTGACTGGCACTGCCCCTGCTCACACTGACTGGCACTGTGTCCCTGCTCACACTGAATGGCACTGTGTCCCTGCTCACACTGACTGGCACTGTGTTCCTGCTCACACTGACTGACACTGCCCCTGCTCACACTGACTGGCACTGACCCTGCTCACACTGAATGGCACTGTGTCCCTGCTCACACTGACTGGCACTGTGTCCTCGCTCGCACTGACTGGCACTGTGTCCCTTCTCACAGTGACTGCACTGTCCCAGCTAACACTGACTGGCACCGTCCGTGCTCACACTGACTGGCACTGTGTCCCTGCTCACACTGACTTGCACTGTGTCCCTGCTCACACTGACTGGCACTGCCCCTCCTCACACTGACTGGCACTGACCCTGCTCACACTGAATGGCACTGTGTCCCTGCTCACACTAACACTGGCACTGTGTCTGCTCACACTGACTGGCACTGCCCCTGCTCACACTGACTGGCACCGTCCCTGCTCACACTGACTGGCACTGTGTCCCTGCTCACACTGCCTAAAACTGTGCCTGCTCACACTGACTGGCACAGTGTTCCTGCTCACACTGACTGGCACTGTCCCTGCTCACACTGCCTGGCACTGTCCCTGCTCACAATGACTGGCATTGTGTCCCCGCTTGCACTGACTGGCACTGTCCCTGCTCACACTGACTGGCACTGTGTCCCAGCTCACACTGACTGGCACTGTGCCCCTGCGCACAGTGACTGGCACTGTGACCCTGCTCACACTGACTGGCACTGTTTCCCTGCTCACACTGACTGGCACTGTCCCAGCTCACACTGACTGGATCTGTGTCTGGTCACACTGACTGGCACTGTGTCCCTGCTCACACTGACTGGCACTGTGTCCCTGCTCACTGTGACTGGCACTGTTCCTGCTCACACTGACTGGCATTGACCTTGCTCACACTGAATGGCACTGTGTCCCTGCTCACACTGACTGTCACTGCCCCTGCTCACACTGACTGGCACTGTGTCCCTGCTCACTCTGACTGGCACTGCCCCTGCTCACACTGACTGGCACTGACCCTGCTCACACTGAATGGCACTGTGTCCCCGCACACATTGACTGGCACTGTGTCCCTTCTCACAGTGACTGCACTGTCCCAGCTAACACTGACTGGCACCGTCCGTGCTCACACTGACTGGCACTGTGTCCCTGCTCACACTGACTTGCACTGTGTCCCTGCTCACACTGACTGGCACTGCCCCTCCTCACACTGACTGGCACTGACCCTGCTCACACTGAATGGCACTGTGTCCCTGCTCACACTAACACTGGCACTGTGTCTGCTCACACTGACTGGCACTGCCCCTGCTCACACTGACTGGCACCGTCCCTGCTCACACTGCCTAAAACTGTGCCTGCTCACACTGACTGGCACAGTGTTCCTGCTCACACTGACTGGCACTGTCCCTGCTCACACTGCCTGGCACTGTCCCTGCTCACACTGACTGGCATTGTGTCCCCGCTTGCACTGACTGGCACTGTCCCTGCTCACACTGACTGGCACTGTGCCCCTGCGCACAGTGACTGGCACTGTGACCCTGCTCACACTGACTGGCACTGTTTCCCTGCTCACACTGACTGGCACTGTCCCAGCTCACACTGACTGGATCTGTGTCTGGTCACACTGACTGGCACTGTGTCCCTGCTCACACTGACTGGCACTGCCCCTGCTCACACTGACTGGCACTGTGTCCCTGCTCACTCTGACTGGCACTGCCCCTGCTCACACTGACTGGCACTGACCCTGCTCACACTGAATGGCACTGTGTCCCTGCTCACACTGACTGGCACTGTGTCCCCGCACACATTGACTGGCACTGTGTCCCTTCTCACAGTGACTGCACTGTCCCAGCTAACACTGACTGGTACAATCCGTGCTCACACTGACTGGCACTGTGTCCCTGCTCACACTTACTGGCATTGACCTTGCTCACACTGAATGGCACTGTGTCCCTGCTCACACTGACTGTCACTGCCCCTGCTCACACTGACTGGCACCGTCCCTGCTCACACTGACTGGCACTGTGTCCTTGCTCACACTGACTGGCACTGTGCCTGCTCACACTGACTGGCACTGTATCCCTGCTCACACTGACTGGCACTGACTCTGCTCACACTGACTGGCACAGTGTTCCTGCTCACACTGACTGGCACTGTCCCTGCTCACACTGACTGGCACTGCATTCCCGCTCACACTGACTGGCACTGTGTCCCAGCTCACACTGACTGGCACTGTGCCCCCACGCACAGTGACTGGCACTGTGACCCTGCTCACACTGACTGGCACTGTTTCCCTGCTCACACTGACTGGCACTGTCCCAGCTCACACTGACTGGATCTGTGTCTGGTCACACTGACTGGCACTGTGTCCCTGCTCACACTGACTGGCACTGTGTCCCTGCTCACACTGACTGGCACTGTGTCCCTGCTCACACTGACTGGCATTGACCCTGCTCACACTGAATGGCACTGTGTCCCTGCTTACACTGACTGTCACTGCCCCTGCTCACACTGACTGGCACTGTGTCCCTGCTCACACTGACTGGCACTGTGTCCCTGCTCACAGTGACTGGCACTGTTCCTGCTCACACTGAATGGCATTGACCTTGCTCACACTGAATGGCACTGTGTCCCTGCTCACACTGACTGTCACTGCCCCTGCTCACACTGACTGGCACTGTGTCCCTGCTCACACTGACTGGCACTGCCCCTGCTCACACTGACTGGCACTGTGTCCCTTCTCACAGTGACTGGCACTATGTCCCTGCTCACACTGACTGACACTGCCCCTGCTCACACTGACTGGCACTGACCCTGCTCACACTGAATGGCACTGTGTCCCTGCTCACACTGACTGGCACTGTGTCCCCGCACACACTGACTGGCACTGTGTCCCTTCTCACAGTGACTGCACTGTCCCAGCTAACACTGACTGGTACCGTCCGTGCTCACACTGACTGGCACTGTGTCCCTGCTCACACTGACTGGCACTGTGTCCCTGCTCACACTGACTGGCACTGCCCCTCCTCACACTGACTGGCACTGACCCTGCTCACACTGAATGGCAATGTGTCCCTGCTCACACTGACTGTCACTGCCCCTGCTCACACTGACTGGCACTGCCCCTGCTCACACTGACTGGCACCGTCCCTGCTCACACTGACTGGCACTGTTTCCCTGCTCACACTGACTGTCACTGCCCCTGCTCACACTGACTGGCACCGTCCCTGCTCACACTGACTGGCACTGTGTCCCTGCTCACACTGACTAAAACTGTGCCTGCTCACACTGACTGGCACAGTGTTCCTGCTCACACTGACTGGCACTGTGTCTGCTCACACTGACTGGCACAGTGTTCCTGCTCACACTGACTGGCACAGTCGCTGCTCACACTGACTGGCACTGTGTCCCTTCTCACACTGACTGGCACTGTGCCTGCTCGCACTGAATGGCACTGTGTCCCTGCTCACACTGACTGTCACTGCCCCTACTCACACTGACTGGCACTGTGTCCCTGCTCACACTGACTGGCACTGCCCCTGCTCACACTGACTGGCACTGTGTCCCTGCTCACACTGAATGGCACTGTGTCCCTGCTCACACTGACTGGCACTGTGTTCCTGCTCACACTGACTGACACTGCCCCTGCTCACACTGACTGGCACTGACCCTGCTCACACTGAATGGCACTGTGTCCCTGCTCACACTGACTGGCACTGTGTCCTCGCTCGCACTGACTGGCACTGTGTCCCTTCTCACAGTGACTGCACTGTCCCAGCTAACACTGACTGGCACCGTCCGTGCTCACACTGACTGGCACTGTGTCCCTGCTCACACTGACTTGCACTGTGTCCCTGCTCACACTGACTGGCACTGCCCCTCCTCACACTGACTGGCACTGACCCTGCTCACACTGAATGGCACTGTGTCCCTGCTCACACTGACACTGGCACTGTGTCTGCTCACACTGACTGGCACTGCCCCTGCTCACACTGACTGGCACCGTCCCTGCTCACACTGACTGGCACTGTGTCCCTGCTCACACTGCCTAAAACTGTGCCTGCTCACACTGACTGGCACAGTGTTCCTGCTCACACTGACTGGCACTGTCCCTGCTCACACTGCCTGGCACTGTCCCTGCTCACACTGACTGGCATTGTGTCCCCGCTTGCACTGACTGGCACTGTCCCTGCTCACACTGACTGGCACTGTGTCCCAGCTCACACTGACTGGCACTGTGCCCCTGCGCACAGTGACTGGCACTGTGACCCTGCTCACACTGACTGGCACTGTTTGCCTGCTCACACTGACTGGCACTGTCCCAGCTCACACTGACTGGATCTGTGTCTGGTCACACTGACTGGCACTGTGTCCCTGCTCACACTGACTGGCACTGTGTCCCTGCTCACTGTGACTGGCACTGTTCCTGCTCACACTGACTGGCATTGACCTTGCTCACACTGACTGGCACTGTGTCCCTGCTCACACTGACTAAAACTGTGCCTGCTCACACTGACTGGCACAGTGTTCCTGCTCACACTGACTGGCACTGTGTCTGCTCACACTGACTGGCACAGTGTTCCTGCTCACACTGACTGGCACTGTCGCTGCTCACACTGACTGGCACTGTGTCCCTTCTCACACTGACTGGCACTGTCCCTGCTCACACTGACTGTCACTGCCCCTGCTCACACTGACTGGCACTGCCCCTGCTCACACTGACTGGCACTGTGTCTGCTCACACTGACTGGCACTGTTTCCCTGCTCACACTGACTGTCACTGCCCCTGCTCACACTGACTGGCACCGTCCCTGCTCACACTGACTGGCACTGTGTCCCTGCTCACACTGACTAAAACTGTGCCTGCTCACACTGACTGGCACAGTGTTCCTGCTCACACTGACTGGCACTGTGTCTGCTCACACTGACTGGCACAGTGTTCCTGCTCACACTGACTGGCACTGTCGCTGCTCACACTGACTGGCACTGTGTCCCTTCTCACACTGACTGGCACTGTGCCTGCTTGCACTGAATGGCACTGTGTCCCTGCTCACACTGACTGTCACTGCCCCTACTCACACTGACTGGCACTGTGTCCCTGCTCACACTGACTGGCACTGCCCCTGCTCACACTGACTGGCACTGTGTCCCTGCTCACACTGAATGGCACTGTGTCCCTGCTCACACTGACTGGCACTGTGTTCCTGCTCACACTGACTGACACTGCCCCTGCTCACACTGACTGGCACTGACCCTGCTCACACTGAATGGCACTGTGTCCCTGCTCACACTGACTGGCACTGTGTCCTCGCTCGCACTGACTGGCACTGTGTCCCTTCTCACAGTGACTGCACTGTCCCAGCTAACACTGACTGGCACCGTCCGTGCTCACACTGACTGGCACTGTGTCCCTGCTCACACTGACTTGCACTGTGTCCCTGCTCACACTGACTGGCACTGCCCCTCCTCACACTGACTGGCACTGACCCTGCTCACACTGAATGGCACTGTGTCCCTGCTCACACTAACACTGGCACTGTGTCTGCTCACACTGACTGGCACTGCCCCTGCTCACACTGACTGGCACTGTGTCCCTGCTCACACTGCCTAAAACTGTGCCTGCTCACACTGACTGGCACAGTGTTCCTGCTCACACTGACTGGCACTGTCCCTGCTCACACTGCCTGGCACTGTCCCTGCTCACAATGACTGGCATTGTGTCCCCGCTTGCACTGACTGGCACTGTCCCTGCTCACACTGACTGGCACTGTGTCCCAGCTCACACTGACTGGCACTGTGCCCCTGCGCACAGTGACTGGCACTGTGACCCTGCTCACACTGACTGGCACTGTTTCCCTGCTCACACTGACTGGCACTGTCCCAGCTCACACTGACTGGATCTGTGTCTGGTCACACTGACTGGCACTGTGTCCCTGCTCACACTGACTGGCACTGTGTCCCTGCTCACACTGACTGGCACTGTGTCCCTGCTCACACTGACTGGCGTTGAGCCTGCTCACACTGAATGGCACTGTGTCCCTGCTCACACTGACTGTCACTGCCCCTGCTCACACTGACTGGCACTGTGTCCCTGCTCACACTGACTGTCACTGCCCCTGCTCACACTGACTGGCACTGTGTCCCTGCTCACAGTGACTGGCACTGTCCCTGCTCACACTGACTGGCACTGTGTCCCTGCTCACACTGACTGGCACTGTGTCCCTGCTCACACTGACTGACACTGCCCCTGCTCACACTGACTGGCACTGTGTCCCTGCTCACACTGACTGGCACTGTGTCCCTGCTCACACTGACTGACACTGCCCCTGCTCACTCTGACTGGCACTGACCCTGCTCACACTGAATGGCACTGTGTCCCTGCTCACACTGACTGGCACTGTGCCTGCTCACACTGACTGGCACTGTGTCCCTGCTCACACTGACTGGCACTGACTCTGCTCACACTGACTGGCACAGTGTTCCTGCTCACACTGACTGGCACTGTCCCTGCTCACACTGACTGGCACTGCATTCCGGCTCACACTGACTGGCACTGTGTCCCAGCTCACACTGACTGGCACTGTGCCCCCACGCACAGTGAATGGCACTGTGACCCTGCTCACACTGACTGGCGCTGTTTCCCTGCTCACACTGACTGGCACTGTCCCAGCTCACACTGACTGGATCTGTGTCTGGTCACACTGACTGGCACTGTGTCCCTGCTCACACTGACTGGCACTGTGTCCCTGCTCACACTGACTGGCACTGTGTCCCTGCTCACACTGACTGGCATTGACCCTGCTCACACTGAATGGCACTGTGTCCCTGCTTACACTGACTGTCACTGCCCCTGCTCACACTGACTGGCACTGTGTCCCTGCTCACACTGACTGGCACTGTGTCCCTGCTCACAGTGACTGGCACTGTTCCTGCTCACACTGAATGGCATTGACCTTGCTCACACTGAATGGCACTGTGTCCCTGCTCACACTGACTGTCACTGCCCCTGCTCACACTGACTGGCACTGTGTCCCTGCTCACACTGACTGGCACTGCCCCTGCTCACACTGACTGGCACTGTGTCCCTTCTCACAGTGACTGGCACTATGTCCCTGCTCACACTGACTGACACTGCCCCTGCTCACACTGACTGGCACTGACCCTGCTCACACTGAATGGCACTGTGTCCCTGCTCACACTGACTGGCACTGTGTCCCCGCACACACTGACTGGCACTGTGTCCCTTCTCACAGTGACTGCACTGTCCCAGCTAACACTGACTGGTACCGTCCGTGCTCACACTGACTGGCACTGTGTCCCTGCTCACACTGACTGGCACTGTGTCCCTGCTCACACTGACTGGCACTGCCCCTCCTCACACTGACTGGCACTGACCCTGCTCACACTGAATGGCAATGTGTCCCTGCTCACACTGACTGTCACTGCCCCTGCTCACACTGACTGGCACTGCCCCTGCTCACACTGACTGGCACCGTCCCTGCTCACACTGACTGGCACTGTTTCCCTGCTCACACTGACTGTCACTGCCCCTGCTCACACTGACTGGCACCGTCCCTGCTCACACTGACTGGCACTGTGTCCCTGCTCACACTGACTAAAACTGTGCCTGCTCACACTGACTGGCACAGTGTTCCTGCTCACACTGACTGGCACTGTGTCTGCTCACACTGACTGGCACAGTGCCTGCTCACACTGACTGGCACTGTATCCCTGCTCACACTGACTGGCACTGACTCTGCTCACACTGACTGGCACAGTGTTCCTGCTCACACTGACTGGCACTGTCCCTGCTCACACTGACTGGCACTGCATTCCCGCTCACACTGACTGGCACTGTGTCCCAGCTCACACAGACTGGCACTGTGCCCCCACGCACAGTGACTGGCACTGTGACCCTGCTCACACTGACTGGCACTGTTTCCCTGCTCACACTGACTGGCACTGTCCCAGCTCACACTGACTGGATCTGTGTCTGGTCACACTGACTGGCACTGTGTCCCTGCTCACACTGACTGGCACTGTGTCCCTGCTCACACTGACTGGCACTGTGTCCCTGCTCACACTGACTGGCATTGACCCTGCTCACACTGAATGGCACTGTGTCCCTGCTTACACTGACTGTCACTGCCCCTGCTCACACTGACTGGCACTGTGTCCCTGCTCACACTGACTGGCACTGTGTCCCTGCTCACAGTGACTGGCACTGTTCCTGCTCACACTGAATGGCATTGACCTTGCTCACACTGAATGGCACTGTGTCCCTGCTCACACTAACTGTCACTGCCCCTGCTCACACTGACTGGCACTGTGTCCCTGCTCACACTGACTGGCACTGCCCCTGCTCACACTGACTGGCACTGTGTCCCTTCTCACAGTGACTGGCACTATGTCCCTGCTCACACTGACTGACACTGCCCCTGCTCACACTGACTGGCACTGACCCTGCTCACACTGAATGGCACTGTGTCCCTGCTCACACTGACTGGCACTGTGTCCCCGCACACACTGACTGGCACTGTGTCCCTTCTCACAGTGACTGCACTGTCCCAGCTAACACTGACTGGTACCGTCCGTGCTCACACTGACTGGCACTGTGTCCCTGCTCACACTGACTGGCACTGTGTCCCTGCTCACACTGACTGGCACTGCCCCTCCTCACACTGACTGGCACTGACCCTGCTCACACTGAATGGCAATGTGTCCCTGCTCACACTGACTGTCACTGCCCCTGCTCACACTGACTGGCACTGCCCCTGCTCACACTGACTGGCACCGTCCCTGCTCACACTGACTGGCACTGTTTCCCTGCTCACACTGACTGTCACTGCCCCTGCTCACACTGACTGGCACCGTCCCTGCTCACACTGACTGGCACTGTGTCCCTGCTCACACTGACTAAAACTGTGCCTGCTCACACTGACTGGCACAGTGTTCCTGCTCACACTGACTGGCACTGTGTCTGCTCACACTGACTGGCACAGTGTTCCTGCTCACACTGACTGGCACAGTCGCTGCTCACACTGACTGGCACTGTGTCCCTTCTCACACTGACTGGCACTGTGCCTGCTCGCACTGAATGGCACTGTGTCCCTGCTCACACTGACTGTCACTGCCCCTACTCACACTGACTGGCACTGTGTCCCTGCTCACACTGACTGGCACTGCCCCTGCTCACACTGACTGGCACTGTGTCCCTGCTCACACTGAATGGCACTGTGTCCCTGCTCACACTGACTGGCACTGTGTTCCTGCTCACACTGACTGACACTGCCCCTGCTCACACTGACTGGCACTGACCCTGCTCACACTGAATGGCACTGTGTCCCTGCTCACACTGACTGGCACTGTGTCCTCGCTCGCACTGACTGGCACTGTGTCCCTTCTCACAGTGACTGCACTGTCCCAGCTAACACTGACTGGCACCGTCCGTGCTCACACTGACTGGCACTGTGTCCCTGCTCACACTGACTTGCACTGTGTCCCTGCTCACACTGACTGGCACTGCCCCTCCTCACACTGACTGGCACTGACCCTGCTCACACTGAATGGCACTGTGTCCCTGCTCACACTGACACTGGCACTGTGTCTGCTCACACTGACTGGCACTGCCCCTGCTCACACTGACTGGCACCGTCCCTGCTCACACTGACTGGCACTGTGTCCCTGCTCACACTGCCTAAAACTGTGCCTGCTCACACTGACTGGCACAGTGTTCCTGCTCACACTGACTGGCACTGTCCCTGCTCACACTGCCTGGCACTGTCCCTGCTCACACTGACTGGCATTGTGTCCCCGCTTGCACTGACTGGCACTGTCCCTGCTCACACTGACTGGCACTGTGTCCCAGCTCACACTGACTGGCACTGTGCCCCTGCGCACAGTGACTGGCACTGTGACCCTGCTCACACTGACTGGCACTGTTTGCCTGCTCACACTGACTGGCACTGTCCCAGCTCACACTGACTGGATCTGTGTCTGGTCACACTGACTGGCACTGTGTCCCTGCTCACACTGACTGGCACTGTGTCCCTGCTCACTGTGACTGGCACTGTTCCTGCTCACACTGACTGGCATTGACCTTGCTCACACTGACTGGCACTGTGTCCCTGCTCACACTGACTAAAACTGTGCCTGCTCACACTGACTGGCACAGTGTTCCTGCTCACACTGACTGGCACTGTGTCTGCTCACACTGACTGGCACAGTGTTCCTGCTCACACTGACTGGCACTGTCGCTGCTCACACTGACTGGCACTGTGTCCCTTCTCACACTGACTGGCACTGTGCCTGCTCACACTGACTGGCACTGCCCCTGCTCACACTGACTGGCACTGCCCCTGCTCACACTGACTGGCACTGTGTCTGCTCACACTGACTGGCACTGTTTCCCTGCTCACACTGACTGTCACTGCCCCTGCTCACACTGACTGGCACCGTCCCTGCTCACACTGACTGGCACTGTGTCCCTGCTCACACTGACTAAAACTGTGCCTGCTCACACTGACTGGCACAGTGTTCCTGCTCACACTGACTGGCACTGTGTCTGCTCACACTGACTGGCACAGTGTTCCTGCTCACACTGACTGGCACTGTCGCTGCTCACACTGACTGGCACTGTGTCCCTTCTCACACTGACTGGCACTGTGCCTGCTTGCACTGAATGGCACTGTGTCCCTGCTCACACTGACTGTCACTGCCCCTACTCACACTGACTGGCACTGTGTCCCTGCTCACACTGACTGGCACTGCCCCTGCTCACACTGACTGGCACTGTGTCCCTGCTCACACTGAATGGCACTGTGTCCCTGCTCACACTGACTGGCACTGTGTTCCTGCTCACACTGACTGACACTGCCCCTGCTCACACTGACTGGCACTGACCCTGCTCACACTGAATGGCACTGTGTCCCTGCTCACACTGACTGGCACTGTGTCCTCGCTCGCACTGACTGGCACTGTGTCCCTTCTCACAGTGACTGCACTGTCCCAGCTAACACTGACTGGCACCGTCCGTGCTCACACTGACTGGCACTGTGTCCCTGCTCACACTGACTTGCACTGTGTCCCTGCTCACACTGACTGGCACTGCCCCTCCTCACACTGACTGGCACTGACCCTGCTCACACTGAATGGCACTGTGTCCCTGCTCACACTAACACTGGCACTGCCCCTGCTCACACTGACTGGCACTGCCCCTGCTCACACTGACTGGCACTGTGTCCCTGCTCACACTGCCTAAAACTGTGCCTGCTCACACTGACTGGCACAGTGTTCCTGCTCACACTGACTGGCACTGTCCCTGCTCACACTGCCTGGCACTGTCCCTGCTCACAATGACTGGCATTGTGTCCCCGCTTGCACTGACTGGCACTGTCCCTGCTCACACTGACTGGCACTGTGTCCCAGCTCACACTGACTGGCACTGTGCCCCTGCGCACAGTACTGGCACTGTGACCCTGCTCACACTGACTGGCACTGTTTCCCTGCTCACACTGACTGGCACTGTCCCAGCTCACACTGACTGGATCTGTGTCTGGTCACACTGACTGGCACTGTGTCCCTGCTCACACTGACTGGCACTGTGTCCCTGCTCACTGTGACTGGCACTGTTCCTGCTCACACTGACTGGCATTGACCTTGCTCACACTGAATGGCACTGTGTCCCTGCTCACACTGACTGTCACTGCCCCTGCTCACACTGACTGGCACTGTGTCCCTGCTCACTCTGACTGGCACTGCCCCTGCTCACACTGACTGGCACTGACCCTGCTCACACTGAATGGCACTGTGTCCCCGCACACATTGACTGGCACTGTGTCCCTTCTCACAGTGACTGCACTGTCCCAGCTAACACTGACTGGTACAATCCGTGCTCACACTGACTGGCACTGTGTCCCTGCTCACACTTACTGGCATTGACCTTGCTCACACTGAATGGCACTGTGTCCCTGCTCACACTGACTGTCACTGCCCCTGCTCACAATGACTGGCACCGTCCCTGCTCACACTGACTGGCACTGTGCCTGCTCACACTGACTGGCACTGTGTCCCTGCTCACACTGACTGGCACTGACTCTGCTCACACTGACTGGCACAGTGTTCCTGCTCACACTGACTGGCACTGTCCCTGCTCACACTGACTGGCACTGCATTCCGGCTCACACTGACTGGCACTGTGTCCCAGCTCACACTGACTGGCACTGTGCCCCCACGCACAGTGAATGGCACTGTGACCCTGCTCACACTGACTGGCGCTGTTTCCCTGCTCACACTGACTGGCACTGTCCCAGCTCACACTGACTGGATCTGTGTCTGGTCACACTGACTGGCACTGTGTCCCTGCTCACACTGACTGGCACTGTGTCCCTGCTCACACTGACTGGCACTGTGTCCCTGCTCACACTGACTGGCATTGACCCTGCTCACACTGAATGGCACTGTGTCCCTGCTTACACTGACTGTCACTGCCCCTGCTCACACTGACTGGCACTGTGTCCCTGCTCACACTGACTGGCACTGTGTCCCTGCTCACAGTGACTGGCACTGTTCCTGCTCACACTGAATGGCATTGACCTTGCTCACACTGAATGGCACTGTGTCCCTGCTCACACTGACTGTCACTGCCCCTGCTCACACTGACTGGCACTGTGTCCCTGCTCACACTGACTGGCACTGCCCCTGCTCACACTGACTGGCACTGTGTCCCTTCTCACAGTGACTGGCACTATGTCCCTGCTCACACTGACTGACACTGCCCCTGCTCACACTGACTGGCACTGACCCTGCTCACACTGAATGGCACTGTGTCCCTGCTCACACTGACTGGCACTGTGTCCCCGCACACACTGACTGGCACTGTGTCCCTTCTCACAGTGACTGCACTGTCCCAGCTAACACTGACTGGTACCGTCCGTGCTCACACTGACTGGCACTGTGTCCCTGCTCACACTGACTGGCACTGTGTCCCTGCTCACACTGACTGGCACTGCCCCTCCTCACACTGACTGGCACTGACCCTGCTCACACTGAATGGCAATGTGTCCCTGCTCACACTGACTGTCACTGCCCCTGCTCACACTGACTGGCACTGCCCCTGCTCACACTGACTGGCACCGTCCCTGCTCACACTGACTGGCACTGTTTCCCTGCTCACACTGACTGTCACTGCCCCTGCTCACACTGACTGGCACCGTCCCTGCTCACACTGACTGGCACTGTGTCCCTGCTCACACTGACTAAAACTGTGCCTGCTCACACTGACTGGCACAGTGTTCCTGCTCACACTGACTGGCACTGTGTCTGCTCACACTGACTGGCACAGTGTTCCTGCTCACACTGACTGGCACTGTCGCTGCTCACACTGACTGGCACTGTGTCCCTTCTCACACTGACTGGCACTGTGCCTGCTCACACTGACTGGCACTGTGTCTGCTCACACTGACTGGCACTGTTTCCCTGCTCACACTGACTGGCACTGCCCCTGCTCACACTGACTGGCACCGTCCCTGCTCACACTGACTGGCACTGTGTCCCTGCTCACACTGACTAAAACTGTGCCTGCTCACACTGACTGGCACAGTGTTCCTGCTCACACTGACTGGCACTGTGTCTGCTCACACTGACTGGCACAGTGTTCCTGCTCACACTGACTGGCACTGTCCCAGCTCACACTGACTGGATCTGTGTCTGGTCACACTGACTGGCACTGTGTCCCTGCTCACACTGACTGGCACTGTGTCCCTGCTCACACTGACTGGCACTGTGTCCCTGCTCACACTGACTGGCATTGACCCTGCTCACACTGAATGGCACTGTGTCCCTGCTTACACTGACTGTCACTGCCCCTGCTCACACTGACTGGCACTGTGTCCCTGCTCACACTGACTGGCACTGTGTCCCTGCTCACAGTGACTGGCACTGTTCCTGCTCACACTGAATGGCATTGACCTTGCTCACACTGAATGGCACTGTGTCCCTGCTCACACTGACTGTCACTGCCCCTGCTCACACTGACTGGCACTGTGTCCCTGCTCACACTGACTGGCACTGCCCCTGCTCACACTGACTGGCACTGTGTCCCTTCTCACAGTGACTGGCACTATGTCCCTGCTCACACTGACTGACACTGCCCCTGCTCACACTGACTGGCACTGACCCTGCTCACACTGAATGGCACTGTGTCCCTGCTCACACTGACTGGCACTGTGTCCCCGCACACACTGACTGGCACTGTGTCCCTTCTCACAGTGACTGCACTGTCCCAGCTAACACTGACTGGTACCGTCCGTGCTCACACTGACTGGCACTGTGTCCCTGCTCACACTGACTGGCACTGTGTCCCTGCTCACACTGACTGGCACTGCCCCTCCTCACACTGACTGGCACTGACCCTGCTCACACTGAATGGCAATGTGTCCCTGCTCACACTGACTGTCACTGCCCCTGCTCACACTGACTGGCACTGCCCCTGCTCACACTGACTGGCACCGTCCCTGCTCACACTGACTGGCACTGCCCCTGCTCACACTGACTGGCACCATCCCTGCTCACACTGACTGGCACTGTTTCCCTGCTCACACTGACTGTCACTGCCCCTGCTCACACTGACTGGCACCGTCCCTGCTCACACTGACTGGCACTGTGTCCCTGCTCACACTGACTAAAACTGTGCCTGCTCACACTGACTGGCACAGTGTTCCTGCTCACACTGACTGGCACTGTGTCTGCTCACACTGACTGGCACAGTGTTCCTGCTTACACTGACTGGCACTGTCGCTGCTCACACTGACTGGCACTGTGTCCCTTCTCACACTGACTGGCACTGTGCCTGCTCACACTGACTGGCACTGCCCCTGCTCACACTGACTGGCACTGTGTCTGCTCACACTGACTGGCACTGTTTCCCTGCTCACACTGACTGGCACTGCCCCTGCTCACACTGACTGGCACCGTCCCTGCTCACACTGACTGGCACTGTGTCCCTGCTCACACTGACTAAAACTGTGCCTGCTCACACTGACTGGCACAGTGTTCCTGCTCACACTGACTGGCACTGTGTCTGCTCACACTGACTGGCACAGTGTTCCTGCTCACACTGACTGGCACTGTCCCAGCTCACACTGACTGGATCTGTGTCTGGTCACACTGACTGGCACTGTGTCCCTGCTCACACTGACTGGCACTGTGTCCCTGCTCACACTGACTGGCACTGTGTCCCTGCTCACACTGACTGGCATTGACCCTGCTCACACTGAATGGCACTGTGTCCCTGCTTACACTGACTGTCACTGCCCCTGCTCACACTGACTGGCACTGTGTCCCTGCTCACACTGACTGGCACTGTGTCCCTGCTCACAGTGACTGGCACTGTTCCTGCTCACACTGAATGGCATTGACCTTGCTCACACTGAATGGCACTGTGTCCCTGCTCACACTGACTGTCACTGCCCCTGCTCACACTGACTGGCACTGTGTCCCTGCTCACACTGACTGGCACTGCCCCTGCTCACACTGACTGGCACTGTGTCCCTTCTCACAGTGACTGGCACTATGTCCCTGCTCACACTGACTGACACTGCCCCTGCTCACACTGACTGGCACTGACCCTGCTCACACTGAATGGCACTGTGTCCCTGCTCACACTGACTGGCACTGTGTCCCCGCACACACTGACTGGCACTGTGTCCCTTCTCACAGTGACTGCACTGTCCCAGCTAACACTGACTGGTACCGTCCGTGCTCACACTGACTGGCACTGTGTCCCTGCTCACACTGACTGGCACTGTGTCCCTGCTCACACTGACTGGCACTGCCCCTCCTCACACTGACTGGCACTGACCCTGCTCACACTGAATGGCAATGTGTCCCTGCTCACACTGACTGTCACTGCCCCTGCTCACACTGACTGGCACTGCCCCTGCTCACACTGACTGGCACCGTCCCTGCTCACACTGACTGGCACTGTTTCCCTGCTCACACTGACTGTCACTGCCCCTGCTCACACTGACTGGCACTGTGTCTGCTCACACTGACTGGCACAGTGTTCCTGCTCACACTGACTGGCACTGTCGCTGCTCACACTGACTGGCACTGTTTCCCTTCTCACACTGACTGGCACTGTGCCTGCTCACACTGACTGGCACTGCCCCTGCTCACACTGACTGGCACTGTGTCTGCTCACACTGACTGGCACTGTTTCCCTGCTCACACTGACTGTCACTGCCCCTGCTCACACTGACTGGCACCGTCCCTGCTCACACTGACTGGCACTGTGTCCCTGCTCACACTGACTAAAACTGTGCCTGCTCACACTGATACTGGCACAGTGTTCCTGCTCACACTGACTGGCACTGTGTCTGCTCACACTGACTGGCACAGTGTTCCTGCTCACACTGACTGGCACTGTCGCTGCTCACACTGACTGGCACTGTGTCCCTTCTCACACTGACTGGCACTGTGCCTGCTCACACTGACTGGCACTGTGTCCCTGCTCACACTGACTGGCACTGTGTCTGCTCACACTGACTGGCACAGTGTTCCTGCTCACACTGACTGGCACTGTCCCTGCTCACACTGACTGGCACTGTGTCCCAGCTCACACTTACTGGCACTGTGCCCCCACGCACAGTGACTCGCACTGTGATCCTGCTCACACTGACTGGCACTGTGTCTGCTCACACTGACTGGCACTGTGTCCCTGCTCACACTGACTGGCACTGTGTCCCTGCTCACACTGACTGGCACTGTGTCCCTGCTCACACTGACTGGCATTGACCCTGCTCACACTGAATGGCACTGTGTCCCTGCTCACACTGACTGTCACTGCCCCTGCTCACACTGACTGGCACTGTGTCCCTGCTCACACTGACTGGCACTGCCCCTGCTCACACTGACTGGCACTGTGTCCCGGCTCACAGTGACTGGCACTGTCCCTGCTCACACTGACTGGCACTGTGTCCCTGCTCACACTGACTGGCACTGTGTCCCTGCTCACAGTGACTGCACTGTCCCAGCTAACACTGACTGGTACCGTCCGTGCTCACACTGACTGGCACTGTGTCCCTGCTCACACTGACTGGCACTGTGTCCCTGCTCACACTGACTGGCACTGCCCCTCCTCACACTGACTGGCACTGACCCTGCTCACACTGAATGGCAATGTGTCCCTGCTCACACTGACTGTCACTGCCCCTGCTCACACTGACTGGCACTGCCCCTGCTCACACTGACTGGCACCGTCCCTGCTCACACTGACTGGCACTGTTTCCCTGCTCACACTGACTGTCACTGCCCCTGCTCACACTGACTGGCACCGTCCCTGCTCACACTGACTGGCACTGTGTCCCTGCTCACACTGACTAAAACTGTGCCTGCTCACACTGACTGGCACAGTGTTCCTGCTCACACTGACTGGCACTGTGTCTGCTCACACTGACTGGCACAGTGTTCCTGCTCACACTGACTGGTACCGTCCGTGCTCACACTGACTGGCACTGTGTCCCTGCTCACACTGACTGGCACTGTGTCCCTGCTCACACTGACTGGCACTGCCCCTCCTCACACTGACTGGCACTGACCCTGCTCACACTGAATGGCAATGTGTCCCTGCTCACACTGACTGTCACTGCCCCTGCTCACACTGACTGGCACTGCCTCTGCTCACACTGACTGGCACCGTCCCTGCTCACACTGACTGGCACTGTTTCCCTGCTCACACTGACTGTCACTGCCCCTGCTCACACTGACTGGCACTGTGTCTGCTCACACTGACTGGCACAGTGTTCCTGCTCACACTGACTGGCACTGTCGCTGCTCACACTGACTGGCACTGTTTCCCTTCTCACACTGACTGGCACCGTGCCTGCTCACACTGACTGGCACTGCCCCTGCTCACACTGACTGGCACTGTGTCTGCTCACACTGACTGGCACTGTTTCCCTGCTCACACTGACTGTCACTGCCCCTGCTCACACTGACTGGCACCGTCCCTGCTCACACTGACTGGCACTGTGTCCCTGCTCACACTGACTAAAACTGTGCCTGCTCACACTGATACTGGCACAGTGTTCCTGCTCACACTGACTGGCACTGTGTCTGCTCACACTGACTGGCACAGTGTTCCTGCTCACACTGACTGGCACTGTCGCTGCTCACACTGACTGGCACTGTGTCCCTTCTCACACTGACTGGCACTGTGCCTGCTCACACTGACTGGCACTGTGTCCCTGCTCACACTGACTGGCACTGTGTCTGCTCACACTGACTGGCACAGTGTTCCTGCTCACACTGACTGGCACTGTCCCTGCTCACACTGACTGGCACTGTGTCCCAGCTCACACTTACTGGCACTGTGCCCCCACGCACAGTGACTCGCACTGTGATCCTGCTCACATTGACTGGCACTGTGTCTGCTCACACTGACTGGCACTGTGTCCCTGCTCACACTGACTGGCACTGTGTCCCTGCTCACACTGACTGGCACTGTGTCCCTGCTCACACTGACTGGCATTGACCCTGCTCACACTGAATGGCACTGTGTCCCTGCTCACACTGACTGTCACTGCCCCTGCTCACACTGACTGGCACTGTGTCCCTGCTCACACTGACTGGCACTGCCCCTGCTCACACTGACTGGCACTGTGTCCCGGCTCACAGTGACTGGCACTGTCCCTGCTCACACTGACTGGCACTGTGTCCCTGCTCACACTGACTGGCACTGTGTCCCTGCTCACAGTGACTGCACTGTCCCAGCTAACACTGACTGGTACCGTCCGTGCTCACACTGACTGGCACTGTGTCCCTGCTCACACTGACTGGCACTGTGTCCCTGCTCACACTGACTGGCACTGCCCCTCCTCACACTGACTGGCACTGACCCTGCTCACACTGAATGGCAATGTGTCCCTGCTCACACTGACTGTCACTGCCCCTGCTCACACTGACTGGCACTGCCCCTGCTCACACTGACTGGCACCGTCCCTGCTCACACTGACTGGCACTGTTTCCCTGCTCACACTGACTGTCACTGCCCCTGCTCACACTGACTGGCACCGTCCCTGCTCACACTGACTGGCACTGTGTCCCTGCTCACACTGACTAAAACTGTGCCTGCTCACACTGACTGGCACAGTGTTCCTGCTCACACTGACTGGCACTGTGTCTGCTCACACTGACTGGCACAGTGTTCCTGCTCACACTGACTGGCACTGTCGCTGCTCACACTGACTGGCACTGTGTCCCTTCTCACACTGACTGGCACTGTGCCTGCTCACACTGACTGGCACTGCCCCTGCTCACACTGACTGGCACTGTGTCTGCTCACACTGACTGGCACTGTTTCCCTGCTCACACTGACTGTCACTGCCCCTGCTCACACTGACTGGCACCGTCCCTGCTCACACTGACTGGCACTGTGTCCCTGCTCACACTGACTAAAACTGTGCCTGCTCACACTGACTGGCACAGTGTTCCTGCTCACACTGACTGGCACTGTGTCTGCTCACACTGACTGGCACAGTGTTCCTGCTCACACTGACTGGCACTGTCCCAGCTCACACTGACTGGATCTGTGTCTGGTCACACTGACTGGCACTGTGTCCCTGCTCACACTGACTGGCACTGTGTCCCTGCTCACACTGACTGGCACTGTGTCCCTGCTCACACTGACTGGCATTGACCCTGCTCACACTGAATGGCACTGTGTCCCTGCTTACACTGACTGTCACTGCCCCTGCTCACACTGACTGGCACTGTGTCCCTGCTCACACTGACTGGCACTGTGTCCCTGCTCACAGTGACTGGCACTGTTCCTGCTCACACTGAATGGCATTGACCTTGCTCACACTGAATGGCACTGTGTCCCTGCTCACACTGACTGTCACTGCCCCTGCTCACACTGACTGGCACTGTGTCCCTGCTCACACTGACTGGCACTGCCCCTGCTCACACTGACTGGCACTGTGTCCCTTCTCACAGTGACTGGCACTATGTCCCTGCTCACACTGACTGACACTGCCCCTGCTCACACTGACTGGCACTGACCCTGCTCACACTGAATGGCACTGTGTCCCTGCTCACACTGACTGGCACTGTGTCCCCGCACACACTGACTGGCACTGTGTCCCTTCTCACAGTGACTGCACTGTCCCAGCTAACACTGACTGGTACCGTCCGTGCTCACACTGACTGGCACTGTGTCCCTGCTCACACTGACTGGCACTGTGTCCCTGCTCACACTGACTGGCACTGCCCCTCCTCACACTGACTGGCACTGACCCTGCTCACACTGAATGGCAATGTGTCCCTGCTCACACTGACTGTCACTGCCCCTGCTCACACTGACTGGCACTGCCCCTGCTCACACTGACTGGCACCGTCCCTGCTCACACTGACTGGCACTGTTTCCCTGCTCACACTGACTGTCACTGCCCCTGCTCACACTGACTGGCACCGTCCCTGCTCACACTGACTGGCACTGTGTCCCTGCTCACACTGACTAAAACTGTGCCTGCTCACACTGACTGGCACAGTGTTCCTGCTCACACTGACTGGCACTGTGTCTGCTCACACTGACTGGCACAGTGTTCCTGCTCACACTGACTGGCACTGTCGCTGCTCACACTGACTGGCACTGTGTCCCTTCTCACACTGACTGGCACTGTGCCTGCTCACACTGACTGGCACTGCCCCTGCTCACACTGACTGGCACTGTGTCTGCTCACACTGACTGGCACTGTTTCCCTGCTCACACTGACTGTCACTGCCCCTGCTCACACTGACTGGCACCGTCCCTGCTCACACTGACTGGCACTGTGTCCCTGCTCACACTGAATGGCACTGTGTCCCTGCTCACACTGACTGGCACTGTGTTCCTGCTCACACTGACTGACACTGCCCCTGCTCACACTGACTGGCACTGACCCTGCTCACACTGAATGGCACTGTGTCCCTGCTCACACTGACTGGCACTGTGTCCTCGCTCGCACTGACTGGCACTGTGTCCCTTCTCACAGTGACTGCACTGTCCCAGCTAACACTGACTGGCACCGTCCGTGCTCACACTGACTGGCACTGTGTCCCTGCTCACACTGACTTGCACTGTGTCCCTGCTCACACTGACTGGCACTGCCCCTCCTCACACTGACTGGCACTGACCCTGCTCACACTGAATGGCACTGTGTCCCTGCTCACACTAACACTGGCACTGCCCCTGCTCACACTGACTGGCACTGCCCCTGCTCACACTGACTGGCACTGTGTCCCTGCTCACACTGCCTAAAACTGTGCCTGCTCACACTGACTGGCACAGTGTTCCTGCTCACACTGACTGGCACTGTCCCTGCTCACACTGCCTGGCACTGTCCCTGCTCACAATGACTGGCATTGTGTCCCCGCTTGCACTGACTGGCACTGTCCCTGCTCACACTGACTGGCACTGTGTCCCAGCTCACACTGACTGGCACTGTGCCCCTGCGCACAGTACTGGCACTGTGACCCTGCTCACACTGACTGGCACTGTTTCCCTGCTCACACTGACTGGCACTGTCCCAGCTCACACTGACTGGATCTGTGTCTGGTCACACTGACTGGCACTGTGTCCCTGCTCACACTGACTGGCACTGTGTCCCTGCTCACTGTGACTGGCACTGTTCCTGCTCACACTGACTGGCATTGACCTTGCTCACACTGAATGGCACTGTGTCCCTGCTCACACTGACTGTCACTGCCCCTGCTCACACTGACTGGCACTGTGTCCCTGCTCACTCTGACTGGCACTGCCCCTGCTCACACTGACTGGCACTGACCCTGCTCACACTGAATGGCACTGTGTCCCCGCACACATTGACTGGCACTGTGTCCCTTCTCACAGTGACTGCACTGTCCCAGCTAACACTGACTGGTACAATCCGTGCTCACACTGACTGGCACTGTGTCCCTGCTCACACTTACTGGCATTGACCTTGCTCACACTGAATGGCACTGTGTCCCTGCTCACACTGACTGTCACTGCCCCTGCTCACAATGACTGGCACCGTCCCTGCTCACACTGACTGGCACTGTGCCTGCTCACACTGACTGGCACTGTGTCCCTGCTCACACTGACTGGCACTGACTCTGCTCACACTGACTGGCACAGTGTTCCTGCTCACACTGACTGGCACTGTCCCTGCTCACACTGACTGGCACTGCATTCCGGCTCACACTGACTGGCACTGTGTCCCAGCTCACACTGACTGGCACTGTGCCCCCACGCACAGTGAATGGCACTGTGACCCTGCTCACACTGACTGGCGCTGTTTCCCTGCTCACACTGACTGGCACTGTCCCAGCTCACACTGACTGGATCTGTGTCTGGTCACACTGACTGGCACTGTGTCCCTGCTCACACTGACTGGCACTGTGTCCCTGCTCACACTGACTGGCACTGTGTCCCTGCTCACACTGACTGGCATTGACCCTGCTCACACTGAATGGCACTGTGTCCCTGCTTACACTGACTGTCACTGCCCCTGCTCACACTGACTGGCACTGTGTCCCTGCTCACACTGACTGGCACTGTGTCCCTGCTCACAGTGACTGGCACTGTTCCTGCTCACACTGAATGGCATTGACCTTGCTCACACTGAATGGCACTGTGTCCCTGCTCACACTGACTGTCACTGCCCCTGCTCACACTGACTGGCACTGTGTCCCTGCTCACACTGACTGGCACTGCCCCTGCTCACACTGACTGGCACTGTGTCCCTTCTCACAGTGACTGGCACTATGTCCCTGCTCACACTGACTGACACTGCCCCTGCTCACACTGACTGGCACTGACCCTGCTCACACTGAATGGCACTGTGTCCCTGCTCACACTGACTGGCACTGTGTCCCCGCACACACTGACTGGCACTGTGTCCCTTCTCACAGTGACTGCACTGTCCCAGCTAACACTGACTGGTACCGTCCGTGCTCACACTGACTGGCACTGTGTCCCTGCTCACACTGACTGGCACTGTGTCCCTGCTCACACTGACTGGCACTGCCCCTCCTCACACTGACTGGCACTGACCCTGCTCACACTGAATGGCAATGTGTCCCTGCTCACACTGACTGTCACTGCCCCTGCTCACACTGACTGGCACTGCCCCTGCTCACACTGACTGGCACCGTCCCTGCTCACACTGACTGGCACTGTTTCCCTGCTCACACTGACTGTCACTGCCCCTGCTCACACTGACTGGCACCGTCCCTGCTCACACTGACTGGCACTGTGTCCCTGCTCACACTGACTAAAACTGTGCCTGCTCACACTGACTGGCACAGTGTTCCTGCTCACACTGACTGGCACTGTGTCTGCTCACACTGACTGGCACAGTGTTCCTGCTCACACTGACTGGCACTGTCGCTGCTCACACTGACTGGCACTGTGTCCCTTCTCACACTGACTGGCACTGTGCCTGCTCACACTGACTGGCACTGTGTCTGCTCACACTGACTGGCACTGTTTCCCTGCTCACACTGACTGGCACTGCCCCTGCTCACACTGACTGGCACCGTCCCTGCTCACACTGACTGGCACTGTGTCCCTGCTCACACTGACTAAAACTGTGCCTGCTCACACTGACTGGCACAGTGTTCCTGCTCACACTGACTGGCACTGTGTCTGCTCACACTGACTGGCACAGTGTTCCTGCTCACACTGACTGGCACTGTCCCAGCTCACACTGACTGGATCTGTGTCTGGTCACACTGACTGGCACTGTGTCCCTGCTCACACTGACTGGCACTGTGTCCCTGCTCACACTGACTGGCACTGTGTCCCTGCTCACACTGACTGGCATTGACCCTGCTCACACTGAATGGCACTGTGTCCCTGCTTACACTGACTGTCACTGCCCCTGCTCACACTGACTGGCACTGTGTCCCTGCTCACACTGACTGGCACTGTGTCCCTGCTCACAGTGACTGGCACTGTTCCTGCTCACACTGAATGGCATTGACCTTGCTCACACTGAATGGCACTGTGTCCCTGCTCACACTGACTGTCACTGCCCCTGCTCACACTGACTGGCACTGTGTCCCTGCTCACACTGACTGGCACTGCCCCTGCTCACACTGACTGGCACTGTGTCCCTTCTCACAGTGACTGGCACTATGTCCCTGCTCACACTGACTGACACTGCCCCTGCTCACACTGACTGGCACTGACCCTGCTCACACTGAATGGCACTGTGTCCCTGCTCACACTGACTGGCACTGTGTCCCCGCACACACTGACTGGCACTGTGTCCCTTCTCACAGTGACTGCACTGTCCCAGCTAACACTGACTGGTACCGTCCGTGCTCACACTGACTGGCACTGTGTCCCTGCTCACACTGACTGGCACTGTGTCCCTGCTCACACTGACTGGCACTGCCCCTCCTCACACTGACTGGCACTGACCCTGCTCACACTGAATGGCAATGTGTCCCTGCTCACACTGACTGTCACTGCCCCTGCTCACACTGACTGGCACTGCCCCTGCTCACACTGACTGGCACCGTCCCTGCTCACACTGACTGGCACTGCCCCTGCTCACACTGACTGGCACCATCCCTGCTCACACTGACTGGCACTGTTTCCCTGCTCACACTGACTGTCACTGCCCCTGCTCACACTGACTGGCACCGTCCCTGCTCACACTGACTGGCACTGTGTCCCTGCTCACACTGACTAAAACTGTGCCTGCTCACACTGACTGGCACAGTGTTCCTGCTCACACTGACTGGCACTGTGTCTGCTCACACTGACTGGCACAGTGTTCCTGCTTACACTGACTGGCACTGTCGCTGCTCACACTGACTGGCACTGTGTCCCTTCTCACACTGACTGGCACTGTGCCTGCTCACACTGACTGGCACTGCCCCTGCTCACACTGACTGGCACTGTGTCTGCTCACACTGACTGGCACTGTTTCCCTGCTCACACTGACTGGCACTGCCCCTGCTCACACTGACTGGCACCGTCCCTGCTCACACTGACTGGCACTGTGTCCCTGCTCACACTGACTAAAACTGTGCCTGCTCACACTGACTGGCACAGTGTTCCTGCTCACACTGACTGGCACTGTGTCTGCTCACACTGACTGGCACAGTGTTCCTGCTCACACTGACTGGCACTGTCCCAGCTCACACTGACTGGATCTGTGTCTGGTCACACTGACTGGCACTGTGTCCCTGCTCACACTGACTGGCACTGTGTCCCTGCTCACACTGACTGGCACTGTGTCCCTGCTCACACTGACTGGCATTGACCCTGCTCACACTGAATGGCACTGTGTCCCTGCTTACACTGACTGTCACTGCCCCTGCTCACACTGACTGGCACTGTGTCCCTGCTCACACTGACTGGCACTGTGTCCCTGCTCACAGTGACTGGCACTGTTCCTGCTCACACTGAATGGCATTGACCTTGCTCACACTGAATGGCACTGTGTCCCTGCTCACACTGACTGTCACTGCCCCTGCTCACACTGACTGGCACTGTGTCCCTGCTCACACTGACTGGCACTGCCCCTGCTCACACTGACTGGCACTGTGTCCCTTCTCACAGTGACTGGCACTATGTCCCTGCTCACACTGACTGACACTGCCCCTGCTCACACTGACTGGCACTGACCCTGCTCACACTGAATGGCACTGTGTCCCTGCTCACACTGACTGGCACTGTGTCCCCGCACACACTGACTGGCACTGTGTCCCTTCTCACAGTGACTGCACTGTCCCAGCTAACACTGACTGGTACCGTCCGTGCTCACACTGACTGGCACTGTGTCCCTGCTCACACTGACTGGCACTGTGTCCCTGCTCACACTGACTGGCACTGCCCCTCCTCACACTGACTGGCACTGACCCTGCTCACACTGAATGGCAATGTGTCCCTGCTCACACTGACTGTCACTGCCCCTGCTCACACTGACTGGCACTGCCCCTGCTCACACTGACTGGCACCGTCCCTGCTCACACTGACTGGCACTGTTTCCCTGCTCACACTGACTGTCACTGCCCCTGCTCACACTGACTGGCACTGTGTCTGCTCACACTGACTGGCACAGTGTTCCTGCTCACACTGACTGGCACTGTCGCTGCTCACACTGACTGGCACTGTTTCCCTTCTCACACTGACTGGCACTGTGCCTGCTCACACTGACTGGCACTGCCCCTGCTCACACTGACTGGCACTGTGTCTGCTCACACTGACTGGCACTGTTTCCCTGCTCACACTGACTGTCACTGCCCCTGCTCACACTGACTGGCACCGTCCCTGCTCACACTGACTGGCACTGTGTCCCTGCTCACACTGACTAAAACTGTGCCTGCTCACACTGATACTGGCACAGTGTTCCTGCTCACACTGACTGGCACTGTGTCTGCTCACACTGACTGGCACAGTGTTCCTGCTCACACTGACTGGCACTGTCGCTGCTCACACTGACTGGCACTGTGTCCCTTCTCACACTGACTGGCACTGTGCCTGCTCACACTGACTGGCACTGTGTCCCTGCTCACACTGACTGGCACTGTGTCTGCTCACACTGACTGGCACAGTGTTCCTGCTCACACTGACTGGCACTGTCCCTGCTCACACTGACTGGCACTGTGTCCCAGCTCACACTTACTGGCACTGTGCCCCCACGCACAGTGACTCGCACTGTGATCCTGCTCACACTGACTGGCACTGTGTCTGCTCACACTGACTGGCACTGTGTCCCTGCTCACACTGACTGGCACTGTGTCCCTGCTCACACTGACTGGCACTGTGTCCCTGCTCACACTGACTGGCATTGACCCTGCTCACACTGAATGGCACTGTGTCCCTGCTCACACTGACTGTCACTGCCCCTGCTCACACTGACTGGCACTGTGTCCCTGCTCACACTGACTGGCACTGCCCCTGCTCACACTGACTGGCACTGTGTCCCGGCTCACAGTGACTGGCACTGTCCCTGCTCACACTGACTGGCACTGTGTCCCTGCTCACACTGACTGGCACTGTGTCCCTGCTCACAGTGACTGCACTGTCCCAGCTAACACTGACTGGTACCGTCCGTGCTCACACTGACTGGCACTGTGTCCCTGCTCACACTGACTGGCACTGTGTCCCTGCTCACACTGACTGGCACTGCCCCTCCTCACACTGACTGGCACTGACCCTGCTCACACTGAATGGCAATGTGTCCCTGCTCACACTGACTGTCACTGCCCCTGCTCACACTGACTGGCACTGCCCCTGCTCACACTGACTGGCACCGTCCCTGCTCACACTGACTGGCACTGTTTCCCTGCTCACACTGACTGTCACTGCCCCTGCTCACACTGACTGGCACCGTCCCTGCTCACACTGACTGGCACTGTGTCCCTGCTCACACTGACTAAAACTGTGCCTGCTCACACTGACTGGCACAGTGTTCCTGCTCACACTGACTGGCACTGTGTCTGCTCACACTGACTGGCACAGTGTTCCTGCTCACACTGACTGGTACCGTCCGTGCTCACACTGACTGGCACTGTGTCCCTGCTCACACTGACTGGCACTGTGTCCCTGCTCACACTGACTGGCACTGCCCCTCCTCACACTGACTGGCACTGACCCTGCTCACACTGAATGGCAATGTGTCCCTGCTCACACTGACTGTCACTGCCCCTGCTCACACTGACTGGCACTGCCTCTGCTCACACTGACTGGCACCGTCCCTGCTCACACTGACTGGCACTGTTTCCCTGCTCACACTGACTGTCACTGCCCCTGCTCACACTGACTGGCACTGTGTCTGCTCACACTGACTGGCACAGTGTTCCTGCTCACACTGACTGGCACTGTCGCTGCTCACACTGACTGGCACTGTTTCCCTTCTCACACTGACTGGCACCGTGCCTGCTCACACTGACTGGCACTGCCCCTGCTCACACTGACTGGCACTGTGTCTGCTCACACTGACTGGCACTGTTTCCCTGCTCACACTGACTGTCACTGCCCCTGCTCACACTGACTGGCACCGTCCCTGCTCACACTGACTGGCACTGTGTCCCTGCTCACACTGACTAAAACTGTGCCTGCTCACACTGATACTGGCACAGTGTTCCTGCTCACACTGACTGGCACTGTGTCTGCTCACACTGACTGGCACAGTGTTCCTGCTCACACTGACTGGCACTGTCGCTGCTCACACTGACTGGCACTGTGTCCCTTCTCACACTGACTGGCACTGTGCCTGCTCACACTGACTGGCACTGTGTCCCTGCTCACACTGACTGGCACTGTGTCTGCTCACACTGACTGGCACAGTGTTCCTGCTCACACTGACTGGCACTGTCCCTGCTCACACTGACTGGCACTGTGTCCCAGCTCACACTTACTGGCACTGTGCCCCCACGCACAGTGACTCGCACTGTGATCCTGCTCACATTGACTGGCACTGTGTCTGCTCACACTGACTGGCACTGTGTCCCTGCTCACACTGACTGGCACTGTGTCCCTGCTCACACTGACTGGCACTGTGTCCCTGCTCACACTGACTGGCATTGACCCTGCTCACACTGAATGGCACTGTGTCCCTGCTCACACTGACTGTCACTGCCCCTGCTCACACTGACTGGCACTGTGTCCCTGCTCACACTGACTGGCACTGCCCCTGCTCACACTGACTGGCACTGTGTCCCGGCTCACAGTGACTGGCACTGTCCCTGCTCACACTGACTGGCACTGTGTCCCTGCTCACACTGACTGGCACTGTGTCCCTGCTCACAGTGACTGCACTGTCCCAGCTAACACTGACTGGTACCGTCCGTGCTCACACTGACTGGCACTGTGTCCCTGCTCACACTGACTGGCACTGTGTCCCTGCTCACACTGACTGGCACTGCCCCTCCTCACACTGACTGGCACTGACCCTGCTCACACTGAATGGCAATGTGTCCCTGCTCACACTGACTGTCACTGCCCCTGCTCACACTGACTGGCACTGCCCCTGCTCACACTGACTGGCACCGTCCCTGCTCACACTGACTGGCACTGTTTCCCTGCTCACACTGACTGTCACTGCCCCTGCTCACACTGACTGGCACCGTCCCTGCTCACACTGACTGGCACTGTGTCCCTGCTCACACTGACTAAAACTGTGCCTGCTCACACTGACTGGCACAGTGTTCCTGCTCACACTGACTGGCACTGTGTCTGCTCACACTGACTGGCACAGTGTTCCTGCTCACACTGACTGGCACTGTCGCTGCTCACACTGACTGGCACTGTGTCCCTTCTCACACTGACTGGCACTGTGCCTGCTCACACTGACTGGCACTGCCCCTGCTCACACTGACTGGCACTGTGTCTGCTCACACTGACTGGCACTGTTTCCCTGCTCACACTGACTGTCACTGCCCCTGCTCACACTGACTGGCACCGTCCCTGCTCACACTGACTGGCACTGTGTCCCTGCTCACACTGACTAAAACTGTGCCTGCTCACACTGACTGGCACAGTGTTCCTGCTCACACTGACTGGCACTGTGTCTGCTCACACTGACTGGCACAGTGTTCCTGCTCACACTGACTGGCACTGTCCCAGCTCACACTGACTGGATCTGTGTCTGGTCACACTGACTGGCACTGTGTCCCTGCTCACACTGACTGGCACTGTGTCCCTGCTCACACTGACTGGCACTGTGTCCCTGCTCACACTGACTGGCATTGACCCTGCTCACACTGAATGGCACTGTGTCCCTGCTTACACTGACTGTCACTGCCCCTGCTCACACTGACTGGCACTGTGTCCCTGCTCACACTGACTGGCACTGTGTCCCTGCTCACAGTGACTGGCACTGTTCCTGCTCACACTGAATGGCATTGACCTTGCTCACACTGAATGGCACTGTGTCCCTGCTCACACTGACTGTCACTGCCCCTGCTCACACTGACTGGCACTGTGTCCCTGCTCACACTGACTGGCACTGCCCCTGCTCACACTGACTGGCACTGTGTCCCTTCTCACAGTGACTGGCACTATGTCCCTGCTCACACTGACTGACACTGCCCCTGCTCACACTGACTGGCACTGACCCTGCTCACACTGAATGGCACTGTGTCCCTGCTCACACTGACTGGCACTGTGTCCCCGCACACACTGACTGGCACTGTGTCCCTTCTCACAGTGACTGCACTGTCCCAGCTAACACTGACTGGTACCGTCCGTGCTCACACTGACTGGCACTGTGTCCCTGCTCACACTGACTGGCACTGTGTCCCTGCTCACACTGACTGGCACTGCCCCTCCTCACACTGACTGGCACTGACCCTGCTCACACTGAATGGCAATGTGTCCCTGCTCACACTGACTGTCACTGCCCCTGCTCACACTGACTGGCACTGCCCCTGCTCACACTGACTGGCACCGTCCCTGCTCACACTGACTGGCACTGTTTCCCTGCTCACACTGACTGTCACTGCCCCTGCTCACACTGACTGGCACCGTCCCTGCTCACACTGACTGGCACTGTGTCCCTGCTCACACTGACTAAAACTGTGCCTGCTCACACTGACTGGCACAGTGTTCCTGCTCACACTGACTGGCACTGTGTCTGCTCACACTGACTGGCACAGTGTTCCTGCTCACACTGACTGGCACTGTCGCTGCTCACACTGACTGGCACTGTGTCCCTTCTCACACTGACTGGCACTGTGCCTGCTCACACTGACTGGCACTGCCCCTGCTCACACTGACTGGCACTGTGTCTGCTCACACTGACTGGCACTGTTTCCCTGCTCACACTGACTGTCACTGCCCCTGCTCACACTGACTGGCACCGTCCCTGCTCACACTGACTGGCACTGTGTCCCTGCTCACACTGACTAAAACTGTGCCTGCTCACACTGACTGGCACAGTGTTCCTGCTCACACTGACTGGCACTGTGTCTGCTCACACTGACTGGCACAGTGTTCCTGCTAACACTGACTGGCACTGTCGCTGCTCACACTGACTGGCACTGTGTCCCTTCTCACACAGACTGGCACTGTGCCTGCTCACACTGACTGGCACTGTGTCCCCGCACACACTGACTGGCACTGTGTCCCTTCTCACAGTGACTGCACTGTCCCAGCTAACACTGACTGGTACCGTCCGTGCTCACACTGACTGGCACTGTGTCCCTGCTCACACTGACTGGCACTGTGTCCCTGCTCACACTGACTGGCACTGCCCCTCCTCACACTGACTGGCACTGACCCTGCTCACACTGAATGGCAATGTGTCCCTGCTCACACTGACTGTCACTGCCCCTGCTCACACTGACTGGCACTGCCCCTGCTCACACTGACTGGCACCGTCCCTGCTCACACTGACTGGCACTGTTTCCCTGCTCACACTGACTGTCACTGCCCCTGCTCACACTGACTGGCACCGTCCCTGCTCACACTGACTGGCACTGTGTCCCTGCTCACACTGACTAAAACTGTGCCTGCTCACACTGACTGGCACAGTGTTCCTGCTCACACTGACTGGCACTGTGTCTGCTCACACTGACTGGCACAGTGTTCCTGCTCACACTGACTGGCACTGTCGCTGCTCACACTGACTGGCACTGTGTCCCTTCTCACACTGACTGGCACTGTGCCTGCTCACACTGACTGGCACTGTGTCTGCTCACACTGACTGGCACTGTTTCCCTGCTCACACTGACTGGCACTGCCCCTGCTCACACTGACTGGCACCGTCCCTGCTCACACTGACTGGCACTGTGTCCCTGCTCACACTGACTAAAACTGTGCCTGCTCACACTGACTGGCACAGTGTTCCTGCTCACACTGACTGGCACTGTGTCTGCTCACACTGACTGGCACAGTGTTCCTGCTCACACTGACTGGCACTGTCCCAGCTCACACTGACTGGATCTGTGTCTGGTCACACTGACTGGCACTGTGTCCCTGCTCACACTGACTGGCACTGTGTCCCTGCTCACACTGACTGGCACTGTGTCCCTGCTCACACTGACTGGCATTGACCCTGCTCACACTGAATGGCACTGTGTCCCTGCTTACACTGACTGTCACTGCCCCTGCTCACACTGACTGGCACTGTGTCCCTGCTCACACTGACTGGCACTGTGTCCCTGCTCACAGTGACTGGCACTGTTCCTGCTCACACTGAATGGCATTGACCTTGCTCACACTGAATGGCACTGTGTCCCTGCTCACACTGACTGTCACTGCCCCTGCTCACACTGACTGGCACTGTGTCCCTGCTCACACTGACTGGCACTGCCCCTGCTCACACTGACTGGCACTGTGTCCCTTCTCACAGTGACTGGCACTATGTCCCTGCTCACACTGACTGACACTGCCCCTGCTCACACTGACTGGCACTGACCCTGCTCACACTGAATGGCACTGTGTCCCTGCTCACACTGACTGGCACTGTGTCCCCGCACACACTGACTGGCACTGTGTCCCTTCTCACAGTGACTGCACTGTCCCAGCTAACACTGACTGGTACCGTCCGTGCTCACACTGACTGGCACTGTGTCCCTGCTCACACTGACTGGCACTGTGTCCCTGCTCACACTGAGTGGCACTGCCCCTCCTCACACTGACTGGCACTGACCCTGCTCACACTGAATGGCACTGTGTCCCTGCTCACACTGACTGGCACTGACCCTCCTCACACTGACTGGCACTGACCATGCTCACACTGAATGGCAATGTGTCCCTGCTCACACTGACTGTCACTGCCCCTGCTCACACTGACTGGCACTGCCCCTGCTCACACTGACTGGCACCGTCCCTGCTCACACTGACTGGCACTGTTTCCCTGCTCACACTGACTGTCACTGCCCCTGCTCACACTGACTGGCACCGTCCCTGCTCACACTGACTGGCACTGTGTCCCTGCTCACACTGACTAAAACTGTGCCTGCTCACACTGACTGGCACAGTGTTCCTGCTCACACTGACTGGCACTGTGTCTGCTCACACTGACTGGCACAGTGTTCCTGCTCACACTGACTGGCACTGTCGCTGCTCACACTGACTGGCACTGTTTCCCTTCTCACACTGACTGGCACTGTGCCTGCTCACACTGACTGGCACTGCCCCTGCTCACACTGACTGGCACTGTGTCTGCTCACACTGACTGGCACTGTTTCCCTGCTCACACTGACTGTCACTGCCCCTGCTCACACTGACTGGCACCGTCCCTGCTCACACTGACTGGCACTGTGTCCCTGCTCACACTGACTAAAACTGTGCCTGCTCACACTGACTGGCACAGTGTTCCTGCTCACACTGACTGGCACTGTGTCTGCTCACACTGACTGGCACAGTGTTCCTGCTCACACTGACTGGCACTGTCGCTGCTCACACTGACTGGCACTGTGTCCCTTCTCACACTGACTGGCACTGTGCCTGCTCACACTGACTGGCACTGTGTCCCTGCTCACACTGACTGGCACTGTGTCTGCTCACACTGACTGGCACAGTGTTCCTGCTCACACTGACTGGCACTGTCCCTGCTCACACTGACTGGCACTGTGTCCCAGCTCACACTTACTGGCACTGTGCCCCCACGCACAGTGACTCGCACTGTGACCCTGCTCACACTGACTGGCACTGTTTCCCTGCTCACACTGACTGGCACTGTCCCAGCTCACACTGACTGGATCTGTGTCTGGTCACACTGACTGGCACTGTGTCCCTGCTCACACTGACTGGCACTGTGTCCCTGCTCACACTGACTGGCACTGTGTCCCTGCTCACACTGACTGGCATTGACCCTGCTCACACTGAATGGCACTGTGTCCCTGCTCACACTGACTGTCACTGCCCCTGCTCACACTGACTGGCACTGTGTCCCTGCTCACACTGACTGGCACTGTGTCCCTGCTCACACTGACTGGCATTGACCCTGCTCACACTGAATGGCACTGTGTCCCTGCTCACACTGACTGTCACTGCCCCTGCTCACACTGACTGGCACTGTGTCCCTGCTCACACTGACTGGCACTGCCCCTGCTCACACTGACTGGCACTGTGTCCCGGCTCACAGTGACTGGCACTGTCCCTGCTCACACTGACTGGCACTGTGTCCCTGCTCACACTGACTGGCACTGTGTCCCTGCTCACAGTGACTGCACTGTCCCAGCTAACACTGACTGGTACCGTCCGTGCTCACACTGACTGGCACTGTGTCCCTGCTCACACTGACTGGCACTGTGTCCCTGCTCACACTGACTGGCACTGCCCATCCTCACACTGACTGGCACTGACCCTGCTCACACTGAATGGCAATGTGTCCCTGCTCACACTGACTGTCACTGCCCCTGCTCACACTGACTGGCACTGCCCCTGCTCACACTGACTGGCACCGTCCCTGCTCACACTGACTGGCACTGTTTCCCTGCTCACACTGACTGTCACTTACCCTGCTCACACTGACTGGCACCGTCCCTGCTCACACTGACTGGCACTGTGTCCCTGCTCACACTGACTAAAACTGTGCCTGCTCACACTGACTGGCACAGTGTTCCTGCTCACACTGACTGGCACTGTGTCTGCTCACACTGACTGGCACAGTGTTCCTGCTCACACTGACTGGCACTGTCGCTGCTCACACTGACTGGCACTGTGTCCCTTCTCACACTGACTGGCACTGTGCCTGCTCACACTGACTGGCACTGCCCCTGCTCACACTGACTGGCACTGTGTCTGCTCACACTGACTGGCACTGTTTCCCTGCTCACACTGACTGTCAATGCCCCTGCTCACACTGACTGGCACCGTCCCTGCTCACACTGACTGGCACTGTGTCCCTGCTCACACTGACTAAAACTGTGCCTGCTCACACTGACTGGCACAGTGTTCCTGCTCACACTGACTGGCACTGTGTCTGCTCACACTGACTGCCACAGTGTTCCTGCTCACACTGACTGGCACTGTCCCAGCTCACACTGACTGGATCTGTGTCTGGTCACACTGACTGGCACTGTGTCACTGCTCACACTGACTGGCACTGTGTCCCTGCTCACACTGACTGGCACTGTGTCCCTGCTCACACTGACTGGCATTGACCCTGCTCACACTGAATGGCACTGTGTCCCTGCTTACACTGACTGTCACTGCCCATGCTCACACTGACTGGCACTGTGTCCCTGCTCACACTGACTGGCACTGTGTCCCTGCTCACAGTGACTGGCACTGTTCCTGCTCACACTGAATGGCATTGACCTTGCTCACACTGAATGGCACTGTGTCCCTGCTCACACTGACTGTCACTGCCCCTGCTCACACTGACTGGCACTGTGTCCCTGCTCACACTGACTGGCACTGCCCCTGCTCACACTGACTGGCACTGTGTCCCTTCTCACAGTGACTGGCACTATGTCCCTGCTCACACTGACTGACACTGCCCCTGCTCACACTGACTGGCACTGACCCTGCTCACACTGAATGGCACTGTGTCCCTGCTCACACTGACTGGCACTGTGTCCCCGCACACACTGACTGGCACTGTGTCCCTTCTCACAGTGACTGCACTGTCCCAGCTAACACTGACTGGTACCGTCCGTGCTCACACTGACTGGCACTGTGTCCCTGCTCACACTGACTGGCACTGTGTCCCTGCTCACACTGACTGGCACTGCCCCTCCTCACACTGACTGGCACTGACCCTGCTCACACTGAATGGCAATGTGTCCCTGCTCACACTGACTGTCACTGCCCCTGCTCACACTGACTGGCACTGCCCCTGCTCACACTGACTGGCACCGTCCCTGCTCACACTGACTGGCACTGTTTCCCTGCTCACACTGACTGTCACTGCCCCTGCTCACACTGACTGGCACCGTCCCTGCTCACACTGACTGGCACTGTGTCCCTGCTCACACTGACTAAAACTGTGCCTGCTCACACTGACTGGCACAGTGTTCCTGCTCACACTGACTGGCACTGTGTCTGCTCACACTGACTGGCACAGTGTTCCTGCTCACACTGACTGGCACTGTCGCTGCTCACACTGACTGGCACTGTGTCCCTTCTCACACTGACTGGCACTGTGCCTGCTCACACTGACTGGCACTGCCCCTGCTCACACTGACTGGCACTGTGTCTGCTCACACTGACTGGCACTGTTTCCCTGCTCACACTGACTGTCACTGCCCCTGCTCACACTGACTGGCACCGTCCCTGCTCACACTGACTGGCACTGTGTCCCTGCTCACACTGACTAAAACTGTGCCTGCTCACACTGACTGGCACAGTGTTCCTGCTCACACTGACTGGCACTGTGTCTGCTCACACTGACTGGCACAGTGTTCCTGCTCACACTGACTGGCACTGTCGCTGCTCACACTGACTGGCACTGTGTCCCTTCTCACACTGACTGGCACTGTGCCTGCTCACACTGACTGGCACTGTGTCCCTGCTCACACTGACTGGCACTGTGTCTGCTCACACTGACTGGCACAGTGTTCCTGCTCACACTGACTGGCACTGTCCCTGCTCACACTGACTGGCACTGTGTCCCAGCTCACACTTACTTGCACTGTGCCCCCACGCACAGTGACTCGCACTGTGACCCTGCTCACACTGACTGGCACTGTTTCCCTGCTCACACTGACTGGCACTGTCCCAGCTCACACTGACTGGATCTGTGTCTGGTCACACTGACTGGCACTGTGTCCCTGCTCACACTGACTGGCACTGTGTCCCTGCTCACACTGACTGGCACTGTGTCCCTGCTCACACTGACTGGCATTGACCCTGCTCACACTGAATGGCACTGTGTCCCTGCTCACACTGACTGTCACTGCCCCTGCTCACACTGACTGGCACTGTGTCCCTGCTCACACTGACTGGCACTGCCCCTGCTCACACTGACTGGCACTGTGTCCCGGCTCACAGTGACTGGCACTGTCCCTGCTCACACTGACTGGCACTGTGTCCCTGCTCACACTGACTGGCACTGTGTCCCTGCTCACAGTGACTGCACTTTCCCAGCTAACACTGACTGGTACCGTCCGTGCTCACACTGACTGGCACTGTGTCCCTGCTCACACTGACTGGCACTGTGTCCCTGCTCACACTGACTGGCACTGCCCCTCCTCACACTGACTGGCACTGACCCTGCTCACACTGAATGGCAATGTGTCCCTGCTCACACTGACTGTCACTGCCCCTGCTCACACTGACTGGCACTGCCCCTGCTCACACTGACTGGCACCGTCCCTGCTCACACTGACTGGCACTGTTTCCCTGCTCACACTGACTGTCACTGCCCCTGCTCACACTGACTGGCACCGTCCCTGCTCACACTGACTGGCACTGTGTCCCTGCTCACACTGACTAAAACTGTGCCTGCTCACACTGACTGGCACAGTGTTCCTGCTCACACTGACTGGCACTGTGTCTGCTCACACTGACTGGCACAGTGTTCCTGCTCACACTGACTGGCACTGTCGCTGCTCACACTGACTGGCACTGTGTCCCTTCTCACACTGACTGGCACTGTGCCTGCTCACACTGACTGGCACTGCCCCTGCTCACACTGACTGGCACTGTGTCTGCTCACACTGACTGGCACTGTTTCCCTGCTCACACTGACTGTCACTGCCCCTGTTCACACTGACTGGCACCGTCCCTGCTCACACTGACTGGCACTGTGTCCCTGCTCACACTGACTAAAACTGTGCCTGCTCACACTGACTGGCACAGTGTTCCTGCTCACACTGACTGGCACTGTGTCTGCTCACACTGACTGGCACAGTGTTCCTGCTCACACTGACTGGCACTGTCCCAGCTCACACTGACTGGATCTGTGTCTGGTCACACTGACTGGCACTGTGTCCCTGCTCACACTGACTGGCACTGTGTCCCTGCTCACACTGACTGGCACTGTGTCCCTGCTCACACTGACTGGCATTGACCCTGCTCACACTGAATGGCACTGTGTCCCTGCTTACACTGACTGTCACTGCCCCTGCTCACACTGACTGGCACTGTCCCAGCTCACACTGACTGGATCTGTGTCTGGTCACACTGACTGGCACTGTGTCACTGCTCACACTGACTGGCACTGTGTCCCTGCTCACACTGACTGGCACTGTGTCCCTGCTCACACTGACTGGCATTGACCCTGCTCACACTGAATGGCACTGTGTCCCTGCTTACACTGACTGTCACTGCCCCTGCTCACACTGACTGGCACTGTGTCCCTGCTCACACTGACTGGCACTGTGTCCCTGCTCACAGTGACTGGCACTGTTCCTGCTCACACTGAATGGCATTGACCTTGCTCACACTGAATGGCACTGTGTCCCTGCTCACACTGACTGTCACTGCCCCTGCTCACACTGACTGGCACTGTGTCCCTGCTCACACTGACTGGCACTGCCCCTGCTCACACTGACTGGCACTGTGTCCCTTCTCACAGTGACTGGCACTATGTCCCTGCTCACACTGACTGACACTGCCCCTGCTCACACTGACTGGCACTGACCCTGCTCACACTGAATGGCACTGTGTCCCTGCTCACACTGACTGGCACTGTGTCCCCGCACACACTGACTGGCACTGTGTCCCTTCTCACAGTGACTGCACTGTCCCAGCTAACACTGACTGGTACCGTCCGTGCTCACACTGACTGGCACTGTGTCCCTGCTCACACTGACTGGCACTGTGTCCCTGCTCACACTGACTGGCACTGCCCCTCCTCACACTGACTGGCACTGACCCTGCTCACACTGAATGGCAATGTGTCCCTGCTCACACTGACTGTCACTGCCCCTGCTCACACTGACTGGCACTGCCCCTGCTCACACTGACTGGCACCGTCCCTGCTCACACTGACTGGCACTGTTTCCCTGCTCACACTGACTGTCACTGCCCCTGCTCACACTGACTGGCACCGTCCCTGCTCACACTGACTGGCACTGTGTCCCTGCTCACACTGACTAAAACTGTGCCTGCTCACACTGACTGGCACAGTGTTCCTGCTCACACTGACTGGCACTGTGTCTGCTCACACTGACTGGCACAGTGTTCCTGCTCACACTGACTGGCACTGTCGCTGCTCACACTGACTGGCACTGTGTCCCTTCTCACACTGACTGGCACTGTGCCTGCTCACACTGACTGGCACTGCCCCTGCTCACACTGACTGGCACTGTGTCTGCTCACACTGACTGGCACTGTTTCCCTGCTCACACTGACTGTCACTGCCCCTGCTCACACTGACTGGCACCGTCCCTGCTCACACTGACTGGCACTGTGTCCCTGCTCACACTGACTAAAACTGTGCCTGCTCACACTGATACTGGCACAGTGTTCCTGCTCACACTGACTGGCACTGTGTCTGCTCACACTGACTGGCACAGTGTTCCTGCTCACACTGACTGGCACTGTCGCTGCTCACACTGACTGGCACTGTGTCCCTTCTCACACTGACTGGCACTGTGCCTGCTCACACTGACTGGCACTGTGTCCCTGCTCACACTGACTGGCACTGTGTCTGCTCACACTGACTGGCACAGTGTTCCTGCTCACACTGACTGGCACTGTCCCTGCTCACACTGACTGGCACTGTGTCCCAGCTCACACTTACTTGCACTGTGCCCCCACGCACAGTGACTCGCACTGTGACCCTGCTCACACTGACTGGCACTGTTTCCCTGCTCACACTGACTGGCACTGTCCCAGCTCACACTGACTGGATCTGTGTCTGGTCACACTGACTGGCACTGTGTCCCTGCTCACACTGACTGGCACTGTGTCCCTGCTCACACTGACTGGCACTGTGTCCCTGCTCACACTGACTGGCATTGACCCTGCTCACACTGAATGGCACTGTGTCCCTGCTCACACTGACTGTCACTGCCCCTGCTCACACTGACTGGCACTGTGTCCCTGCTCACACTGACTGGCACTGCCCCTGCTCACACTGACTGGCACTGTGTCCCGGCTCACAGTGACTGGCACTGTCCCTGCTCACACTGACTGGCACTGTGTCCCTGCTCACACTGACTGGCACTGTGTCCCTGCTCACAGTGACTGCACTGTCCCAGCTAACACTGACTGGTACCGTCCATGCTCACACTGACTGGCACTGTGTCCCTGCTCACACTGACTGGCACTGTGTCCCTGCTCACACTGACTGGCACTGCCCCTCCTCACACTGACTGGCACTGACCCTGCTCACACTGAATGGCAATGTGTCCCTGCTCACACTGACTGTCACTGCCCCTGCTCACACTGACTGGCACTGCCCCTGCTCACACTGACTGGCACCGTCCCTGCTCACACTGACTGGCACTGTTTCCCTGCTCACACTGACTGTCACTGCCCCTGCTCACACTGACTGGCACCGTCCCTGCTCACACTGACTGGCACTGTGTCCCTGCTCACACTGACTAAAACTGTGCCTGCTCACACTGACTGGCACAGTGTTCCTGCTCACACTGACTGGCACTGTGTCTGCTCACACTGACTGGCACAGTGTTCCTGCTCACACTGACTGGCACTGTCGCTGCTCACACTGACTGGCACTGTGTCCCTTCTCACACTGACTGGCACTGTGCCTGCTCACACTGACTGGCACTGCCCCTGCTCACACTGACTGGCACTGTGTCTGCTCACACTGACTGGCACTGTTTCCCTGCTCACACTGACTGTCACTGCCCCTGTTCACACTGACTGGCACCGTCCCTGCTCACACTGACTGGCACTGTGTCCCTGCTCACACTGACTAAAACTGTGCCTGCTCACACTGACTGGCACAGTGTTCCTGCTCACACTGACTGGCACTGTGTCTGCTCACACTGACTGGCACAGTGTTCCTGCTCACACTGACTGGCACTGTCCCAGCTCACACTGACTGGATCTGTGTCTGGTCACACTGACTGGCACTGTGTCCCTGCTCACACTGACTGGCACTGTGTCCCTGCTCACACTGACTGGCACTGTGTCCCTGCTCACACTGACTGGCATTGACCCTGCTCACACTGAATGGCACTGTGTCCCTGCTTACACTGACTGTCACTGCCCCTGCTCACACTGACTGGCACTGTGTCCCTGCTCACACTGACTGGCACTGTGTCCCTGCTCACAGTGACTGGCACTGTTCCTGCTCACACTGAATGGCATTGACCTTGCTCACACTGAATGGCACTGTGTCCCTGCTCACACTGACTGTCACTGCCCCTGCTCACACTGACTGGCACTGTGTCCCTGCTCACACTGACTGGCACTGCCCCTGCTCACACTGACTGGCACTGTGTCCCTTCTCACAGTGACTGGCACTATGTCCCTGCTCACACTGACTGACACTGCCCCTGCTCACACTGACTGGCACTGACCCTGCTCACACTGAATGGCACTGTGTCCCTGCTCACACTGACTGGCACTGTGTCCCCGCACACACTGACTGGCACTGTGTCCCTTCTCACAGTGACTGCACTGTCCCAGCTAACACTGACTGGTACCGTCCGTGCTCACACTGACTGGCACTGTGTCCCTGCTCACACTGACTGGCACTGTGTCCCTGCTCACACTGACTGGCACTGCCCCTCCTCACACTGACTGGCACTGACCCTGCTCACACTGAATGGCAATGTGTCCCTGCTCACACTGACTGTCACTGCCCCTGCTCACACTGACTGGCACTGCTCCTGCTCACACTGACTGGCACCGTCCCTGCTCACACTGACTGGCACTGTTTCCCTGCTCACACTGACTGTCACTGCCCCTGCTCACACTGACTGGCACCATCCCTGCTCACACTGAAAGGCACTGTGTCCCTGCTCACACTGACTAAAACTGTGCCTGCTCACACTGACTGGCACAGTGTTCCTGCTCACACTGACTGGCACTGTGTCTGCTCACACTGACTGGCACAGTGTTCCTGCTCACACTGACTGGCACTGTCGCTGCTCACACTGACTGGCACTGTGTCCCTTCTCACACTGACTGGCACTGTGCCTGCTCACACTGACTGGCACTGCCCCTGCTCACACTGACTGGCACTGTGTCTGCTCACACTGACTGGCACTGTTTCCCTGCTCACACTGACTGTCACTGCCCCTGCTCACACTGACTGGCACCGTCCCTGCTCACACTGACTGGCACTGTGTCCCTGCTCACACTGACTAAAACTGTGCTTGCTCACACTGACTGGCACAGTGTTCCTGCTCACACTGACTGGCACTGTGTCTGCTCACACTGACTGGCACAGTGTTCCTGCTCACACTGACTGGCACTGTCGCTGCTCACACTGACTGGCACTGTGTCCCTTCTCACACTGACTGGCACTGTGCCTGCTCACACTGACTGGCACTGTGTCCCTGCTCACACTGACTGGCACTGTGTCTGCTCACACTGACTGGCACAGTGTTCCTGCTCACACTGACTGGCACTGTCCCTGCTCACACTGACTGGCACTGTGTCCCAGCTCACACTTACTGGCACTGTGCCCCCACGCACAGTGACTCGCACTGTGACCCTGCTCACACTGACTGGCACTGTTTCCCTGCTCACACTGACTGGCACTGTCCCAGCTCACACTGACTGGATCTGTGTCTGGTCACACTGACTGGCACTGTGTCCCTGCTCACACTGACTGGCACTGTGTCCCTGCTCACACTGACTGGCACTGTGTCCCTGCTCACACTGACTGGCATTGACCCTGCTCACACTGAATGGCACTGTGTCCCTGCTCACACTGACTGTCACTGCCCCTGCTCACACTGACTGGCACTGTGTCCCTGCTCACACTGACTGGCACTGCCCCTGCTCACACTGACTGGCACTGTGTCCCGGCTCACAGTGACTGGCACTGTCCCTGCTCACACTGACTGGCACTGTGTCCCTGCTCACACTGACTGGCACTGTGTCCCTGCTCACACTGACTGACACTGCCCCTGCTCAAACTGACTGGCACTGACTCTGCTCACACTGAATGGCACTGTGTCCCTGCTCACACTGACTGGCACTGTGTCCCCGCTCACACTGACTGGCACTGTGTCCCTTCTCACAGTGACTGCACTGTCCCAGCTAACACTGACTGGCACCGTCCGTGCTCACACTGACTGGCACTGTGTCCCTTCTCACAGTGACTGCACTGTCCCAGCTAACACTGACTGGCACCGTCCGTGCTCACACTGACTGGCACTGTGTCCCTGCTCACACTGACTGGCACTGTGTCCCTGCTCACACTGACTGGCACTGTGTCCGTGTCACACTGACTGGCACTGCCCCTCCTCACACTGACTGGCACTGACCCTGCTCACACAGAATGACACTGTGTCCCTGCTCACACTGACTGTCACTGCCCCTGCTCACGCTGACTGGCACTGTGTCCTTGCACACACTGACACTGGCACTGTGTCTGCTCACACTGATTGGCACTGCCCCTGCTCACACTGACTGGCACCGTCCATGCTCACACTGACTGGCACTGTGTCCCTGCTCACACTGACTAAAACTGTGCCTGCTCACACTGACTGGCACAGTGTTCCTGCTCACACTGACTGGCACTGTCCCTGCTCTCACTGACTGGCACTGTCCCTGCTCACACTGACTGGCACTGTGTCCCCGCTCACAATGACTGGCGCTGTCCCTGCTCACACTGACTAAAACTGTGCCTGCTCACACTGACTGGCACAGTGTTCCTGCTCACACTGACTGGCAATGTCCCTGCTCACACTGACTGGCACTGTCCCTGCTCACACTGACTGGCACTGTGTCCCCGCTTGCACTGACTGGCACTGTCCCTGCTCACACTGACTGGCACTGTGTCCCAGCTCACACTGACTGGCACTGTGCCCCCGCGCACAGTGACTGGCACTGTGACCCTGCTCACACTGACTGGCACTGTTTCCCTGCTCACACTGACTGGCACTGTCCCAGCTCACACTGACTGGATCTGTGTCTGGTCACACTGACTGGCACTGTGTCCCTGCTCACACTGACTGGCACAGTGTCCCTGCTCACAGTGACTGGCACTGTTCCTGCTCACACTGACTGGCATTGACCTTGCTCACACTGAATGGCACTGACCCTGCTCACACTGAATGGCACTGTGTCCCTGCTCACACTGACTGGCACCGTGTCCCTTCTCACAGTGACTGCACTGTCCCAGCTAACACTGACTGGTACCGTCCGTGCTCACACTGACTGGCACTGTGTCCCTGCTCACACTGACTGGCACTGTGTCCCTGCTCACACTGACTGGCACTGTGTCCCTGCTCACACTGACTGGCACTGTGTCCCTGCTCACACTGACTGGCACTGCCCCTCCTCACACTGACTGGCACTGACCCTGCTCACACTGAATGGCACTGTGTCCCTGCTCACACTGACTGTCACTGCCCCTGCTCACACTGACTGGCACTGCCCCTGCTCACACTGACTGCCACTGCCCCTGCTCACACTGACTGGCACCGTCCCTGCTCACACTGACTGGCACTGCCCCTGCTCACACTGACTGGCACCGTCCCTGCTCACACTGACTGGCACTGTGTCCCTGCTCACACTGACTAAAACTGTGCCTGCTCACACTGACTGGCACAATGTTCCTGCACACACTGACTGGCGCTGTCCCTGCTCACACTGACTGGCACTGTCCCTGCTCACACTGACTGGCACTGTGTCCCCGCTTGCACTGACGGGCACTGTCCCTGCTCACACTGACTGGCACTGTGTCCCAGCTCACACTGACTGGCACTGTGCCCCCACGCACAGTGACTGGCACTGTGCCCCCGCGAACAGTGACTGGCACTGTGACCCTGCTCACACTGACTGGCACTGTTTCCCTGCTCACACTGACTGGCACTGTCCCAGCTCACACTGACTGGATCTGTGTCTGGTCACACTGACTGGCACTGTGTCCCTGCTCACACTGACTGGCACTGTGTCCCTGCTCACAGTGACTGGCACCGTGTCCCTTCTCACAGTGACTGCACTGTCCCAGCTAACACTGACTGGTACCGTCCGTGCTCACACTGACTGGCACTGTGTCCCTGCTCACACTGACTGGCACTGTGTCCCTGCTCACACTGACTGGCACTGTGTCCCTGCTCACACTGACTAAAACTGTGCCTGCTCACACTGACTGGCACAGTGTTCCTGCTCACACTGACTGGCACTGTGTCTGCTCACACTGACTGGCACAGTGTTCCTGCTCACACTGACTGGCACTGTCCCAGCTCACACTGACTGGATCTGTGTCTGGTCACACTGACTGGCACTGTGTCCCTGCTCACACTGACTGGCACTGTGTCCCTGCTCACACTGACTGGCACTGTGTCCCTGCTCACACTGACTGGCATTGACCCTGCTCACACTGAATGGCACTGTGTCCCTGCTTACACTGACTGTCACTGCCCCTGCTCACACTGACTGGCACTGTGTCCCTGCTCACACTGACTGGCACTGTGTCCCTGCTCACAGTGACTGGCACTGTTCCTGCTCACACTGAATGGCATTGACCTTGCTCACACTGAATGGCACTGTGTCCCTGCTCACACTGACTGTCACTGCCCCTGCTCACACTGACTGGCACTGTGTCCCTGCTCACACTGACTGGCACTGCCCCTGCTCACACTGACTGGCACTGTGTCCCTTCTCACAGTGACTGGCACTATGTCCCTGCTCACACTGACTGACACTGCCCCTGCTCACACTGACTGGCACTGACCCTGCTCACACTGAATGGCACTGTGTCCCTGCTCACACTGACTGGCACTGTGTCCCCGCACACACTGACTGGCACTGTGTCCCTTCTCACAGTGACTGCACTGTCCCAGCTAACACTGACTGGTACCGTCCGTGCTCACACTGACTGGCACTGTGTCCCTGCTCACACTGACTGGCACTGTGTCCCTGCTCACACTGACTGGCACTGCCCCTCCTCACACTGACTGGCACTGACCCTGCTCACACTGAATGGCAATGTGTCCCTGCTCACACTGACTGTCACTGCCCCTGCTCACACTGACTGGCACTGCCCCTGCTCACACTGACTGGCACCGTCCCTGCTCACACTGACTGGCACTGTTTCCCTGCTCACACTGACTGTCACTGCCCCTGCTCACACTGACTGGCACCGTCCCTGCTCACACTGACTGGCACTGTGTCCCTGCTCACACTGACTAAAACTGTGCCTGCTCACACTGACTGGCACAGTGTTCCTGCTCACACTGACTGGCACTGTGTCTGCTCACACTGACTGGCACAGTGTTCCTGCTCACACTGACTGGCACTGTCGCTGCTCACACTGACTGGCACTGTGTCCCTTCTCACACTGACTGGCACTGTGCCTGCTCACACTGACTGGCACTGCCCCTGCTCACACTGACTGGCACTGTGTCTGCTCACACTGACTGGCACTGTTTCCCTGCTCACACTGACTGTCACTGCCCCTGCTCACACTGACTGGCACCGTCCCTGCTCACACTGACTGGCACTGTGTCCCTGCTCACACTGACTAAAACTGTGCCTGCTCACACTGACTGGCACAGTGTTCCTGCTCACACTGACTGGCACTGTGTCTGCTCACACTGACTGGCACAGTGTTCCTGCTAACACTGACTGGCACTGTCGCTGCTCACACTGACTGGCACTGTGTCCCTTCTCACACAGACTGGCACTGTGCCTGCTCACACTGACTGGCACTGTGTCCCCGCACACACTGACTGGCACTGTGTCCCTTCTCACAGTGACTGCACTGTCCCAGCTAACACTGACTGGTACCGTCCGTGCTCACACTGACTGGCACTGTGTCCCTGCTCACACTGACTGGCACTGTGTCCCTGCTCACACTGACTGGCACTGCCCCTCCTCACACTGACTGGCACTGACCCTGCTCACACTGAATGGCAATGTGTCCCTGCTCACACTGACTGTCACTGCCCCTGCTCACACTGACTGGCACTGCCCCTGCTCACACTGACTGGCACCGTCCCTGCTCACACTGACTGGCACTGTTTCCCTGCTCACACTGACTGTCACTGCCCCTGCTCACACTGACTGGCACCGTCCCTGCTCACACTGACTGGCACTGTGTCCCTGCTCACACTGACTAAAACTGTGCCTGCTCACACTGACTGGCACAGTGTTCCTGCTCACACTGACTGGCACTGTGTCTGCTCACACTGACTGGCACAGTGTTCCTGCTCACACTGACTGGCACTGTCGCTGCTCACACTGACTGGCACTGTGTCCCTTCTCACACTGACTGGCACTGTGCCTGCTCACACTGACTGGCACTGTGTCTGCTCACACTGACTGGCACTGTTTCCCTGCTCACACTGACTGGCACTGCCCCTGCTCACACTGACTGGCACCGTCCCTGCTCACACTGACTGGCACTGTGTCCCTGCTCACACTGACTAAAACTGTGCCTGCTCACACTGACTGGCACAGTGTTCCTGCTCACACTGACTGGCACTGTGTCTGCTCACACTGACTGGCACAGTGTTCCTGCTCACACTGACTGGCACTGTCCCAGCTCACACTGACTGGATCTGTGTCTGGTCACACTGACTGGCACTGTGTCCCTGCTCACACTGACTGGCACTGTGTCCCTGCTCACACTGACTGGCACTGTGTCCCTGCTCACACTGACTGGCATTGACCCTGCTCACACTGAATGGCACTGTGTCCCTGCTTACACTGACTGTCACTGCCCCTGCTCACACTGACTGGCACTGTGTCCCTGCTCACACTGACTGGCACTGTGTCCCTGCTCACAGTGACTGGCACTGTTCCTGCTCACACTGAATGGCATTGACCTTGCTCACACTGAATGGCACTGTGTCCCTGCTCACACTGACTGTCACTGCCCCTGCTCACACTGACTGGCACTGTGTCCCTGCTCACACTGACTGGCACTGCCCCTGCTCACACTGACTGGCACTGTGTCCCTTCTCACAGTGACTGGCACTATGTCCCTGCTCACACTGACTGACACTGCCCCTGCTCACACTGACTGGCACTGACCCTGCTCACACTGAATGGCACTGTGTCCCTGCTCACACTGACTGGCACTGTGTCCCCGCACACACTGACTGGCACTGTGTCCCTTCTCACAGTGACTGCACTGTCCCAGCTAACACTGACTGGTACCGTCCGTGCTCACACTGACTGGCACTGTGTCCCTGCTCACACTGACTGGCACTGTGTCCCTGCTCACACTGAGTGGCACTGCCCCTCCTCACACTGACTGGCACTGACCCTGCTCACACTGAATGGCACTGTGTCCCTGCTCACACTGACTGGCACTGACCCTCCTCACACTGACTGGCACTGACCATGCTCACACTGAATGGCAATGTGTCCCTGCTCACACTGACTGTCACTGCCCCTGCTCACACTGACTGGCACTGCCCCTGCTCACACTGACTGGCACCGTCCCTGCTCACACTGACTGGCACTGTTTCCCTGCTCACACTGACTGTCACTGCCCCTGCTCACACTGACTGGCACCGTCCCTGCTCACACTGACTGGCACTGTGTCCCTGCTCACACTGACTAAAACTGTGCCTGCTCACACTGACTGGCACAGTGTTCCTGCTCACACTGACTGGCACTGTGTCTGCTCACACTGACTGGCACAGTGTTCCTGCTCACACTGACTGGCACTGTCGCTGCTCACACTGACTGGCACTGTTTCCCTTCTCACACTGACTGGCACTGTGCCTGCTCACACTGACTGGCACTGCCCCTGCTCACACTGACTGGCACTGTGTCTGCTCACACTGACTGGCACTGTTTCCCTGCTCACACTGACTGTCACTGCCCCTGCTCACACTGACTGGCACCGTCCCTGCTCACACTGACTGGCACTGTGTCCCTGCTCACACTGACTAAAACTGTGCCTGCTCACACTGACTGGCACAGTGTTCCTGCTCACACTGACTGGCACTGTGTCTGCTCACACTGACTGGCACAGTGTTCCTGCTCACACTGACTGGCACTGTCGCTGCTCACACTGACTGGCACTGTGTCCCTTCTCACACTGACTGGCACTGTGCCTGCTCACACTGACTGGCACTGTGTCCCTGCTCACACTGACTGGCACTGTGTCTGCTCACACTGACTGGCACAGTGTTCCTGCTCACACTGACTGGCACTGTCCCTGCTCACACTGACTGGCACTGTGTCCCAGCTCACACTTACTGGCACTGTGCCCCCACGCACAGTGACTCGCACTGTGACCCTGCTCACACTGACTGGCACTGTTTCCCTGCTCACACTGACTGGCACTGTCCCAGCTCACACTGACTGGATCTGTGTCTGGTCACACTGACTGGCACTGTGTCCCTGCTCACACTGACTGGCACTGTGTCCCTGCTCACACTGACTGGCACTGTGTCCCTGCTCACACTGACTGGCATTGACCCTGCTCACACTGAATGGCACTGTGTCCCTGCTCACACTGACTGTCACTGCCCCTGCTCACACTGACTGGCACTGTGTCCCTGCTCACACTGACTGGCACTGTGTCCCTGCTCACACTGACTGGCATTGACCCTGCTCACACTGAATGGCACTGTGTCCCTGCTCACACTGACTGTCACTGCCCCTGCTCACACTGACTGGCACTGTGTCCCTGCTCACACTGACTGGCACTGCCCCTGCTCACACTGACTGGCACTGTGTCCCGGCTCACAGTGACTGGCACTGTCCCTGCTCACACTGACTGGCACTGTGTCCCTGCTCACACTGACTGGCACTGTGTCCCTGCTCACAGTGACTGCACTGTCCCAGCTAACACTGACTGGTACCGTCCGTGCTCACACTGACTGGCACTGTGTCCCTGCTCACACTGACTGGCACTGTGTCCCTGCTCACACTGACTGGCACTGCCCATCCTCACACTGACTGGCACTGACCCTGCTCACACTGAATGGCAATGTGTCCCTGCTCACACTGACTGTCACTGCCCCTGCTCACACTGACTGGCACTGCCCCTGCTCACACTGACTGGCACCGTCCCTGCTCACACTGACTGGCACTGTTTCCCTGCTCACACTGACTGTCACTTACCCTGCTCACACTGACTGGCACCGTCCCTGCTCACACTGACTGGCACTGTGTCCCTGCTCACACTGACTAAAACTGTGCCTGCTCACACTGACTGGCACAGTGTTCCTGCTCACACTGACTGGCACTGTGTCTGCTCACACTGACTGGCACAGTGTTCCTGCTCACACTGACTGGCACTGTCGCTGCTCACACTGACTGGCACTGTGTCCCTTCTCACACTGACTGGCACTGTGCCTGCTCACACTGACTGGCACTGCCCCTGCTCACACTGACTGGCACTGTGTCTGCTCACACTGACTGGCACTGTTTCCCTGCTCACACTGACTGTCACTGCCCCTGCTCACACTGACTGGCACCGTCCCTGCTCACACTGACTGGCACTGTGTCCCTGCTCACACTGACTAAAACTGTGCCTGCTCACACTGACTGGCACAGTGTTCCTGCTCACACTGACTGGCACTGTGTCTGCTCACACTGACTGGCACAGTGTTCCTGCTCACACTGACTGGCACTGTCCCAGCTCACACTGACTGGATCTGTGTCTGGTCACACTGACTGGCACTGTGTCACTGCTCACACTGACTGGCACTGTGTCCCTGCTCACACTGACTGGCACTGTGTCCCTGCTCACACTGACTGGCATTGACCCTGCTCACACTGAATGGCACTGTGTCCCTGCTTACACTGACTGTCACTGCCCCTGCTCACACTGACTGGCACTGTGTCCCTGCTCACACTGACTGGCACTGTGTCCCTGCTCACAGTGACTGGCACTGTTCCTGCTCACACTGAATGGCATTGACCTTGCTCACACTGAATGGCACTGTGTCCCTGCTCACACTGACTGTCACTGCCCCTGCTCACACTGACTGGCACTGTGTCCCTGCTCACACTGACTGGCACTGCCCCTGCTCACACTGACTGGCACTGTGTCCCTTCTCACAGTGACTGGCACTATGTCCCTGCTCACACTGACTGACACTGCCCCTGCTCACACTGACTGGCACTGACCCTGCTCACACTGAATGGCACTGTGTCCCTGCTCACACTGACTGGCACTGTGTCCCCGCACACACTGACTGGCACTGTGTCCCTTCTCACAGTGACTGCACTGTCCCAGCTAACACTGACTGGTACCGTCCGTGCTCACACTGACTGGCACTGTGTCCCTGCTCACACTGACTGGCACTGTGTCCCTGCTCACACTGACTGGCACTGCCCCTCCTCACACTGACTGGCACTGACCCTGCTCACACTGAATGGCAATGTGTCCCTGCTCACACTGACTGTCACTGCCCCTGCTCACACTGACTGGCACTGCCCCTGCTCACACTGACTGGCACCGTCCCTGCTCACACTGACTGGCACTGTTTCCCTGCTCACACTGACTGTCACTGCCCCTGCTCACACTGACTGGCACCGTCCCTGCTCACACTGACTGGCACTGTGTCCCTGCTCACACTGACTAAAACTGTGCCTGCTCACACTGACTGGCACAGTGTTCCTGCTCACACTGACTGGCACTGTGTCTGCTCACACTGACTGGCACAGTGTTCCTGCTCACACTGACTGGCACTGTCGCTGCTCACACTGACTGGCACTGTGTCCCTTCTCACACTGACTGGCACTGTGCCTGCTCACACTGACTGGCACTGCCCCTGCTCACACTGACTGGCACTGTGTCTGCTCACACTGACTGGCACTGTTTCCCTGCTCACACTGACTGTCACTGCCCCTGCTCACACTGACTGGCACCGTCCCTGCTCACACTGACTGGCACTGTGTCCCTGCTCACACTGACTAAAACTGTGCCTGCTCACACTGACTGGCACAGTGTTCCTGCTCACACTGACTGGCACTGTGTCTGCTCACACTGACTGGCACAGTGTTCCTGCTCACACTGACTGGCACTGTCGCTGCTCACACTGACTGGCACTGTGTCCCTTCTCACACTGACTGGCACTGTGCCTGCTCACACTGACTGGCACTGTGTCCCTGCTCACACTGACTGGCACTGTGTCTGCTCACACTGACTGGCACAGTGTTCCTGCTCACACTGACTGGCACTGTCCCTGCTCACACTGACTGGCACTGTGTCCCAGCTCACACTTACTTGCACTGTGCCCCCACGCACAGTGACTCGCACTGTGACCCTGCTCACACTGACTGGCACTGTTTCCCTGCTCACACTGACTGGCACTGTCCCAGCTCACACTGACTGGATCTGTGTCTGGTCACACTGACTGGCACTGTGTCCCTGCTCACACTGACTGGCACTGTGTCCCTGCTCACACTGACTGGCACTGTGTCCCTGCTCACACTGACTGGCATTGACCCTGCTCACACTGAATGGCACTGTGTCCCTGCTCACACTGACTGTCACTGCCCCTGCTCACACTGACTGGCACTGTGTCCCTGCTCACACTGACTGGCACTGCCCCTGCTCACACTGACTGGCACTGTGTCCCGGCTCACAGTGACTGGCACTGTCCCTGCTCACACTGACTGGCACTGTGTCCCTGCTCACACTGACTGGCACTGTGTCCCTGCTCACAGTGACTGCACTGTCCCAGCTAACACTGACTGGTACCGTCCGTGCTCACACTGACTGGCACTGTGTCCCTGCTCACACTGACTGGCACTGTGTCCCTGCTCACACTGACTGGCACTGCCCCTCCTCACACTGACTGGCACTGACCCTGCTCACACTGAATGGCAATGTGTCCCTGTTCACACTGACTGTCACTGCCCCTGCTCACACTGACTGGCACTGCCCCTGCTCACACTGACTGGCACCGTCCCTGCTCACACTGACTGGCACTGTTTCCCTGCTCACACTGACTGTCACTGCCCCTGCTCACACTGACTGGCACCGTCCCTGCTCACACTGACTGGCACTGTGTCCCTGCTCACACTGACTAAAACTGTGCCTGCTCACACTGACTGGCACAGTGTTCCTGCTCACACTGACTGGCACTGTGTCTGCTCACACTGACTGGCACAGTGTTCCTGCTCACACTGACTGGCACTGTCGCTGCTCACACTGACTGGCACTGTGTCCCTTCTCACACTGACTGGCACTGTGCCTGCTCACACTGACTGGCACTGCCCCTGCTCACACTGACTGGCACTGTGTCTGCTCACACTGACTGGCACTGTTTCCCTGCTCACACTGACTGTCACTGCCCCTGTTCACACTGACTGGCACCGTCCCTGCTCACACTGACTGGCACTGTGTCCCTGCTCACACTGACTAAAACTGTGCCTGCTCACACTGACTGGCACAGTGTTCCTGCTCACACTGACTGGCACTGTGTCTGCTCACACTGACTGGCACAGTGTTCCTGCTCACACTGACTGGCACTGTCCCAGCTCACACTGACTGGATCTGTGTCTGGTCACACTGACTGGCACTGTGTCCCTGCTCACACTGACTGGCACTGTGTCCCTGCTCACACTGACTGGCACTGTGTCCCTGCTCACACTGACTGGCATTGACCCTGCTCACACTGAATGGCACTGTGTCCCTGCTTACACTGACTGTCACTGCCCCTGCTCACACTGACTGGCACTGTCCCAGCTCACACTGACTGGATCTGTGTCTGGTCACACTGACTGGCACTGTGTCACTGCTCACACTGACTGGCACTGTGTCCCTGCTCACACTGACTGGCACTGTGTCCCTGCTCACACTGACTGGCATTGACCCTGCTCACACTGAATGGCACTGTGTCCCTGCTTACACTGACTGTCACTGCCCCTGCTCACACTGACTGGCACTGTGTCCCTGCTCACACTGACTGGCACTGTGTCCCTGCTCACAGTGACTGGCACTGTTCCTGCTCACACTGAATGGCATTGACCTTGCTCACACTGAATGGCACTGTGTCCCTGCTCACACTGACTGTCACTGCCCCTGCTCACACTGACTGGCACTGTGTCCCTGCTCACACTGACTGGCACTGCCCCTGCTCACACTGACTGGCACTGTGTCCCTTCTCACAGTGACTGGCACTATGTCCCTGCTCACACTGACTGACACTGCCCCTGCTCACACTGACTGGCACTGACCCTGCTCACACTGAATGGCACTGTGTCCCTGCTCACACTGACTGGCACTGTGTCCCCGCACACACTGACTGGCACTGTGTCCCTTCTCACAGTGACTGCACTGTCCCAGCTAACACTGACTGGTACCGTCCGTGCTCACACTGACTGGCACTGTGTCCCTGCTCACACTGACTGGCACTGTGTCCCTGCTCACACTGACTGGCACTGCCCCTCCTCACACTGACTGGCACTGATCCTGCTCACACTGAATGGCAATGTGTCCCTGCTCACACTGACTGTCACTGCCCCTGCTCACACTGACTGGCACTGCCCCTGCTCACACTGACTGGCACCGTCCCTGCTCACACTGACTGGCACTGTTTCCCTGCTCACACTGACTGTCACTGCCCCTGCTCACACTGACTGGCACCGTCCCTGCTCACACTGACTGGCACTGTGTCCCTGCTCACACTGACTAAAACTGTGCCTGCTCACACTGACTGGCACAGTGTTCCTGCTCACACTGACTGGCACTGTGTCTGCTCACACTGACTGGCACAGTGTTCCTGCTCACACTGACTGGCACTGTCGCTGCTCACACTGACTGGCACTGTGTCCCTTCTCACACTGACTGGCACTGTGCCTGCTCACACTGACTGGCACTGCCCCTGCTCACACTGACTGGCACTGTGTCTGCTCACACTGACTGGCACTGTTTCCCTGCTCACACTGACTGTCACTGCCCCTGCTCACACTGACTGGCACCGTCCCTGCTCACACTGACTGGCACTGTGTCCCTGCTCACACTGACTAAAACTGTGCCTGCTCACACTGATACTGGCACAGTGTTCCATGCTCACACTGACTGGCACTGTGTCTGCTCACACTGACTGGCACAGTGTTCCTGCTCACACTGACTGGCACTGTCGCTGCTCACACTGACTGGCACTGTGTCCCTTCTCACACTGACTGGCACTGTGCCTGCTCACACTGACTGACACTGTGTCCCTGCTCACACTGACTGGCACTGTGTCTGCTCACACTGACTGGCACAGTGTTCCTGCTCACACTGACTGGCACTGTCCCTGCTCACACTGACTGGCACTGTGTCCCAGCTCACACTTACTTGCACTGTGCCCCCACGCACAGTGACTCGCACTGTGACCCTGCTCACACTGACTGGCACTGTTTCCCTGCTCACACTGACTGGCACTGTCCCAGCTCACACTGACTGGATCTGTGTCTGGTCACACTGACTGGCACTGTGTCCCTGCTCACACTGACTGGCACTGTGTCCCTGCTCACACTGACTGGCACTGTGTCCCTGCTCACACTGACTGGCATTGACCCTGCTCACACTGAATGGCACTGTGTCCCTGCTCACACTGACTGTCACTGCCCCTGCTCACACTGACTGGCACTGTGTCCCTGCTCACACTGACTGGCACTGCCCCTGCTCACACTGACTGGCACTGTGTCCCGGCTCACAGTGACTGGCACTGTCCCTGCTCACACTGACTGGCACTGTGTCCCTGCTCACACTGACTGGCACTGTGTCCCTGCTCACAGTGACTGCACTGTCCCAGCTAACACTGACTGGTACCGTCCATGCTCACACTGACTGGCACTGTGTCCCTGCTCACACTGACTGGCACTGTGTCCCTGCTCACACTGACTGGCACTGCCCCTCCTCACACTGACTGGCACTGACCCTGCTCACACTGAATGGCAATGTGTCCCTGCTCACACTGACTGTCACTGCCCCTGCTCACACTGACTGGCACTGCCCCTGCTCACACTGACTGGCACCGTCCCTGCTCACACTGACTGGCACTGTTTCCCTGCTCACACTGACTGTCACTGCCCCTGCTCACACTGACTGGCACCGTCCCTGCTCACACTGACTGGCACTGTGTCCCTGCTCACACTGACTAAAACTGTGCCTGCTCACACTGACTGGCACAGTGTTCCTGCTCACACTGACTGGCACTGTGTCTGCTCACACTGACTGGCACAGTGTTCCTGCTCACACTGACTGGCACTGTCGCTGCTCACACTGACTGGCACTGTGTCCCTTCTCACACTGACTGGCACTGTGCCTGCTCACACTGACTGGCACTGCCCCTGCTCACACTGACTGGCACTGTGTCTGCTCACACTGACTGGCACTGTTTCCCTGCTCACACTGACTGTCACTGCCCCTGTTCACACTGACTGGCACCGTCCCTGCTCACACTGACTGGCACTGTGTCCCTGCTCACACTGACTAAAACTGTGCCTGCTCACACTGACTGGCACAGTGTTCCTGCTCACACTGACTGGCACTGTGTCTGCTCACACTGACTGGCACAGTGTTCCTGCTCACACTGACTGGCACTGTCCCAGCTCACACTGACTGGATCTGTGTCTGGTCACACTGACTGGCACTGTGTCCCTGCTCACACTGACTGGCACTGTGTCCCTGCTCACACTGACTGGCACTGTGTCCCTGCTCACACTGACTGGCATTGACCCTGCTCACACTGAATGGCACTGTGTCCCTGCTTACACTGACTGTCACTGCCCCTGCTCACACTGACTGGCACAGTGTCCCTGCTCACACTGACTGGCACTGTGTCCCTGCTCACAGTGACTGGCACTGTTCCTGCTCACACTGAATGGCATTGACCTTGCTCACACTGAATGGCACTGTGTCCCTGCTCACACTGACTGTCACTGCCCCTGCTCACACTGACTGGCACTGTGTCCCTGCTCACACTGACTGGCACTGCCCCTGCTCACACTGACTGGCACTGTGTCCCTTCTCACAGTGACTGGCACTATGTCCCTGCTCACACTGACTGACACTGCCCCTGCTCACACTGACTGGCACTGACCCTGCTCACACTGAATGGCACTGTGTCCCTGCTCACACTGACTGGCACTGTGTCCCCGCACACACTGACTGGCACTGTGTCCCTTCTCACAGTGACTGCACTGTCCCAGCTAACACTGACTGGTACCGTCCGTGCTCACACTGACTGGCACTGTGTCCCTGCTCACACTGACTGGCACTGTGTCCCTGCTCACACTGACTGGCACTGCCCCTCCTCACACTGACTGGCACTGACCCTGCTCACACTGAATGGCAATGTGTCCCTGCTCACACTGACTGTCACTGCCCCTGCTCACACTGACTGGCACTGCCCCTGCTCACACTAACTGGCACCGTCCCTGCTCACACTGACTGGCACTGTTTCCCTGCTCACACTGACTGTCACTGCCCCTGCTCACACTGACTGGCACCATCCCTGCTCACACTGAAAGGCACTGTGTCCCTGCTCACACTGACTAAAACTGTGCCTGCTCACACTGACTGGCACAGTGTTCCTGCTCACACTGACTGGCACTGTGTCTGCTCACACTGACTGGCACAGTGTTCCTGCTCACACTGACTGGCACTGTCGCTGCTCACACTGACTGGCACTGTGTCCCTTCTCACACTGACTGGCACTGTGCCTGCTCACACTGACTGGCACTGCCCCTGCTCACACTGACTGGCACTGTGTCTGCTCACACTGACTGGCACTGTTTCCCTGCTCACACTGACTGTCACTGCCCCTGCTCACACTGACTGGCACCGTCCCTGCTCACACTGACTGGCACTGTGTCCCTGCTCACACTGACTAAAACTGTGCTTGCTCACACTGACTGGCACAGTGTTCCTGCTCACACTGACTGGCACTGTGTCTGCTCACACTGACTGGCACAGTGTTCCTGCTCACACTGACTGGCACTGTCGCTGCTCACACTGACTGGCACTGTGTCCCTTCTCACACTGACTGGCACTGTGCCTGCTCACACTGACTGGCACTGTGTCCCCGCTCACACTGACTGGCACTGTGTCCCTTCTCACAGTGACTGCACTGTCCCAGCTAACACTGACTGGCACCGTCCGTGCTCACACTGACTGGCACTGTGTCCCTTCTCACAGTGACTGCACTGTCCCAGCTAACACTGACTGGCACCGTCCGTGCTCACACTGACTGGCACTGTGTCCCTGCTCACACTGACTGGCACTGTGTCCCTGCTCACACTGACTGGCACTGTGTCCGTGTCACACTGACTGGCACTGCCCCTCCTCACACTGACTGGCACTGACCCTGCTCACACAGAATGACACTGTGTCCCTGCTCACACTGACTGTCACTGCCCCTGCTCACGCTGACTGGCACTGTGTCCTTGCACACACTGACACTGGCACGGTGTCTGCTCACACTGACTGGCACTGTGTCCCTGCTCACACTGACTGGCACTGTGTCTGCTCACACTGATTGGCACTGCCCCTGCTCACACTGACTGGCACCGTCCATGCTCACACTGACTGGCACTGTGTCCCTGCTCACACTGACTAAAACTGTGCCTGCTCACACTGACTGGCACAGTGTTCCTGCTCACACTGACTGGCACTGTCCCTGCTCTCACTGACTGGCACTGTCCCTGCTCACACTGACTGGCACTGTGTCCCCGCTCACACTGACTGGCGCTGTCCCTGCTCACACTGACTAAAACTGTGCCTGCTCACACTGACTGGCACAGTGTTCCTGCTCACACTGACTGGCAATGTCCCTGCTCACACTGACTGGCACTGTCCCTGCTCACACTGACTGGCACTGTGTCCCCACTTGCACTGACTGGCACTGTCCCTGCTCACACTGACTGGCACTGTGTCCCAGCTCACACTGACTGGCACTGTGCCCCCGCGCACAGTGACTGGCACTGTGACCCTGCTCACACTGACTGGCACTGTTTCCCTGCTCACACTGACTGGCACTGTCCCAGCTCACACTGACTGGATCTGTGTCTGGTCACACTGACTGGCACTGTGTCCCTGCTCACACTGACTGGCACAGTGTCCCTGCTCACAGTGACTGGCACTGTTCCTGCTCACACTGACTGGCATTGACCTTGCTCACACTGAATGGCACTGACCCTGCTCACACTGAATGGCACTGTGTCCCTGCTCACACTGACTGGCACCGTGTCCCTTCTCACAGTGACTGCACTGTCCCAGCTAACACTGACTGGTACCGTCCGTGCTCACACTGACTGGCACTGTGTCCCTGCTCACACTGACTGGCACTGTGTCCCTGCTCACACTGACTGGCACTGTGTCCCTGCTCACACTGACTGGCACTGTGTCCCTGCTCACACTGACTGGCACTGCCCCTCCTCACACTGACTGGCACTGACCCTGCTCACACTGAATGGCACTGTGTCCCTGCTCACACTGACTGTCACTGCCCCTGCTCACACTGACTGGCACTGCCCCTGCTCACACTGACTGCCACTGCCCCTGCTCACACTGACTGGCACCGTCCCTGCTCACACTGACTGGCACTGCCCCTGCTCACACTGACTGGCACCGTCCCTGCTCACACTGACTGGCACTGTGTCCCTGCTCACACTGACTAAAACTGTGCCTGCTCACACTGACTGGCACAATGTTCCTGCACACACTGACTGGCGCTGTCCCTGCTCACACTGACTGGCACTGTCCCTGCTCACACTGACTGGCACTGTGTCCCCGCTTGCACTGACGGGCACTGTCCCTGCTCACACTGACTGGCACTGTGTCCCAGCTCACACTGACTGGCACTGTGCCCCCACGCACAGTGACTGGCACTGTGCCCCCGCGAACAGTGACTGGCACTGTGACCCTGCTCACACTGACTGGCACTGTTTCCCTGCTCACACTGACTGGCACTGTCCCAGCTCACACTGACTGGATCTGTGTCTGGTCACACTGACTGGCACTGTGTCCCTGCTCACACTGACTGGCACTGTGTCCCTGCTCACAGTGACTGGCACCGTGTCCCTTCTCACAGTGACTGCACTGTCCCAGCTAACACTGACTGGTACCGTCCGTGCTCACACTGACTGGCACTGTGTCCCTGCTCACACTGACTGGCACTGTGTCCCTGCTCACACTGACTGGCACTGTGTCCCTGCTCACACTGACTGGCACTGCCCCTCCTCACACTGACTGGCACTGACCCTGCTCACACTGAATGGCACTGTGTCCCTGCTCACACTGACTGTCACTGCCCCTGCTCACACTGACTGGCACTGCCCCTGCTCACACTGACTGCCACTGCCCCTGCTCACACTGACTGGCACCGTCCCTGCTCACACTGACTGGCACTGCCCCTGCTCACACTGACTGGCACCGTCCCTGCTCACACTGACTGGCACTGTGTCCCTGCTCACACTGACTAAAACTGTGCCTGCTCACACTGACTGGCACAATGTTCCTGCACACACTGACTGGCGCTGTCCCTGCTCACACTGACTGGCACTGTCCCTGCTCACACTGACTGGCACTGTGTCCCCGCTTGCACTGACGGGCACTGTCCCTGCTCACACTGACTGGCACTGTGTCCCAGCTCACACTGACTGGCACTGTGCCCCCACGCACAGTGACTGGCACTGTGCCCCCGCGCACAGTGACTGGCACTGTGACCCTGCTCACACTGACTGGCACTGTTTCCCTGCTCACACTGACTGGCACTGTCCCAGCTCACACTGACTGGATCTGTGTCTGGTCACACTGACTGGCACTGTGTCCCTGCTCACACTGACTGGCACTGTGTCCCTGCTCACAGTGACTGGCACTGTTCCTGCACACACAGACTGGCATTGACCTTGCTCACACTGACTGGCACTGTGTCCCTGCTCACTCTGACTGGCACTGCCCCTGCTCACACTGACTGGCACTGTGTTCCTGCTCACAGTGACTGGCACTGTGTCCCTGCTCACACTGACTGGCACTGACCCTGCTCACACTGAATGGCACTGTGTCCCTGCTCACACTGACTGGCACTGTGTCCCCGCTCACACTTACTGGCACTGTGTCCCTTCTCACAATGACTGGCACTGACCCTGCTCACACTGAATGGCACTGTGTCCCTGCTCACACTGACTGTCACTGCCCCTGCTCACACTGACTGGCACTGCCCCTGCTCACACTGTCTGGCACTGTGTCTGCTCACACTGACTGGCACTGTGTCTGCTCACACTGACTGGCACCGTCCCTGCTCACACTGACTTGCACTGTTTCCCTGATCACACTGACTGTCACTGCCCCTGCTCACACTGACTGGCACTGTTTCCCTACTCACACTGACTGGCACCGTCCCTGCTCACACTGACTGGCATTGTGTCCCTGGTCAAACTGACTGGCACTGTGTCCCTGCTCACATTGACTGGCGCTGTCCCTGTTCACACTGAATGGCACTGTCACTGCTCACACTGACTGGCACTGTGTTCCTGCTCACACTGACTGGCACTGTGTCTGCTCACACTGACTGGCACTGTGTCCCTGCTCACACTGACTGGCACTGTGTCTGCTCACACTGACTGGCACTGTTTCCCTACTCACACTGACTGGCACCGTCCCTGCTCACACTGAATGGCATTGTGTCCATGCTCACACTGACTGACACTGCCCCTGCTCACACTGACTGGCACTGCCCCTGCTCACACTGAATGGCACTGTGTCCCTGCTCACACTGACTGGCACTGTGTCCCCGCTCACACTGACTGGCACTGTGTCCCTTCTCACAGTGACTGCACTGTCACAGCTAACACTGACTGGCACCGTCCATGCTCACACTGACTGGCACCGTCCCTGCTCACACTGACTGGCATTGTGTCCCTGGTCACACTGACTGGCACTGTTTCCCTGCTCACATTGACTGGCACTGTCCCTGTTCACACTGAATGGCACTGCCCCTGCTCACACTGACTGGCACTGCCCCTGCTCACACTGTCTCACACTGCCCCTGCTCACACTGACTGGCACCGTCCCTGCTCACACTGACTGGCACCGTCCCTGCTCACACTGACTGGCACTGTTTCCCTGCTCACACTGACTGTCACTGCCCCTGCTCACACTGACTGGCACTGTTTCCCTACTCACACTGACTGTCACTGTCCCTGCTCACACTGACTGGCACTGTGTTCCTGCTCACACTGACTGGCACTGTGTCTGCTCACACTGACTGGCACTGTGTCCCTGCTCACACTGACTGGCACTGTGTCTGCTCACACTGACTGGCACTGTTTCCCTACTCACACTGACTGGCACCGTCCCTGATCACACTGAATGGCATTGTGTCCATGCTCACACTGACTGGCACTGTTTCCCTGCTCACATTGACTGGCACTGTCCCTGTTCACACTGAATGGCACTGTCACTGCTCACACTGACTGTCACTGTCCCTGCTCACACTGACTGGCACTGTGTTCCTGCTCACACTGACTGGCACTGTGTCTGCTCACACTGACTGGCACTGTGTCCCTGCTCACACTGACTGGCACTGTGTTTGCTCACACTGACTGGCACAGAGTTCCTGCTCACAATGACTGGCACTGTCCCTGCTCACACTGAGTGGCACTATGTCCCTGCTCACACTGACTGGCACTGTGTCCCCGCTCACACTGACTGGCACTGTGTCCCTTCTCACAGTGACTGCACTGTGTCCCAGCTAACACTGACTGGCACCGTCCGTGCTCACACTGACTGGCACTGTATCCCTGCTCACACTGACTGGCACTGTGTCCCTGCTCACACTGACTGGCACTGCTCCTCCTCACACTGACTGGCACTGACCCTGCTCACACTGTCGGGCACTGCCCCTGCTCACACTGACTGGCACTGTCCCTGCTCACACTGAATGGCACTGTGTCTGCTCACACTGACTGGCACTGCCCCTGCTCACACTGACTGGCACCGGCCCTGCTCACACTGACTGGCACTGTGTCCCTGCTCACACTGACTGGCACTGTGTCCCCGCTCACACTGACTGGCACTGTGTCCCTTCTCACAGTGACTGCACTGTCCCAGCTAACACTGACTGGTACCGTCCGTGCTCACACTGACTGGCACTGTGTCCCTGCTCACACTGACTGGCACTGTGTCCCTGCTCACATTGACTGGCACTGTGTCCCTGCTCACACTGACTGGCACTGCCCCTCCTCACACTGACTGGCACTGACCCTGCTCACACTGAATGGCACTGTGTCCCTGCTCACACTGACTGGCACTGTGTCTGCTCACACTGACTGGCACTGCCCCTGCTCACACTGACTGGCACTGTGTCCCTGCTCACACTGAATGGCACTGTGTCCCTGCTCACACTGACTGGCACTGTGTCCCTGCTCACATTGACTGGCACTGTGTCCCTGCTCACACTGACTAAAACTGTGCCTGCTCACACTGACTGGCACAGTGTTCCTGCTCACACTGACTGGCGCTGTCCCTGCTCACACTGACTGGCACTGTCCCTGCTCACACTGACTGGCACTGTGTCCCCGCTTGCACTGACTGGCATTGTCCCTGCTCACACTGACTTGCACTGTGTCCCAGCTCACACTGACTGGCACTGTGTCCCCGCTTGCACTGACTGGCACTGTCCCTGCTCACACTGACTGGCACTGTGTCCCAGCTCACACTGACTGGCATTGTGCCCCCGCGCACAGTGACTGACACTGTGCCCCCGCGCACAGTGACTGGCACTGTGACCCTGCTCACACTGACTGGCACTGTTTCCCTGCTCACACTGACTGGCACTGTCCCAGCTCACACTGACTGGATCTGTGTCTGGTCACACTGACTGGCACTGTGTCCCTGCTCACACTGACTGGCACTGTGTCCCTGCTCACACTGACTGGCACTGTTCCTGCACACACTGACTGGCATTGACCTTGCTCACACTGAATGGCACTGTGTCCCTGCTCACACTGACTGTCACTGCCCCTGCTCACACTGACTGGCACTGTGTCCCTGCTCACTCTGACTGGCACTGCCCCTGCTCACACTGACTGGCACTGTGTCCCTGCTCACAGTGACTGGCACTGTGTCCCTGCTCACACTGACTGGCACTGACCCTGCTCACACTGAATGGCACTGTGTCCCTGCTCACACTGACTGGCACTGTGTCCCCGCTCACACTTACTGGCACTGTGTCCCTTCTCACAGTGACTGGCACTGACACTGCTCACACTGAATGGCACTGTGTCCCTGCTCACACTGACTGTCACTGCCCCTGCTCACACTGACTGGCACTGTGTCCCTGCTCACATTGACTGGCGCTGTCCCTGTTCACACTGAATGGCACTGTCACTGCTCACACTGACTGGCACTGTGTTCCTGCTCACACTGACTTGCACTGTTTCCCTGATCACACTGACTGGCACTGTGTCCCTGCTCACACTGACTGGCACTGTGTCTGCTCACACTGACTGGCACTGTTTCCCTACTCACACTGACTGGCACCGTCCCTGCTCACGCTGAATGGCATTGTGTCCATGCTCACACTGACTGACACTGCCGCTGCTCACACTGACTGGCACTGCCCCTGCTCACACTGAATGGCACTGTGTCCCTGCTCACACTGACTGACACTGTGTCCCCGCTCACACTGACTGGCACTGTGTCCCTTCTCACAGTGACTGCACTGTCCCAGCTAACACTGACTGGCACCGTCCATGCTCACACTGACTGGCACTGTATCCCTGATCACACTGACTGGCACTGTGTCCCTGCTCACACTGACTGGCACTGCCCCTCCTCACACTGACTGGCACTGTGTCCCTGCTCACACTGACTGTCACTGCCCCTGCTCACACTGACTGGCACTGTGTCCCTGCTCACACTGACTGGCACTGCCCCTGCTCACACTGACTGGCACTGTGTCCCGGCTCACAGTGACTGGCACTGTCCCTGCTCACACTGACTGGCACTGTGTCCCTGCTCACACTGACTGGCACTGTGTCCCTGCTCACACTGACTGACACTGCCCCTGCTCAAACTGACTGGCACTGACTCTGCTCACACTGAATGTCACTGTGTCCCTGCTCACACTGACTGGCACTGTGTCCCCGCTCACACTGACTGGCACTGTGTCCCTTCTCACAGTGACTGCACTGTCCCAGCTAACACTGACTGGCACCGTCCGTGCTCACACTGACTGGCACTGTGTCCCTTCTCACAGTGACTGCACTGTCCCAGCTAACACTGACTGGCACCGTCCGTGCTCACACTGACTGGCACTGTGTCCCTGCTCACACTGACTGGCACTGTGTCCCTGCTCACACTGACTGGCACTGTGTCCCTGTCACACTGACTGGCACTGCCCCTCCTCACACTGACTGGCACTGACCCTGCTCACACAGAATGGCACTGTGTCCCTGCTCACACTGACTGTCACTGCCCCTGCTCACGCTGACTGGCACTGTGTCCTTGCACACACTGACACTGGCACTGTGTCTGCTCACACTGATTGGCACTGCCCCTGCTCACACTGACTGGCACCGTCCATGCTCACACTGACTGGCACTGTGTCCCTGCTCACACTGACTAAAACTGTGCCTGCTCACACTGACTGGCACAGTGTTCCTGCTCACACTGACTGGCACTGTCCCTGCTCACACTGACTGGCACTGTCCCTGCTCACACTGACTGGCACTGTGTCCCCGCTCACACTGACTGGCGCTGTCCCTGCTCACACTGACTGGCACTGTGTCCCTGCTCACACTGACTAAAACTGTGCCTGCTCACACTGACTGGCACAGTGTTCCTGCTCACACTGACTGGCACTGTCCCTGCTCACACTGACTGGCACTGTCCCTGCTCACACTGACTGGCACTGTGTCCCCGCTTGCACTGACTGGCACTGTCCCTGCTCACACTGACTGGCACTGTGTCCCAGCTCACACTGACTGGCACTGTGCCCCCGCGCACACTGACTGGCACTGTTTCCCTGCTCACACTGACTGGCACTGTCCCAGCTCACACTGACTGGATCTGTGTCTGGTCACACTGACTGGCACTGTGTCCCTGCTCACACTGACTGGCACAGTGTCCCTGCTCACAGTGACTGGCACTGTTCCTGCTCACACTGACTGGCATTGACCTTGCTCACACTGAATGGCACTGTGTCCCTGCTCACACTGACTGGCACTGTGTCCCCGCTCACACTGACTGGCACTGTGTCCCTTCTCACAGTGACTGCACTGTCCCAGCTAACACTGACTGGCACCGTCCGTGCTCACACTGACTGGCACTGTGTCCCTTCTCACAGTGACTGCACTGTCCCAGCTAACACTGACTGGCACCGTCCGTGCTCACACTGACTGGCACTGTGTCCCTGCTCACACTGACTGGCACTGTGTCCCTGCTCACACTGACTGGCACTGTGTCCCTGTCACACTGACTGGCACTGCCCCTCCTCACACTGACTGGCACTGACCCTGCTCACACAGAATGGCACTGTGTCCCTGCTCACACTGACTGTCACTGCCCCTGCTCACGCTGACTGGCACTGTGTCCTTGCACACACTGACACTGGCACTGTGTCTGCTCACACTGATTGGCACTGCCCCTGCTCACACTGACTGGCACCGTCCATGCTCACACTGACTGGCACTGTGTCCCTGCTCACACTGACTAAAACTGTGCCTGCTCACACTGACTGGCACAGTGTTCCTGCTCACACTGACTGGCACTGTCCCTGCTCACACTGACTGGCACTGTCCCTGCTCACACTGACTAGCACTGTGTCCCCGCTCACACTGACTGGCGCTGTCCCTGCTCACACTGACTGGCACTGTGTCCCTGCTCACACTGACTAAAACTGTGCCTGCTCACACTGACTGGCACAGTGTTCCTGCTCTCACTGACTGGCACTGTCCCTGCTCACACTGACTGGCACTGTCCCTGCTCACACTGACTGGCACTGTGTCCCCGCTTGCACTGACTGGCACTGTCCCTGCTCACACTGACTGGCACTGTGTCCCAGCTCACACTGACTGGCACTGTGCCCCCGTGCACAGTGACTGGCACTGTGACCCTGCTCACACTGACTGGCACTGTTTCCCTGCTCACACTGACTGGCACTGTCCCAGCTCACACTGACTGGATCTGTGTCTGGTCACACTGACTGGCACTGTGTCCCTGCTCACACTGACTGGCACAGTGTCCCTGCTCACAGTGACTGGCACTGTTCCTGCTCACACTGACTGGCATTGACCTTGCTCACACTGAATGGCACTGACCCTGCTCACACTGAATGGCACTGTGTCCCTGCTCACACTGACTGGCACCGTGTTCCTTCTCACAGTGACTGCACTGTCCCAGCTAACACTGACTGGTACCGTCCGTGCTCACACTGACTGGCACTCTGTCCCTGCTCACACTGACTGGCACTGTGTCCCTGCTCACACTGACTGGCACTGCCCCTCCTCACACTGACTGGCACTGACCCTGCTCACACTGAATGGCACTGTGTCCCTGCTCACACTGACTGTCACTGCCCCTGCTCACACTGACTGGCACTGCCCCTGCTCACACTGACTGGCACCGTCCCTGCTCACACTGACTGGCACTGCCCCTGCTCACACTGACTGGCACCGTCCCTGCTCACACTGACTGGCACTGTGTCCCTGCTCACACTGACTAAAACTGTGCCTGCTCACACTGACTGGCACAATGTTCCTGCACACACTGACTGGCGCAGTCCCTGCTCACACTGACTGGCACTGTCCCTGCTCACACTGACTGGCACTGTGTCCCCGCTTGCACTGACTGGCACTGTCCCTGCTCACACTGACTGGCACTGTGTCCCAGCTCACACTGACTGGCACTGTGCCCCCACGCACAGTGACTGGCACTGTGCCCCCGCGCACAGTGACTGGCACTGTGACCCTGCTCACACTGACTGGCACTGTTTCCCTGCTCACACTGACTGGCACTGTCCCAGCTCACACTGACTGGATCTGTGTCTGGTCACACTGACTGGCACTGTGTCCCTGCTCACACTGACTGGCACTGTGTCCCTGCTCACAGTGACTGGCACTGTTCCTGCACACACAGACTGGCACTGTCCCTGCTCACACTGACTGGCACTGTGTCCCCGCTCACACTGACTGGCGCTGTCCCTGCTCACACTGACTGGCACTGTCCCTGCTCACACTGACTGGCACTGTGTCCCCGCTCACACTGACTGGCGCTGTCCCTGCTCACACTGACTGGCACTGTGTCCCTGCTCACACTGACTAAAACTGTGCCTGCTCACACTGACTGGCACAGTGTTCCTGCTCACACTGACTGGCACTGTCCCTGCTCACACTGACTGGCACTGTCCCTGCTCACACTGACTGGCACTGTGTCCCCGCTTGCACTGACTGGCACTGTCCCTGCTCACACTGACTGGCACTGTGTCCCAGCTCACACTGACTGGCACTGACCCTGCTCACACAGAATGGCACTGTGTCCCTGCTCACACTGACTGTCACTGCCCCTGCTCACGCTGACTGGCACTGTGTCCTTGCACACACTGACACTGGCACTGTGTCTGCTCACACTGATTGGCACTGCCCCTGCTCACACTGACTGGCACCGTCCATGCTCACACTGACTGGCACTGTGTCCCTGCTCACACTGACTAAAACTGTGCCTGCTCACACTGACTGGCACAGTGTTCCTGCTCACACTGACTGGCACTGTCCCTGCTCACACTGACTGGCACTGTCCCTGCTCACACTGACTGGCACTGTGTCCCCGCTCACACTGACTGGCGCTGTCCCTGCTCACACTGACTGGCACTGTGTCCCTGCTCACACTGACTAAAACTGTGCCTGCTCACACTGACTGGCACAGTGTTCCTGCTCACACTGACTGGCACTGTCCCTGCTCACACTGACTGGCACTGTCCCTGCTCACACTGACTGGCACTGTGTCCCCGCTTGCACTGACTGGCACTGTCCCTGCTCACACTGACTGGCACTGTGTCCCAGCTCACACTGACTGGCACTGTGCCCCCGTGCACAGTGACTGGCACTGTGACCCTGCTCACACTGACTGGCACTGTTTCCCTGCTCACACTGACTGGCACTGTCCCAGCTCACACTGACTGGATCTGTGTCTGGTCACACTGACTGGCACTGTGTCCCTGCTCACACTGACTGGCACAGTGTCCCTGCTCACAGTGACTGGCACTGTTCCTGCTCACACTGACTGGCATTGACCTTGCTCACACTGAATGGCACTGACCCTGCTCACACTGAATGGCACTGTGTCCCTGCTCACACTGACTGGCACCGTGTTCCTTCTCACAGTGACTGCACTGTCCCAGCTAACACTGACTGGTACCGTCCGTGCTCACACTGACTGGCACTCTGTCCCTGCTCACACTGACTGGCACTGTGTCCCTGCTCACACTGACTGGCACTGCCCCTCCTCACACTGACTGGCACTGACCCTGCTCACACTGAATGGCACTGTGTCCCTGCTCACACTGACTGTCACTGCCCCTGCTCACACTGACTGGCACTGCCCCTGCTCACACTGACTGGCACCGTCCCTGCTCACACTGACTGGCGCTGCCCCTGCTCACACTGACTGGCACCGTCCCTGCTCACACTGACTGGCACTGTGTCCCTGCTCACACTGACTAAAACTGTGCCTGCTCACACTGACTGGCACAATGTTCCTGCACACACTGACTGGCGCTGTCCCTGCTCACACTGACTGGCACTGTCCCTGCTCACACTGACTGGCACTGTGTCCCCGCTTGCACTGACTGGCACTGTCCCTGCTCACACTGACTGGCACTGTGTCCCAGCTCACACTGACTGGCACTGTGCCCCCACGCACAGTGACTGGCACTGTGCCCCCGCGCACAGTGACTGGCACTGTGACCCTGCTCACACTGACTGGCACTGTTTCCCTGCTCACACTGACTGGCACTGTCCCAGCTCACACTGACTGGATCTGTGTCTGGTCACACTGACTGGCACTGTGTCCCTGCTCACACTGACTGGCACTGTGTCCCTGCTCACAGTGACTGGCACTGTTCCTGCACACACAGACTGACATTGACCTTGCTCACACTGACTGGCACTGTGTCCCTGCTCACTCTGACTGGCACTGCCCCTGCTCACACTGACTGGCACTGTGTCCCTGCTCACAGTGACTGGCACTGTGTCCCTGCTCACACTGACTGGCACTGACCCTGCTCACACTGAATGGCACTGTGTCCCTGCTCACACTGACTGGCACTGTGTCCCCGCTCACACTTACTGGCACTGTGTCCCTTCTCACAATGACTGGCACTGACCCTGCTCACACTGAATGGCACTGTGTCCCTGCTCACACTGACTGTCACTGCCCCTGCTCACACTGACTGGCACTGCCCCTGCTCACACTGTCTGGCACTGTGTCTGCTCACACTGACTGGCACTGCCCCTGCTCACACTGACTGGCACCGTCCCTGCTCACACTGACTTGCACTGTTTCCCTGATCACACTGACTGTCACTGCCCCTGCTCACACTGACTGGCACTGTTTCCCTACTCACACTGACTGGCACCGTCCCTGCTCACACTGACTGGCATTGTGTCCCTGGTCACACTGACTGGCACTGTCTCCCTGCTCACATTGACTGGCGCTGTCCCTGTTCACACTGAATGGCACTGTCACTGCTCACACTGACTGGCACTGTGTTCCTGCTCACACTGACTGGCACTGTGTCTGCTCACACTGACTGGCACTGTGTCCCTGCTAACACTGACTGGCACTGTGTCTGCTCACACTGACTGGCACTGTTTCCCTACTCACACTGACTGGCACCTTCCCTGCTCACACTGAATGGCATTGTGTCCATGCTCACACTGACTGACACTGCCCCTGCTCACACTGACTGGCACTGCCCCTGCTCACACTGAATGGCACTGTGTCCCTGCTCATACTGACTGGCACTGTGTCCCCGCTCACACTGACTGGCACTGTGTCCCTTCTCACAGTGACTGCACTGTCCCAGCTAACACTGACTGGCACCGTCCATGCTCACACTGACTGGCACCGTCCCTGCTCACACTGACTGGCATTGTGTCCCTGGTCACACTGACTGGCACTGTTTCCCTGCTCACATTGACTGGCACTGTCCCTGTTCACACTGAATGGCACTGCCCCTGCTCACACTGACTGGCACTGCCCCTGCTCACACTGTCTCGCACTGTGTCTGCTCACACTGACTGGCATTGCCCCTGCTCACACTGACTGGCACCGTCCCTGCTCACACTGACTGGCACTGTTTCCCTGCTCACACTGACTGTCACTGCCCCTGCTCACACTGACTGGCACTGTTTCCCTACTCACACTGACTGTCACTGTCCCTGCTCACACTGACTGGCACTGTGTTCCTGCTCACACTGACTGGCACTGTGTCTGCTCACACTGACTGGCACTGTGTCCCTGCTCACACTGACTGGCACTGTGTCTGCTCACACTGACTGGCACTGTTTCCCTACTCACACTGACTGGCACCGTCCCTGATCACACTGAATGGCATTGTGTCCATGCTCACACTGACTGGCACTGTTTCCCTGCTCACATTGACTGGCACTGTCCCTGTTCACACTGAATGGCACTGTCACTGCTCACACTGACTGTCACTGTCCCTGCTCACACTGACTGGCACTGTGTTCCTGCTCACACTGACTGGCACTGTGTCTGCTCACACTGACTGGCACTGTGTCCCTGCTCACACTGACTGGCACTGTGTCTGCTCACACTGACTGGCACAGTGTTCCTGCTCACACTGACTGGCACTGTCCCTGCTCACACTGAGTGGCACTGTGTCCCTGCTCACACTGACTGGCACTGTGTCCCTGCTAACACTGACTGGCACTGCTCCTCCTCACACTGACTGGCACTGACCCTGCTCACACTGAATGGCACTGTGTCCCTGCTCACACTGACTGGCACTGTGTCCCAGCTAACACTGACTGGCACCGTCCGTGCTCACACTGACTGGCACTGTATCCCTGCTCACATTGACTGGCACTGTCCCTGTTCACACTGAATGGCACTGTCACTGCTCACACTGACTGTCACTGTCCCTGCTCACACTGACTGGCACTGTGTTCCTGCTCACACTGACTGGCACTGTGTCTGCTCACACTGACTGGCACTGTGTCCCAGCTAACACTGACTGGCACCGTCCGTGCTCACACTGACTGGCACTGTATCCCTGCTCACACTGACTGGCACTGTGTCCCTGCTCACACTGACTGGCACTGCTCCTCCTCACACTGACTGGCACTGACCCTGCTCACACTGAATGGCACTGTGTCCCAGCTCACACTGACTGGCACTGACCCTGCTCACACTGTCGGGCACTGCCCCTGCTCACACTGACTGGCACTGTCCCTGCTCACACTGAATGGCACTGTGTCTGCTCACACTGACTGGCACTGCCCCTGCTCACACTGACTGGCACTGTATCCCTGCTCACACTGACTGGCACTGTGTCCCTGCTCACACTGGCTGGCACTGCTCCTCCTCACACTGACTGGCACTGACCCTGCTCACACTGAATGGCACTGTGTCCCAGCTCACACTGACTGGCACTGACCCTGCTCACACTGTCGGGCACTGCCCCTGCTCACACTGACTGGCACTGTCCCTGCTCACACTGAATGGCACTGTGTCTGCTCACACTGACTGGCACTGCCCCTGCTCACACTGACTGGCACCGGCCCTGCTCACACTGACTGGCACTGTGTCCCTGCTCACACTGACTGGCACTGTGTCCCCGCTCACACTGACTGGCACTGTGTCCCTGCTCACATTGACTGGCACTGTGTCCCTGCTCACACTGACTGGCACTGCCCCTCCTCACACTGACTGGCACTGACCCTGCTCACACTGAATGGCACTGTGTCCCTGCTCACACTGACTGGCACTGTGTCTGCTCACACTGACTGGCACTGCCCCTGCTCACACTGACTGGCACCGTCCCTGCTCACACTGACTGGCACTGTTTCCCTGCTCACACTGACTGGCACTGCCCCTGCTCACACTGACTGGCACCGTCCCTGCTCACACTGACTGGCACTGTGTCCTGCTCACACTGACTAAAACTGTGCCTGCTCACACTGACTGGCGGTGTCCCTGCTCACACTGACTGGCACTGTCCCTGCTCACACTGACTGGCACTGTGTCCCCGCTTGCACTGACTGGCATTGTCCCTGCTCACACTGACTGGCACTGTGTCCCAGCTCACACTGACTGGCACTGTGTCCCCGCTTGCACTGACTGGCACTGTCCCTGCTCACACTGACTGGCACTGTGTCCCAGCTCACACTGACTGGCACTGTGCCCCCGCGCACAGTGACTGACACTGTGCCCCCGCGCACAGTGACTGGCACTGTGACCCTGCTCACACTGACTGGCACTGTTTCCCTGCTCACACTGACTGGCACTGTCCCAGCTCACACTGACTGGATCTGTGTCTGGTCACACTGACTGGCACTGTGTCCCTGCTCACACTGACTGGCACTGTGTCCCTGCTCACAGTGACTGGCACTGTTCCTGCACACACTGACTGGCATTGACCTTGCTCACACTGAATGGCACTGTGTCCCTGCTCACACTGACTGTCACTGCCCCTGCTCACACTGACTGGCACTGTGTCCCTGCTCACTCTGACTGGCACTGCCCCTGCTCACACTGACTGGCACTGTGTCCCTGCTCACAGTGACTGGCACTGTGTCCATGCTCACACTGACTGGCACTGACCCTGCTCACACTGAATGGCACTGTGTCCCTGCTCACACTTACTGGCACTGTGTCCCTTCTCACAGTGACTGGCACTGACACTGCTCACACTGAATGGCACTGTGTCCCTGCTCACACTGACTGTCACTGCCCCTGCTCACACTGACTGGCACTGCCCCTGCTCACACTGTCTGGCACTGTGTCTGCTCACACTGACTGGCACTGCCCCTGCTCACACTGACTGGCACCGTCCCTGCTCACACTGACTTGCACTGTTTCCCTGATCACACTGACTGTCACTGCCCCTGCTCACACTGACTGGCACTGTTTCCCTACTCACACTGACTGGCACCGTCCCTGCTCACACTGACTGGCATTGTGTCCCTGGTCACACTGACTGGCACTGTGTCCCTGCTCACATTGACTGGCGCTGTCCCTGTTCACACTGAATGGCACTGTCACTGCTCACACTGACTGGCACTGTGTTCCTGCTCACACTGACTGGCACTGTGTCTGCTCACACTGACTGGCACTGTGTCCCTGCTCACACTGACTGGCACTGCCCCTGCTCACACTGACTGGCACTGTGTCCCTGCTCACACTGAATGGCACTGTGTCCCTGCTCACACTGACTGGCACTGTGTTCCTGCTCACACTGACTGACACTGCCCCTGCTCACACTGACTGGCAGTGACCCTGCTCACACTGACTGGCACTGTGTCCCTGCTCACACTGAATGGCACTGTGTCCCTGCTCACACTGACTGGCACTGTGTCCCTGCTCACACTGACTGGCACTGTGTCCTCGCTCGCACTGACTGGCACTGTGTCCCTTCTCACAGTGACTGCACTGTCCCAGCTAACACTGATTGGCACCGTCCGTGCTCACACTGACTGGCACTGTGTCCCTGCTCACACTGACTTGCACTGTGTCCCTGCTCACACTGACTGGCACTGCCCCTCCTCACACTGACTGGCACTGACCCTGCTCACACTGAATGGCACTGTGTCCCTGCTCACACTGACACTGGCACTGTGTCTGCTCACACTGACTGGCACTGCCCCTGCTCACACTGACTGGCACCGTCCCTGCTCACACTGACTGGCACTGTGTCCCTGCTCACACTGACTAAAACTGTGCCTGCTCACAATGACTGGCACAGTGTTCCTGCTCACACTGACTGGCACTGTCCCTGCTCACACTGCCTGGCACTGTCCCTGCTCACACTGACTGGCATTGTGTCCCCGCTTGCACTGACTGGCACTGTCCCTGCTCACACTGACTGGCACTATGTCCCAGCTCACACTGACTGGCACTGTGCCCCCGCGCACAGTGACTGGCACTGTGACCCTGCTCACACTGACTGGCACTGTTTCCCTGCTCACACTGACTGGCACTGTCCCAGCTCACACTGACTGGATCTGTGTCTGGTCACACTGACTGGCACTGTGTCCCTGCTCACACTGACTGGCACTGTGTCCCTGCTCACTGTGACTGGCACTGTTCCTGCTCACACTGACTGGCATTGACCTTGCTCACACTGACTGGCACTGTGTCCCTGCTCACTCTGACTGGCACTGCCCCTGCTCACACTGACTGGCACTGACCCTGCTCACACTGAATGGCACTGTGTCCCTGCTCACACTGACTGGCACTGTGTCCCCGCACACATTGACTGGCACTGTGTCCCTTCTCACAGTGACTGCACTGTCCCAGCTAACACTGACTGGTACAATCCGTGCTCACACTGACTGGCACTGTGTCCCTGCTCACACTTACTGGCATTGACCTTGCTCACACTGAATGGCACTGTGTCCCTGCTCACACTGACTGTCACTGCCCCTGCTCACACTGACTGGCACCGTCCCTGCTCACACTGACTGGCACTGTGTCCTTGCTCACACTGACTGGCACTGTGCCTGCTCACACTGACTGGCACTGTGTCCCTGCTCACACTGACTGGCACTGTGTCTGCTCACACTGACTGGCACAGTGTTCCTGCTCACACTGACTGGCACTGTCCCTGCTCACACTGACTGGCACTGCATTCCCGCTCACACTGACTGGCACTGTGTCCCAGCTCACACTGACTGGCACTGTGCCCCCACGCACAGTGACTGGCACTGTGACCCTGCTCACACTGACTGGCACTGTTTCCCTGCTCACACTGACTGGCACTGTCCCAGCTCACACTGACTGGATCTGTGTCTGGTCACACTGACTGGCACTGTGTCCCTGCTCACACTGACTGGCACTGTGTCCCTGCTCACACTGACTGGCACTGTGTCCCTGCTCACACTGACTGGCATTGACCCTGCTCACACTGAATGGCACTGTGTCCCTGCTTACACTGACTGTCACTGCCCCTGCTCACACTGACTGGCACTGTGTCCCTGCTCACACTGACTGGCACTGTGTCCCTGCTCACAGTGACTGGCACTGTTCCAGCTCACACTGAATGGCATTGACCTTGCTCACACTGAATGGCACTGTGTCCCTGCTCACACTGACTGTCACTGCCCCTGCTCACACTGACTGGCACTGCGCCCTGCTCACACTGACTGGCACTGTGTCTGCTCACACTGACTGGCACTGTGTCCCTGCTCACACTGACTGGCATTGTGTCTGCTCACACTGACTGGCACAGTGTTCCTGCTCACACTGACTGGCACTGTCGCTGCTCACACTGACTGGCACTGTGTCCTTGCTCACACTGACTGGCACTGTTCCTGCTCACACTGACTGGCACTGTGTCTGCTCACACTGACTGGCACTGTGACCCTGCTCACACTGACTGGCACAGTGTTCCTGCTCACACTGACTGGCACGGTCCCTGCTCACACTGACTAGCACTGCATCCCCGCTCACACTGACTGGCACTGTGTCCCAGCTCACACTGACTGGCACTGTGCCCCCACGCACAGTGACTGGCACTATGACCCTGCTCACACTGTCTGGCACTGTGTCCCTGCTCACACTGACTGGCACTGTGTCCCCGCACACATTGACTGGCACTGTGTCCCTTCTCACAGTGACTGCACTGTCCCAGCTAACACTGACTGGTACAATCCGTGCTCACACTGACTGGCACTGTGTCCCTGCTCACACTTACTGGCATTGACCTTGCTCACACTGAATGGCACTGTGTCCCTGCTCACACTGACTGGCACTGTTTCCCTGCTCATACTGACTGGCACTGTCCCAGCTCACACTGACTGGATCTGTGTCTGGTCACACTGACTGGCACTGTGTCCCTGCTCACACTGACTGGCACTGTGTCCCTGCTCACACTGACTGGCATTGACCCTGCTCACACTGAATGGCACTGTGTCCCTGCTTACACTGACTGTCACTGCCCCTGCTCACACTGACTGGCACTGTGTCCCTGCTCACACTGACTGGCACTGTGTCTCTGCTCACAGTGACTGGCACTGTTCCTGCTCACACTGAATGGCATTGACCTTGCTCACACTGAATGGCACTGTGTCCCTGCTCACAGTGACTGGCACTGTTCCTGCTCACACTGAATGGCATTGACCTTGCTCACACTGACTGGCACTGTGTCCCTGCTCACACTGACTGGCACTGCCCCTGCTCACACTGACTGGCACTGTGTCCCTGCTCACACTGACTGGCACTGTCCCTGCTCACACTGACTGGCACTGTGTCCCTGCTCACACTGACTGGCACTGTGCCCCTGCTCACACTGACTGGCACTGACCCTGCTCACACTGACTGGCACTGTGTCCCTGCTCACACTGACTGGCACTGTGTCCCCGCACACACTGACTGGCACTGTGTCCCCGCTCACACTGACTGGCACTGTGTCCCTTCTCACAGTGACTGCACTGTCCCAGCTAACACTGACTGGTACCGTCCGTGCTCACACTGACTGGCACTGTGTCCCTGCTCACACTGACTGGCACTGCCCCTGCTCACACTGACTGGCACTGTGTCCCTTCTCACAGCGACTGGCACTGTGTCCCTGCTCACAGTGACTGGCACTGTCCCTGCTCACACTGACTGGCACTGTCCCTGCTCACACTGACTGGCACTGTGTCCCTGCTCACACTGACTGGCACTGTCTCCCTTCTCACAGCGACTGGCACTATGTCCCTGCTCACACTGACTGACACTGACCCTGCTCACACTGACTGGCACTGTCTCCCTTCTCACAGCGACTGGCACTATGTCCCTGCTCACACTGACTGACACTGACCCTGCTCACACTGAATGGCACTGTGTCCCTGCTCACACTGACTGGCACTGTGTCCCTGCTCACACTGACTGGCATTGTGTCCCTGCTCACACTGACGAGCACTGTCCCTGCTCACACTGACTGGCATTGCGTCCCTGCTCACACTGACTGGCACTGTTTCCCTGCTCACACTGACTGGCACTGTGTCCCTGCTCACACTGACTGGCACTGACCCTGCTCACACTGAATGGCACTGTGTCCCCGCTCACACTGACTGGCACTGTGTCCCTTCTCACAGTGACTGTTGTGTCCCTGCTCACACTGACTGGCACTGTCCGTGCTCACACTGACTGGCACTGTGTCCCTGCTTACACTGACTGGCACTGCCCCTGCTCACACTGACTGGCACTGTGGCCCTGCTCACACTGACTGGCACTGACCCTGCTCACACTGAATGGCACTGTGCCCTGCTCACACTGACTGGCACTGTGCCCCTGCTCACACTGACTGGCACTGCCCCTGCTCACACTGTCTGGCACTGCGTCCCCGGTCACACTGACTGGCACTGTGTCCCAGCTCACACTGACTGGCACTGTTTACCTGCTAACACTGACTGGCACTGTGCCTTCTCACACTGATTGGCACTGACACTGCTCACACTTACTGGCACTGTCCCCTGCACACACTGACTGGCACTGTGCCCCTGCTCACACTGACTGGCACTGTTTCCCTGCTCACACTGTCTGGCACTGCCCCTGCTCACACTGACTGGCATTGTCCCTGCTCACACTGACTGGCACTGTGTCTGCACACACTGACTGGCACTGCCCCTACTCACACTGACTGGCACTGGCCCTGCTCACACTGACTGGCATTGTGTCCCTGGTCACACTGACTGTCAATGCGTCTGCTCACACTGACTGGCACTGTCCCTGCTCACACTGACTGGCATTGTGTCCCTGCTCACACTGACTAGCACTGTCCCAGCTCACACTGACTGGCATTGCGTCCCTGCTCACACTGACTGGCACTGTCCCTGCTCACACTGTCTGGCACTGTGTCCCCGCTCACACTGACTGGCACTGTGTCCCTTCTCACAGTGACTGCAGTGTCCCTGCTCACACTGACTGGCACTGTCCGTGCTCACACTGACTGGCACTGTGTCCCTGCTCACACTGACTGGCACTGCCCCTGCTCACACTGACTGGCACTGCGTCCCCGGTCACACTGACTGGCACTGTGTCCCAGCTCACACTGACTGGCACTGTTTACCTGCTCACACTGACTGGCACTGTCCCTGCTCACACTGATTGGCACTGCTCACAATGACTGGCACTGTCCCCTGCACACACTGACTGGCACTGCGCCCCTGCTCACACTGACTGGCACTGTGACTGCTCACACTGACTGGCACTGTGTCCCTGCTCACACTGACTGGCATTGTGTCTGCTCACACTGACTGGCACAGTGTTCCTGCTCACACTGACTGGCACTGTCGCTGCTCACACTGACTGGCACTGTGTCCTTGCTCACACTGACTGGCACTGTTCCTGCTCACACTGACTGGCACTGTGTCTGCTCACACTGACTGGCACTGTGACCTTGCTCACACTGACTGGCACACTGTTCCTGCTCACACTGACTTGCACGGTCCCTGCTCACACTGACTGGCATTGCATCCCCGCTCACACTGAATGGCACTGTGTCCCTGCTCACACTGACTGGCACTGTGTCCCCGCACACACTGACTGGCACTGTGTCCCTTCTCACAGTGACTGCACTGTCCCAGCTAACACTGACTGGTACCGTCCGTGCTCACACTGACTGGCACTGTGTCCCTGCTCACACTGACTGGCACTGTGTCCCTGCTCACACTGACTGGCACTGTGTCCCTGCTCACACTGACTGGCACTGCCCCTCCTCACACTGACTGGCACTGACCCTGCTCACACTGAATGGCAATGTGTCCCTGCTCACACTGACTGTCACTGCCCCTGCTCACACTGACTGGCACTGCCCCTGCTCACACTGTCTGGCACTGTGTCCCTGCTCACACTGACTGTCACTGCCCCTGCTCACACTGACTGGCACTGCCCCTGCTCACACTGACTGGCACTGCCCCTGCTCACACTGACTGGCACTCTGTCCCTGCTCACAGTGACTGGCACTGTCCCTGCTCACACTGACTGGCACTGTGTCCCTGCTCACACTGACTGGCACTGTGCCCCTGCTCACACTGACTGGCACTGCCCCTGCTCACACTGAATGGCACTGTGTCCCTGCTCACACTGACTGGCACTGTGTCCCTGCTCACACTGACTGGCATTGTGTCCCTGCTCACACTGACGAGCACTGTCCCTGCTCACACTGACTGGCATTGCGTCCCTGCTCACACTGACTGGCACTGCCCCTGCTCACACTGTCTGGCACTGTGTCCCTGCTCACACTGACTGGCACTGACCCTGCTCACACTGAATGGCACTGTGTCCCCGCTCACACTGACTGGCACTGACCCTGCTCACACTGAATGGCACTGTGTCCCCGCTCACACTGACTGGCACTGTGTCCCTTCTCACAGTGACTGCTGTGTCCCTGCTCACACTGACTGGCACTGCCCGTGCTCACACTGACTGGCACTGTGTCCCTGCTTACACTGACTGGCACTGCCCCTGTTCACACTGACTGGCACTGACTCTGCTCACACTGACTGGCACTGTGGCCCTGCTCACACTGACTGGCACTGACCCTGCTCACACTGAATGGCACTGTGCCCTGCTCACACTGACTGGCACTGTGTCCCTGCTCACACTGACTGGCACTGCCCCTGCTCACACTGTCTGGCACTGCGTCCCCGGTCACACTGACTGGCACTGTGTCCCAGCTCACACTGACTGGCACTGTTTACCTGCTAACACTGACTGGCACTGTGCCTTCTCACACTGATTGGCACTGGCACTGCTCACACTTACTGGCACTGTCCCCTGCACACACTGACTGGCACTGTGCCCCTGCTCACACTGACTGGCACTGTTTCCCTGCTCACTCTGTCTGGCACTGCCCCTGCTCACACTGACTGGCATTGTCCCTGCTCACACTGACTGGCACTGTGTCTGCACACACTGACTGGCACTGCCCCTACTCACACTGACTGGCACCGGCCCTGCTCACACTGACTGACATTGTGTCCCTGGTCACACTGACTGTCAATGCGTCTGCTCACACTGACTGGCACTGCCCCTGCTCACACTGACTGGCATTGTGTCCCTGCTCACACTGACTGGCACTGCCCCTGCTCACACTGACTGGCACTGACTCTGCTCACACTGACTGGCACTGTCCCAGCTAACACTGACTGGTACCGTCCGTGCTCACACTGACTGGCACTGTGTCCATTCTCACAGTGACTGCTGTGTCCCAGCTCACACTGACTGGCATTGCGTCCCTGCTCACACTGACTGGCACTGTCCCTGCTCACACTGTCTGGCACTGTGTCCCCGCTCACACTGACTGGCACTGTGTCCCTTCTCACAGTGACTGCAGTGTCCCTGCTCACACTGACTGGCACTGTCCGTGCTCACACTGACTGGCACTGTGTCCCTGCTCACACTGACTGGCACTGCCCCTGCTCACACTGACTGGCACTGACTCTGCTCACACTGACTGGCACTGTGGCCCTGCCCACACTGACTGGCACTGTCCCTGCTCACACTGACTGGCACTGACCCTGCTCAAACTGAATGGCACTGTGCCCTGCTCATACTGACTGGCACTGTGTCCCTGCTCACACTGACTGGCACTGCCCCTGCTCACACTGACTGGCACTGCGTCCCCGGTCACACTGACGGGCACTGTGTCCCAGCTCACACTGACTGGCACTGTTTACCTGCTCACACTGACTGGCACTGTCCCTGCTCACACTGATTGGCACTGCTCACAATGACTGGCACTGTCCCCTGCACACACTGACTGGCACTGCGCCCCTGCTCACACTGACTGGCACTGTGACTGCTCACACTGACTGGCACTGTGTCCCTGCTCACACTGACTGGCATTGTGTCTGCTCACACTGACTGGCACAGTGTTCCTGCTCACACTGACTGGCACTGTCGCTGCTCACACTGACTGGCATAGTGTCCTTGCTCACACTGACTGGCACTGTTCCTGCTCACACTGACTGGCACTGTGTCTGCTCACACTGACTGGCACTGTGACCCTGCTCACACTGACTGGCACAGTGTTCCTGCTCACACTGACTGGCACGGTCCCTGCTCACACTGACTGGCACTGCATCCCCGCTCACACTGACTGGCACTGTGTCCCAGCTCACACTGACTGGCACTGTGCCCCCACGCACAGTGACTGGCACGATGACCCTGCTCACACTGACTGGCACTGTTTCCCTGCTCACACTGACAGGCACTGTCCCAGCTCACACTGACTGGATCTGTGTCTGGTCACACTGACTGGCACTGTGTCCCTGCTCACACTGACTGGCACTGTGTCCCTGCTCACACTGACTGGCACTGTGTCCCTGCTCACACTGACTGGCATTGACCCTGCTCACACTGAATGGCACTGTGTCCCTGCTCACACTGACTGGCACTGTGTCCCTTCTCACAGTGACTGCTGTGTCCCAGCTCACACTGACTGGCTTTGCGTCCCTGCTCACACTGACTGGCACTGTCCCTGCTCACACTGTCTGGCACTGTGTCCCCGCTGACACTGACTGGCACTGTGTCCCTTCTCACAGTGACTGCAGTGTCCCTGCTCACACTGACTGGCACTGTCCGTGCTCACACTGACTGGCACTGTGTCCCTGCTCACACTGACTGTCAATGCCCCTGCTCACACTGACTGGCACTGACTCTGCTCACACTGACTGGCACTGTGGCCCTGCCCACACTGACTGGCACTGTCCCTGCTCACACTGACTGGCACTGACCCTGCTCACACTGAATGGCACTGTGCCCTGCTCATACTGACTGGCACTGTGTCCCTGCTCACACTGACTGGCATTGCCCCTGCTCACACTGACTGGCACTGCGTCCCCGGTCACACTGAATGGCACTGTGTCCCAGCTCACACTGACTGGCACTGTTTACCTGCTCACACTGACTGGCACTGTCCCTGCTCACACTGATTGGCACTGCTCACAATGACTGGCACTGTCCCCTGCACACACTGACTGGCACAGTGTTCCTGCTCACACTGACTGGCACTGTGTCCCTGCTCACACTGACTGGCATTGACCCTGCTCACACTGAATGGCACTGTGTCCCTGCTCACACTGACTGTCACTGCCCCTACTCACACTGACTGGCACTGTGTCCCTGCTCACACTGACTGGCACTGCCCCTGCTCACACTGACTGGCACTGTGTCCCTGCTCACACTGAATGGCACTGTGTCCCTGCTCACACTGACTGGCACTGTGTTCCTGCTCACACTGACTGACACTGCCCCTGCTCACACTGACTGGCACTGACCCTGCTCACACTGAATGGCACTGTGTCCCTGCTCACACTGACTGGCACTGTGTCCTCGCTCGCACTGACTGGCACTGTGTCCCTTCTCACAGTGACTGCACTGTCCCAGCTAACACTGACTGGCACCATCCGTGCTCACACTGACTGGCACTGTGTCCCTGCTCACACTGACTTGCACTGTGTCCCTGCTCACACTGACTGGCACTGCCCCTCCTCACACTGACTGGCACTGACCCTGCTCACACTGAATGGCACTGTGTCCCTGCTCACACGAACACTGGCACTGTGTCTGCTCACACCGACTGGCACTGCCCCTGCTCACACTGACTGGCACCGTCCCTGCTCACACTGACTGGCACAGTGTTCCTGCTCACACTGACTGGCACTGTCCCTGCTCACACTGCCTGGCACTGTCCCTGCTCACACTGACTGGCATTGTGTCCCCGCTTGCACTGACTGGCACTGTCCCTGCTCACACTGACTGGCACTGTGCCCCTGCGCACAGTGACTGGCACTGTGACCCTGCTCACACTGACTGGCACTGTTTCCCTGCTCACACTGACTGGCACTGTCCCAGCTCACACTGACTGGATCTGTGTCTGGTCACACTGACTGGCACTGTGTCCCTGCTCACACTGACTGGCACTGTGTCCCTGCTCACTGTGACTGGCACTGTTCCTGCTCACACTGACTGGCATTGACCTTGCTCACACTGAATGGCACTGTGTCCCTGCTCACACTGACTGTCACTGCCCCTGCTCACACTGACTGGCACTGTGTCCCTGCTCACTCTGACTGGCACTGCCCCTGCTCACACTGACTGGCACTGACCCTGCTCACACTGAATGGCACTGTGTCCCTGCTCACACTGACTGGCACTGTGTCCCCGCACACATTGACTGGCACTGTGTCCCTTCTCACAGTGACTGCACTGTCCCAGCTAACACTGACTGGTACAATCCGTGCTCACACTGACTGGCACTGTGTCCCTGCTCACACTTCATGGCATTGACCTTGCTCACACTGAATGGCACTGTGTCCCTGCTCACACTGACTGTCACTGCCCCTGCTCACACTGACTGGCACCGTCCCTGCTCACACTGACTGGCACTGTGTCCTTGCTCACACTGACTGGCACTGTGCCTGCTCACACTGACTGGCACTGTGTCCCTGCTCACACTGACTGGCACTGACTCTGCTCACACTGACTGGCACAGTGTTCCTGCTCACACTGACTGGCACTGTCCCTGCTCACACTGACTGGCACTGCATTCCCGCTCACACTGACTGGCACTGTGTCCCAGCTCACACTGACTGGCACTGTGCCCCCACGCACAGTGACTGGCACTGTGACCCTGCTCACACTGACTGGCACTGTTTCCCTGCTCACACTGACTGGCACTGTCCCAGCTCACACTGACTGGATCTGTGTCTGGTCACACTGACTGGCACTGTGTCCCTGCTCACACTGACTGGCACTGTGTCCCTGCTCACACTGACTGGCACTGTGTCCCTGCTCACACTGACTGGCATTGACCCTGCTCACACTGAATGGCACTGTGTCCCTGCTTACACTGACTGTCACTGCCCCTGCTCACACTGACTGGCACTGTGTCCCTGCTCACACTGACTGGCACTGTGTCCCTGCTCACAGTGACTGGCACTGTTCCTGCTCACACTGAATGGCATTGACCTTGCTCACACTGAATGGCACTGTGTCCCTGCTCACACTGACTGTCACTGCCCCTGCTCACACTGACTGGCACTGTGTCCCTGCTCACACTGACTGGCACTGCCCCTGCTCACACTGACTGGCACTGTGTCCCTTCTCACAGTGACTGGCACTATGTCCCTGCTCACACTGACTGACACTGCCCCTGCTCACACTGACTGGCACTGACCCTGCTCACACTGAATGGCACTGTGTCCCTGCTCACACTGACTGGCACTGTGTCCCCGCACACACTGACTGGCACTGTGTCCCTTCTCACAGTGACTGCACTGTCCCAGCTAACACTGACTGGTACCGTCCGTGCTCACACTGACTGGCACTGTGTCCCTTCTCACAGTGACTGCTGTGTCCCAGCTCACACTGACTGGCATTGCGTCCCTGCTCACACTGACTGGCACTGTCCCTGCTCACACTGTCTGGCACTGTGTCCCCGCTCACACTGACTGGCACTGTGTCCCTTCTCACAGTGACTGCAGTGTCCCTGCTCACACTGACTGGCACTGTCCGTGCTCACACTGACTGGCACTGTGTCCCTGCTCACACTGACTGGCACTGCCCCTGCTCACACTGACTGGCACTGACTCTGCTCACACTGACTGGCACTGTGGCCCTGCCCACACTGACTGGCACTGTCCCTGCTCACACTGACTGGCACTGACCCTGCTCACACTGAATGGCACTGTGCCCTGCTCATACTGACTGGCACTGTGTCCCTGCTCACACTGACTGGCACTGCCCCTGCTCACACTGACTGGCACTGCGTCCCCGGTCACACTGACTGGCACTGTGTCCCAGCTCACACTGGCTGGCACTGTTTACCTGCTCACACTGACTGGCACTGTCCCTGCTCACACTGATTGGCACTGCTCACAATGACTGGCACTGTCCCCTGCACACACTGACTGGCACTGCGCCCCTGCTCACACTGACTGGCACTGTGTCTGCTCACACTGACTGGCACTGTGTCCCTGCTCACACTGACTGGCATTGTGTCTGCTCACACTGACTGGCACAGTGTTCCTGCTCACACTGACTGGCACTGTCGCTGCTCACACTGACTGGCACTGTGTCCTTGCTCACACTGACTGGCACTGTTCCTGCTCACACTGACTGGCACTGTGTCTGCTCACACTGACTGGCACTGTGACCCTGCTCACACTGACTGGCACAGTGTTCCTGCTCACACTGACTGGCACGGTCCCTGCTCACACTGACTGGCACTGCATCCCCGCTAACACTGACTGGCACTGTGTCCCAGCTCACACTGACTGGCACTGTGCCCCCACGCACAGTGACTGGCACTATGACCCTGCTCACACTGACTGGCACTGTTTCCCTGCTCACACTGACAGGCACTGTCCCAGCTCACACTGACTGGATCTGTGTCTGGTCACACTGACTGGCACTGTGTCCCTGCTCACACTGACTGGCACTGTGTCCGTGCTCACACTGACTGGCACTGTGTCCCTGCTCACACTGACTGGCATTGACCCTGCTCACACTGAATGGCACTGTGTCCCTGCTCACACTGACTGTCACTGCCCCTACTCACACTGACTGGCACTGTGTCCCTGCTCACACTGACTGGCACTGCCCCTGCTCACACTGACTGGCACTGTGTCCCTGCTCACACTGAATGGCACTGTGTCCCTGCTCACACTGACTGGCACTGTGTTCCTGCTCACACTGACTGACACTGCCCCTGCTCACACTGACTGGCACTGACCCTGCTCACACTGAATGGCACTGTGTCCCTGCTCACACTGACTGGCACTGTGTCCTCGCTCGCACTGACTGGCACTGTGTCCCTTCTCACAGTGACTGCACTGTCCCAGCTAACACTGACTGGCACCGTCCGTGCTCACACTGACTGGCACTGTGTCCCTGCTCACACTGACTTGCACTGTGTCCCTGCTCACACTGACTGGCACTGCCCCTCCTCACACTGACTGGCACTGACCCTGCTCACACTGAATGGCACTGTGTCCCTGCTCACACTAACACTGGCACTGTGTCTGCTCACACTGACTGGCACTGCCCCTGCTCACACTGACTGGCACCGTCCCTGCTCACACTGACTGGCACTGTGTCCCTGCTCACACTGCCTAAAACTGTGCCTGCTCACACTGACTGGCACAGTGTTCCTGCTCACACTGACTGGCACTGTCCCTGCTCACACTGCCTGGCACTGTCCCTGCTCACACTGACTGGCATTGTGTCCCCGCTTGCACTGACTGGCACTGTCCCTGCTCACACTGACTGGCACTGTGCCCCTGCGCACAGTGACTGGCACTGCGACCCTGCTCACACTGACTGGCACTGTTTCCCTGCTCACACTGACTGGCACTGTCCCAGCTCACACTGACTGGATCTGTGTCTGGTCACACTGACTGGCACTGTGTCCCTGCTCACACTGACTGGCACTGTGTCCCTGCTCACTGTGACTGGCACTGTTCCTGCTCACACTGACTGGCATTGACCTTGCTCACACTGAATGGCACTGTGTCCCTGCTCACACTGACTGTCACTGCCCCTGCTCACACTGACTGGCACTGTGTCCCTGCTCACTCTGACTGGCACTGCCCCTGCTCACACTGACTGGCACTGACCCTGCTCACACTGAATGGCACTGTGTCCCTGCTCACACTGACTGGCACTGTGTCCCCGCACACATTGACTGGCACTGTGTCCCTTCTCACAGTGACTGCACTGTCCCAGCTAACACTGACTGGTACAATCCGTGCTCACACTGACTGGCACTGTGTCCCTGCTCACACTTACTGGCATTGACCTTGCTCACACTGAATGGCACTGTGTCCCTGCTCACACTGACTGTCACTGCCCCTGCTCACACTGACTGGCACCGTCCCTGCTCACACTGACTGGCACTGTGTCCTTGCTCACACTGACTGGCACTGTGCCTGCTCACACTGACTGGCACTGTGTCCCTGCTCACACTGACTGGCACTGACTCTGCTCACACTGACTGGCACAGTGTTCCTGCTCACACTGACTGGCACTGTCCCTGCTCACACTGACTGGCACTGCATTCCCGCTCACACTGACTGGCACTGTGTCCCAGCTCACACTGACTGGCACTGTGCCCCCACGCACAGTGACTGGCACTGTGACCCTGCTCACACTGACTGGCACTGTTTCCCTGCTCACACTGACTGGCACTGTCCCAGCTCACACTGACTGGATCTGTGTCTGGTCACACTGACTGGCACTGTGTCCCTGCTCACACTGACTGGCACTGTGTCCCTGCTCACACTGACTGGCACTGTGTCCCTGCTCACACTGACTGGCATTGACCCTGCTCACACTGAATGGCACTGTGTCCCTGCTTACACTGACTGTCACTGCCCCTGCTCACACTGACTGGCACTGTGTCCCTGCTCACACTGACTGGCACTGTGTCCCTGCTCACAGTGACTGGCACTGTTCCTGCTCACACTGAATGGCATTGACCTTGATCACACTGAATGGCACTGTGTCCCTGCTCACACTGACTGTCACTGCCCCTGCTCACACTGACTGGCACTGTGTCCCTGCTCACACTGACTGGCACTGCCCCTGCTCACACTGACTGGCACTGTGTCCCTTCTCACAGTGACTGGCACTATGTCCCTGCTCACACTGACTGACACTGCCCCTGCTCACACTGACTGGCACTGTGTCCCCGCACAGACTGACTGGCACTGTGTCCCTGCTCACACTGACTGGCACTGTGTCCCCGCACACACTGACTGGCACTGTGTCCCTTCTCACAGTGACTGCACTGTCCCAGCTAACACTGACTGGTACCGTCCGTGCTCACACTGACTGGCACTGTGTCCCTGCTCACACTGACTGGCACTGCCCCTGCTCACACTGACTGGCACTGCCCCTGCTCACACTGACTGGCACTGTGTCCCTGCTCACACTGACTGGCACTGCCCCTCCTCACACTGACTGGCACTGACCCTGCTCACACTGAATGGCACTGTGTCCCTGCTCACACTGACTGTCACTGCCCCTGCTCACACTGACTGGCACTGCCCCTGCTCACACTGACTGGCACCGTCCCTGCTCACACTGACTGGCACTGTTTCCCTGCTCACACTGACTGTCACTTACCCTGCTCACACTGACTGGCACCGTCCCTGCTCACACTGACTGGCACTGTGTCCCTGCTCACACTGACTAAAACTGTGCCTGCTCACACTGACTGGCACAGTGTTCCTGCTCACACTGACTGGCACTGTGTCTGCTCACACTGACTGGCACAGTGTTCCTGCTCACACTGACTGGCACTGTCGCTGCTCACACTGACTGGCACTGTGTCCCTTCTCACACTGACTGGCACTGTGCCTGCTCACACTGACTGGCACTGCCCCTGCTCACACTGACTGGCACTGTGTCTGCTCACACTGACTGGCACTGTTTCCCTGCTCACACTGACTGTCACTGCCCCTGCTCACACTGACTGGCACCGTCCCTGCTCACACTGACTGGCACTGTGTCCCTGCTCACACTGACTAAAACTGTGCCTGCTCACACTGACTGGCACAGTGTTCCTGCTCACACTGACTGGCACTGTGTCTGCTCACACTGACTGGCACAGTGTTCCTGCTCACACTGACTGGCACAGTCGCTGCTCACACTGACTGGCACTGTGTCCCTTCTCACACTGACTGGCACTGTGCCTGCTCGCACTGAATGGCACTGTGTCCCTGCTCACACTGACTGTCACTGCCCCTACTCACACTGACTGGCACTGTGTCCCTGCTCACACTGACTGGCACTGCCCCTGCTCACACTGACTGGCACTGTGTCCCTGCTCACACTGAATGGCACTGTGTCCCTGCTCACACTGACTGGCACTGTGTTCCTGCTCACACTGACTGACACTGCCCCTGCTCACACTGACTGGCACTGACCCTGCTCACACTGAATGGCACTGTGTCCCTGCTCACACTGACTGGCACTGTGTCCTCGCTCGCACTGACTGGCACTGTGTCCCTTCTCACAGTGACTGCACTGTCCCAGCTAACACTGACTGGCACCGTCCGTGCTCACACTGACTGGCACTGTGTCTCTGCTCACACTGACTTGCACTGTGTCCCTGCTCACACTGACTGGCACTGCCCCTCCTCACACTGACTGGCACTGACCCTGCTCACACTGAATGGCACTGTGTCCCTGCTCACACTGACACTGGCACTGTGTCTGCTCACACTGACTGGCACTGCCCCTGCTCACACTGACTGGCACCGTCCCTGCTCACATTGACTGGCACTGTGTCCCTGCTCACACTGCCTAAAACTGTGCCTGCTCACACTGACTGGCACAGTGTTCCTGCTCACACTGACTGGCACTGTCCCTGCTCACACTGCCTGGCACTGTCCCTGCTCACACTGACTGGCATTGTGTCCCCGCTTGCACTGACTGGCACTGTCCCTGCTCACACTGACTGGCACTGTGTCCCAGCTCACACTGACTGGCACTGTGCCCCTGCGCACAGTGACTGGCACTGTGACCCTGCTCACACTGACTGGCACTGTTTGCCTGCTCACACTGACTGGCACTGTCCCAGCTCACACTGACTGGATCTGTGTCTGGTCACACTGACTGGCACTGTGTCCCTGCTCACACTGACTGGCACTGTGTCCCTGCTCACTGTGACTGGCACTGTTCCTGCTCACACTGACTGGCATTGACCTTGCTCACACTGACTGGCACTGTGTCCCTGCTCACACTGACTAAAACTGTGCCTGCTCACACTGACTGGCACAGTGTTCCTGCTCACACTGACTGGCACTGTGTCTGCTCACACTGACTGGCACAGTGTTCCTGCTCACACTGACTGGCACTGTCGCTGCTCACACTGACTGGCACTGTGTCCCTTCTCACACTGACTGGCACTGTGCCTGCTCACACTGACTGGCACTGCCCCTGCTCACACTGACTGGCACTGTGTCTGCTCACACTGACTGGCACTGTTTCCCTGCTCACACTGACTGTCACTGCCCCTGCTCACACTGACTGGCACCGTCCCTGCTCACACTGACTGGCACTGTGTCCCTGCTCACACTGACTAAAACTGTGCCTGCTCACACTGACTGGCACAGTGTTCCTGCTCACACTGACTGGCACTGTGTCTGCTCACACTGACTGGCACAGTGTTCCTGCTCACACTGACTGGCACTGTCGCTGCTCACACTGACTGGCACTGTGTCCCTTCTCACACTGACTGGCACTGTGCCTGCTTGCACTGAATGGCACTGTGTCCCTGCTCACACTGACTGTCACTGCCCCTACTCACACTGACTGGCACTGTGTCCCTGCTCACACTGACTGGCACTGCCCCTGCTCACACTGACTGGCACTGTGTCCCTGCTCACACTGAATGGCACTGTGTCCCTGCTCACACTGACTGGCACTGTGTTCCTGCTCACACTGACTGACACTGCCCCTGCTCACACTGACTGGCACTGACCCTGCTCACACTGAATGGCACTGTGTCCCTGCTCACACTGACTGGCACTGTGTCCTCGCTCGCACTGACTGGCACTGTGTCCCTTCTCACAGTGACTGCACTGTCCCAGCTAACACTGACTGGCACCGTCCGTGCTCACACTGACTGGCACTGTGTCCCTGCTCACACTGACTTGCACTGTGTCCCTGCTCACACTGACTGGCACTGCCCCTCCTCACACTGACTGGCACTGACGCTGCTCACACTGAATGGCACTGTGTCCCTGCTCACACTGACACTGGCACTGTGTCTGCTCACACTGACTGGCACTGCCCCTGCTCACACTGACTGGCACCGTCCCTGCTCACACTGACTGGCACTGTGTCCCTGCTCACACTGCCTAAAACTGTGCCTGCTCACACTGACTGGCACAGTGTTCCTGCTCACACTGACTGGCACTGTCCCTGCTCACACTGCCTGGCACTGTCCCTGCTCACAATGACTGGCATTGTGTCCCCGCTTGCACTGACTGGCACTGTCCCTGCTCACACTGACTGGCACTGTGTCCCAGCTCACACTGACTGGCACTGTGCCCCTGCGCACAGTGACTGGCACTGTGACCCTGCTCACACTGACTGGCACTGTTTCCCTGCTCACACTGACTGGCACTGTCCCAGCTCACACTGACTGGATCTGTGTCTGGTCACACTGACTGGCACTGTGTCCCTGCTCACACTGACTGGCACTGTGTCCCTGCTCAATGTGACTGGCACTGTTCCTGCTCACACTGACTGGCATTGACCTTGCTCACACTGAATGGCACTGTGTCCCTGCTCACACTGACTGTCACTGCCCCTGCTCACACTGACTGGCACTGTGTCCCTGCTCACTCTGACTGGCACTGCCCCTGCTCACACTGACTGGCACTGACCCTGCTCACACTGAATGGCACTGTGTCCCTGCTCACACTGACTGGCACTGTGTCCCCGCACACATTGACTGGCACTGTGTCCCTTCTCACAGTGACTGCACTGTCCCAGCTAACACTGACTGGTACAATCCGTGCTCACACTGACTGGCACTTTGTCCCTGCTCACACTTACTGGCATTGACCTTGCTCACACTGAATGACACTGTGTCCCTGCTCACACTGACTGTCACTGCCCCTGCTCACACTGACTGGCACCGTCCCTGCTCACACTGACTGGCACTGTGTCCTTGCTCACACTGACTGGCACTGTGCCTGCTCACACTGACTGGCACTGTGTCCCTGCTCACACTGACTGGCACTGACTCTGCTCACACTGACTGGCACAGTGTTCCTGCTCACACTGACTGGCACTGTCCCTGCTCACACTGACTGGCACTGCATTCCGGCTCACACTGACTGGCACTGTGTCCCAGCTCACACTGACTGGCACTGTGCCCCCACGCACAGTGAATGGCACTGTGACCCTGCTCACACTGACTGGCGCTGTTTCCCTGCTCACACTGACTGGCACTGTCCCAGCTCACACTGACTGGATCTGTGTCTGGTCACATTGACTGGCACTGTGTCCCTGCTCACACTGACTGGCACTGTGTCCCTGCTCACACTGACTGGCACTGTGTCCCTGCTCACACTGACTGGCATTGACCCTGCTCACACTGAATGGCACTGTGTCCCTGCTTACACTGACTGTCACTGCCCCTGCTCACACTGACTGGCACTGTGTCCCTGCTCACACTGACTGGCACTGTGTCCCTGCTCACAGTGACTGGCACTGTTCCTGCTCACACTGAATGGCATTGACCTTGCTCACACTGAATGGCACTGTGTCCCTGCTCACACTGACTGTCACTGCCCCTGCTCACACTGACTGGCACTGTGTCCCTGCTCACACTGACTGGCACTGCCCCTGCTCACACTGACTGGCACTGTGTCCCTTCTCACAGTGACTGGCACTATGTCCCTGCTCACACTGACTGACACTGCCCCTGCTCACACTGACTGGCACTGACCCTGCTCACACTGAATGGCACTGTGTCCCTGCTCACACTGACTGGCACTGTGTCCCCGCACACACTGACTGGCACTGTGTCCCTTCTCACAGTGACTGCACTGTCCCAGCTAACACTGACTGGTACCGTCCGTGCTCACACTGACTGGCACTGTGTCCCTGCTCACACTGACTGGCACTGTGTCCCTGCTCACACTGACTGGCACTGCCCCTCCTCACACTGACTGGCACTGACCCTGCTCACACTGAATGGCAATGTGTCCCTGCTCACACTGACTGTCACTGCCCCTGCTCACACTGACTGGCACTGCCCCTGCTCACACTGACTGGCACCGTCCCTGCTCACACTGACTGGCACTGTTTCCCTGCTCACACTGACTGTCACTGCCCCTGCTCACACTGACTGGCACCGTCCCTGCTCACACTGACTGGCACTGTGTCCCTGCTCACACTGACTAAAACTGTGCCTGCTCACACTGACTGGCACAGTGTTCCTGCTCACACTGACTGGCACTGTGTCTGCTCACACTGACTGGCACAGTGTTCCTGCTCACACTGACTGGCACTGTCGCTGCTCACACTGACTGGCACTGTGTCCCTTCTCACACTGACTGGCACTGTGCCTGCTCACACTGACTGGCACTGTGTCTGCTCACACTGACTGGCACTGTTTCCCTGCTCACACTGACTGGCACTGCCCCTGCTCACACTGACTGGCACCGTCCCTGCTCACACTGACTGGCACTGTGTCCCTGCTCACACTGACTAAAACTGTGCCTGCTCACACTGACTGGCACAGTGTTCCTGCTCACACTGACTGGCACTGTGTCTGCTCACACTGACTGGCACAGTGTTCCTGCTCACACTGACTGGCACTGTCCCAGCTCACACTGACTGGCACTGTGTCCCTGCTCACACTGACTGGCACTGTGTCCCTGCTCACACTGACTGGCACTGTGTCCCTGCTCACACTGACTGGCACTGTGTCCCTGCTCACACTGACTGGCATTGACCCTGCTCACACTGAATGGCACTGTGTCCCTGCTTACACTGACTGTCACTGCCCCTGCTCACACTGACTGGCACTGTGTCCCTGCTCACACTGACTGGCACTGTGTCCCTGCTCACAGTGACTGGCACTGTTCCTGCTCACACTGAATGGCATTGACCTTGCTCACACTGAATGGCACTGTGTCCCTGCTCACACTGACTGTCACTGCCCCTGCTCACACTGACTGGCACTGTGTCCCTGCTCACATTGACTGGCACTGCCCCTGCTCACACTGACTGGCACTGTGTCCCTTCTCACAGTGACTGGCACTATGTCCCTGCTCACACTGACTGACACTGCCCCTGCTCACACTGACTGGCACTGACCCTGCTCACACTGAATGGCACTGTGTCCCTGCTCACACTGACTGGCACTGTGTCCCCGCACACACTGACTGGCACTGTGTCCCTTCTCACAGTGACTGCACTGTCCCAGCTAACACTGACTGGTACCGTCCGTGCTCACACTGACTGGCACTGTGTCCCTGCTCACACTGACTGGCACTGTGTCCCTGCTCACACTGAGTGGCACTGCCCCTCCTCACACTGACTGGCACTGACCCTGCGCACACTGAATGGCAATGTGTCCCTGCTCACACTGACTGTCACTGCCCCTGCTCACACTGACTGGCACTGCCCCTGCTCACACTGACTGGCACCGTCCCTGCTCACACTGACTGGCACTGTTTCCCTGCTCACACTGACTGTCACTGCCCCTGCTCACACTGACTGGCACCGTCCCTGCTCACACTGACTGGCACTGTGTCCCTGCTCACACTGACTAAAACTGTGCCTGCTCACACTGACTGGCACAGTGTTCCTGCTCACACTGACTGGCACTGTGTCTGCTCACACTGACTGGCACAGTGTTCCTGCTCACACTGACTGGCACTGTCGCTGCTCACACTGACTGGCACTGTTTCCCTTCTCACACTGACTGGCACTGTGCCTGCTCACACTGACTGGCACTGCCCCTGCTCACACTGACTGGCACTGTGTCTGCTCACACTGACTGGCACTGTTTCCCTGCTCACACTGACTGTCACTGCCCCTGCTCACACTGACTGGCACCGTCCCTGCTCACACTGACTGGCACTGTGTCCCTGCTCACACTGACTAAAACTATGCCTGCTCACACTGACTGGCACAGTGTTCCTGCTCACACTGACTGGCACTGTGTCTGCTCACACTGACTGGCACAGTGTTCCTGCTCACACTGACTGGCACTGTCGCTGCTCACACTGACTGGCACTGTGTCCCTTCTCACACTGACTGGCACTGAGCCTGCTCACACTGACTGGCACTGTGTCCCTGCTCACACTGACTGGCACTGTGTCTGCTCACACTGACTGGCACAGTGTTCCTGCTCACACTGACTGGCACTGTCCCTGCTCACACTGACTGGCACTGTGTCCCAGCTCACACTTACTGGCACTGTGCCCCCACGCACAGTGACTCGCACTGTGACCCTGCTCACACTGACTGGCACTGTTTCCCTGCTCACACAGACTGGCACTGTCCCAGCTCACACTGACTGGATCTGTGTCTGGTCACACTGACTGGCACTGTGTCCCTGCTCACACTGACTGGCACTGTGTCCCTGCTCACACTGACTGGCACTGTGTCCCTGCTCACACTGACTGGCATTGACCCTGCTCACACTGAATGGCACTGTGTCCCTGCTCACACTGACTGTCACTGCCCCTGCTCACACTGACTGGCACTGTGTCCCTGCTCACACTGACTAGCACTGTGTCCCTGCTCACACTGACTGGCACTGTGTCCCGGCTCACAGTGACTGGCACTGTCCCTGCTCACACTGACTGGCACTGTGTCCCTGCTCACACTGACTGGCACTGTGTCCCTGCTCACAGTGACTGCACTGTCCCAGCTAACACTGACTGGTACCGTCCGTGCTCACACTGACTGGCACTGTGTCCCTGCTCACACTGACTGGCACTGTGTCCCTGCTCACACTGACTGGCACTGCCCCTCCTCACACTGACTGGCACTGACCCTGCTCACACTGAATGGCAATGTGTCCCTGCTCACACTGACTGTCACTGCCCCTGCTCACACTGAATGGCACTGTGTCCCTGCTCACACTGACTGGCACTGTGTTCCTGCTCACACTGACTGACACTGCCCCTGCTCACACTGACTGGCACTGACCCTGCTCACACTGAATGGCACTGTGTCCCTGCTCACACTGACTGGCACTGTGTCCTCGCTCGCACTGACTGGCACTGTGTCCCTTCTCACAGTGACTGCACTGTCCCAGCTAACACTGACTGGCACCGTCCGTGCTCACACTGACTGGCACTGTGTCCCTGCTCACACTGACTTGCACTGTGTCCCTGCTCACACTGACTGGCACTGCCCCTCCTCACACTGACTGGCACTGACCCTGCTCACACTGAATGGCACTGTGTCCCTGCTCACACTGACACTGGCACTGTGTCTGCTCACACTGACTGGCACTGCCCCTGCTCACACTGACTGGCACCGTCCCTGCTCACACTGACTGGCACTGTGTCCCTGCTCACACTGCCTAAAACTGTGCCTTCTCACACTGACTGGCACAGTGTTCCTGCTCACACTGACTGGCACTGTCCCTGCTCACACTGCCTGGCACTGTCCCTGCTCACAATGACTGGCATTGTGTCCCCGCTTGCACTGACTGGCACTGTCCCTGCTCACACTGACTGGCACTGTGTCCCAGCTCACACTGACTGGCACTGTGCCCCTGCGCACAGTGACTGGCACTGTGACCCTGCTCACACTGACTGGCACTGTTTCCCTGCTCACACTGACTGGCACTGTCCCAGCTCACACTGACTGGATCTGTGTCTGGTCACACTGACTGGCACTGTGTCCCTGCTCACACTGACTGGCACTGTGTCCCTGCTCAATGTGACTGGCACTGTTCCTGCTCACACTGACTGGCATTGACCTTGCTCACACTGAATGGCACTGTGTCCCTGCTCACACTGACTGTCACTGCCCCTGCTCACACTGACTGGCACTGTGTCCCTGCTCACTCTGACTGGCACTGCCCCTGCTCACACTGACTGGCACTGACCCTGCTCACACTGAATGGCACTGTGTCCCTGCTCACACTGACTGGCACTGTGTCCCCGCACACATTGACTGGCACTGTGTCCCTTCTCACAGTGACTGCACTGTCCCAGCTAACACTGACTGGTACAATCCGTGCTCACACTGACTGGCACTTTGTCCCTGCTCACACTTACTGGCATTGACCTTGCTCACACTGACTGGCACCGTCCCTGCTCACACTGACTGGCACTGTGTCCTTGCTCACACTGACTGGCACTGTGCCTGCTCACACTGACTGGCACTGTGTCCCTGCTCACACTGACTGGCACTGACTCTGCTCACACTGACTGGCACAGTGTTCCTGCTCACACTGACTGGCACTGTCCCTGCTCACACTGACTGGCACTGCATTCCGGCTCACACTGACTGGCACTGTGTCCCAGCTCACACTGACTGGCACTGTGCCCCCACGCACAGTGAATGGCACTGTGACCCTGCTCACACTGACTGGCGCTGTTTCCCTGCTCACACTGACTGGCACTGTCCCAGCTCACACTGACTGGATCTGTGTCTGGTCACATTGACTGGCACTGTGTCCCTGCTCACACTGACTGGCACTGTGTCCCTGCTCACACTGACTGGCACTGTGTCCCTGCTCACACTGACTGGCATTGACCCTGCTCACACTGAATGGCACTGTGTCCCTGCTTACACTGACTGTCACTGCCCCTGCTCACACTGACTGGCACTGTGTCCCTGCTCACACTGACTGGCACTGTGTCCCTGCTCACAGTGACTGGCACTGTTCCTGCTCACACTGAATGGCATTGACCTTGCTCACACTGAATGGCACTGTGTCCCTGCTCACACTGACTGTCACTGCCCCTGCTCACACTGACTGGCACTGTGTCCCTGCTCACACTGACTGGCACTGCCCCTGCTCACACTGACTGGCACTGTGTCCCTTCTCACAGTGACTGGCACTATGTCCCTGCTCACACTGACTGACACTGCCCCTGCTCACACTGACTGGCACTGACCCTGCTCACACTGAATGGCACTGTGTCCCTGCTCACACTGACTGGCACTGTGTCCCCGCACACACTGACTGGCACTGTGTCCCTTCTCACAGTGACTGCACTGTCCCAGCTAACACTGACTGGTACCGTCCGTGCTCACACTGACTGGCACTGTGTCCCTGCTCACACTGACTGGCACTGTGTCCCTGCTCACACTGACTGGCACTGCCCCTCCTCACACTGACTGGCACTGACCCTGCTCACACTGAATGGCAATGTGTCCCTGCTCACACTGACTGTCACTGCCCCTGCTCACACTGACTGGCACTGCCCCTGCTCACACTGACTGGCACCGTCCCTGCTCACACTGACTGCCACTGTTTCCCTGCTCACACTGACTGTCACTGCCCCTGCTCACACTGACTGGCACCGTCCCTGCTCACACTGACTGGCACTGTGTCCCTGCTCACACTGACTAAAACTGTGCCTGCTCACACTGACTGGCACAGTGTTCCTGCTCACACTGACTGGCACTGTGTCTGCTCACACTGACTGGCACAGTGTTCCTGCTCACACTGACTGGCACTGTCGCTGCTCACACTGACTGGCACTGTGTCCCTTCTCACACTGACTGGCACTGTGCCTGCTCACACTGACTGGCACTGTGTCTGCTCACACTGACTAGCACTGTTTCCCTGCTCACACTGACTGGCACTGCCCCTGCTCACACTGACTGGCACCGTCCCTGCTCACACTGACTGGCACTGTGTCCCTGCTCACACTGACTAAAACTGTGCCTGCTCACACTGACTGGCACAGTGTTCCTGCTCACACTGACTGGCACTGTGTCTGCTCACACTGACTGGCACAGTGTTCCTGCTCACACTGACTGGCACTGTCCCAGCTCACACTGACTGGATCTGTGTCTGGTCACACTGACTGGCACTGTGTCCCTGCTCACACTGACTGGCACTGTGTCCCTGCTCACACTGACTGGCACTGTGTCCCTGCTCACACTGACTGGCATTGACCCTGCTCACACTGAATGGCACTGTGTCCCTGCTTACACTGACTGTCACTGCCCCTGCTCACACTGACTGGCACTGTGTCCCTGCTCACACTGACTGGCACTGTGTCCCTGCTCACAGTGACTGGCACTGTTCCTGCTCACACTGAATGGCATTGACCTTGCTCACACTGAATGGCACTGTGTCCCTGCTCACACTGACTGTCACTGCCCCTGCTCACACTGACTGGCACTGTGTCCCTGCTCACACTGCCTGGCACTGCCCCTGCTCACACTGACTGGCACTGTGTCCCTTCTCACAGTGACTGGCACTATGTCCCTGCTCACACTGACTGACACTGCCCCTGCTCACACTGACTGGCACTGACCCTGCTCACACTGAATGGCACTGTGTCCCTGCTCACACTGACTGGCACTGTGTCCCCGCACACACTGACTGGCACTGTGTCCCTTCTCACAGTGACTGCACTGTCCCAGCTAACACTGACTGGTACCGTCCGTGCTCACACTGACTGGCACTGTGTCCCTGCTCACACTGACTGGCACTGTGTCCCTGCTCACACTGACTGGCACTGCCCCTCCTCACACTGACTGGCACTGACCCTGCTCACACTGAATGGCAATGTGTCCCTGCTCACACTGACTGTCACTGCCCCTGCTCACACTGACTGGCACTGCCCCTGCTCACACTGACTGGCACCGTCCCTGCTCACACTGACTGGCACTGTTTCCCTGCTCACACTGACTGTCACTGCCCCTGCTCACACTGACTGGCACCGTCCCTGCTCACACTGACTGGCACTGTGTCCCTGCTCACACTGACTAAAACTGTGCCTGCTCACACTGACTGGCACAGTGTTCCTGCTCACACTGACTGGCACTGTGTCTGCTCACACTGACTGGCACAGTGTTCCTGCTCACACTGACTGGCACTGTCGCTGCTCACACTGACTGGCACTGTTTCCCTTCTCACACTGACTGGCACTGTGCCTGCTCACACTGACTGGCACTGCCCCTGCTCACACTGACTGGCACTGTGTCTGCTCACACTGACTGGCACTGTTTCCCTGCTCACACTGACTGTCACTGCCCCTGCTCACACTGACTGGCACCGTCCCTGCTCACACTGACTGGCACTGTGTCCCTGCTCACACTGACTAAAACTATGCCTGCTCACACTGACTGGCACAGTGTTCCTGCTCACACTGACTGGCACTGTGTCTGCTCACACTGACTGGCACAGTGTTCCTGCTCACACTGACTGGCACTGTCGCTGCTCACACTGACTGGCACTGTGTCCCTTCTCACACTGACTGGCACTGAGCCTGCTCACACTGACTGGCACTGTGTCCCTGCTCACACTGACTGGCACTGTGTCTGCTCACACTGACTGGCACAGTGTTCCTGCTCACACTGACTGGCACTGTCCCTGCTCACACTGACTGGCACTGTGTCCCAGCTCACACTTACTGGCACTGTGCCCCCACGCACAGTGACTCGCACTGTGACCCTGCTCACACTGACTGGCACTGTTTCCCTGCTCACACAGACTGGCACTGTCCCAGCTCACACTGACTGGATCTGTGTCTGGTCACACTGACTGGCACTGTGTCCCTGCTCACACTGACTGGCACTGTGTCCCTGCTCACACTGACTGGCACTGTGTCCCTGCTCACACTGACTGGCATTGACCCTGCTCACACTGAATGGCACTGTGTCCCTGCTCACACTGACTGTCACTGCCCCTGCTCACACTGACTGGCACTGTGTCCCTGCTCACACTGACTGGCACTGTGTCCCTGCTCACACTGACTGGCACTGTGTCCCGGCTCACAGTGACTGGCATTGTCCCTGCTCACACTGACTGGCACTGTGTCCCTGCTCACACTGACTGGCACTGTGTCCCTGCTCACAGTGACTGCACTGTCCCAGCTAACACTGACTGGTACCGTCCGTGCTCACACTGACTGGCACTGTGTCCCTGCTCACACTGACTGGCACTGTGTCCCTGCTCACACTGACTGGCACTGCCCCTCCTCACACTGACTGGCACTGACCCTGCTCACACTGAATGGCAATGTGTCCCTGCTCACACTGACTGTCACTGCCCCTGCTCACACTGACTGGCACTTCCCCTGCTCACACTGACTGGCACCGTCCCTGCTCACACTGACTGGCACTGTTTCCCTGCTCACACTGACTGTCACTGCCCCTGCTCACACTGACTGGCACCGTCCCTGCTCACACTGACTGGCACTGTGTCCCTGCTCACACTGACTAAAACTGTGCCTGCTCACACTGACTGGCACAGTGTTCCTGCTCACACTGACTGGCACTGTGTCTGCTCACACTGACTGGCACAGTGTTCCTGCTCACACTGACTGGCACTGTCGCTGCTCACACTGACTGGCACTGTGTCCCTTCTCACACTGACTGGCACTGTGCCTGCTCACACTGACTGGCACTGCCCCTGCTCACACTGACTGGCACTGTGTCTGCTCACACTGACTGGCACTGTTTCCCTGCTCACACTGACTGTCACTGCCCCTGCTCACACTGACTGGCACCGTCCCTGCTCACACTGACTGGCACTGTGTCCCTGCTCACACTGACTAAAACTGTGCCTGCTCACACTGACTGGCACAGTGTTCCTGCTCACACTGACTGGCACTGTGTCTGCTCACACTGACTGGCACAGTGTTCCTGCTCACACTGACTGGCACTGTCCCAGCTCACACTGACTGGATCTGTGTCTGGTCACACTGACTGGCACTGTGTCCCTGCTCACACTGACTGGCACTGTGTCCCTGCTCACACTGACTGGCACTGTGTCCCTGCTCACACTGACTGGCATTGACCCTGCTCACACTGAATGGCACTGTGTCCCTGCTTACACTGACTGTCACTGCCCCTGCTCACACTGACTGGCACTGTGTCCCTGCTCACACTGACTGGCACTGTGTCCCTGCTCACAGTGACTGGCACTGTTCCTGCTCACACTGAATGGCATTGACCTTGCTCACACTGACTGGCACTGTGTCCCTGCTCACACTGACTGTCACTGTGTCCCTTCTCACAGTGACTGGCACTGTGTCCCTGCTCACACTGACTGACACTGCCCCTGCTCACACTGACTGGCACTGACCCTGCTCACACTGAATGGCACTGTGTCCCTGCTCACACTGACTGGCACTGTGTCCCCGCACACACTGACTGGCACTGTGTCCCTTCTCACAGTGACTGCACTGTCCCAGCTAACACTGACTGGTACCGTCCGTGCTCACACTGACTGGCACTGTGTCCCTGCTCACACTGACTGGCACTGTGTCCCTGCTCACACTGACTGGCACTGCCCCTCCTCACACTGACTGGCACTGACCCTGCTCACACTGAATGGCAATGTGTCCCTGCTCACACTGACTGTCACTGCCCCTGCTCACACTGACTGGCACTGCCCCTGCTCACACTGACTGGCACCGTCCCTGCTCACACTGACTGGCACTGTTTCCCTGCTCACACTGACTGTCACTGCCCCTGCTCACACTGACTGGCACCGTCCCTGCTCACACTGACTTGCACTGTGTCCCTGCTCACACTGACTAAAACTGTGCCTGCTCACACTGACTGGCACAGTGTTCCTGCTCACACTGACTGGCACTGTGTCTGCTCACACTGACTGGCACAGTGTTCCTGCTCACACTGACTGGCACTGTCGCTGCTCACACTGACTGGCACTGTTTCCCTTCTCACACTGACTGGCACTGTGCCTGCTCACACTGACTGGCACTGCCCCTGCTCACACTGACTGGCACCGTGTCTGCTCACACTGACTGGCACTGTTTCCCTGCTCACACTGACTGTCACTGCCCCTGCTCACACTGACTGGCACCGTCCCTGCTCACACTGACTGGCACTGTGTCCCTGCTCACACTGACTAAAACTGTGCCTGCTCACACTGACTGGCACAGTGTTCCTGCTCACACTGACTGGCACTGTGTCTGCTCACACTGACTGGCACAGTGTTCCTGCTCACACTGACTGGCACTGTCCCAGCTCACACTGACTGGATCTGTGTCTGGTCACACTGACTGGCACTGTGTCCCTGCTCACACTGACTGGCACTGTGTCCCTGCTCACACTGACTGGCACTGTGTCCCTGCTCACACTGACTGGCATTGACCCTGCTCACACTGAATGGCACTGTGTCCCTGCTTACACTGACTGTCACTGCCCCTGCTCACACTGACTGGCACTGTGTCCCTGCTCACACTGACTGGCACTGTGTCCCTGCTCACAGTGACTGGCACTGTTCCTGCTCACACTGAATGGCATTGACCTTGCTCACACTGAATGGCACTGTGTCCCTGCTCACACTGACTGTCACTGCCCCTGCTCACACTGACTGGCACTGTGTCCCTGCTCACACTGACTGGCACTGCCCCTGCTCACACTGACTGGCACTGTGTCCTTTCTCACAGTGACTGGCACTATGTCCCTGCTCACACTGACTGACACTGCCCCTGCTCACACTGACTGGCACTGACCCTGCTCACACTGAATGGCACTGTGTCCCTGCTCACACTGACTGGCACTGTGTCCCCGCACACACTGACTGGCACTGTGTCCCTTCTCACAGTGACTGCACTGTCCCAGCTAACACTGACTGGTACCGTCCGTGCTCACACTGACTGGCACTGTGTCCCTGCTCACACTGACTGGCACTGTGTCCCTGCTCACACTGACTGGCACTGCCCCTCCTCACACTGACTGGCACTGACCCTGCTCACACTGAATGGCAATGTGTCCCTGCTCACACTGACTGTCACTGCCCCTGCTCACACTGACTGGCACTGCCCCTGCTCACACTGACTGGCACCGTCCCTGCTCACACTGACTGGCACTGTTTCCCTGCTCACACTGACTGTCACTGCCCCTGCTCACACTGACTGGCACCGTCCCTGCTCACACTGACTGGCACTGTGTCCCTGCTCACACTGACTAAAACAGTGCCTGCTCACACTGACTGGCACAGTGTTCCTGCTCACACTGACTGGCACTGTGTCTGCTCACACTGACTGGCACAGTGTTCCTGCTCACACTGACTGGCACTGTCGCTGCTCACACTGACTGGCACTGTGTCCCTTCTCACACTGACTGGCACTGTGCCTGCTCACACTGACTGGCACTGCCCCTGCTCACACTGAGTGGCACTGTGTCTGCTCACACTGACTGGCACTGTTTCCCTGCTCACACTGACTGTCACTGCCCCTGCTCACACTGACTGGCACCGTCCCTGCTCACACTGACTGGCACTGTGTCCCTGCTCACACTGACTAAAACTGTGCCTGCTCACACTGACTGGCACAGTGTTCCTGCTCACACTGACTGGCACTGTGTCTGCTCACACTGACTGGCACAGTGTTCCTGCTCACACTGACTGGCACTGTCGCTGCTCACACTGACTGGCACTGTGTCCCTTCTCACACTGACTGGCACTGTGCCTGCTCACACTGACTGGCACTGTGTCCCTGCTCACACTGACTGGCACTGTGTCTGCTCAAACTGACTGGCACAGTGTTCCTGCTCACACTGACTGGCACTGTCCCTGCTCACACTGACTGGCACTGTGTCCCAGCTCACACTTACTGGCACTGTGCCCCCACGCACAGTGACTCGCACTGTGACCCTGCTCACACTGACTGGCACTGTTTCCCTGCTCACACTGACTGGCACTGTCCCAGCTCACACTGACTGGATCTGTGTCTGGTCACACTGACTGGCACTGTGTCCCTGCTCACACTGACTGGCACTGTGTCCCTGCTCACACTGACTGGCACTGTGTCCCTGCTCACACTGACTGGCATTGACCCTGCTCACACTGAATGGCACTGTGTCCCTGCTCACACTGACTGTCACTGCCCCTGCTCAGACTGACTGGCACTGTGTCCCTGCTCACACTGACTGGCACTGTGTCCCTGCTCACACTGACTGGCATTGACCCTGCTCACACTGAATGGCACTGTGTCCCTGCTCACACTGACTGTCACTGCCCCTGCTCACACTGACTGGCACTGTGTCCCTGCTCACACTGACTGGCACTGCCCCTGCTCACACTGACTGGCACTGTGTCCCGGCTCACAGTGACTGGCACTGTCCCTGCTCACACTGACTGGCACTGTGTCCCTGCTCACACTGACTGGCACTGTGTCCCTGCTCACAGTGACTGCACTGTCCCAGCTAACACTGACTGGTACCGTCCGTGCTCACACTGACTGGCACTGTGTCCCTGCTCACACTGACTGGCACTGTGTCCCTGCTCACACTGACTGGCACTGCCCCTCCTCACACTGACTGGCACTGACCCTGCTCACACTGAATGGCAATGTGTCCCTGCTCACACTGACTGTCACTGCCCCTGCTCACACTGACTGGCACTGCCCCTGCTCACACTGACTGGCACCGTCCCTGCTCACACTGACTGGCACTGTTTCCCTGCTCACACTGACTGTCACTGCCCCTGCTCACACTGACTGGCACCGTCCCTGCTCACACTGACTGGCACTGTGTCCCTGCTCACACTGACTAAAACTGTGCCTGCTCACACTGACTGGCACAGTGTTCCTGCTCACACTGACTGGCACTGTGTCTGCTCACACTGACTGGCACAGTGTTCCTGCTCACACTGACTGGCACTGTCGCTGCTCACACTGACTGGCACTGTGTCCCTTCCCTCACTGACTGGCACTGTGCCTGCTCACACTGACTGGCACTGCCCCTGCTCACACTGACTGGCACTGTGTCTGCTCACACTGACTGGCACTGTTTCCCTGCTCACACTGACTGTCACTGCCCCTGCTCACACTGACTGGCACTGCCCCTGCTCACACTGACTGGCACCGTCCCTGCTCACACTGACTGGCACTGTGTCCCTGCTCACACTGACTAAAACTGTGCCTGCTCACACTGACTGGCACAGTGTTCCTGCTCACACTGACTGGCACTGTGTCTGCTCACACTGACTGGCACAGTGTTCCTGCTCACACTGACTGGCACTGTCCCAGCTCACACTGACTGGATCTGTGTCTGGTCACACTGACTGGCACTGTGTCACTGCTCACACTGACTGGCACTGTGTCCCTGCTCACACTGACTGGCACTGTGTCCCTGCTCACACTGACTGGCATTGACCCTGCTCACACTGAATGGCACTGTGTCCCTGCTTACACTGACTGTCACTGCCCCTGCTCACACTGACTGTCACTGCCCCTGCTCACACTGACTGGCACGGTGTCCCTGCTCACACTGACTGGCACTGCCCCTGCTCACACTGACTGGCACTGTGTCCCTTCTCACAGTGACTGGCACTATGTCCCTGCTCACACTGTCTGACACTGCCCCTGCTCACACTGACTGGCACTGACCCTGCTCACACTGAATGGCACTGTGTCCCTGCTCACACTGACTGGCACTGTGTCCCCGCACACACTGACTGGCACTGTGTCCCTTCTCACAGTGACTGCACTGTCCCAGCTAACACTGACTGGTACCGTCCGTGCTCACACTGACTGGCACTGTGTCCCTGCTCACACTGACTGGCACTGTGTCCCTGCTCACACTGACTGGCACTGCCCCTCCTCACACTGACTGGCACTGACCCTGCTCACACTGAATGGCAATGTGTCCCTGCTCACACTGACTGTCACTGCCCCTGCTCACACTGACTGGCACTGCCCCTGCTCACACTGACTGGCACCGTCCCTGCTCACACTGACTGGCACTGTTTCCCTGCTCACACTGACTGTCACTGCCCCTGCTCACACTGACTGGCACCGTCCCTGCTCACACTGACTGGCACTGTGTCCCTGCTCACACTGACTAAAACTGTGCCTGCTCACACTGACTGGCACAGTGTTCCTGCTCACACTGACTGGCACTGTGTCTGCTCACACTGACTGGCACAGTGTTCCTGCTCACACTGACTGGCACTGTCGCTGCTCACACTGACTGGCACTGTGTCCCTTCTCACACTGACTGGCACTGTGCCTGCTCACACTGACTGGCACTGCCCCTGCTCACACTGACTGGCACTGTGTCTGCTCACACTGACTGGCACTGTTTCCCTGCTCACACTGACTGTCACTGCCCCTGCTCACACTGACTGGCACCGTCCCTGCTCACACTGACTGGCACTGTGTCCCTGCTCACACTGACTAAAACTGTGCCTGCTCACACTGACTGGCACAGTGTTCCTGCTCACACTGACCGGCACTGTGTCTGCTCACACTGACTGGCACAGTGTTCCTGCTCACACTGACTGGCACTGTCGCTGCTCACACTGACTGGCACTGTGTCCCTTCTCACACTGACTGGCACTGTGCCTGCTCACACTGACTGGCACTGTGTCCCTGCTCACACTGACTGGCACTGTGTCTGCTCACACTGACTGGCACAGTGTTCCTGCTCACACTGACTGGCACTGTCCCTGCTCACACTGACTGGCACTGTGTCCCAGCTCACACTTACTTGCACTGTGCCCCCACGCACAGTGACTCGCACTGTGACCCTGCTCACACTGACTGGCACTGTTTCCCTGCTCACACTGACTGGCACTGTCCCAGCTCACACTGACTGGATCTGTGTCTGGTCACACTGACTGGCACTGTGTCCCTGCTCACACTGACTGGCACTGTGTCCCTGCTCACACTAACTGGCACTGTGTCCCTGCTCACACTGACTGGCATTGACCCTGCTCACACATGAATGGCACTGTGTCCCTGCTCACACTGTCTGTCACTGCCCCTGCTCACACTGACTGGCACTGTGTCCCTGCTCACACTGACTGGCACTGCCCCTGCTCACACTGACTGGCACTGTGTCCTGGCTCACAGTGACTGGCACTGTCCCTGCTCACACTGACTGGCACTGTGTCCCTGCTCACACTGACTGGCACTGTGTCCCTGCTCACAGTGACTGCACTGTCCCAGCTAACACTGACTGGTACCGTCCGTGCTCACACTGACTGGCACTGTGTCCCTGCTCACACTGACTGGCACTGTGTCCCTGCTCACACTGACTGGCACTGCCCCTCCTCACACTGACTGGCACTGACCCTGCTCACACTGAATGGCAATGTGTCCCTGCTCACACTGACTGTCACTGCCCCTGCTCACACTGACTGGCACTGCCCCTGCTCACACTGACTGGCACCATCCCTGCTCACACTGACTGGCACTGTTTCCCTGCTCACACTGACTGTCACTGCCCCTGCTCACACTGACTGGCACCGTCCCTGCTCACACTGACTGGCACTGTGTCCCTGCTCACACTGACTAAAACTGTGCCTGCTCACACTGACTGGCACAGTGTTCCTGCTCACACTGACTGGCACTGTGTCTGCTCACACTGACTGGCACAGTGTTCCTGCTCACACTGACTGGCACTGTCGCTGCTCACACTGACTGGCACTGTGTCCCTTCTCACACTGACTGGCACTGTGCCTGCTCACACTGACTGGCACTGCCCCTGCTCACACTGACTGGCACTGTGTCTGCTCACACTGACTGGCACTGTTTCCCTGCTCACACTGACTGGCACTGCCCCTGCTCACACTGACTGGCACCGTCCCTGCTCACACTGACTGGCACTGTGTCCCTGCTCACACTGACTAAAACTGTGCCTGCTCACACTGACTGGCACAGTGTTCCTGCTCACACTGACTGGCACTGTGTCTGCTCACACTGACTGGCACAGTGTTCCTGCTCACACTGACTGGCACTGTCCCAGCTCACACTGACTGGATCTGTGTCTGGTCACACTGACTGGCACTGTGTCCCTGCTCACACTGACTGGCACTGTGTCCCTGCTCACACTGACTGGCACTGTGTCCCTGCTCACACTGACTGGCATTGACCCTGCTCACACTGAATGGCACTGTGTCCCTGCTTACACTGACTGTCACTGCCCCTGCTCACACTGACTGGCACTGTGTCCCTGCTCACACTGACTGGCACTGTGTCCCTGCTCACAGTGACTGGCACTGTTCCTGCTCACACTGAATGGCATTGACCTTGCTCACACTGAATGGCACTGTGTCCCTGCTCACACTGACTGTCACTGCCCCTGCTCACACTGACTGGCACTGTGCCCCTGCTCACACTGACTGGCACTGCCCCTGCTCACACTGACTGGCACTGTGTCCCTGCTCACACTGACTGGCACTGTGTCCCTGCTCACACTGACTGGCACTGCCCCTCCTCACACTGACTGGCACTGACCCTGCTCACACTGAATGGCAATGTGTCCCTGCTCACACTGACTGTCACTGCCCCTGCTCACACTGACTGGCACTGCCCCTGCTCACACTGACTGGCACCATCCCTGCTCACACTGACTGGCACTGTTTCCCTGCTCACACTGACTGTCACTGCCCCTGCTCACACTGACTGGCACCGTCCCTGCTCACACTGACTGGCACTGTGTCCCTGCTCACACTGACTAAAACTGTGCCTGCTCACACTGACTGGCACAGTGTTCCTGCTCACACTGACTGGCACTGTGTCTGCTCACACTGACTGGCACAGTGTTCCTGCTCACACTGACTGGCACTGTCGCTGCTCACACTGACTGGCACTGTGTCCCTTCTCACACTGACTGGCACTGTGCCTGCTCACACTGACTGGCACTGCCCCTGCTCACACTGACTGGCACTGTGTCTGCTCACACTGACTGGCACTGTTTCCCTGCTCACACTGACTGGCACTGCCCCTGCTCACACTGACTGGCACCGTCCCTGCTCACACTGACTGGCACTGTGTCCCTGCTCACACTGACTAAAACTGTGCCTGCTCACACTGACTGGCACAGTGTTCCTGCTCACACTGACTGGCACTGTGTCTGCTCACACTGACTGGCACAGTGTTCCTGCTCACACTGACTGGCACTGTCCCAGCTCACACTGACTGGATCTGTGTCTGGTCACACTGACTGGCACTGTGTCCCTGCTCACACTGACTGGCACTGTGTCCCTGCTCACACTGACTGGCACTGTGTCCCTGCTCACACTGACTGGCATTGACCCTGCTCACACTGAATGGCACTGTGTCCCTGCTTACACTGACTGTCACTGCCCCTGCTCACACTGACTGGCACTGTGTCCCTGCTCACACTGACTGGCACTGTGTCCCTGCTCACAGTGACTGGCACTGTTCCTGCTCACACTGAATGGCATTGACCTTGCTCACACTGAATGGCACTGTGTCCCTGCTCACACTGACTGTCACTGCCCCTGCTCACACTGACTGGCACTGTGTCCCTGCTCACACTGACTGGCACTGCCCCTGCTCACACTGACTGGCACTGTGTCCCTTCTCACAGTGACTGGCACTATGTCCCTGCTCACACTGACTGACACTGCCCCTGCTCACACTGACTGGCACTGACCCTGCTCACACTGAATGGCACTGTGTCCCTGCTCACACTGACTGGCGCTGTGTCCCCGCACACACTGACTGGCACTGTGTCCCTTCTCACAGTGACTGCACTGTCCCAGCTAACACTGACTGGTACCGTCCGTGCTCACACTGACTGGCACTGTGTCCCTGCTCACACTGACTGGCACTGTGTCCCTGCTCACACTGACTGGCACTGCCCCTCCTCACACTGACTGGCACTGACCCTGCTCACACTGAATGGCAATGTGTCCCTGCTCACACTGACTGTCACTGCCCCTGCTCACACTGACTGGCACTGCCCCTGCTCACACTGACTGGCACCGTCCCTGCTCACACTGACTGGCACTGTTTCCCTGCTCACACTGACTGTCACTGCCCCTGCTCACACTGACTGGCACCGTCCCTGCTCACACTGACTGGCACTGTGTCCCTGCTCACACTGACTAAAACTGTGCCTGCTCACACTGACTGGCACAGTGTTCCTGCTCACACTGACTGGCACTGTGTCTGCTCACACTGACTGGCACAGTGTTCCTGCTCACACTGACTGGCACTGTCGCTGCTCACACTGACTGGCACTGTGTCCCTTCTCACACTGACTGGCACTGTGCCTGCTCACACTGACTGGCACTGCCCCTGCTCACACTGACTGGCACTGTGTCTGCTCACACTGACTGGCACTGTTTCCCTGCTCACACTGACTGTCACTGCCCCTGCTCACACTGACTGGCACCGTCCCTGCTCACACTGACTGGCACTGTGTCCCTGCTCACACTGACTAAAACTGTGCTTGCTCACACTGAGTGGCACAGTGTTCCTGCTCACACTGACTGGCACTGTGTCTGCTCACACTGACTGGCACAGTGTTCCTGCTCACACTGACTGGCACTGTCGCTGCTCACACTGACTGGCACTGTGTCCCTTCTCACACTGACTGGCACTGTGCCTGCTCACACTGACTGGCACTGTGTCCCTGCTCACACTGACTGGCACTGTGTCTGCTCAAACTGACTGGCACAGTGTTCCTGCTCACACTGACTGGCACTGTCCCTGCTCACACTGACTGGCACTGTGTCCCAGCTCACACTTACTGGCACTGTGCCCCCACGCACAGTGACTCGCACTGTGACCCTGCTCACACTGACTGGCACTGTTTCCCTGCTCACACTGACTGGCACTGTCCCAGCTCACACTGACTGGATCTGTGTCTGGTCACACTGACTGGCACTGTGTCCCTGCTCACACTGACTGGCACTGTGTCCCTGCTCACACTGACTGTCACTGCCCCTGCTCACACTGACTGGCACTGTGTCCCTGCTCACACTGACTGGCACTGTGTCCCTGCTCACACTGACTGGCACTGTGTCCCTGCTCACACTGACTGGCATTGACCCTGCTCACACTGAATGGCACTGTGTCCCTGCTCACACTGACTGTCACTGCCCCTGCTCACACTGACTGGCACTGTGTCCCTGCTCACACTGACTGGCACTGCCCCTGCTCACACTGACTGGCACTGTGTCCCGGCTCACAGTGACTGGCACTGTCCCTGCTCATACTGACTGGCACTGTGTCCCTGCTCACACTGACTGGCACTGTGTCCCTGCTCACACTGACTGACACTGCCGCTGCTCAAACTGACTGGCACTGACTCTGCTCACACTGAATGGCACTGTGTCCCTGCTCACACTGACTGGCACTGTGTCCCCGCTCACACTGACTGGCACTGTGTCCCTTCTCACAGTGACTGCACTGTCCCAGCTAACACTGACTGGCACCGTCCGTGCTCACACTGACTGGCACTGTGTCCCTTCTCACAGTGACTGCACTGTCCCAGCTAACACTGACTGGCACCGTCCGTGCTCACACTGACTGGCACTGTGTCCCTGCTCACACTGACTGGCACTGTGTCCCTGCTCACACTGACTGGCACTGTGTCCGTGTCACACTGACTGGCACTGCCCCTCCTCACACTGACTGGCACTGACCCTGCTCACACAGAATGACACTGTGTCCCTGCTCACACTGACTGTCACTGCCCCTGCTCACGCTGACTGGCACTGTGTCCTTGCACACACTGACACTGGCACTGTGTCTGCTCACACTGATTGGCACTGCCCCTGCTCACACTGACTGGCACCGTCCATGCTCACACTGACTGGCACTGTGTCCCTGCTCACACTGACTAAAACTGTGCCTGCTCACACTGACTGGCACAGTGTTCCTGCTCACACTGACTTGCACTGTCCCTGCTCTCACTGACTGGCACTGTCCCTGCTCACACTGACTGGCACTGTGTCCCCGCTCACACTGACTGGCGCTGTCCCTGCTCACACTGACTAAAACTGTGCCTGCTCACACTGACTGGCACAGTGTTCCTGCTCACACTGACTGGCAATGTCCCTGCTCACACTGACTGGCACTGTCCCTGCTCACACTGACTGGCACTGTGTCCCCGCTTGCACTGACTGGCACTGTCCCTGCTCACACTGACTGGCACTGTGTCCCAGCTCACACTGACTGGCACTGTGCCCCCGCGAACAGTGACTGGCACTGTGACCCTGCTCACACTGACTGGCACTGTTTCCCTGCTCACACTGACTGGCACTGTCCCAGCTCACACTGACTGGATCTGTGTCTAGTCACACTGACTGGCACTGTGTCCCTGCTCACACTGACTGGCACAGTGTCCCTGCTCACAGTGACTGGCACTGTTCCTGCTCACACTGACTGGCATTGACCTTGCTCACACTGAATGGCACTGACCCTGCTCACACTGAATGGCACTGTGTCCCTGCTCACACTGACTGGCACCGTGTCCCTTCTCACAGTGACTGCACTGTCCCAGCTAACACTGACTGGTACCGTCCGTGCTCACACTGACTGGCACTGTGTCCCTGCTCACACTGACTGGCACTGTGTCCCTGCTCACACTGACTGGCACTGTGTCCCTGCTCACACTGACTGGCACTGTGTCCCTGCTCACACTGACTGGCACTGCCCCTCCTCACACTGACTGGCACTGACCCTGCTCACACTGAATGGCACTGTGTCCCTGCTCACACTGACTGTCACTGCCCCTGCTCACACTGACTGGCACTGCCCCTGCTCACACTGACTGCCACTGCCCCTGCTCACACTGACTGGCACCGTCCCTGCTCACACTGACTGGCACTGCCCCTGCTCACACTGACTGGCACCGTCCCTGCTCACACTGACTGGCACTGTGTCCCTGCTCACACTGACTAAAACTGTGCCTGCTCACACTGACTGGCACAATGTTCCTGCACACACTGACTGGCGCTGTCCCTGCTCACACTGACTGGCACTGTCCCTGCTCACACTGACTGGCACTGTGTCCCCGCTTGCACTGACGGGCACTGTCCCTGCTCACACTGACTGGCACTGTGTCCCAGCTCACACTGACTGGCACTGTGCCCCCACGCACAGTGACTGGCACTGTGCCCCCGCGCACAGTGACTGGCACTGTGACCCTGCTCACACTGACTGGCACTGTTTCCCTGCTCACACTGACTGGCACTGTCCCAGCTCACACTGACTGGATCTGTGTCTGGTCACACTGACTGGCACTGTGTCCCTGCTCACACTGACTGGCACTGTGTCCCTGCTCACAGTGACTGGCACTGTTCCTGCACACACAGACTGGCATTGACCTTGCTCACACTGACTGGCACTGTGTCCCTGCTCACTCTGACTGGCACTGCCCCTGCTCACACTGACTGGCACTGTGTTCCTGCTCACAGTGACTGGCACTGTGTCCCTGCTCACACTGACTGGCACTGACCCTGCTCACACTGAATGGCACTGTGTCCCTGCTCACACTGACTGGCACTGTGTCCCCGCTCACACTTACTATCACTGTGTCCCTTCTCACAATGACTGGCACTGACCCTGCTCACACTGAATGGCACTGTGTCCCTGCTCACACTGACTGTCACTGCCCCTGCTCACACTGACTGGCACTGCCCCTGCTCACACTGTCTGGCACTGTGTCTGCTCACACTGACTGGCACTGCCCCTGCTCACACTGACTGGCACCGTCCCTGCTCACACTGACTTGCACTGTTTCCCTGATCACACTGACTGTCACTGCCCCTGCTCACACTGACTGGCACTGTTTCCCTACTCACACTGACTGGCACCGTCCCTGCTCACACTGACTGGCATTGTGTCCCTGGTCACACTGACTGGCACTGTGTCCCTGCTCACATTGACTGGCGCTGTCCCTGTTCACACTGAATGGCACTGTCACTGCTCACACTGACTGGCACTGTGTTCCTGCTCACACTGACTGGCACTGTGTCTGCTCACACTGACTGGCACTGTGTCCCTGCTCACACTGACTGGCACTGTGTCTGCTCACACTGACTGGCACTGTTTCCCTACTCACACTGACTGGCACCGTCCCTGCTCACACTGAATGGCATTGTGTCCATGCTCACACTGACTGACACTGCCCCTGCTCACACTGACTGGCACTGCCACTGCTCACACTGAATGGCACTGTGTCCCTGCTCACACTGACTGGCACTGTGTCCCCGCTCACACTGACTGGCACTGTGTCCCTTCTCACAGTGACTGCACTGTCCCAGCTAACACTGACTGGCACCGTACGTGCTCACACTGACTGGCATTGTGTCCCTGGTCACACTGACTGGCACTGTTTCCCTGCTCACATTGACTGGCACTGTCCCTGTTCACACTGAATGGCACTGCCCCTGCTCACACTGACTGGCACTGCCCCTGCTCACACTGTCTCACACTGCCCCTGCTCACACTGACTGGCACCGTCCCTGCTCACACTGACTGGCACCATCCCTGCTCACACTGACTGGCACTGTTTCCCTGCTCACACTGACTGTCACTGCCCCTGCTCACACTGACTGGCACTGTTTCCCTACTCACACTGACTGTCACTGTCCCTGCTCACACTGACTGGCACTGTGTTCCTGCTCACACTGACTGGCACTGTGTCTGCTCACACTGACTGGCACTGTGTCCCTGCTCACACTGACTGGCACTGTGTCTGCTCACACTGACTGGCACTGTTTCCCTACTCACACTGACTGTCACTGTCCCTGCTCACACTGACTGGCACTGTGTTCCTGCTCACACTGACTGGCACTGTGTCTGCTCACACTGACTGGCACTGTGTCCCTGCTCACACTGACTGGCACTGTGTCTGCTCACACTGACTGGCACTGTTTCCCTACTCACACTGACTGGCACCGTCCCTGATCACACTGAATGGCATTGTGTCCATGCTCACACTGACTGGCACTGTTTCCCTGCTCACATTGACTGGCACTGTCCCTGTTCACACTGAATGGCACTGTCACTGCTCACACTGACTGTCACTGTCCCTGCTCACACTGACTGGCACTGTGTTCCTGCTCACACTGACTGGCACTGTGTCTGCTCACACTGACTGGCACTGTGTCCCTGCTCACACTGACTGGCACTGTGTTTGCTCACACTGACTGGCACAGTGTTCCTGCTCACACTGACTGGCACTGTCCCTGCTCACACTGAGTGGCACTGTGTCCCTGCTCACACTGACTGGCACTGTGTCCCCGCTCACACTGACTGGCACTGTGTCCCTTCTCACAGTGACTGCACTGTGTCCCAGCTAACACTGACTGGCACCGTCCGTGCTCACACTGACTGGCACTGTATCCCTGCTCACACTGACTGGCACTGTGTCCCTGCTCACACTGACTGGCACTGCTCCTCCTCACACTGACTGGCACTGACCCTGCTTACACTGTCGGGCACTGCCCCTGCTCACACTGACTGGCACTGTCCCTGCTCACACTGAATGGCACTGTGTCTGCTCACACTGACTGGCACTGCCCCTGCTCACACTGACTGGTACCGTCCGTGCTCACACTGACTGGCACTGTGTCCCTGCTCACACTGACTGGCACTGTGTCCCTGCTCACATTGACTGGCACTGTGTCCCTGCTCACACTGACTGGCACTGCCCCTCCTCACACTGACTGGCACTGACCCTGCTCACACTGAATGGCACTGTGTCCCTGCTCACACTGACTGGCACTGTGTCTGCTCACACTGACTGGCACTGCCCCTGCTCACACTGACTGGCACTGTGTCCCTGCTCACACTGACTGGCACTGTGTCCCTGCTCACACTGAATGGCACTGTGTCCCTGCTCACACTGACTGGCACTGTGTCCCTGCTCACATTGACTGGCACTGTGTCCCTGCTCACACTGACTAAAACTGTGCCTGCTCACACTGACTGGCACAGTGTTCCTGCTCACACTGACTGGCGCTGTCCCTGCTCACACTGACTGGCACTGTCCCTGCTCACACTGACTGGCACTGTGTCCCCGCTTGCACTGACTGGCATTGTCCCTGCTCACACTGACTTGCACTGTGTCCCAGCTCACACTGACTGGCACTGTGTCCCCGCTTGCACTGACTGGCACTGTCCCTGCTCACACTGACTGGCACTGTGTCCCAGCTCACACTGACTGGCACTGTGCCCCCGCGCACAGTGACTGACACTGTGCCCCCGCGCACAGTGACTGGCACTGTGACCCTGCTCACACTGACTGGCACTGTTTCCCTGCTCACACTGACTGGCACTGTCCCAGCTCACACTGACTGGATCTGTGTCTGCTCACACTGACTGGCACTGTCACTGCTCACACTGACTGGCACTGTGTCCCTTCTCACACTGACTGGCACTGTGCCTGCTCACACTGACTGGCACTGTGTCCCTGCTCACACTGACTGGCACTGTGTCTGCTCAAACTGACTGGCACAGTGTTCCTGCTCACACTGACTGGCACTGTCCCTGCTCACACTGACTGGCACTGTGTCCCAGCTCACACTTACTGGCACTGTGCCCCCACGCACAGTGACTCGCACTGTGACCCTGCTCACACTGACTGGCACTGTTTCCCTGCTCACACTGACTGGCACTGTCCCAGCTCACACTGACTGGATCTGTGTCTGGTCACACTGACTGGCACTGTGTCCCTGCTCACACTGACTGGCACTGTGTCCCTGCTCACACTGACTGTCACTGCCCCTGCTCACACTGACTGGCACTGTGTCCCTGCTCACACTGACTGGCACTGTGTCCCTGCTCACACTGACTGGCATTGACCCTGCTCACACTGAATGGCACTGTGTCCCTGCTCACACTGACTGTCACTGCCCCTGCTCACACTGACTGGCACTGTGTCCCTGCTCACACTGACTGGCACTGCCCCTGCTCACACTGACTGGCACTGTGTCCCGGCTCACAGTGACTGGCACTGTCCCTGCTCACACTGACTGGCACTGTGTCCCTGCTCACACTGACTGGCACTGTGTCCCTGCTCACACTGACTGACACTGCCGCTGCTCAAACTGACTGGCACTGACTCTGCTCACACTGAATGGCACTGTGTCCCTGCTCACACTGACTGGCACTGTGTCCCCGCTCACACTGACTGGCACTGTGTCCCTTCTCACAGTGACTGCACTGTCCCAGCTAACACTGACTGGCACCGTCCGTGCTCACACTGACTGGCACTGTGTCCCTTCTCACAGTGACTGCACTGTCCCAGCTAACACTGACTGGCACCGTCCGTTCTCACACTGACTGGCACTGTGTCCCTGCTCACACTGACTGGCACTGTGTCCCTGCTCACACTGACTGGCACTGTGTCCGTGTCACACTGACTGGCACTGCCCCTCCTCACACTGACTGGCACTGACCCTGCTCACACAGAATGACACTGTGTCCCTGCTCACACTGACTGTCACTGCCCCTGCTCACGCTGACTGGCACTGTGTCCTTGCACACACTGACACTGGCACTGTGTCTGCTCACACTGATTGGCACTGCCCCTGCTCACACTGACTGGCACCGTCCATGCTCACACTGACTGGCACTGTGTCCCTGCTCACACTGACTAAAACTGTGCCTGCTCACACTGACTGGCACAGTGTTCCTGCTCACACTGACTGGCACTGTCCCTGCTCTCACTGACTGGCACTGTCCCTGCTCACACTGACTGGCACTGTGTCCCCGCTCACACTGACTGGCGCTGTCCCTGCTCACACTGACTAAAACTGTGCCTGCTCACACTGACTGGCACAGTGTTCCTGCTCACACTGACTGGCAATGTCCCTGCTCACACTGACTGGCACTGTCCCTGCTCACACTGACTGGCACTGTGTCCCCGCTTGCACTGACTGGCACTGTCCCTGCTCACACTGGCTGGCACTGTGTCCCAGCTCACACTGACTGGCACTGTGCCCCCGCGAACAGTGACTGGCACTGTGACCCTGCTCACACTGACTGGCACTGTTTCCCTGCTCACACTGACTGGCACTGTCCCAGCTCACACTGACTGGATCTGTGTCTGGTCACACTGACTGGCACTGTGTCCCTGCTCACACTGACTGGCACAGTGTCCCTGCTCACAGTGACTGGCACTGTTCCTGCTCACACTGACTGGCATTGACCTTGCTCACACTGAATGGCACTGACCCTGCTCACACTGAATGGCACTGTGTCCCTGCTCACACTGACTGGCACCGTGTCCCTTCTCACAGTGACTGCACTGTCCCAGCTAACACTGACTGGTACCGTCCGTGCTCACACTGACTGGCACTGTGTCCCTGCTCACACTGACTGGCACTGTGTCCCTGCTCACACTGACTGGCACTGTGTCCCTGCTCACACTGACTGGCACTGTGTCCCTGCTCACACTGACTGGCACTGCCCCTCCTCACACTGACTGGCACTGACCCTGCTCACACTGAATGGCACTGTGTCCCTGCTCACACTGACTGTCACTGCCCCTGCTCACACTGACTGGCACTGCCCCTGCTCACACTGACTGGCACTGCCCCTGCTCACACTGACTGGCACCGTCCCTGCTCACACTGACTGGCACTGCCCCTGCTCACACTGACTGGCACCGTCCCTGCTCACACTGACTGGCACTGTGTCCCTGCTCACACTGACTAAAACTGTGCCTGCTCACACTGACTGGCACAATGTTCCTGCACACACTGACTGGCGCTGTCCCTGCTCACACTGACTGGCACTGTCCCTGCTCACACTGACTGGCACTGTGTCCCCGCTTGCACTGACGGGCACTGTCCCTGCTCACACTGACTGGCACTGTGTCCCAGCTCACACTGACTGGCACTGTGCCCCCACGCACAGTGACTGGCACTGTGCCCCCGCGCACAGTGACTGGCACTGTGACCCTGCTCACACTGACTGGCACTGTTTCCCTGCTCACACTGACTGGCACTGTCCCAGCTCACACTGACTGGATCTGTGTCTGGTCACACTGACTGGCACTGTGTCCCTGCTCACACTGACTGGCACTGTGTCCCTGCTCACAGTGACTGGCACTGTTCCTGCACACACTGACTGGCACTGTGTTCCTGCTCACACTGACTGGCACTGTGTCCCTGCTCACTCTGACTGGCACTGCCCCTGCTCACACTGACTGGCACTGTGTTCCTGCTCACAGTGACTGGCACTGTGTCCCTGCTCACACTGACTGGCACTGACCCTGCTCACACTGAATGGCACTGTGTCCCTGCTCACACTGACTGGCACTGTGTCCCCGCTCACACTTACTATCACTGTGTCCCTTCTCACAATGACTGGCACTGACCCTGCTCACACTGAATGGCACTGTGTCCCTGCTCACACTGACTGTCACTGCCCCTGCTCACACTGACTGGCACTGCCCCTGCTCACACTGTCTGGCACTGTGTCTGCTCACACTGACTGGCACTGCCCCTGCTCACACTGACTGGCACCGTCCCTGCTCACACTGACTTGCACTGTTTCCCTGATCACACTGACTGTCACTGCCCCTGCTCACACTGACTGGCACTGTTTCCCTACTCACACTGACTGGCACCGTCCCTGCTCACACTGACTGGCATTGTGTCCCTGGTCACACTGACTGGCACTGTGTCCCTGCTCACATTGACTGGCGCTGTCCCTGTTCACACTGAATGGCACTGTCACTGCTCACACTGACTGGCACTGTGTTCCTGCTCACACTGACTGGCACTGTGTCTGCTCACACTGACTGGCACTGTGTCCCTGCTCACACTGACTGGCACTGTGTCTGCTCACACTGACTGGCACTGTTTCCCTACTCACACTGACTGGCACCGTCCCTGCTCACACTGAATGGCATTGTGTCCATGCTCACACTGACTGACACTGCCCCTGCTCACACTGACTGGCACTGCCCCTGCTCACACTGAATGGCACTGTGTCCCTGCTCACACTGACTGGCACTGTGTCCCCGCTCACACTGACTGGCACTGTGTCCCTTCTCACAGTGACTGCACTGTCCCAGCTAACACTGACTGGCACCGTACGTGCTCACACTGACTGGCATTGTGTCCCTGGTCACACTGACTGGCACTGTTTCCCTGCTCACATTGACTGGCACTGTCCCTGTTCACACTGAATGGCACTGCCCCTGCTCACACTGACTGGCACTGCCCCTGCTCACACTGTCTCACACTGCCCCTGCTCACACTGACTGGCACCGTCCCTGCTCACACTGACTGGCACCGTCCCTGCTCACACTGACTGGCACTGTTTCCCTGCTCACACTGACTGTCACTGCCCCTGCTCACACTGACTGGCACTGTTTCCCTGCTCACACTGACTGTCACTGCCCCTGCTCACACTGACTGGCACTGTTTCCCTACTCACACTGACTGTCACTGTCCCTGCTCACACTGACTGGCACTGTGTTCCTGCTCACACTGACTGGCACTGTGTCTGCTCACACTGACTGGCACTGTGTCCCTGCTCACACTGACTGGCACTGTGTCTGCTCACACTGACTGGCACTGTTTCCCTACTCACACTGACTGGCACCGTCCCTGATCACACTGAATGGCATTGTGTCCATGCTCACACTGACTGGCACTGTTTCCCTGCTCACATTGACTGGCACTGTCCCTGTTCACACTGAATGGCACTGTCACTGCTCACACTGACTGTCACTGTCCCTGCTCACACTGACTGGCACTGTGTTCCTGCTCACACTGACTGGCACTGTGTCTGCTCACACTGACTGGCACTGTGTCCCTGCTCACACTGACTGGCACTGTGTTTGCTCACACTGACTGGCACAGTGTTCCTGCTCACACTGACTGGCACTGTCCCTGCTCACACTGAGTGGCACTGTGTCCCTGCTCACACTGACTGGCACTGTGTCCCCGCTCACACTGACTGGCACTGTGTCCCTTCTCACAGTGACTGCACTGTGTCCCAGCTAACACTGACTGGCACCGTCCGTGCTCACACTGACTGGCACTGTATCCCTGCTCACACTGACTGGCACTGTGTCCCTGCTCACACTGACTGGCACTGCTCCTCCTCACACTGACTGGCACTGACCCTGCTCACACTGTCGGGCACTGCCCCTGCTCACACTGACTGGCACTGTCCCTGCTCACACTGAATGGCACTGTGTCTGCTCACACTGACTGGCACTGCCCCTGCTCACACTGACTGGCACCGGCCCTGCTCACACTGACTGGCACTGTGTCCCTGCTCACACTGACTGGCACTGTGTCCCCGCTCACACTGACTGGCACTGTGTCCCTTCTCACAGTGACTGCACTGTCCCAGCTAACACTGACTGGTACCGTCCGTGCTCACACTGACTGGCACTGTGTCCCTGCTCACACTGACTGGCACTGTGTCCCTGCTCACAGTGACTGGCACTGTGTCCCTGCTCACACTGACTGGCACTGCCCCTCCTCACACTGACTGGCACTGACCCTGCTCACACTGAATGGCACTGTGTCCCTGCTCACACTGACTGGCACTGTGTCTGCTCACACTGACTGGCACTGTGTCCCTGCTCACACTGACTGGCACTGTGTCCCTGCTCACACTGACTGGCACTGTGTCCCTGCTCACACTGACTGGCACTGTGTCTGCTCACACTGACTGGCACTGTTTCCCTACTCACACTGACTGGCACCGTCCCTGATCACACTGAATGGCATTGTGTCCATGCTCACACTGACTGGCACTGTTTCCCTGCTCACATTGACTGGCACTGTCCCTGTTCACACTGAATGGCACTGTCACTGCTCACACTGACTGTCACTGTCCCTGCTCACACTGACTGGCACTGTGTTCCTGCTCACACTGACTGGCACTGTGTCTGCTCACACTGACTGGCACTGTGTCCCTGCTCACACTGACGGGCACTGTGTTTGCTCACACTGACTGGCACAGTGTTCCTGCTCACACTGACTGGCACTGTCCCTGCTCACACTGAGTGGCACTGTGTCCCTGCTCACACTGACTGGCACTGTGTCCCCGCTCACACTGACTGGCACTGTGTCCCTTCTCACAGTGACTGCACTGTGTCCCAGCTAACACTGACTGGCACCGTCCGTGCTCACACTGACTGGCACTGTATCCCTGCTCACACTGACTGGCACTGTGTCCCTGCTCACACTGACTGGCACTGCTCCTCCTCACACTGACTGGCACTGACCCTGCTCACACTGTCGGGCACTGCCCCTGCTCACACTGACTGGCACTGTCCCTGCTCACACTGAATGGCACTGTGTCTGCTCACACTGACTGGCACTGCCCCTGCTCACACTGACTGGCACCGGCCCTGCTCACACTGACTGGCACTGTGTCCCTGCTCACACTGACTGGCACTGTGTCCCCGCTCACACTGACTGGCACTGTGTCCCTTCTCACAGTGACTGCACTGTCCCAGCTAACACTGACTGGTACCGTCCGTGCTCACACTGACTGGCACTGTGTCCCTGCTCACACTGACTGGCACTGTGTCCCTGCTCACATTGACTGGCACTGTGTCCCTGCTCACACTGACTGGCACTGCCCCTCCTCACACTGACTGGCACTGACCCTGCTCACACTGAATGGCACTGTGTCCCTGCTCACACTGACTGGCACTGTGTCTGCTCACACTGACTGGCACTGCCCCTGCTCACACTGACTGGCACTGTGTCCCTGCTCACACTGACTGGCACTGTGTCCCTGCTCACACTGAATGGCACTGTGTCCCTGCTCACACTGACTGGCACTGTGTCCCTGCTCACATTGACTGGCACTGTGTCCCTGCTCACACTGACTAAAACTGTGCCTGCTCACACTGACTGGCACAGTGTTCCTGCTCACACTGACTGGCGCTGTCCCTGCTCACACTGACTGGCACTGTCCCTGCTCACACTGACTGGCACTGTGTCCCCGCTTGCACTGACTGGCATTGTCCCTGCTCACACTGACTTGCACTGTGTCCCAGCTCACACTGACTGGCACTGTGTCCCCGCTTGCACTGACTGGCACTGTCCCTGCTCACACTGACTGGCACTGTGTCCCAGCTCACACTGACTGGCACTGTGCCCCCGCGCACAGTGACTGACACTGTGCCCCCGCGCACAGTGACTGACACTGTGCCCCCGCGCACAGTGACTGGCACTGTGACCCTGCTCACACTGACTGGCACTGTTTCCCTGCTCACACTGACTGGCACTGTCCCAGCTCACACTGACTGGATCTGTGTCTGGTCACACTGACTGGCACTGTGTCCCTGCTCACACTGACTGGCACTGTGTCCCTGCTCACAGTGACTGGCACTGTTCCTGCACACACTGACTGGCATTGACCTTGCTCACACTGAATGGCACTGTGTCCCTGCTCACACTGACTGTCACTGCCCCTGCTCACACTGACTGGCACTGTGTCCCTGCTCACTCTGACTGGCACTGCCCCTGCTCACACTGACTGGGACTGTGTCCCTGCTCACAGTGACTGGCACTGTGTCCCTGCTCACACTGACTGGCACTGACCCTGCTCACACTGAATGGCACTGTGTCCCTGCTCACACTGACTGGCACTGTGTCCCCGCTCACACTTACTGGCACTGTGTCCCTTCTCACAGTGACTGGCACTGACACTGCTCACACTGAATGGCACTGTGTCCCTGCTCACACTGACTGTCACTGCCCCTGCTCACACTGACTGGCACTGTGTCCCTGCTCACATTGACTGGCGCTGTCCCTGTTCACACTGAATGGCACTGTCACTGCTCACACTGACTGGCACTGTGTTCCTGCTCACACTGACTTGCACTGTTTCCCTGATCACACTGACTGGCACTGTGTCCCTGCTCACACTGACTGGCACTGTGTCTGCTCACACTGACTGGCACTGTTTCCCTACTCACACTGACTGGCACCGTCCCTGCTCACGCTGAATGGCATTGTGTCCATGCTCACACTGACTGACACTGCCGCTGCTCACACTGACTGGCACTGCCCCTGCTCACACTGAATGGCACTGTGTCCCTGCTCACACTGACTGACACTGTGTCCCCGCTCACACTGACTGGCACTGTGTCCCTTCTCACAGTGACTGCACTGTCCCAGCTAACACTGACTGGCACCGTCCATGCTCACACTGACTGGCACTGTATCCCTGATCACACTGACTGGCACTGTGTCCCTGCTCACACTGACTGGCACTGCCCCTCCTCACACTGACTGGCACTGTGTCCCTGCTCACACTGACTGTCACTGCCCCTGCTCACACTGACTGGCACTGTGTCCCTGCTCACACTGACTGGCACTGCCCCTGCTCACACTGACTGGCACTGTGTCCCGGCTCACAGTGACTGGCACTGTCCCTGCTCACACTGACTGGCACTGTGTCCCTGCTCACACTGACTGGCACTGTGTCCCTGCTCACACTGACTGACACTGCCCCTGCTCAAACTGACTGGCACTGACTCTGCTCACACTGAATGGCACTGTGTCCCTGCTCACACTGACTGGCACTGTGTCCCTTCTCACAGTGACTGGCACTATGTCCCTGCTCACACTGACTGACACTGCCCCTGCTCAAACTGACTGGCACTGACTCTGCTCACACTGAATGGCACTGTGTCCCTGCTCACACTGACTGGCACTGTGTCCCCGCTCACACTGACTGGCACTGTGTCCCTTCTCACAGTGACTGCACTGTCCCAGCTAACACTGACTGGCACCGTCCGTGCTCACACTGACTGGCACTGTGTCCCCGCTCACACTGACTGGCACTGTGTCCCTTCTCACAGTGACTGCTCTGTCCCAGCTAACACTGACTGGCACCGTCCGTGCTCACACTGACTGGCACTGTGTCCCTGCTCACACTGACTGGCACTGTGTCCCTGCTCACACTGACTGGCACTGTGTCCCTGTCACACTGACTGGCACTGCCCCTCCTCACACTGACTGGCACTGACCCTGCTCACACAGAATGGCACTGTGTCCCTGCTCACACTGACTGTCACTGCCCCTGCTCACGCTGACTGGCACTGTGTCCTTGCACACACTGACACTGGCACTGTGTCTGCTCACACTGATTGGCACTGCCCCTGCTCACACTGACTGGCACCGTCCATGCTCACACTGACTGGCACTGTGTCCCTGCTCACACTGACTAAAACTGTGCCTGCTCACACTGACTGGCACAGTGTTCCTGCTCACACTGACTGGCACTGTCCCTGCTCACACTGACTGGCACTGTCCCTGCTCACACTGACTGGCACTGTGTCCCCGCTCACACTGACTGGCGCTGTCCCTGCTCACACTGACTGGCACTGTGTCCCTGCTCACACTGACTAAAACTGTGCCTGCTCACACTGACTGGCACAGTGTTCCTGCTCACACTGACTGGCACTGTCCCTGCTCACACTGACTGGCACTGTCCCTGCTCACACTGACTGGCACTGTGTCCCCGCTTGCACTGACTGGCACTGTCCCTGCTCACACTGACTGGCACTGTGTCCCAGCTCACACTGACTGGCACTGTGCCCCCGCGCACAGTGACTGGCACTGTGACCCTGCTCACACTGACTGGCACTGTTTCCCTGCTCACACTGACTGGCACTGTCCCAGCTCACACTGACTGGATCTGTGTCTGGTCACACTGACTGGCACTGTGTCCCTGCTCACACTGACTGGCACAGTGTCCCTGCTCACAGTGACTGGCACTGTTCCTGCTCACACTGACTGGCATTGACCTTGCTCACACTGAATGGCACTGTGTCCCTGCTCACACTGACTGGCACTGTGTCCCCGCTCACACTGACTGGCACTGTGTCCCTTCTCACAGTGACTGCACTGTCCCAGCTAACACTGACTGGCACCGTCCGTGCTCACACTGACTGGCACTGTGTCCCTTCTCACAGTGACTGCACTGTCCCAGCTAACACTGACTGGCACCGTCCGTGCTCACACTGACTGGCACTGTGTCCCTGCTCACACTGACTGGCACTGTGTCCCTGCTCACACTGACTGGCACTGTGTCCCTGTCACACTGACTGGCACTGCCCCTCCTCACACTGACTGGCACTGACCCTGCTCACACAGAATGGCACTGTGTCCCTGCTCACACTGACTGTCACTGCCCCTGCTCACGCTGACTGGCACTGTGTCCTTGCACACACTGACACTGGCACTGTGTCTGCTCACACTGATTGGCACTGCCCCTGCTCACACTGACTGGCACCGTCCATGCTCACACTGACTGGCACTGTGTCCCTGCTCACACTGACTAAAACTGTGCCTGCTCACACTGACTGGCACAGTGTTCCTGCTCACACTGACTGGCACTGTCCCTGCTCACACTGACTGGCACTGTCCCTGCTCACACTGACTGGCACTGTGTCCCCGCTCACACTGACTGGCGCTGTCCCTGCTCACACTGACTGGCACTGTGTCCCTGCTCACACTGACTAAAACTGTGCCTGCTCACACTGACTGGCACAGTGTTCCTGCTCACACTGACTGGCACTGTCCCTGCTCACACTGACTGGCACTGTCCCTGCTCACACTGACTGGCACTGTGTCCCCGCTTGCACTGACTGGCACTGTCCCTGCTCACACTGACTGGCACTGTGTCCCAGCTCACACTGACTGGCACTGTGCCCCCGTGCACAGTGACTGGCACTGTGACCCTGCTCACACTGACTGGCACTGTTTCCCTGCTCACACTGACTGGCACTGTCCCAGCTCACACTGACTGGATCTGTGTCTGGTCACACTGACTGGCACTGTGTCCCTGCTCACACTGACTGGCACAGTGTCCCTGCTCACAGTGACTGGCACTGTTCCTGCTCACACTGACTGGCATTGACCTTGCTCACACTGAATGGCACTGACCCTGCTCACACTGAATGGCACTGTGTCCCTGCTCACACTGACTGGCACCGTGTTCCTTCTCACAGTGACTGCACTGTCCCAGCTAACACTGACTGGTACCGTCCGTGCTCACACTGACTGGCACTCTGTCCCTGCTCACACTGACTGGCACTGTGTCCCTGCTCACACTGACTGGCACTGCCCCTCCTCACACTGACTGGCACTGACCCTGCTCACACTGAATGGCACTGTGTCCCTGCTCACACTGACTGGCACTGTGTCCCCGCTCACACTGACTGGCACTGTGTCCCTTCTCACAGTGACTGCACTGTCCCAGCTAACACTGACTGGCACCGTCCGTGCTCACACTGACTGGCACTGTGTCCCTTCTCACAGTGACTGCACTGTCCCAGCTAACACTGACTGGCACCGTCCGTGCTCACACTGACTGGCACTGTGTCCCTGCTCACACTGACTGGCACTGTGTCCCTGCTCACACTGACTGGCACTGTGTCCCTGTCACACTGACTGGCACTGCCCCTCCTCACACTGACTGGCACTGACCCTGCTCACACTGAATGGCACTGTGTCCCTGCTCACACTGACTGGCACTGTTTCCCTGCTCACACTGACTGGCACTGTCCCAGCTCACACTGACTGGATCTGTGTCTGGTCACACTGACTGGCACTGTGTCCCTGCTCACACTGACTGGCACTGTGTCCCTGCTCACAGTGACTGGCACTGTTCCTGCACACACTGACTGGCATTGACCTTGCTCACACTGAATGGCACTGTGTCCCTGCTCACACTGACTGTCACTGCCCCTGCTCACACTGACTGGCACTGTGTCCCTGCTCACTCTGTCTGGCACTGCCCCTGCTCACACTGACTGGCACTGTGTCCCTGCTCACAGTGACTGGCACTGTGTCCCTGCTCACACTGACTGGCACTGACCCTGCTCACACTGAATGGCACTGTGTCCCTGCTCACACTGACTGGCACTGTGTCCCCGCTCACACTTACTGGCACTGTGTCCCTTCTCACAGTGACTGGCACTGACACTGCTCACACTGAATGGCACTGTGTCCCTGCTCACACTGACTGTCACTGCCCCTGCTCACACTGACTGGCACTGTGTCCCTGCTCACATTGACTGGCGCTGTCCCTGTTCACACTGAATGGCACTGTCACTGCTCACACTGACTGGCACTGTGTTCCTGCTCACACTGACTTGCACTGTTTCCCTGATCACACTGACTGGCACTGTGTCCCTGCTCACACTGACTGGCACTGTGTCTGCTCACACTGACTGGCACTGTTTCCCTACTCACACTGACTGGCACCGTCCCTGCTCACGCTGAATGGCATTGTGTCCATGCTCACACTGACTGACACTGCCGCTGCTCACACTGACTGGCACTGCCCCTGCTCACACTGAATGGCACTGTGTCCCTGCTCACACTGACTGACACTGTGTCCCCGCTCACACTGACTGGCACTGTGTCCCTTCTCACAGTGACTGCACTGTCCCAGCTAACACTGACTGGCACCGTCCATGCTCACACTGACTGGCACTGTATCCCTGATCACACTGACTGGCACTGTGTCCCTGCTCACACTGACTGGCACTGCCCCTCCTCACACTGACTGGCACTGTGTCCCTGCTCACACTGACTGTCACTGCCCCTGCTCACACTGACTGGCACTGTGTCCCTGCTCACACTGACTGGCACTGCCCCTGCTCACACTGACTGGCACTGTGTCCCGGCTCACAGTGACTGGCACTGTCCCTGCTCACACTGACTGGCACTGTGTCCCTGCTCACACTGACTGGCACTGTGTCCCTGCTCACACTGACTGACACTGCCCCTGCTCAAACTGACTGGCACTGACTCTGCTCACACTGAATGGCACTGTGTCCCTGCTCACACTGACTGGCACTGTGTCCCCGCTCACACTGACTGGCACTGTGTCCCTTCTCACAGTGACTGCACTGTCCCAGCTAACACTGACTGGCACCGTCCGTGCTCACACTGACTGGCACTGTGTCCCTTCTCACAGTGACTGCACTGTCCCAGCTAACACTGACTGGCACCGTCCGTGCTCACACTGACTGGCACTGTGTCCCTGCTCACACTGACTGGCACTGTGTCCCTGCTCACACTGACTGGCACTGTGTCCCTGTCACACTGACTGGCACTGCCCCTCCTCACACTGACTGGCACTGACCCTGCTCACACAGAATGGCACTGTGTCCCTGCTCACACTGACTGTCACTGCCCCTGCTCACGCTGACTGGCACTGTGTCCTTGCACACACTGACACTGGCACTGTGTCTGCTCACACTGATTGGCACTGCCCCTGCTCACACTGACTGGCACCGTCCATGCTCACACTGACTGGCACTGTGTCCCTGCTCACACTGACTAAAACTGTGCCTGCTCACACTGACTGGCACAGTGTTCCTGCTCACACTGACTGGCACTGTCCCTGCTCACACTGACTGGCACTGTCCCTGCTCACACTGACTGGCACTGTGTCCCCGCTCACACTGACTGGCGCTGTCCCTGCTCACACTGACTGGCACTGTGTCCCTGCTCACACTGACTAAAACTGTGCCTGCTCACACTGACTGGCACAGTGTTCCTGCTCACACTGACTGGCACTGTCCCTGCTCACACTGACTGGCACTGTCCCTGCTCACACTGACTGGCACTGTGTCCCCGCTTGCACTGACTGGCACTGTCCCTGCTCACACTGACTGGCACTGTGTCCCAGCTCACACTGACTGGCACTGTGCCCCCGTGCACAGTGACTGGCACTGTGACCCTGCTCACACTGACTGGCACTGTTTCCCTGCTCACACTGACTGGCACTGTCCCAGCTCACACTGACTGGATCTGTGTCTGGTCACACTGACTGGCACTGTGTCCCTGCTCACACTGACTGGCACAGTGTCCCTGCTCACAGTGACTGGCACTGTTCCTGCTCACACTGACTGGCATTGACCTTGCTCACACTGAATGGCACTGACCCTGCTCACACTGAATGGCACTGTGTCCCTGCTCACACTGACTGGCACCGTGTTCCTTCTCACAGTGACTGCACTGTCCCAGCTAACACTGACTGGTACCGTCCGTGCTCACACTGACTGGCACTCTGTCCCTGCTCACACTGACTGGCACTGTGTCCCTGCTCACACTGACTGGCACTGCCCCTCCTCACACTGACTGGCACTGACCCTGCTCACACTGAATGGCACTGTGTCCCTGCTCACACTGACTGTCACTGCCCCTGCTCACACTGACTGGCACTGCCCCTGCTCACACTGACTGGCACCGTCCCTGCTCACACTGACTGGCACTGCCCCTGATCACACTGACTGGCACCGTCCCTGCTCACACTGACTGGCACTGTGTCCCTGCTCACACTGACTAAAACTGTGCCTGCTCACACTGACTGGCACAATGTTCCTGCACACACTGACTGGCGCTGTCCCTGCTCACACTGACTGGCACTGTCCCTGCTCACACTGACTGGCACTGTGTCCCCACTTGCACTGACGGGCACTGTCCCTGCTCACACTGACTGGCACTGTGTCCCAGCTCACACTGACTGGCACTGTGCCCCCACGCACAGTGACTGGCACTGTGCCCCCGCGCACAGTGACTGGCACTGTGACCCTGCTCACACTGACTGGCACTGTTTCCCTGCTCACACTGACTGGCACTGTCCCAGCTCACACTGACTGGATCTGTGTCTGGTCACACTGACTGGCACTGTGTCCCTGCTCACACTGACTGGCACTGTGTCCCTGCTCACAGTGACTGGCACTGTTCCTGCACACACAGACTGGCATTGACCTTGCTCACACTGACTGGCACTGTGTCCCTGCTCACTCTGACTGGCACTGCCCCTGCTCACACTGACTGGCACTGTGTTCCTGCTCACAGTGACTGGCACTGTGTCCCTGCTCACACTGACTGGCACTGACCCTGCTCACACTGAATGGCACTGTGTCCCTGCTCACACTGACTGGCACTGTGTCCCCGCTCACACTTACTATCACTGTGTCCCTTCTCACAATGACTGGCACTGACCCTGCTCACACTGAATGGCACTGTGTCCCTGCTCACACTGACTGTCACTGCCCCTGCTCACACTGACTGGCACTGCCCCTGCTCACACTGTCTGGCACTGTGTCTGCTCACACTGACTGGCACTGCCCCTGCTCACACTGACTGGCACCGTCCCTGCTCACACTGACTTGCACTGTTTCCCTGATCACACTGACTGTCACTGCCCCTGCTCACACTGACTGGCACTGTTTCCCTACTCACACTGACTGGCACCGTCCCTGCTCACACTGACTGGCATTGTGTCCCTGGTCACACTGACTGGCACTGTGTCCCTGCTCACATTGACTGGCGCTGTCCCTGTTCACACTGAATGGCACTGTCACTGCTCACACTGACTGGCACTGTGTTCCTGCTCACACTGACTGGCACTGTGTCTGCTCACACTTACTGGCACTGTGTCCCTGCTCACACTGACTGGCACTGTGTCTGCTCACACTGACTGGCACTGTTTCCCTACTCACACTGACTGGCACCGTCCCTGCTCACACTGAATGGCATTGTGTCCATGCTCACACTGACTGACACTGCCCCTGCTCACACTGACTGGCACTGCCCCTGCTCACACTGAATGGCACTGTGTCCCTGCTCACACTGACTGGCACTGTGTCCCCGCTCACACTGACTGGCACTGTGTCCCTTCTCACAGTGACTGCACTGTCCCAGCTAACACTGACTGGCACCGTCCATGCTCACACTGACTGGCACCGTCCCTGCTCACACTGACTGGCATTGTGTCCCTGGTCACACTGACTGGCACTGTTTCCCTGCTCACATTGACTGGCACTGTCCCTGTTCACACTGAATGGCACTGCCCCTGCTCACACTGACTGGCACTGCCCCTGCTCACACTGTCTCGCACTGTGTCTGCTCACACTGACTGGCATTGCCCCTGCTCACACTGACTGGCACCGTCCCTGCTCACACTGACTGGCACTGTTTCCCTGCTCACACTGACTGTCACTGCCCCTGCTCACACTGACTGGCACTGTTTCCCTACTCACACTGACTGTCACTGTCCCTGCTCACACTGACTGGCACTGTGTTCCTGCTCACACTGACTGGCACTGTGTCTGCTCACACTGACTGGCACTGTGTCCCTGCTCACAACTGACTGGCACTGTGTCTGCTCACACTGACTGGCACTGTTTCCCTACTCACACTGACTGGCACCGTCCCTGATCACACTGAATGGCATTGTGTCCATGCTCACACTGACTGGCACTGTTTCCCTGCTCACATTGACTGGCACTGTCCCTGTTCACACTGAATGGCACTGTCACTGCTCACACTGACTGTCACTGTCCCTGCTCACACTGACTGGCACTGTGTTCCTGCTCACACTGACTGGCACTGTGTCTGCTCACACTGACTGGCACTGTGTCCCTGCTCACACTGACTGGCACTGTGTCTGCTCACACTGACTGGCACAGTGTTCCTGCTCACACTGACTGGCACTGTCCCTGCTCACACTGAGTGGCACTGTGTCCCTGCTCACACTGACTGGCACTGTGTCCCCGCTCACACTGACTGGCACTGTGTCCCTTCTCACAGTGACTGCACTGTGTCCCAGCTAACACTGACTGGCACCGTCCGTGCTCACACTGACTGGCACTGTATCCCTGCTCACACTGACTGGCACTGTGTCCCTGCTCACACTGACTGGCACTGCTCCTCCTCACACTGACTGGCACTGACCCTTCTCACACTGAATGGCACTGTGTCCCAGCTCACACTGACTGGCACTGACCCTGCTCACACTGTCGGGCACTGCCCCTGCTCACACTGACTGGCACTGTATCTGCTCACACTGACTGGCACTGTGTCCCTGCTCACACTGACTGGCACTGCTCCTCCTCACACTGACTGGCACTGACCCTGCTCACACTGAATGGCACTGTGTCCCAGCTCACACTGACTGGCACTGACCCTGCTCACACTGTCGGGCACTGCCCCTGCTCACACTGACTGGCACTGTCCCTGCTCACACTGAATGGCACTGTGTCTGCTCACACTGACTGGCACTGCCCCTGCTCACACTGACTGGCACCGGCCCTGCTCACACTGACTGGCACTGTGTCCCTGCTCACACTGACTGGCACTGTGTCCCCGCTCACACTGACTGGCACTGTGTCCCTGCTCACATTGACTGGCACTGTGTCCCTGCTCACACTGACTGGCACTGCCCCTCCTCACACTGACTGGCACTGACCCTGCTCACACTGAATGGCACTGTGTCCCTGCTCACACTGACTGGCACTGTGTCTGCTCACACTGACTGGCACTGCCCCTACTCACACTGACTGGCACCGTCCCTGCTCACACTGACTGGCACTGTTTCCCTGCTCACACTGACTGGCACTGCCCCTGCTCACACTGACTGGCACCGTCCCTGCTCACACTGACTGGCACTGTGTCCTGCTCACACTGACTAAAACTGTGCCTGCTCACACTGACTGGCGCTGTCCCTGCTCACACTGACTGGCACTGTCCCTGCTCACACTGACTGGCACTGTGTCCCCGCTTGCACTGACTGGCATTGTCCCTGCTCACACTGACTGGCACTGTGTCCCAGCTCACACTGACTGGCACTGTGTCCCCGCTTGCACTGACTGGCACTGTCCCTGCTCACACTGACTGGCACTGTGTCCCAGCTCACACTGACTGGCACTGTGCCTCCGCGCACAGTGACTGACACTGTGCCCCCGCGCACAGTGACTGGCACTGTGACCCTGCTCACACTGACTGGCACTGTTTCCCTGCTCACACTGACTGGCACTGTCCCAGCTCACACTGACTGGATCTGTGTCTGGACACACTGACTGGCACTGTGTCCCTGCTCACACTGACTGGCACTGTGTCCCTGCTCACAGTGACTGGCACTGTTCCTGCACACACTGACTGGCATTGACCTTGCTCACACTGAATGGCACTGTGTCCCTGCTCACACTGACTGTCACTGCCCCTGCTCACTCTGACTGGCACTGTGTCCCTGCTCACTCTGACTGGCACTGCCCCTGCTCACACTGACTGGCACTGTGTCCCTGCTCACAGTGACTGGCACTGTGTCCATGCTCACACTGACTGGCACTGACCCTGCTCACACTGAATGGCACTGTGTCCCTTCTCACACTGACTGGCACTGTGTCCCCGCTCACACTTACTGGCACTGTGTCCCTTCTCACAGTGACTGGCACTGACACTGCTCACACTGAATGGCACTGTGTCCCTGCTCACACTGACTGTCACTGCCCCTGCTCACACTGACTGGCACTGCCCCTGCTCACACTGTCTGGCACTGTGTCTGCTCACACTGACTGGCACTGCCCCTGCTCACACTGACTGGCACCGTCCCTGCTCACACTGACTTGCACTGTTTCCCTGATCACACTGACTGTCACTGCCCCTGCTCACACTGACTGGCACTGTTTCCCTACTCACACTGACTGGCACCGTCCCTGCTCACACTGACTGGCATTGTGTCCCTGGTCACACTGACTGGCACTGTGTCCCTGCTCACATTGACTGGCGCTGTCCCTGTTCACACTGAATGGCACTGTCACTGCTCACACTGACTGGCACTGTGTTCCTGCTCACACTGACTGGCACTGTGTCTGCTCACACTGACTGGCACTGTGTCCCTGCTCACACTGACTGGCACTGTGTCTGCTCACACTGACTGGCACTGTTTCCCTACTCACACTGACTGGCACCGTCCCTGCTCACGCTGAATGGCATTGTGTCCATGCTCACACTGACTGACACTGCCCCTGCTCACACTGACTGGCACTGCCCCTGCTCACACTGAATGGCACTGTGTCCCTGCTCACACTGACTGGCACTGTGTCCCCGCTCACACTGACTGGCACTGTGTCCCTTCTCACAGTGACTGCACTGTCCCAGCTAACACTGACTGGCACCGTCCATGCTCACACTGACTGGCACTGTATCCCTGATCACACTGACTGGCACTGTGTCCCTGCTCACACTGACTGGCACTGCTCCTCCTCACACTGACTGGCACTGACCCTGCTCACACTGAATGGCACTGTGTCCCTGCTCACACTGACTGTCACTGCCCCTGCTCACAGTGACTGGCACTGTGTCCCTGCTCACACTGACTGGCACTGACCCTGCTCACACTGTCTGGCACTGCCCCTGCTCACACTGACTGGCACTGTGTCCCTGCTCACACTGACTGGCACTGTGTCCCTGCTCACTCTGACTGGCACTGCCCCTGCTCACACTGACTGGCACTGTGTCCCAGCTCACACTGACTGGCACTGTGCCCCCGCGCACAGTGACTGGCACTGTGACCCTGCTCACACTGACTGGCACTGTTTCCCTGCTCACACTGACTGGCACTGTCCCAGCTCACACTGACTGGATCTGTGTCTGGTCACACTGACTGGCACTGTGTCCCTGCTCACACTGACTGGCACAGTGTCCCTGCTCACAGTGACTGGCACTGTTCCTGCTCACACTGACTGGCATTGACCTTGCTCACACTGAATGGCACTGTGTCCCTGCTCACACTGACTGGCACTGTGTCCCCGCTCACACTGACTGGCACTGTGTCCCTTCTCACAGTGACTGCACTGTCCCAGCTAACACTGACTGGCACCGTCCGTGCTCACACTGACTGGCACTGTGTCCCTTCTCACAGTGACTGCACTGTCCCAGCTAACACTGACTGGCACCGTCCGTGCTCACACTGACTGGCACTGTGTCCCTGCTCACACTGACTGGCACTGTGTCCCTGCTCACACTGACTGGCACTGTGTCCGTGTCACACTGACTGGCACTGCCCCTCCTCACACTGACTGGCACTGACCCTGCTCACACAGAATGGCACTGTGTCCCTGCTCACACTGACTGTCACTGCCCCTGCTCACGCTGACTGGCACTGTGTCCTTGCACACACTGACACTGGCACTGTGTCTGCTCACACTGATTGGCACTGCCCCTGCTCACACTGACTGGCACCGTCCATGCTCACACTGACTGGCACTGTGTCCCTGCTCACACTGACTAAAACTGTGCCTGCTCACACTGACTGGCACAGTGTTCCTGCTCACACTGACTGGCACTGTCCCTGCTCACACTGACTGGCACTGTCCCTGCTCACACTGACTGGCACTGTGTCCCCGCTCACACTGACTGGCGCTGTCCCTGCTCACACTGACTGGCACTGTGTCCCTGCTCACACTGACTAAAACTGTGCCTGCTCACACTGACTGGCACAGTGTTCCTGCTCACACTGACTGGCACTGTCCCTGCTCACACTGACTGGCACTGTCCCTGCTCACACTGACTGGCACTGTGTCCCCGCTTGCACTGACTGGCACTGTCCCTGCTCACACTGACTGGCACTGTGTCCCAGCTCACACTGACTGGCACTGTGCCCCCGTGCACAGTGACTGGCACTGTGACCCTGCTCACACTGACTGGCACTGTTTCCCTGCTCACACTGACTGGCACTGTCCCAGCTCACACTGACTGGATCTGTGTCTGGTCACACTGACTGGCACTGTGTCCCTGCTCACACTGACTGGCACAGTGTCCCTGCTCACAGTGACTGGCACTGTTCCTGCTCACACTGACTGGCATTGACCTTGCTCACACTGAATGGCACTGACCCTGCTCACACTGAATGGCACTGTGTCCCTGCTCACACTGACTGGCACCGTGTTCCTTCTCACAGTGACTGCACTGTCCCAGCTAACACTGACTGGTACCGTCCGTGCTCACACTGACTGGCACTCTGTCCCTGCTCACACTGACTGGCACTGTGTCCCTGCTCACACTGACTGGCACTGCCCCTCCTCACACTGACTGGCACTGACCCTGCTCACACTGAATGGCACTGTGTCCCTGCTCACACTGACTGTCACTGCCCCTGCTCACACTGACTGGCACTGCCCCTGCTCACACTGACTGGCACTGTCCCTGCTCACACTGACTGGCACTGCCCCTGATCACACTGACTGGCACCGTCCCTGCTCACACTGACTGGCACTGTGTCCCTGCTCACACTGACTAAAACTGTGCCTGCTCACACTGACTGGCACAATGTTCCTGCACACACTGACTGGCGCTGTCCCTGCTCACACTGACTGGCACTGTCCCTGCTCACACTGACTGGTACTGTGTCCCCGCTTGCACTGACTGGCACTGTCCCTGCTCACACTGACTGGCACTGTGTCCCAGCTCACACTGACTGGCACTGTGCCCCCACGCACAGTGACTGGCACTGTGCCCCCGCGCACAGTGACTGGCACTGTGACCCTGCTCACACTGACTGGCACTGTTTCCCTGCTCACACTGACTGGCACTGTCCCAGCTCACACTGACTGGATCTGTGTCTGGTCACACTGACTGGCACTGTGTCCCTGCTCACACTGACTGGCACTGTGTCCCTGCTCACAGTGACTGGCACTGTTCCTGCACACACAGACTGGCATTGACCTTGCTCACACTGACTGGCACTGTGTCCCTGCTCACTCTGACTGGCACTGCCCCTGCTCACACTGACTGGCACTGTGTCCCTGCTCACAGTGACTGGCACTGTGTCCCTGCTCACACTGACTGGCACTGACCCTGCTCACACTGAATGGCACTGTGTCCCTGCTCACACTGACTGGCACTGTGTCCCCGCTCACACTTACTGGCACTGTGTCCCTTCTCACAATGACTGGCACTGACCCTGCTCACACTGAATGGCACTGTGTCCCTGCTCACACTGACTGTCACTGCCCCTGCTCACACTGACTGGCACTGCCCCTGCTCACACTGTCTGGCACTGTGTCTGCTCACACTGACTGGCACTGCCCCTGCTCACACTGACTGGCACCGTCCCTGCTCACACTGACTTGCACTGTTTCCCTGATCACACTGACTGTCACTGCCCCTGCTCACACTGACTGGCACTGTTTCCCTACTCACACTGACTGGCACCGTCCCTGCTCACACTGACTGGCATTGTGTCCCTGGTCACACTGACTGGCACTGTGTCCCTGCTCACATTGACTGGCGCTGTCCCTGTTCACACTGAATGGCACTGTCACTGCTCACACTGACTGGCACTGTGTTCCTGCTCACACTGACTGGCACTGTGTCTGCTCACACTGACTGGCACTGTGTCCCTGCTCACACTGACTGGCACTGTGTCTGCTCACACTGACTGGCACTGTTTCCCTACTCACACTGACTGGCACCGTCCCTGCTCACACTGAATGGCATTGTGTCCATGCTCACACTGACTGACACTGCCCCTGCTCACACTGACTGGCACTGCCCCTGCTCACACTGAATGGCACTGTGTCCCTGCTCACACTGACTGGCACTGTGTCCCCGCTCACACTGACTGGCACTGTGTCCCTTCTCACAGTGACTGCACTGTCCCAGCTAACACTGACTGGCACCGTCCATGCTCACACTGACTGGCACCGTCCCTGCTCACACTGACTGGCATTGTGTCCCTGGTCACACTGACTGGCACTGTTTCCCTGCTCACATTGACTGGCACTGTCCCTGTTCACACTGAATGGCACTGCCCCTGCTCACACTGACTGGCACTGCCCCTGCTCACACTGTCTCGCACTGTGTCTGCTCACACTGACTGGCATTGCCCCTGCTCACACTGACTGGCACCGTCCCTGCTCACACTGACTGGCACTGTTTCCCTGCTCACACTGACTGTCACTGCCCCTGCTCACACTGACTGGCACTGTTTCCCTACTCACACTGACTGTCACTGTCCCTGCTCACACTGACTGGCACTGTGTTCCTGCTCACACTGACTGGCACTGTGTCTGCTCACACTGACTGGCACTGTGTCCCTGCTCACACTGACTGGCACTGTGTCTGCTCACACTGACTGGCACTGTTTCCCTACTCACACTGACTGGCACCGTCCCTGATCACACTGAATGGCATTGTGTCCATGCTCACACTGACTGGCACTGTTTCCCTGCTCACATTGACTGGCACTGTCCCTGTTCACACTGAATGGCACTGTCACTGCTCACACTGACTGTCACTGTCCCTGCTCACACTGACTGGCACTGTGTTCCTGCTCACACTGACTGGCACTGTGTCTGCTCACACTGACTGGCACTGTGTCCCTGCTCACACTGACTGGCACTGTGTCTGCTCACACTGACTGGCACAGTGTTCCTGCTCACACTGACTGGCACTGTCCCTGCTCACACTGAGTGGCACTGTGTCCCTGCTCACACTGACTGGCACTGTGTCCCCGCTCACACTGACTGGCACTGTGTCCCTTCTCACAGTGACTGCACTGTGTCCCAGCTAACACTGACTGGCACCGTCCGTGCTCACACTGACTGGCACTGTATCCCTGCTCACACTGACTGGCACTGTGTCCCTGCTCACACTGACTGGCACTGCTCCTCCTCACACTGACTGGCACTGACCCTGCTCACACTGAATGGCACTGTGTCCCAGCTCACACTGACTGGCACTGACCCTGCTCACACTGTCGGGCACTGCCCCTGCTCACACTGACTGGCACTGTCCCTGCTCACACTGAATGGCACTGTGTCTGCTCACACTGACTGGCACTACCCCTGCTCACACTGACTGGCACTGTATCCCTGCTCACACTGACTGGCACTGCTCCTCCTCACACTGACTGGCACTGACCCTGCTCACACTGAATGGCACTGTGTCCCAGCTCACACTGACTGGCACTGACCCTGCTCACACTGTCGGGCACTGCCCCTGCTCACACTGACTGGCACTGTCCCTGCTCACACTGAATGGCACTGTGTCTGCTCACACTGACTGGCACTGCCCCTGCTCACACTGACTGGCACCGGCCCTGCTCACACTGACTGGCACTGTGTCCCTGCTCACACTGACTGGCACTGTGTCCCCGCTCACACTGACTGGCACTGTGTCCCTGCTCACATTGACTGGCACTGTGTCCCTGCTCACACTGACTGGCACTGTGTCCCTGCTCACACTGACTGGCACTGCCCCTCCTCACACTGACTGGCACTGACCCTGCTCACACTGAATGGCACTGTGTCCCTGCTCACACTGACTGGCACTGTGTCTGCTCACACTGACTGGCACTGCCCCTGCTCACACTGACTGGCACCGTCCCTGCTCACACTGACTGGCACTGTTTCCCTGCTCACACTGACTGGCACTGCCCCTGCTCACACTGACTGGCACCGTCCCTGCTCACACTGACTGGCACTGTGTCCTGCTCACACTGACTAAAACTGTGCCTGCTCACACTGACTGGCGCTGTCCCTGCTCACACTGACTGGCACTGTCCCTGCTCACACTGACTGGCACTGTGTCCCCGCTTGCACTGACTGGCATTGTCCCTGCTCACACTGACTGGCACTGTGTCCCAGCTCACACTGACTGGCACTGTGTCCCCGCTTGCACTGACTGGCACTGTCCCTGCTCACACTGACTGGCACTGTGTCCCAGCTCACACTGACTGGCACTGTGCCCCCGCGCACAGTGACTGACACTGTGCCCCCGCGCACAGTGACTGGCACTGTGACCCTGCTCACACTGACTGGCACTGTTTCCCTGCTCACACTGACTGGCACTGTCCCAGCTCACACTGACTGGATCTGTGTCTGGTCACACTGACTGGCACTGTGTCCCTGCTCACACTGACTGGCACTGTGTCCCTGCTCACAGTGACTGGCACTGTTCCTGCACACACTGACTGGCATTGACCTTGCTCACACTGAATGGCACTGTGTCCCTGCTCACACTGACTGTCACTGCCCCTGCTCACACTGACTGGCACTGTGTCCCTGCTCACTCTGACTGGCACTGCCCCTGCTCACACTGACTGGCACTGTGTCCCTGCTCACAGTGACTGGCACTGTGTCCATGCTCACACTGACTGGCACTGACCCTGCTCACACTGAATGGCACTGTGTCCCTTCTCACACTGACTGGCACTGTGTCCCCGCTCACACTTACTGGCACTGTGTCCCTTCTCACAGTGACTGGCACTGACACTGCTCACACTGAATGGCACTGTGTCCCTGCTCACACTGACTGTCACTGCCCCTGCTCACACTGACTGGCACTGCCCCTGCTCACACTGTCTGGCACTGTGTCTGCTCACACTGACTGGCACTGCCCCTGCTCACACTGACTGGCACCGTCCCTGCTCACACTGACTTGCACTGTTTCCCTGATCACACTGACTGTCACTGCCCCTGCTCACACTGACTGGCACTGTTTCCCTACTCACACTGACTGGCACCGTCCCTGCTCACACTGACTGGCACTGTGTCCCAGCTCACACTGACTGGCACTGTGCCCCCGTGCACAGTGACTGGCACTGTGACCCTGCTCACACTGACTGGCACTGTTTCCCTGCTCACACTGACTGGCACTGTCCCAGCTCACACTGACTGGATCTGTGTCTGGTCACACTGACTGGCACTGTGTCCCTGCTCACACTGACTGGCACAGTGTCCCTGCTCACAGTGACTGGCACTGTTCCTGCTCACACTGACTGGCATTGACCTTGCTCACACTGAATGGCACTGACCCTGCTCACACTGAATGGCACTGTGTCCCTGCTCACACTGACTGGCACCGTGTTCCTTCTCACAGTGACTGCACTGTCCCAGCTAACACTGACTGGTACCGTCCGTGCTCACACTGACTGGCACTCTGTCCCTGCTCACACTGACTGGCACTGTGTCCCTGCTCACACTGACTGGCACTGCCCCTCCTCACACTGACTGGCACTGACCCTGCTCACACTGAATGGCACTGTGTCCCTGCTCACACTGACTGTCACTGCCCCTGCTCACACTGACTGGCACTGCCCCTGCTCACACTGACTGGCACTGTCCCTGCTCACACTGACTGGCACTGCCCCTGATCACACTGACTGGCACCGTCCCTGCTCACACTGACTGGCACTGTGTCCCTGCTCACACTGACTAAAACTGTGCCTGCTCACACTGACTGGCACAATGTTCCTGCACACACTGACTGGCGCTGTCCCTGCTCACACTGACTGGCACTGTCCCTGCTCACACTGACTGGTACTGTGTCCCCGCTTGCACTGACTGGCACTGTCCCTGCTCACACTGACTGGCACTGTGTCCCAGCTCACACTGACTGGCACTGTGCCCCCACGCACAGTGACTGGCACTGTGCCCCCGCGCACAGTGACTGGCACTGTGACCCTGCTCACACTGACTGGCACTGTTTCCCTGCTCACACTGACTGGCACTGTCCCAGCTCACACTGACTGGATCTGTGTCTGGTCACACTGACTGGCACTGTGTCCCTGCTCACACTGACTGGCACTGTGTCCCTGCTCACAGTGACTGGCACTGTTCCTGCACACACAGACTGGCATTGACCTTGCTCACACTGACTGGCACTGTGTCCCTGCTCACTCTGACTGGCACTGCCCCTGCTCACACTGACTGGCACTGTGTCCCTGCTCACAGTGACTGGCACTGTGTCCCTGCTCACACTGACTGGCACTGACCCTGCTCACACTGAATGGCACTGTGTCCCTGCTCACACTGACTGGCACTGTGTCCCCACTCACACTTACTGGCACTGTGTCCCTTCTCACAATGACTGGCACTGACCCTGCTCACACTGAATGACACTGTGTCCCTGCTCACACTGACTGTCACTGCCCCTGCTCACACTGACTGGCACTGCCCCTGCTCACACTGTCTGGCACTGTGTCTGCTCACACTGACTGGCACTGCCCCTGCTCACACTGACTGGCACCGTCCCTGCTCACACTGACTTGCACTGTTTCCCTGATCACACTGACTGTCACTGCCCCTGCTCACACTGACTGGCACTGTTTCCCTACTCACACTGACTGGCACCGTCCCTGCTCACACTGACTGGCATTGTGTCCCTGGTCACACTGACTGGCACTGTGTCCCTGCTCACATTGACTGGCGCTGTCCCTGTTCACACTGAATGGCACTGTCACTGCTCACACTGACTGGCACTGTGTTCCTGCTCACACTGACTGGCACTGTGTCTGCTCACACTGACTGGCACTGTGTCCCTGCTCACACTGACTGGCACTGTGTCTGCTCACACTGACTGGCACTGTTTCCCTACTCACACTGACTGGCACCGTCCCTGCTCACACTGAATGGCATTGTGTCCATGCTCACACTGACTGACACTGCCCCTGCTCACACTGACTGGCACTGCCCCTGCTCACACTGAATGGCACTGTGTCCCTGCTCACACTGACTGGCACTGTGTCCCCGCTCACACTGACTGGCACTGTGTCCCTTCTCACAGTGACTGCACTGTCCCAGCTAACACTGACTGGCACCGTCCATGCTCACACTGACTGGCACCGTCCCTGCTCACACTGACTGGCATTGTGTCCCTGGTCACACTGACTGGCACTGTTTCCCTGCTCACATTGACTGGCACTGTCCCTGTTCACACTGAATGGCACTGCCCCTGCTCACACTGACTGGCACTGCCCCTGCTCACACTGTCTCGCACTGTGTCTGCTCACACTGACTGGCATTGCCCCTGCTCACACTGACTGGCACCGTCCCTGCTCACACTGACTGGCACTGTTTCCCTGCTCACACTGACTGTCACTGCCCCTGCTCACACTGACTGGCACTGTTTCCCTACTCACACTGACTGTCACTGTCCCTGCTCACACTGACTGGCACTGTGTTCCTGCTCACACTGACTGGCACTGTGTCTGCTCACACTGACTGGCACTGTGTCCCTGCTCACACTGACTGGCACTGTGTCTGCTCACACTGACTGGCACTGTTTCCCTACTCACACTGACTGGCACCGTCCCTGATCACACTGAATGGCATTGTGTCCATGCTCACACTGACTGGCACTGTTTCCCTGCTCACATTGACTGGCACTGTCCCTGTTCACACTGAATGGCACTGTCACTGCTCACACTGACTGTCACTGTCCCTGCTCACACTGACTGGCACTGTGTTCCTGCTCACACTGACTGGCACTGTGTCTGCTCACACTGACTGGCACTGTGTCCCTGCTCACACTGACTGGCACTGTGTCTGCTCACACTGACTGGCACAGTGTTCCTGCTCACACTGACTGGCACTGTCCCTGCTCACACTGAGTGGCACTGTGTCCCTGCTCACACTGACTGGCACTGTGTCCCCGCTCACACTGACTGGCACTGTGTCCCTTCTCACAGTGACTGCACTGTGTCCCAGCTAACACTGACTGGCACCGTCCGTGCTCACACTGACTGGCACTGTATCCCTGCTCACACTGACTGGCACTGTGTCCCTGCTCACACTGACTGGCACTGCTCCTCCTCACACTGACTGGCACTGACCCTGCTCACACTGAATGGCACTGTGTCCCAGCTCACACTGACTGGCACTGACCCTGCTCACACTGTCGGGCACTGCCCCTGCTCACACTGACTGGCACTGTCCCTGCTCACACTGAATGGCACTGTGTCTGCTCACACTGACTGGCACTGCCCCTGCTCACACTGACTGGCACTGTATCCCTGCTCACACTGACTGGCACTGTGTCCCTGCTCACACTGACTGGCACTGCTCCTCCTCACACTGACTGGCACTGACCCTGCTCACACTGAATGGCACTGTGTCCCAGCTCACACTGACTGGCACTGACCCTGCTCACACTGTCGGGCACTGCCCCTGCTCACACTGACTGGCACTGTCCCTGCTCACACTGAATGGCACTGTGTCTGCTCACACTGACTGGCACTGCCCCTGCTCACACTGACTGGCACCGGCCCTGCTCACACTGACTGGCACTGTGTCCCTGCTCACACTGACTGGCACTGTGTCCCCGCTCACACTGACTGGCACTGTGTCCCTGCTCACATTGACTGGCACTGTGTCCCTGCTCACACTGACTGGCACTGTGTCCCTGCTCACACTGACTGGCACTGCCCCTCCTCACACTGACTGGCACTGACCCTGCTCACACTGAATGGCACTGTGTCCCTGCTCACACTGACTGGCACTGTGTCTGCTCACACTGACTGGCACTGCCCCTGCTCACACTGACTGGCACCGTCCCTGCTCACACTGACTGGCACTGTTTCCCTGCTCACACTGACTGGCACTGCCCCTGCTCACACTGACTGGCACCGTCCCTGCTCACACTGACTGGCACTGTGTCCTGCTCACACTGACTAAAACTGTGCCTGCTCACACTGACTGGCGCTGTCCCTGCTCACACTGACTGGCACTGTCCCTGCTCACACTGACTGGCACTGTGTCCCCGCTTGCACTGACTGGCATTGTCCCTGCTCACACTGACTGGCACTGTGTCCCAGCTCACACTGACTGGCACTGTGTCCCCGCTTGCACTGACTGGCACTGTCCCTGCTCACACTGACTGGCACTGTGTCCCAGCTCACACTGACTGGCACTGTGCCCCCGCGCACAGTGACTGACACTGTGCCCCCGCGCACAGTGACTGGCACTGTGACCCTGCTCACACTGACTGGCACTGTTTCCCTGCTCACACTGACTGGCACTGTCCCAGCTCACACTGACTGGATCTGTGTCTGGTCACACTGACTGGCACTGTGTCCCTGCTCACACTGACTGGCACTGTGTCCCTGCTCACAGTGACTGGCACTGTTCCTGCACACACTGACTGGCATTGACCTTGCTCACACTGAATGGCACTGTGTCCCTGCTCACACTGACTGTCACTGCCCCTGCTCACACTGACTGGCACTGTGTCCCTGCTCACTCTGACTGGCACTGCCCCTGCTCACACTGACTGGCACTGTGTCCCTGCTCACAGTGACTGGCACTGTGTCCATGCTCACACTGACTGGCACTGACCCTGCTCACACTGAATGGCACTGTGTCCCTTCTCACACTGACTGGCACTGTGTCCCCGCTCACACTTACTGGCACTGTGTCCCTTCTCACAGTGACTGGCACTGACACTGCTCACACTGAATGGCACTGTGTCCCTGCTCACACTGACTGTCACTGCCCCTGCTCACACTGACTGGCACTGCCCCTGCTCACACTGTCTGGCACTGTGTCTGCTCACACTGACTGGCACTGCCCCTGCTCACACTGACTGGCACCGTCCCTGCTCACACTGACTTGCACTGTTTCCCTGATCACACTGACTGTCACTGCCCCTGCTCACACTGACTGGCACTGTTTCCCTACTCACACTGACTGGCACCGTCCCTGCTCACACTGACTGGCACTGTGTCCCAGCTCACACTGACTGGCACTGTGCCCCCGTGCACAGTGACTGGCACTGTGACCCTGCTCACACTGACTGGCACTGTTTCCCTGCTCACACTGACTGGCATTGTGTCCCTGGTCACACTGACTGGCACTGTGTCCCTGCTCACATTGACTGGCGCTGTCCCTGTTCACACTGAATGGCACTGTCACTGCTCACACTGACTGGCACTGTGTTCCTGCTCACACTGACTGGCACTGTGTCTGCTCACACTGACTGGCACTATGTCCCTGCTCACACTGACTGGCACTGTGTCTGCTCACACTGACTGGCACTGTTTCCCTACTCACACTGACTGGCACCGTCCCTGCTCACGCTGAATGGCATTGTGTCCATGCTCACACTGACTGACACTGCCCCTGCTCACACTGACTGGCACTGCCCCTGCTCACACTGAATGGCACTGTGTCCCTGCTCACACTGACTGGCACTGTGTCCCCGCTCACACTGACTGGCACTGTGTCCCTTCTCACAGTGACTGCACTGTCCCAGCTAACACTGACTGGCACCGTCCATGCTCACACTGACTGGCACTGTATCCCTGATCACACTGACTGGCACTGTGTCCCTGCTCACACTGACTGGCACTGCTCCTCCTCACACTGACTGGCACTGACACTGCTCACACTGAATGGCACTGTGTCCCTGCTCACACTGACTGTCACTGCCCCTGCTCACACTGACTGGCACTGTGTCCCTGCTCACACTGACTGGCACTAACCCTGCTCACACTGTCTGGCACTGCCCCTGCTCACACTGACTGGCACTGTGTCCCTGCTCACACTGACTGGCACTGTGTCCCTGCTCACTCTGACTGGCACTGCCCCTGCTCACACTGACTGGCACTGTATCCCTGCTCACACTGACTGGCACTGTTTCCCTGCTCACACTGACTGGCACTGTCCCAGCTCACACTGACTGGATCTGTGTCTGGTCACACTGACTGGCACTGTGTCCCTGCTCACACTGACTGGCACTGTGTCCCTGCTCACAGTGACTGGCACTGTTCCTGCACACACTGACTGGCATTGACCTTGCTCACACTGAATGGCACTGTGTCCCTGCTCACACTGACTGTCACTGCCCCTGCTCACACTGACTGGCACTGTGTCCCTGCTCACTCTGACTGGCACTGCCCCTGCTCACACTGACTGGCACTGTGTCCCTGCTCACAGTGACTGGCACTGTGTCCCTGCTCACACTGACTGGCACTGACCCTGCTCACACTGAATGGCACTGTGTCCCTGCTCACACTGACTGGCACTGTGTCCCCGCTCACACTTACTGGCACTGTCCCGGCTCACACTGTCGGGCACTGCCCCTGCTCACACTGAATGGCACTGTGTCTGCTCACACTGACTGGCACTGCCCCTGCTCACACTGACTGGCACTGTATCCCTGCTCACACTGACTGGCACTGTGTCCCTGCTCACACTGACTGGCACTGCTCCTCCTCACACTGACTGGCACTGACCCTGCTCACACTGAATGGCACTGTGTCCCAGCTCACACTGACTGGCACTGACCCTGCTCACACTGTCGGGCACTGCCCCTGCTCACACTGACTGGCACTGTCCCTGCTCACACTGAATGGCACTGTGTCTGCTCACACTGACTGGCACTGCCCCTGCTCACACTGACTGGCACCGGCCCTGCTCACACTGACTGGCACTGTGTCCCTGCTCACACTGACTGGCACTGTGTCTGCTCACACTGACTGGCACTGCCCCTGCTCACACTGACTGGCACCGTCCCTGCTCACACTGACTGGCACTGTTTCCCTGCTCACACTGACTGGCACTGCCCCTGCTCACACTGACTGGCACCGTCCCTGCTCACACTGACTGGCACTGTGTCCTGCTCACACTGACTAAAACTGTGCCTGCTCACACTGACTGGCGCTGTCCCTGCTCACACTGACTGGCACTGTCCCTGCTCACACTGACTGGCACTGTGTCCCCGCTTGCACTGACTGGCATTGTCCCTGCTCACACTGACTGGCACTGTGTCCCAGCTCACACTGACTGGCACTGTGTCCCCGCTTGCACTGACTGGCACTGTCCCTGCTCACACTGACTGGCACTGTGTCCCAGCTCACACTGACTGGCACTGTGCCCCCGCGCACAGTGACTGACACTGTGCCCCCGCGCACAGTGACTGGCACTGTGACCCTGCTCACACTGACTGGCACTGTTTCCCTGCTCACACTGACTGGCACTGTCCCAGCTCACACTGACTGGATCTGTGTCTGGTCACACTGACTGGCACTGTGTCCCTGCTCACACTGACTGGCACTGTGTCCCTGCTCACAGTGACTGGCACTGTTCCTGCACACACTGACTGGCATTGACCTTGCTCACACTGAATGGCACTGTGTCCCTGCTCACACTGACTGTCACTGCCCCTGCTCACACTGACTGGCACTGTGTCCCTGCTCACTCTGACTGGCACTGCCCCTGCTCACACTGACTGGCACTGTGTCCCTGCTCACAGTGACTGGCACTGTGTCCATGCTCACACTGACTGGCACTGGCCCTGCTCACACTGAATGGCACTGTGTCCCTTCTCACACTGACTGGCACTGTGTCCCCGCTCACACTTACTGGCACTGTGTCCCTTCTCACAGTGACTGGCACTGACACTGCTCACACTGAATGGCACTGTGTCCCTGCTCACACTGACTGTCACTGCCCCTGCTCACACTGACTGGCACTGCCCCTGCTCACACTGTCTGGCACTGTGTCTGCTCACACTGACTGGCACTGCCCCTGCTCACACTGACTGGCACCGTCCCTGCTCACACTGACTTGCACTGTTTCCCTGATCACACTGACTGTCACTGCCCCTGCTCACACTGACTGGCACTGTTTCCCTACTCACACTGACTGGCACCGTCCCTGCTCACACTGACTGGCACTGTGTCCCAGCTCACACTGACTGGCACTGTGCCCCCGTGCACAGTGACTGGCACTGTGACCCTGCTCACACTGACTGGCACTGTTTCCCTGCTCACACTGACTGGCACTGTCCCAGCTCACACTGACTGGATCTGTGTCTGGTCACACTGACTGGCACTGTGTCCCTGCTCACACTGACTGGCACAGTGTCCCTGCTCACAGTGACTGGCACTGTTCCTGCTCACACTGACTGGCATTGACCTTGCTCACACTGAATGGCACTGACCCTGCTCACACTGAATGGCACTGTGTCCCTGCTCACACTGACTGGCACCGTGTTCCTTCTCACAGTGACTGCACTGTCCCAGCTAACACTGACTGGTACCGTCCGTGCTCACACTGACTGGCACTCTGTCCCTGCTCACACTGACTGGCACTGTGTCCCTGCTCACACTGACTGGCACTGCCCCTCCTCACACTGACTGGCACTGACCCTGCTCACACTGAATGGCACTGTGTCCCTGCTCACACTGACTGTCACTGCCCCTGCTCACACTGAGTGGCACTGCCCCTGCTCACACTGACTGGCACTGTCCCTGCTCACACTGACTGGCACTGCCCCTGATCACACTGACTGGCACCGTCCCTGCTCACGCTGACTGGCACTGTGTCCCTGCTCACACTGACTAAAACTGTGTCTGCTCACACTGACTGGCACAATGTTCCTGCACACACTGACTGGCGCTGTCCCTGCTCACACTGACTGGCACTGTCCCTGCTCACACTGACTGGTACTGTGTCCCCGCTTGCACTGACTGGCACTGTCCCTGCTCACACTGACTGGCACTGTGTCCCAGCTCACACTGACTGGCACTGTGCCCCCACGCACAGTGACTGGCACTGTGCCCCCGCGCACAGTGACTGGCACTGTGACCCTGCTCACACTGACTGGCACTGTTTCCCTGCTCACACTGACTGGCACTGTCCCAGCTCACACTGACTGGATCTGTGTCTGGTCACACTGACTGGCACTGTGTCCCTGCTCACACTGACTGGCACTGTGTCCCTGCTCACAGTGACTGGCACTGTTCCTGCACACACAGACTGGCATTGACCTTGCTCACACTGACTGGCACTGTGTCCCTGCTCACTCTGACTGGCACTGCCCCTGCTCACACTGACTGGCACTGTGTCCCTGCTCACAGTGACTGGCACTGTGTCCCTGCTCACACTGACTGGCACTGACCCTGCTCACACTGAATGGCACTGTGTCCCTGCTCACACTGACTGGCACTGTGTCCCCGCTCACACTTACTGGCACTGTGTCCCTTCTCACAATGACTGGCACTGACCCTGCTCACACTGAATGGCACTGTGTCCCTGCTCACACTGACTGTCACTGCCCCTGCTCACACTGACTGGCACTGCCCCTGCTCACACTGTCTGGCACTGTGTCTGCTCACACTGACTGGCACTGCCCCTGCTCACACTGACTGGCACCGTCCCTGCTCACACTGACTTGCACTGTTTCCCTGATCACACTGACTGTCACTGCCCCTGCTCACACTGACTGGCACTGTTTCCCTACTCACACTGACTGGCACCGTCCCTGCTCACACTGACTGGCATTGTGTCCCTGGTCACACTGACTGGCACTGTGTCCCTGCTCACATTGACTGGCGCTGTCCCTGTTCACACTGAATGGCACTGTCACTGCTCACACTGACTGGCACTGTGTTCCTGCTCACACTGACTGGCACTGTGTCTGCTCACACTGACTGGCACTGTGTCCCTGCTCACACTGACTGGCACTGTGTCTGCTCACACTGACTGGCACTGTTTCCCTACTCACACTGACTGGCACCGTCCCTGCTCACACTGAATGGCATTGTGTCCATGCTCACACTGACTGACACTGCCCCTGCTCACACTGACTGGCACTGCCCCTGCTCACACTGAATGGCACTGTGTCCCTGCTCACACTGACTGGCACTGTGTCCCCGCTCACACTGACTGGCACTGTGTCCCTTCTCACAGTGACTGCACTGTCCCAGCTAACACTGACTGGCACCGTCCATGCTCACACTGACTGGCACCGTCCCTGCTCACACTGACTGGCATTGTGTCCCTGGTCACACTGACTGGCACTGTTTCCCTGCTCACATTGACTGGCACTGTCCCTGTTCACACTGAATGGCACTGCCCCTGCTCACACTGACTGGCACTGCCCCTGCTCACACTGTCTCGCACTGTGTCTGCTCACACTGACTGGCATTGCCCCTGCTCACACTGACTGGCACCGTCCCTGCTCACACTGACTGGCACTGTTTCCCTGCTCACACTGACTGTCACTGCCCCTGCTCACACTGACTGGCACTGTTTCCCTACTCACACTGACTGTCACTGTCCCTGCTCACACTGACTGGCACTGTGTTCCTGCTCACACTGACTGGCACTGTGTCTGCTCACACTGACTGGCACTGTGTCCCTGCTCACACTGACTGGCACTGTGTCTGCTCACACTGACTGGCACTGTTTCCCTACTCACACTGACTGGCACCGTCCCTGATCACACTGAATGGCATTGTGTCCATGCTCACACTGACTGGCACTGTTTCCCTGCTCACATTGACTGGCACTGTCCCTGTTCACACTGAATGGCACTGTCACTGCTCACACTGACTGTCACTGTCCCTGCTCACACTGACTGGCACTGTGTTCCTGCTCACACTGACTGGCACTGTGTCTGCTCACACTGACTGGCACTGTGTCCCTGCTCACACTGACTGGCACTGTGTCTGCTCACACTGACTGGCACAGTGTTCCTGCTCACACTGACTGGCACTGTCCCTGCTCACACTGAGTGGCACTGTGTCCCTGCTCACACTGACTGGCACTGTGTCCCCGCTCACACTGACTGGCACTGTGTCCCTTCTCACAGTGACTGCACTGTGTCCCAGCTAACACTGACTGGCACCGTCCGTGCTCACACTGACTGGCACTGTATCCCTGCTCACACTGACTGGCACTGTGTCCCTGCTCACACTGACTGGCACTGCTCCTCCTCACACTGACTGGCACTGACCCTGCTCACACTGAATGGCACTGTGTCCCAGCTCACACTGACTGGCACTGACCCTGCTCACACTGTCGGGCACTGCCCCTGCTCACACTGACTGGCACTGTCCCTGCTCACACTGAATGGCACTGTGTCTGCTCACACTGACTGGCACTGCCCCTGCTCACACTGACTGGCACTGTATCCCTGCTCACACTGACTGGCACTGTGTCCCTGCTCACACTGACTGGCACTGCTCCTCCTCACACTGACTGGCACTGACCCTGCTCACACTGAATGGCACTGTGTCCCAGCTCACACTGACTGGCACTGACCCTGCTCACACTGTCGGGCACTGCCCCTGCTCACACTGACTGGCACTGTCCCTGCTCACACTGAATGGCACTGTGTCTGCTCACACTGACTGGCACTGCCCCTGCTCACACTGACTGGCACCGGCCCTGCTCACACTGACTGGCACTGTGTCCCTGCTCACACTGACTGGCACTGTGTCCCCGCTCACACTGACTGGCACTGCCCCTGCTCACACTGACTGGCACCGTCCCTGCTCACACTGACTGGCACTGTGTCCCTGCTCACACTGACTGGCACTGCCCCTCCTCACACTGACTGGCACTGACCCTGCTCACACTGAATGGCACTGTGTCCCTGCTCACACTGACTGGCACTGTGTCTGCTCACACTGACTGGCACTGCCCCTGCTCACACTGACTGGCACCGTCCCTGCTCACACTGACTGGCACTGTTTCCCTGCTCACACTGACTGGCACTGCCCCTGCTCACACTGACTGGCACCGTCCCTGCTCACACTGACTGGCACTGTGTCCTGCTCACACTGACTAAAACTGTGCCTGCTCACACTGACTGGCGCTGTCCCTGCTCACACTGACTGGCACTGTCCCTGCTCACACTGACTGGCACTGTGTCCCCGCTTGCACTGACTGGCATTGTCCCTGCTCACACTGACTGGCACTGTGTCCCAGCTCACACTGACTGGCACTGTGTCCCCGCTTGCACTGACTGGCACTGTCCCTGCTCACACTGACTGGCACTGTGTCCCAGCTCACACTGACTGGCACTGTGCCCCCGCGCACAGTGACTGACACTGTGCCCCCGCGCACAGTGACTGGCACTGTGACCCTGCTCACACTGACTGGCACTGTTTCCCTGCTCACACTGACTGGCACTGTCCCAGCTCACACTGACTGGATCTGTGTCTGGTCACACTGACTGGCACTGTGTCCCTGCTCACACTGACTGGCACTGTGTCCCTGCTCACAGTGACTGGCACTGTTCCTGCACACACTGACTGGCATTGACCTTGCTCACACTGAATGGCACTGTGTCCCTGCTCACACTGACTGTCACTGCCCCTGCTCACACTGACTGGCACTGTGTCCCTGCTCACTCTGACTGGCACTGCCCCTGCTCACACTGACTGGCACTGTGTCCCTGCTCACAGTGACTGGCACTGTGTCCATGCTCACACTGACTGGCACTGACCCTGCTCACACTGAATGGCACTGTGTCCCTTCTCACACTGACTGGCACTGTGTCCCCGCTCACACTTACTGGCACTGTGTCCCTTCTCACAGTGACTGGCACTGACACTGCTCACACTGAATGGCACTGTGTCCCTGCTCACACTGACTGTCACTGCCCCTGCTCACACTGACTGGCACTGCCCCTGCTCACACTGTCTGGCACTGTGTCTGCTCACACTGACTGGCACTGCCCCTGCTCACACTGACTGGCACCGTCCCTGCTCACACTGACTTGCACTGTTTCCCTGATCACACTGACTGTCACTGCCCCTGCTCACACTGACTGGCACTGTTTCCCTACTCACACTGACTGGCACCGTCCCTGCTCACACTGACTGGCATTGTGTCCCTGGTCACACTGACTGGCACTGTGTCCCTGCTCACATTGACTGGCGCTGTCCCTGTTCACACTGAATGGCACTGTCACTGCTCACACTGACTGGCACTGTGTTCCTGCTCACACTGACTGGCACTGTGTCTGCTCACACTGACTGGCACTATGTCCCTGCTCACACTGACTGGCACTGTGTCTGCTCACACTGACTGGCACTGTTTCCCTACTCACACTGACTGGCACCGTCCCTGCTCACGCTGAATGGCATTGTGTCCATGCTCACACTGACTGACACTGCCCCTGCTCACACTGACTGGCACTGCCCCTGCTCACACTGAATGGCACTGTGTCCCTGCTCACACTGACTGGCACTGTGTCCCCGCTCACACTGACTGGCACTGTGTCCCTTCTCACAGTGACTGCACTGTCCCAGCTAACACTGACTGGCACCGTCCATGCTCACACTGACTGGCACTGTATCCCTGATCACACTGACTGGCACTGTGTCCCTGCTCACACTGACTGGCACTGCTCCTCCTCACACTGACTGGCACTGACCCTGCTCACACTGAATGGCACTGTGTCCCTGCTCACACTGACTGTCACTGCCCCTGCTCACACTGACTGGCACTGTGTCCCTGCTCACACTGACTGGCACTGACCCTGCTCACACTGTCTGGCACTGCCCCTGCTCACACTGACTGGCACTGTGTCCCTGCTCACACTGACTGGCACTGTGTCCCTGCTCACTCTGACTGGCACTGCCCCTGCTCACACTGACTGGCACTGTATCCCTGCTCACACTGACTGGCACTGTTTCCCTGCTCACACTAACTGGCACTGTCCCAGCTCACACTGACTGGATCTGTGTCTGGTCACACTGACTGGCACTGTGTCCCTGCTCACACTGACTGGCACTGTGTCCCTGCTCACAGTGACTGGCACTGTTCCTGCACACACTGACTGGCATTGACCTTGCTCACACTGAATGGCACTGTGTCCCTGCTCACACTGACTGTCACTGCCCCTGCTCACACTGACTGGCACTGTGTCCCTGCTCACTCTGACTGGCACTGACCCTGCTCACACTGACTGGCACTGTGTCCCTGCTCACAGTGACTGGCACTGTTCCTGCACACACTGACTGGCATTGACCTTGCTCACACTGAATGGCACTGTGTCCCTGCTCACACTGACTGTCACTGCCCCTGCTCACACTGACTGGCACTGTGTCCCTGCTCACACTGACTGGCACCGGCCCTGCTCACACTGACTGGCACTGTGTCCCTGCTCACACTGACTGGCACTGTGTCCCCGCTCACACTGACTGGCACTGTGTCCCTGCTCACATTGACTGGCACTGTATCCCTGCTCACACTGACTGGCACTGACCCTGCTCACACTGAATGGCACTGTGTCCCTGCTCACACTGACTGGCACTGTGTCTGCTCACACTGACTGGCACTGCCCCTGCTCACACTGACTGGCACCGTCCCTGCTCACACTGACTGGCACTGTTTCCCTGCTCACACTGACTGGCACTGCCCCTGCTCACACTGACTGGCACCGTCCCTGCTCACACTGACTGGCACTGTGTCCTGCTCACACTGACTAAAACTGTGCCTGCTCACACTGACTGGCGCTGTCCCTGCTCACACTGACTGGCACTGTCCCTGCTCACACTGACTGGCACTGTGTCCCCGCTTGCACTGACTGGCATTGTCCCTGCTCACACTGACTGGCACTGTGTCCCAGCTCACACTGACTGGCACTGTGTCCCCGCTTGCACTGACTGGCACTGTCCCTGCTCACACTGACTGGCACTGTGTCCCAGCTCACACTGACTGGCACTGTGCCCCCGCGCACAGTGACTGACACTGTGCCCCCGCGCACAGTGACTGGCACTGTGACCCTGCTCACACTGACTGGCACTGTTTCCCTGCTCACACTGACTGGCACTGTCCCAGCTCACACTGACTGGATCTGTGTCTGGTCACACTGACTGGCACTGTGTCCCTGCTCACACTGACTGGCACTGTGTCCCTGCTCACAGTGACTGGCACTGTTCCTGCACACACTGACTGGCATTGACCTTGCTCACACTGAATGGCACTGTGTCCCTGCTCACACTGACTGTCACTGCCCCTGCTCACACTGACTGGCACTGTGTCCCTGCTCACTCTGACTGGCACTGCCCCTGCTCACACTGACTGGCACTGTGTCCCTGCTCACAGTGACTGGCACTGTGTCCCAGCTAACACTGACTGGCACCGTCCGTGCTCACACTGACTGGCACTGTATCCCTGCTCACACTGACTGGCACTGTGTCCCTGCTCACACTGACTGGCACTGCTCCTCCTCACACTGACTGGCACTGACCCTGCTCACACTGAATGGCACTGTGTCCCAGCTCACACTGACTGGCACTGACCCTGCTCACACTGTCGGGCACTGCCCCTGCTCACACTGACTGGCACTGTCCCTGCTCACACTGAATGGCACTGTGTCTGCTCACACTGACTGGCACTGCCCCTGCTCACACTGACTGGCACTGTATCCCTGCTCACACTGACTGGCACTGTGTCCCTGCTCACACTGACTGGCACTGCTCCTCCTCACACTGACTGGCACTGACCCTGCTCACACTGAATGGCACTGTGTCCCAGCTCACACTGACTGGCACTGACCCTGCTCACACTGTCGGGCACTGCCCCTGCTCACACTGACTGGCACTGTCCCTGCTCACACTGAATGGCACTGTGTCTGCTCACACTGACTGGCACTGCCCCTGCTCACACTGACTGGCACCGGCCCTGCTCACACTGACTGGCACTGTGTCCCTGCTCACACTGACTGGCACTGTGTCCCCGCTCACACTGACTGGCACTGTGTCCCTGCTCACATTGACTGGCACTGTGTCCCTGCTCACACTGACTGGCACTGTGTCCCTGCTCACACTGACTGGCACTGCCCCTCCTCACACTGACTGGCACTGACCCTGCTCACACTGAATGGCACTGTGTCCCTGCTCACACTGACTGGCACTGTGTCTGCTCACACTGACTGGCACTGCCCCTGCTCACACTGACTGGCACCGTCCCTGCTCACACTGACTGGCACTGTTTCCCTGCTCACACTGACTGGCACTGCCCCTGCTCACACTGACTGGCACCGTCCCTGCTCACACTGACTGGCACTGTGTCCTGCTCACACTGACTAAAACTGTGCCTGCTCACACTGACTGGCGCTGTCCCTGCTCACACTGACTGGCACTGTCCCTGCTCACACTGACTGGCACTGTGTCCCCGCTTGCACTGACTGGCATTGTCCCTGCTCACACTGACTGGCACTGTGTCCCAGCTCACACTGACTGGCACTGTGTCCCCGCTTGCACTGACTGGCACTGTCCCTGCTCACACTGACTGGCACTGTGTCCCAGCTCACACTGACTGGCACTGTGCCCCCGCGCACAGTGACTGACACTGTGCCCCCGCGCACAGTGACTGGCACTGTGACCCTGCTCACACTGACTGGCACTGTTTCCCTGCTCACACTGACTGGCACTGTCCCAGCTCACACTGACTGGATCTGTGTCTGGTCACACTGACTGGCACTGTGTCCCTGCTCACACTGACTGGCACTGTGTCCCTGCTCACAGTGACTGGCACTGTTCCTGCACACACTGACTGGCATTGACCTTGCTCACACTGAATGGCACTGTGTCCCTGCTCACACTGACTGTCACTGCCCCTGCTCACACTGACTGGCACTGTGTCCCTGCTCACTCTGACTGGCACTGCCCCTGCTCACACTGACTGGCACTGTGTCCCTGCTCACAGTGACTGGCACTGTGTCCATGCTCACACTGACTGGCACTGACCCTGCTCACACTGAATGGCACTGTGTCCCTTCTCACACTGACTGGCACTGTGTCCCCGCTCACACTTACTGGCACTGTGTCCCTTCTCACAGTGACTGGCACTGACACTGCTCACACTGAATGGCACTGTGTCCCTGCTCACACTGACTGTCACTGCCCCTGCTCACACTGACTGGCACTGCCCCTGCTCACACTGTCTGGCACTGTGTCTGCTCACACTGACTGGCACTGCCCCTGCTCACACTGACTGGCACCGTCCCTGCTCACACTGACTTGCACTGTTTCCCTGATCACACTGACTGTCACTGCCCCTGCTCACACTGACTGGCACTGTTTCCCTACTCACACTGACTGGCACCGTCCCTGCTCACACTGACTGGCATTGTGTCCCTGGTCACACTGACTGGCACTGTGTCCCTGCTCACATTGACTGGCGCTGTCCCTGTTCACACTGAATGGCACTGTCACTGCTCACACTGACTGGCACTGTGTTCCTGCTCACACTGACTGGCACTGTGTCTGCTCACACTGACTGGCACTATGTCCCTGCTCACACTGACTGGCACTGTGTCTGCTCACACTGACTGGCACTGTTTCCCTACTCACACTGACTGGCACCGTCCCTGCTCACGCTGAATGGCATTGTGTCCATGCTCACACTGACTGACACTGCCCCTGCTCACACTGACTGGCACTGCCCCTGCTCACACTGAATGGCACTGTGTCCCTGCTCACACTGACTGGCACTGTGTCCCCGCTCACACTGACTGGCACTGTGTCCCTTCTCACAGTGACTGCACTGTCCCAGCTAACACTGACTGGCACCGTCCATGCTCACACTGACTGGCACTGTATCCCTGATCACACTGACTGGCACTGTGTCCCTGCTCACACTGACTGGCACTGCTCCTCCTCACACTGACTGGCACTGACCCTGCTCACACTGAATGGCACTGTGTCCCTGCTCACACTGACTGTCACTGCCCCTGCTCACACTGACTGGCACTGTGTCCCTGCTCACACTGACTGGCACTGACCCTGCTCACACTGTCTGGCACTGCCCCTGCTCACACTGACTGGCACTGTGTCCCTGCTCACACTGACTGGCACTGTGTCCCTGCTCACTCTGACTGGCACTGCCCCTGCTCACACTGACTGGCACTGTATCCCTGCTCACACTGACTGGCACTGTTTCCCTGCTCACACTGACTGGCACTGCCCCAGCTCACACTGACTGGATCTGTGTCTGGTCACACTGACTGGCACTGTGTCCCTGCTCACACTGACTGGCACTGTGTCCCTGCTCACAGTGACTGGCACTGTTCCTGCACACACTGACTGGCATTGACCTTGCTCACACTGAATGGCACTGTGTCCCTGCTCACACTGACTGTCACTGCCCCTGCTCACACTGACTGGCACTGTGTCCCTGCTCACTCTGACTGGCACTGCCCCTGCTCACACTGACTGGCACTGTATCCCTGCTCACAGTGACTGGCACTGTGTCCCTGCTCACACTGACTGGCACTGACCCTGCTCACACTGAATGGCACTGTGTCCCTGCTCACACTGACTGGCACTGTGTCCCCGCTCACACTTACTGGCACTGTCCCGGCTCACACTGTCGGGCACTGCCCCTGCTCACACTGAATGGCACTGTGTCTGCTCACACTGACTGGCACTGCCCCTGCTCACACTGACTGGCACTGTATCCCTGCTCACACTGACTGGCACTGTGTCCCTGCTCACACTGACTGGCACTGCTCCTCCTCACACTGACTGGCACTGACCCTGCTCACACTGAATGGCACTGTGTCCCAGCTCACACTGACTGGCACTGACCCTGCTCACACTGTCGGGCACTGCCCCTGCTCACACTGACTGGCACTGTCCCTGCTCACACTGAATGGCACTGTGTCTGCTCACACTGACTGGCACTGCCCCTGCTCACACTGACTGGCACCGGCCCTGCTCACACTGACTGGCACTGTGTCCCTGCTCACACTGACTGGCACTGTGTCCCCGCTCACACTGACTGGCACTGTGTCCCTGCTCACATTGACTGGCACTGTGTCCCTGCTCACACTGACTGGCACTGACCCTGCTCACACTGAATGGCACTGTGTCCCTGCTCACACTGACTGGCACTGTGTCTGCTCACACTGACTGGCACTGCCCCTGCTCACACTGACTGGCACCGTCCCTGCTCACACTGACTGGCACTGTTTCCCTGCTCACACTGACTGGCACTGCCCCTGCTCACACTGACTGGCACCGTCCCTGCTCACACTGACTGGCACTGTGTCCTGCTCACACTGACTAAAACTGTGCCTGCTCACACTGACTGGCGCTGTCCCTGCTCACACTGACTGGCACTGTCCCTGCTCACACTGACTGGCACTGTGTCCCCGCTTGCACTGACTGGCATTGTCCCTGCTCACACTGACTGGCACTGTGTCCCAGCTCACACTGACTGGCACTGTGTCCCCGCTTGCACTGACTGGCACTGTCCCTGCTCACACTGACTGGCACTGTGTCCCAGCTCACACTGACTGGCACTGTGCCCCCGCGCACAGTGACTGACACTGTGCCCCCGCGCACAGTGACTGGCACTGTGACCCTGCTCACACTGACTGGCACTGTTTCCCTGCTCACACTGACTGGCACTGTCCCAGCTCACACTGACTGGATCTGTGTCTGGTCACACTGACTGGCACTGTGTCCCTGCTCACACTGACTGGCACTGTGTCCCTGCTCACAGTGACTGGCACTGTTCCTGCACACACTGACTGGCATTGACCTTGCTCACACTGAATGGCACTGTGTCCCTGCTCACACTGACTGTCACTGCCCCTGCTCACACTGACTGGCACTGTGTCCCTGCTCACTCTGACTGGCACTGCCCCTGCTCACACTGACTGGCACTGTGTCCCTGCTCACAGTGACTGGCACTGTGTCCCTGCTCACACTGACTGGCACTGACCCTGCTCACACTGAATGGCACTGTGTCCCTGCTCACACTGACTGGCACTGTGTCCCTTCTCACAGTGACTGGCACTGACACTGCTCACACTGAATGGCACTGTGTCCCTGCTCACACTGACTGTCACTGCCCCTGCTCACACTGACTGGCACTGCCCCTGCTCACACTGTCTGGCACTGTGTCTGCTCACACTGACTGGCACTGCCCCTGCTCACACTGACTGGCACCGTCCCTGCTCACACTGACTTGCACTGTTTCCCTGATCACACTGACTGTCACTGCCCCTGCTCACACTGACTGGCACCGTCCCTGCTCACACTGACTTGCACTGTTTCCCTGCTCACACTGACTGTCACTGCCCCTGCGCACACTGACTGGCACTGCCCCTGCTCACACTGACTGGCACCGTCCCTGCTCACACTGACTTGCACTGTTTCCCTGCTCACACTGACTGTCACTGCCCCTGCTCACACTGACTGGCACTGTTTCCCTACTCACACTGACTGGCACCGTCCCTGCTCACACTGACTGGCATTGTGTCCCTGGTCACACTGACTGGCACTGTGTCCCTGCTCACATTGACTGGCGCTGTCCCTGTTCACACTGAATGGCACTGTCACTGCTCACACTGACTGGCACTGTGTTCCTGCTCACACTGACTGGCACTGTGTCTGCTCACACTGACTGGCACTGTGTCCCTGCTCACACTGACTGGCACTGTGTCTGCTCACACTGACTGGCACTGTTTCCCTACTCACACTGACTGGCACCGTCCCTGCTCACGCTGAATGGCATTGTGTCCATGCTCACACTGACTGACACTGCCCCTGCTCACACTGACTGGCACTGCCCCTGCTCACACTGAATGGCACTGTGTCCCTGCTCACACTGACTGGCACTGTGTCCCCGCTCACACTGACTGGCACTGTGTCCCTTCTCACAGTGACTGCACTGTCCCAGCTAACACTGACTGGCACCGTCCATGCTCACACTGACTGGCACTGCATCCCTGATCACACTGACTGGCACTGTGTCCCTGCTCACACTGACTGGCACTGCTCCTCCTCACACTGACTGGCACTGACCCTGCTCACACTGAATGGCACTGTGTCCCTGCTCACACTGACTGTCACTGCCCCTGCTCACACTGACTGGCACTGTGTCCCTGCTCACACTGACTGGCACTGACCCTGCTCACACTGTCTGGCACTGCCCCTGCTCACACTGACTGGCACTGTGTCCCTGCTCACACTGACTGGCACTGTGTCCCTGCTCACTCTGACTGGCACTGCCCCTGCTCACACTGACTGGCACTGTATCCCTGCTCACACTGACTGGCACTGTTTCCCTGCTCACACTGACTGGCACTGTCCCAGCTCACACTGACTGGATCTGTGTCTGGTCACACTGTCTGGCACTGTGTCCCTGCTCACACTGACTGGCACTGTGTCCCTGCTCACAGTGACTGGCACTGTTCCTGCACACACTGACTGGCATTGACCTTGCTCACACTGAATGGCACTGTGTCCCTGCTCACACTGACTGTCACTGCCCCTGCTCACACTGACTGGCACTGTGTCCCTGCTCACTCTGACTGGCACTGCCCCTGCTCACACTGACTGGCACTGTGTCCCTGCTCACACTGACTGGCACTGACCCTGCTCACACTGAATGGCACTGTGTCCCTGCTCACACTGACTGGCACTGTGTCCCCGCTCACACTTACTGGCACTGTGTCCCTTCTCACAGTGACTGGCACTGACACTGCTCACACTGAATGGCACTGTGTCCCTGCTCACACTGACTGTCACTGCCCCTGCTCACACTGACTGGCACTGCCCCTGCTCACACTGTCTGGCACTGTGTCTGCTCACACTGACTGGCACTGCCCCTGCTCACACTGACTGGCACCGTCCCTGCTCACACTGACTTGCACTGTTTCCCTGATCACACTGACTGTCACTGCCCCTGCTCACACTGACTGGCACTGTTTCCCTACTCACACTGACTGGCACCGTCCCTGCTCACACTGACTGGCATTGTGTCCCTGGTCACACTGACTGGCACTGTGTCCCTGCTCACATTGACTGGCGCTGTCCCTGTTCACACTGAATGGCACTGTCACTGCTCATACTGACTGGCACTGTGTTCCTGCTCACACTGACTGGCACTGTGTCTGCTCACACTGACTGGCACTGTGTCCCTGCTCACACTGACTGGCACTGTGTCTGCTCACACTGACTGGCACTGTTTCCCTACTCACACTGACTGGCACCGTCCCTGCTCACGCTGAGTGGCATTGTGTCCATGCTCACACTGACTGACACTGCCCCTGCTCACACTGACTGGCACTGCCCCTGCTCACACTGAATGGCACTGTGTCCCTGCTCACACTGACTGGCACTGTGTCCCCGCTCACACTGACTGGCACTGTGTCCCTTCTCACAGTGACTGCACTGTCCCAGCTAACACTGACTGGCACCGTCCATGCTCACACTGACTGGCACTGTATCCCTGATCACACTGACTGGCACTGTGTCCCTGCTCACACTGACTGGCACTGCTCCTCCTCACACTGACTGGCACTGACCCTGCTCACACTGAATGGCACTGTGTCCCTGCTCACACTGACTGTCACTGCCCCTGCTCACAGTGACTGGCACTGTGTCCCTGCTCACACTGACTGGCACTGACCCTGCTCACACTGTCTGGCACTGCCCCTGCTCACACTGACTGGCACTGTGTCCCTGCTCACACTGACTGGCACTGTGTCCCTGCTCACTCTGACTGGCACTGCCCCTGCTCACACTGACTGGCACTGTATCCCTGCTCACAGTGACTGGCACTGTGTCCCTGCTCACACTGACTGGCACTGACCCTGCTCACACTGAATGGCACTGTGTCCCTGCTCACAGTGACTGGCACTGTGTCCCCGCTCACACTTACTGGCACTGTGTCCCTTCTCACAATGACTGTCACTGACCCTGCTCACACTGACTGTCACTGCCCCTGCTCCCACTGACTGGCACCGTCCCTGCTCACACTGACTTGCACTGTGTCCCTGCTCACACTGACTGGCACCATGTCCCTTCTCACAGTGACTGCACTGTCCCAGCTAACACTGACTGGTACCGTCCGTGCTCACACTGACTGGCACTCTGTCCCTGCTCACACTGACTGGCACTGTGTCCCTGCTCACACTGACTGGCACTGCCCCTCCTCACACTGACTGGCACTGACCCTGCTCACACTGAATGGCACTGTGTCCCTGCTCACACTGACTGTCACTGTCCCTGCTCACACTGACTGGCACTGCCCCTGCTCACACTGACTGGCACTGCCCCTGATCACACTGACTGGCACCGTCCCTGCTCACACTGACTGGCACTGCCCCTGCTCACACTGACTGGCACCGTCCCTGCTCACACTGACTGGCACTGTGTCCCTGCTCACACTGAATGGCACTGTCACTGCTCACACTGACTGGCACAACGTTCCTGCACACACTGACTGGCGCTGTCCCTGCTCACACTGACTGGCACTGTGTCCCTGCTCACACTGACTGGCACTGTGTCTGCTCACACTGACTGGCACTGTTTCCCTACTCACACTGACTGGCAACGTCCCTGCTCACGCTGAATGGCATTGTGTCCATGCTCACACTGACTGACACTGCCCCTGCTCACACTGACTGGCACTGCCCCTGCTCACACTGAATGGCACTGTGTCCCTGCTCACACTGACTGGCACTGTGTCCCCGCTCACACTGACTGGCACTGTGTCCCTTCTCACAGTGACTGCACTGTCCCAGCTAACACTGACTGGCACTGTGTCCCTGCTCACACTGACTGGCACTGTGTCCCCGCTCACAATGACTGGCACTGACCCTGCTCACACTGAATGGCACTGTGTCCCTGCTCACACTGACTGGCACTGTGTCCCCGCTCACAATGACTGGCACTGACCCTGCTCACACTGAATGGCACTGTGTCCCTGCTCACACTGACTGTCACTGCCCCTGCTCACACTGACTGGCACCGTCCCTGCTCACACTGACTTGCACTGTGTCCCTGCTCACACTGACTGGCACCATGTCCCTTCTCACAGTGACTGCACTGTCCCAGCTAACACTGACTGGTACCGTCCGTGCTCACACTGACTGGCACTCTGTTCCTGCTCACACTGACTGGCTCTGTGTCCCTGCTCACACTGACTGGCACTGCCCCTCCTCACACTGACTGGCACTGACCCTGCTCACACTGAATGGCACTGTGTCCCTGCTCACACTGACTGTCACTGTCCCTGCTCACACTGACTGGCACTGCCCCTGCTCACACTGACTGCCACTGCCCCTGCTCACACTGACTGGCACCGTCCCTGCTCACACTGACTGGCACTGCCCCTGCTCACACTGACTGGCACCGTCCCTGCTCACACTGACTGGCACTGTGTCCCTGCTCACACTGACTAAAACTGTGCCTGCTCACACTGACTGGCACAATGTTCCTGCACACACTGACTGGCGCTGTCCCTGCTCACACTGACTGGCACTGTCCCTGCTCACACTGACTGGCACTGTGTCCCCGCTTGCACTGACTGGCACTGTCCCTGCTCACACTGACTGGCACTGTGTCCCAGCTCACACTGACTGGCACTGTGCCCCCACGCACAGTGACTGGCACTGTGCCCCCGCGCACAGTGACTGGCACTGTGACCCTGCTCACACTGACTGGCACTGTTTCCCTGCTCACACTGACTGGCACTGTCCCAGCTCACACTGACTGGATCTGTGTCTAGTCACACTGACTGGCACTGTGTCCCTGCTCACACTGACTGGCACTGTGTCCCTGCTCACAGTGACTGGCACTGTTCCTGCACGCACAGACTGGCATTGACCTTGCTCACACTGACTGGCACTGTGTCCCTGCTCACTCTGACTGGCACTGCCCCTGCTCACACTGACTGGCACTGTGTCCCTGCTCACAGTGACTGGCACTGTGTCCCTGCTCACACTAACTGGCACTGACCCTGCTCACACTGAATGGCACTGTGTCCCTGCTCACACTGACTGGCACTGTGTCCCCGCTCACACTTACTGGCACTGTGTCCCTTCTCACAGTGACTGGCACTGACACTGCTCACACTGAATGGCACTGTGTCCCTGCTCACACTGACTGTCACTGCCCCTGCTCACACTGACTGGCACTGCCCCTGCTCACACTGTCTGGCACTGTGTCTGCTCACACTGACTGGCACTGCCCCTGCTCACACTGACTGGCACCGTCCCTGCTCACACTGACTTGCACTGTTTCCCTGATCACACTGACTGTCACTGCCCCTGCTCACACTGACTGGCACTGTTTCCCTACTCACACTGACTGGCACCGTCCCTGCTCACACTGACTGGCATTGTGTCCCTGGTCACACTGACTGGCACTGTGTCCCTGCTCACATTGACTGGCGCTGTCCCTGTTCACACTGAATGGCACTGTCACTGCTCACACTGACTGGCACTGTGTTCCTGCTCACACTGACTGGCACTGTGTCTGCTCACACTGACTGGCACTGTGTCCCTGCTCACACTGACTGGCACTGTGTCTGCTCACACTGACTGGCACTGTTTCCCTACTCACACTGACTGGCACTGTTTCCCTACTCACACTGACTGGCACCGTCCCTGCTCACACTGAATGGCATTGTGTCCATGCTCACACTGACTGACACTGCCCCTGCTCACACTGACTGGCACTGCCCCTGCTCACACCGAATGGCACTGTGTCCCTGCTCACACTGACTGGCACTGTGTCCCCGCTCACACTGACTGGCACTGTGTCCCTTCTCACAGTGACTGCACTGTCCCAGCTAACACTGACTGGCACCGTCCATGCTCACACTGACTGGCACCGTCCCTGCTCACACTGACTGGCATTGTGTCCCTGGTCACACTGACTGGCACTGTTTCCCTGCTCACATTGACTGGCACTGTCCCTGTTCACACTGAATGGCACTGCCCCTGCTCACACTGACTGGCACTGCCCCTGCTCACACTGTCTCGCACTGTGTCTGCTCACACTGACTGGCATTGCCCCTGCTCACACTGACTGGCACTGTTTCCCTACTCACACTGACTGTCACTGTCCCTGCTCACACTGACTGGCACTGTGTTCCTGCTCACACTGACTGGCACTGTGTCTGCTCACACTGACTGGCACTGTGTCCCTGCTCACACTGACTGGCACTGTGTCTGCTCACACTGACTGGCACTGTTTCCCTACTCACACTGACTGGCACCGTCCCTGATCACACTGAATGGCATTGTGTCCATGCTCACACTGACTGGCACTGTTTCCCTGCTCACATTGACTGGCACTGTCCCTGTTCACACTGAATGGCACTGTCACTGCTCACACTGACTGTCACTGTCCCTGCTCACACTGACTGGCACTGTGTTCCTGCTCACACTGACTGGCACTGTGTCTGCTCACACTGACTGGCACTGTGTCCCTGCTCACACTGACTGGCACTGTGTCTGCTCACACTGACTGGCACAGTGTTCCTGCTCACACTGACTGGCACTGTCCCTGCTCACACTGAGTGGCACTGTGTCCCTGCTCACACTGACTGGCACTGTGTCCCCGCTCACACTGACTGGCACTGTGTCCCTTCTCACAGTGACTGCACTGTGTCCCAGCTAACACTGACTGGCACCGTCCGTGCTCACACTGACTGGCACTGTATCCCTGCTCACACTGACTGGCACTGTGTCCCTGCTCACACTGACTGGCACTGCTCCTCCTCACACTGACTGGCACTGACCCTGCTCACACTGAATGGCACTGTGTCCCAGCTCACACTGACTGGCACTGACCCTGGTCACACTGTCGGGCACTGCCCCTGCTCACACTGACTGGCACTGTCCCTGCTCACACTGAATGGCACTGTGTCTGCTCACACTGACTGGCAGGGCCCCTGCTCACACTGACTGGCACCGGCCCTGCTCACACTGACTGGCACAGTGTCCCTGCTCACACTGACTGGCACTGTGTCCCCGCTCACACTGACTGGCACTGTGTCCCTGCTCACATTGACTGGCACTGTGTCCCTGCTCACACTGACTGGCACTGCCCCTCCTCACACTGACTGGCACTGACCCTGCTCACACTGAATGGCACTGTGTCCCTGCTCACACTGACTGGCACTGTGTCTGCTCACACTGACTGGCACTGCCCCTGCTCACACTGACTGGCACCGTCCCTGCTCACACTGACTGGCACTGTTTCCCTGCTCACACTGACTGGCACTGCCCCTGCTCACACTGACTGGCACCGTCCCTGCTCACACTGACTGGCACTGTGTCCTGCTCACACTGACTAAAACTGTGCCTGCTCACACTGACTGGCGCTGTCCCTGCTCACACTGACTGGCACTGTCCCTGCTCACACTGACTGGCACTGTGTCCCCGCTTGCACTGACTGGCATTGTCCCTGCTCACACTGACTGGCACTGTGTCCCAGCTCACACTGACTGGCACTGTGTCCCCGCTTGCACTGACTGGCACTGTCCCTGCTCACACTGACTGGCACTGTGTCCCAGCTCACACTGACTGGCACTGTGCCCCCGCGCACAGTGACTGACACTGTGCCCCCGCGCACAGTGACTGGCACTGTGACCCTGCTCACACTGACTGGCACTGTTTCCCTGCTCACACTGACTGGCACTGTCCCAGCTCACACTGACTGGATCTGTGTCTGGTCACACTGACTGGCACTGTGTCCCTGCTCACACTGACTGGCACTGTGTCCCTGCTCACAGTGACTGGCACTGTTCCTGCACACACTGACTGGCATTGACCTTGCTCACACTGAATGGCACTGTGTCCCTGCTCACACTGACTGTCACTGCCCCTGCTCACACTGACTGGCACTGTGTCCCTGCTCACTCTGACTGGCACTGCCCCTGCTCACACTGACTGGCACTGTGTCCCTGCTCACAGTGAATGGCACTGTGTCCCTGCTCACACTGACTGGCACTGACCCTGCTCACACTGAATGGCACTGTGTCCCTTCTCACACTGACTGGCACTGTGTCCCCGCTCACACTTACTGGCACTGTGTCCCTTCTCACAGTGACTGGCACTGACACTGCTCACACTGAATGGCACTGTGTCCCTGCTCACACTGACTGTCACTGCCCCTGCTCACACTGACTGGCACTGCCCCTGCTCACACTGTCTGGCACTGTGTCTGCTCACACTGACTGGCACTGCCCCTGCTCACACTGACTGGCACCGTCCCTGCTCACACTGACTTGCACTGTTTCCCTGATCACACTGACTGTCACTGCCCCTGCTCACACTGACTGGCACTGTTTCCCTACTCACACTGACTGGCACCGTCCCTGCTCACACTGACTGGCATTGTGTCCCTGGTCACACTGACTGGCACTGTGTCCCTGCTCACATTGACTGGCGCTGTCCCTGTTCACACTGAATGGCACTGTCACTGCTCACACTGACTGGCACTGTGTTCCTGCTCATACTGACTGGCACTGTGTCTGCTCACACTGACTGGCACTGTGTCCCTGCTCACACTGACTGGCACTGTGTCTGCTCACACTGACTGGCACTGTTTCCCTACTCACACTGACTGGCACCGTCCCTGCTCACGCTGAATGGCATTGTGTCCATGCTCACACTGACTGACACTGCCCCTGCTCACACTGACTGGCACTGCCCCTGCTCACACTGAATGGCACTGTGTCCCTGCTCACACTGACTGGCACTGTGTCCCCGCTCACACTGACTGGCACTGTGTCCCTTCTCACAGTGACTGCACTGTCCCAGCTAACACTGACTGGCATCGTCCATGCTCACACTGACTGGCACCGTCCCTGCTCACACTGACTGGCATTGTGTCCCTGGTCACACTGACTGGCACTGTTTCCCTGCTCACATTGACTGGCACTGTCCCTGTTCACACTGAATGGCACTGCTCCTGCTCACACTGACTGGCACTGCCCCTGCTCACACTGTCTCGCACTGTGTCTGCTCACACTGACTGGCACTGCCCCTGCTCACACTGACTGGCACTGTCCCTGCTCACACTGACTGGCACTGTTTCCCTGCTCACACTGACTGTCACTGCCCCTGCTCACACTGACTGGCACTGTGTCCCTGCTCACACTGACTGGCACTGTGTCTGCTCACACTGACTGGCACTGTTTCCCTACTCACACTGACTGGCACCGTCCCTGCTCACACTGACTGGCACTGTGTCCCTGCTCACACTGACTAAAACTGTGCCTGCTCACACTGACTGGCACAATGTTCCTGCACACACTGACTGGCGCTGTCCCTGCTCACACTGACTGGCACTGTGTCCCTGCTCACACTGACTGGCACTGTGTCTGCTCACACTGACTGGCACTGTTTCCCTACTCACACTGACTGGCACCGTCCCTGCTCACGCTGAATGGCATTGTGTCCATGCTCACACTGACTGACACTGCCCCTGCTCACACTGACTGGCACTGCCCCTGCTCACACTGAATGGCACTGTGTCCCTGCTCACACTGACTGGCACTGTGTCCCCGCTCACACTGACTGGCACTGTGTCCCTTCTCACAGTGACTGCACTGTCCCAGCTAACACTGACTGGCACCGTCCATGCTCACACTGACTGGCACTGTATCCCTGATCACACTGACTGGCACTGTGTCCCTGCTCACACTGACTGGCACTGCTCCTCCTCACACTGACTGGCACTGACCCTGCTCACACTGAATGCACTGTGTCCCTGCTCACACTGACTGTCACTGCCCCTGCTCACAGTGACTGGCACTGTGTCCCTGCTCACACTGACTGGCACTGACCCTGCTCACACTGTCTGGCACTGCCCCTGCTCACACTGACTGGCACTGTGTCCCTGCTCACACTGACTGGCACTGTGTCCCTGCTCACTCTGACTGGCACTGCCCCTGCTCACACTGACTGGCACTGTATCCCTGCTCACAGTGACTGGCACTGTGTCCCTGCTCACACTGACTGGCACTGACCCTGCTCACACTGAATGGCACTGTGTCCCTGCTCACACTGACTGGCACTGTGTCCCCGCTCACACTTACTGGCACTGTGTCCCTTCTCACAATGACTGGCACTGACCCTGCTCACACTGAATGGCACTGTGTCCCTGCTCACACTGACTGTCACTGCCCCTGCTCACACTGACTGGCACCGTCCCTGCTCACACTGACTTGCACTGTGTCCCTGCTCACACTGACTGGCACCATGTCCCTTCTCACAGTGACTGCACTGTCCCAGCTAACACTGACTGGTACCGTCCGTGCTCACACTGACTGGCACTCTGTTCCTGCTCACACTGACTGGCACTGTGTCCCTGCTCACACTGACTGGCACTGCCCCTCCTCACACTGACTGGCACTGACCCTGCTCACACTGAATGGCACTGTGTCCCTGCTCACACTGACTGTCACTGTCCCTGCTCACACTGACTGGCACTGCCCCTGCTCACACTGACTGGCACTGCCCCTGCTCACACTGACTGGCACCGTCCCTGCTCACACTGACTGGCACTGCCCCTGCTCACACTGACTGGTACCGTCCGTGCTCACACTGACTGGCACTCTGTTCCTGCTCACACTGACTGGCACTGTGTCCCTGCTCACACTGACTAAAACTGTGCCTGCTCACACTGACTGGCACAATGTTCCTGCACACACTGACTGGCGCTGTCCCTGCTCACACTGACTGGCACTGTCCCTGCTCACACTGACTGGCACTGTGTCCCAGCTCACACTGACTGGCACTGTGCCCCCACGCACAGTGACTGGCACTGTGCCCCCGCGCACAGTGACTGGCACTGTGACCCTGCTCACACTGACTGGCACTGTTTCCCTGCTCACACTGACTGGCACTGTCCCAGCTCACACTGACTGGATCTGTGTTTGGTCACACTGACTGGCACTGTGTCCCTGCTCACACTGACTGGCACTGTGTCCCTGCTCACAGTGACTGGCACTGTTCCTGCACACACAGACTGGCATTGACCTTGCTCACACTGACTGGCACTGTGTCCCTGCTCACTCTGACTGGCACTGCCCCTGCTCACACTGACTGGCACTGTGTCCCTGCTCACAGTGACTGGCACTGTGCCCCTGCTCACACTGACTGGCACTGACCCTGCTCACACTGAATGGCACTGTGTCCCTGCTCACACTGACTGGCACTGTGTCCCCGCTCACACTTACTGGCACTGTGTCCCTTCTCACAATGACTGGCACTGACCCTGCTCACACTGACTGGCATTGTGTCCCTGGTCACACTGACTGGCACTGTTTCCTGCACACACTGACTGGCACTGTCCCTGTTCTCACTGAATGGCACTGTCACTGCTCACACTGACTGTCACTGTCCCTGCTCACACTGACTGGCACAGTGTTCCTGCTCACACTGACTGGCACTGTCCCTGCTCACACTGACTGGCAATGTGTCCCCGCTCACACTGACTGGCACTGTGTCCCCTGTTGCACTGACTGGCACTGTCCCTGCTCACACTGACTGGCACTGTGTACCTTCTCACACTGACGCTGCTCACACTGACTGGCACCGTCCCTGCTCACTCTGATTGGCACTGTCCCTGCTCACGCTGACTGTCACTGCCCCTGCTCACACTGACTGGCACTGTGTCCCTGCTCACACTGACTGGCACTGCGTCTGCTCACACTGACTGGCACTGCATCCCCGCTCACACTGACTGGCACTGTGTCCCAGCTCACACTGACTGGCACTGTGCCCCCACGCACAGTGACTGGCACTGTGACTCTGCTCACACTGACTGGCACTGTTTCCCTGCTCACACTGACTGGCAGTGTCCCAGCTCACACTGACTGGATCTGTGTCTGGTCACACTGACTGGCACTGTGTCCCTGCTCACACTGACTGGCACTGTGTCCCTGCTCACGCTGACTGGCACTGTGTCCCTGCTCACACTGACTGGCACTGCCCCTGCTCACACTGACTGGCATTGACCCTGCTCGCACTGAATGGCACTGTGTCCCTGCTCACACTGACTGTCACTGCCCCTGCTCACACTGACTGGCACTGTGTCCCTGCTCACACTGACTGGCACTGCCCCTGCTCACACTGACTGGCACTGTGTCCCTGCTCACAGTGACTGGCACTGTCCCCGCTCACACTGACTGGCACTGTGTCCCTGCTCACACTGACTGGCATTGTGCCCCTGCTCACACTGACTGGCACTGACCCTGCTCACACTGAATGGCACTGTGTGCCTGCTCACACTGACTGGCACTGTGTCCCTGCTCACACTGACTCGCACTGCCCCTGCTCACACTGACTGGCACTGACTCTGCTCACACTGACTGGCACTGTGGCCCTGCTCACACTGACTGGCACTGTCCCTGCTCACACTGACTGGCACTGTGTCCCTGCTCACAGTGACTGGCACTGTCCCCGCTCACACTGACTGGCACTGTGTCCCTGCTCACACTGACTGGCATTGTGCCCCTGCTCACACTGACTGGCACTGACCCTGCTCACACTGAATGGCACTGTGTGCCTGCTCACACTGACTGGCACTGTGTCCCTGCTCACACTGACTCGCACTGCCCCTGCTCACACTGACTGGCACTGACTCTGCTCACACTGACTGGCACTGTGGCCCTGCTCACACTGACTGGCACTGTCCCTGCTCACACTGACTGGCACTGTGTCTGCTCACACTGACTGGCACTGCCCCTGCTCACACTGACTGGCACCGTCCCTGCTCACACTGACTGGCACTGTCACTGCTCACACTGACTGTCACTGTCCCTGCTCACACTGACTGGCACTGTGTTCCTGCTCACACTGACTGGCACTGTGTCTGCTCACACTGACTGGCACTGTGTCCCTGCTCACACTGACTGGCACTGTGTCTGCTCACACTGACTGGCACAGTGTTCCTGCTCACACTGACTGGCACTGTCCCTGCTCACACTGAGTGGCACTGTGTCCCTGCTCACACTGACTGACACTGCCCCTGCTCACACTGACTGGCACTGCCCCTGCTCACACTGAATGGCACTGTGTCCCTGCTCACACTGACTGTCACTGTCCCCGCTCACACTGACTGGCACTGTGTCCCTTCTCACAGTGACTGCACTGTCCCAGCTAACACTGACTGGCACCGTCCGTGCTCACACTGACTGGCACTGTATCCCTGCTCACACTGACTGGCACTGTGTCCCTGCTCACACTGACTGGCACTGCTCCTCCTCACACTGAATGGCACTGACCCTGCTCACACTGAATGGCACTGTATCCCTGCTCACACTGTCTGGCACTGCCCCTGCTCACACTGACTGGCACTGCGTCTGCTCACACTGACTGGCACCGTCCCTGCTCACACTGACTGGCACTGTTTCCCTGCTCACACTGACTGTCACTGCCCCTGCTCACACTGACTGGCACTGTTTCCCTACTCACACTGACTGGCACCGTCCCTGCTCACACTGACTGGCATTGTGTCCCTGGTCACACTGAATGGCACTGTTTCCTGCACACACTGACTGGCACTGTCCCTGTTCACACTGAATGGCACTGTCACTGCTCACACTGACTGTCACTGTCCCTGTTCACACTGACTGGCACAGTGTTCCTGCTCACACTGACTGGCACTGTGTCCCTGCTCACACTGACTGGCACTGCGTCTGCTCACACTGACTGGCACTGCATCCCCGCTCACACTGACTGGCACTGTGTCCCAGCTCACACTGACTGGCACTGTGCCCCCACGCACAGTGACTGGCACTGTGACTCTGCTCACACTGACTGGCACTGTTTCCCTGCTCACACTGACTGGCACTGTCCCAGCTCACACTGACTGGATCTGTGTCTGGTCACACTGACTGGCACTGTGTCCCTGCTCACACTGACTGGCACTGTGTCCCTGCTCACGCTGACTGGTACTGTGTCCCTGCTCACACTGACTGGCACTGCCCCTGCTCACACTGACTGGCATTGACCCTGCTCGCACTGAATGGCACTGTGTCCCTGCTCACACTGACTGTCACTGCCCCTGCTCACACTGACTGGCACTGTGTCCCTGCTCACACTGACTGGCACTGCCCCTGCTCACACTGACTGGCACTGTGTCCCTGCTCACAGTGACTGGCACTGTCCCTGCTCACACTGACTGGCACTGTGTCCCTGCTCACACTGACTGGCATTGTGCCCCTGCTCACACTGACTGGCACTGACCCTGCTCACACTGAATGGCACTGTGTGCCTGCTCACACTGACTGGCACTGTGTTCCTGCTCACACTGACTCGCACTGCCCCTGCTCACACTGACTGGCACTGACTCTGCTCACACTGAATGGCACTGTGGCCCTGCTCACACTGACTGGCACTGTCCCTGCTCACACTGACTGGCACTGTGTCTGCTCACACTGACTGGCACTGCCCCTGCTCACACTGACTGGCACCGTCCCTGCTCACACTGACTGGCACTGTGTCCTTGCTCACACTGACTGGCACTGTGTCCCCGCTCACACTGACTGGCACTGTGTCCCTTCTCACAGTGACTGCACTGTCCCAGCTAACACTGACTGGTACCGTCCGTGCTCACACTGACTGGCACTGTGGCCCTGCTCACACTGACTGGCACTGTGTCCCTGCTCACACTGACTGGCACCGCCCCTCCTCACACTGACTGGCACTGACCCTGCTCACACTGAATGGCACTGTGTCCCTGCTCACACTGACTGTCACTGCCCCTGCTCACACTGACTGGCACTGTCCCTGCTTACACTGACTGGCACTGTCCCTGCTCACACTGACTGGCACTGCCCCTGCTCACACTGACTGGCACCGTCCCTGCTCACACTGACTGGCACTGTTTCCCTGCTCACACTGACTGGCACTGCCCCTGCTCACACTGACTGGCACCGTACCTGCTCATACTGACTGGCACAGTGTTCCTGCTGACACTGACTGGCGCTGTCCCTGCTCACACTGACTGGCACTGTGTCCCCGCTTGCACTGACTGGCACTGTCCCTGCTCACACTGACTGGCACTGTGTCCCAGCTCACACTGACTGGCACTGTGCCCCCGCGCACAGTGACTGGCACTGTGCCCCCGCGCACAGTGACTGGCACTGTTTCCCTGCTCACACTGACTGGCACTGTCCCAGCTCACACTGACTGGATCTGTGTCTGGTCACACTGACTGGCATTGTGTCCCTGCTCACACTGACTGGCACTGCCCCTGCTCACACTGACTGGCACCGTACCTGCTCACACTGACTGGCACAGTGTTCCTGCTGACACTGACTGGCGCTGTCCCTACTCACACTGACTGGCACTGTCCCTGCTCACACTGACTGGCACTGTGTCCCCACTGGCACTGACTGGCACTGTCCCTGCTCACACTGACTGGCACTGTGTCCCAGCTCACACTGACTGGCACTGTGCCCCCGCGCACAGTGACTGGCACTGTGCCCCCTAGGAACAGTGACTGGCACTGTTTCCCTGCTCACATTGACTGGCACTGTCCCTGTTCACACTGAATGGCACTGCCCCTGCTCACACTGACTGGCATTGTGTCCCTGCTCACACTGACTGGCACTGTGTCCCTGCTCACAGTGACTGGCACTGTTCCTGCACACACTGACTGGCATTGACCTTGCTCACACTGAATGGCACTGTGTCCCTGCTCACACTGACTGTCACTGCCCCTGCTCACACTGACTGGCACTGTGTCCCTGCTCACTCTGACTGGCACTGCCCCTGCTCACACTGACTGGCACTGTGTCCCTTCTCACAGTGACTGCACTGTGTCCCTGCTCACACTGACTGGCACTGTGTCCCTGCTCACACTGACTGTCACTGCCCCTGCTCACACTGACTGGCACTGTTTCCCTACTCACACTGACTGGCACCGTCCCTGCTCACACTGACTGGCATTGTGTCCCTGGTCACACTGACTGGCACTGTTTCCCTGCTCACATTGACTGACACTGTCCCTGTTCACACTGAATGGCACTGTCACTGCTCACACTGACTGTCACTGTCCCTGCTCACACTGACTGGCACTGTGTTCCTGCTCACACTGACTGGCACTGTGTCTGCTCACACTGACTGGCACTGTGTCCCTGCTCACACTGACTGGCACTGTGTCTGCTCACACTGACTGGCACTGTTTCCCTACTCACACTGACTGGCACCGTCCCTGCTCACACTGAATGGCATTGTGTCCATGCTCACACTGACTGGCACTGTTTCCCTGCTCACATTGACTGGCACTGTCCCTGTTCACACTGAATGGCACTGTCACTGCTCACACTGACTGGCACTGACCCTGCTCACACTGAATGGCACTGTGTCCCTGCTCACACTGACTGGCACTGTGTCCCCGCTCACACTGACTGGCACTGTGTCCCTGCTCACACTGACTGGCACTGTGTCTGCTCACACTGACTGGCACAGTGTTCATGCTCACACTGACTGGCACTGTCCCTGCTCACACTGAGTGGCACTGTGTCCCTGCTCACACTGACTGACACTGCCCCTGCTCACACTGACTGGCACTGACCCTGCTCACACTGAATGGCACTGTGTCCCTGCTCACACTGACTGGCACTGTGTCCCCGCTCACACTGACTGGCACTGTGTCCCTTCTCACAGTGACTGCACTGTCCCAGCTAACACTGACTGGCACCGTCCGTGCTCACACTGACTGGCACTGTATCCCTGCTCACACTGACTGGCACTGTGTCCCTGCGCACACTGACTGGCACTGCTCCTCCTCACACTGACTGGCACTGACCATGCTCACACTGACTGGCACTGTGTCCCTGCTCACACTGACTGTCACTGCCCCTGCTCACACTGACTGGCACTGTGTCCCTGCTCACACTGACTGGCACTAACCCTGCTCACACTGTCTGGCACTGCCCCTGCTCACACTGACTGGCACTGTCCCTGCTCACACTGACTGGCACTGTGTCTGCTCACACTGACTGGCACTGCCCCTGCTCACACTGACTGGCACCGTCCCTGCTCACACTGACTGGCACTGTTTCCCTGCTCACACTGACTGTCACTGCCCCTGCTCACACTGACTGGCACTGTTTCCCTACTCACACTGACTGGCACCGTCCCTGCTCACACTGACTGGCATTGTGTCCCTGGTCACACTAAATGGCACTGTTTCCTGCACACACTGACTGGCACTGTCCCTGTTCACACTGAATGGCACTGTCACTGCTCACACTGACTGTCACTGTCCCTGCTCACACTGACTGGCACAGTGTTCCTGCTCACACTGACTGGCACTGTCCCTGCTCACACTGACTGGCAATGTGTCCCCGCTCACACTGACTGGCACTGTGTCCCCTATTGCACTGACTGGCACTGTCCCTGCTCACACTGACTGGCACTGTGTCCCTTCTCACACTGACGCTGCTCACACTGACTGGCACCGTCCCTGCTCACTCTGATTGGCACTGTCCCTGCTCACGCTGACTGTCACTGCCCCTGCTCACACTGACTGGCACTGTGTCCCTGCTCACACTGACTGGCACTGCGTCTGCTCACACTGACTGGCACTGCATCCCCGCTCACACTGACTGGCACTGTGTCCCAGCTCACACTGACTGGCACTGTGCCCCCACGCACAGTGACTGGCACTGTGACCCTGCTCACACTGACTGGCACTGTTTCCCTGCTCACACTGACTGGCACTGTCCCAGCTCACACTGACTGGATCTGTGTCTGGTCACACTGACTGGCACTGTGTCCCTGCTCACACTGACTGGCACTGTGTCCCTGCTCACGCTGACTGGCACTGTGTCCCTGCTCACACTGACTGGCACTGCCCCTGCTCACACTGACTGGCATTGACCCTGCTCGCACTGAATGGCACTGTGTCCCTGCTCACACTGACTGTCACTGCCCCTGCTCACACTGACTGGCACTGTGTCCCTGCTCACACTGACTGGCACTGCCCCTGCTCACACTGACTGGCACTGTGTCCCTGCTCACAGTGACTGGCACTGTGTCCCTGCTCACACTGACTGGCACTGTGCCCCTGCTCACACTGACTGGCACTGTCCCTGCTCACACTGAATGGCACTGTGTGCCTGCTCACACTGACTGGCACTGTGTCCCTGCTCACACTGAATCGCACTGCCGCTGCTCACACTGACTGGCACTGCTTCCCCGCTCACACTGACTGGCACTGTGTCCCTGCTCACACTGAATCGCACTGCCGCTGCTCACACTGACTGGCACTGTGCCCTGCTCACACTGACTGGCACTGTGTTACTGCTCACACTGACAGGCACTGCCCCTGCTCATACTGACTAGCACTGCGTCCCCGGTCACAGTGACTGTCACTGTGTCCCAGCTCACACTGACTGGCACTTTTTACCTGCTCACACTGACTGGCAATGTGTCACTTCTCACACTGATGCTGCTCACACTAACTGGCACCGTCCCTGCTCACTCTGATTGGCACTGTCCCTGCTCATGCTGACTGTCACTGCCCCTGCTCACACTGACTGGCACTGTGCCCTGCTCACACTGACTGGCACTGTGTCCCTGCTCACACTGACTGGCACTGCCCCTGCTCACACTGACTGGCACTGCTTCCCCGCTCACACTGACTGGCACTGTGTCCCAGCTCACACTGACTGGCACTGTGCCCCCACGCACAGTGACTGGCACTGTGACCCTGCTCACACTGACTGGCACTGTTTCCCTGCTCACACTGACTGGCACTGTCCCAGCTCACACTGACTGGATCTGTGTCTGGTTACACTGACTGGCACTGTGTCCCTGCTCACACTGACTGGCACTGTGTCCCTTCTCACAGTGACTGCTGTGTCCCTGCTCACACTGACTGGCACTGTCCGTGCTCACACTGACTGGCACTGTGTCCCTGCTTACACTGACTGGCACTGCCCCTGCTCACACTGTCTGGCACTGACTCTGCTCACACTGACTGGCACTGTGGCCCTGCTCACACTGACTGGCACTGACCCTGCTCACACTGAATGACACTGTGCCCTGCTCACACTGACTGGCACTGTGTCCCTGCTCACACTGACTGGCACTGCCCCTGCTCACACTGACTGGCACTGCGTCCCCGGTCACACTGACTGGCACTGTGTCCCAGCTCACACTGACTGGCACTGTTTACCTGCTCACACTGACTGGCACTGTGCCTTCTCACACTGATTGGCACTGGCACTGCTCACACTGACTGGCACTGTCCCCTGCACACACTGACTGGCACTGTGCCCCTGCTCACACTGACTGGCACTGTTTCCCTGCTCACACTATCTGGCACTGCCCCTGCTCACACTGACTGGTATTGTCCCTGCTCACACTGACTGGCACTGTGTCTGCACACACTGACTGGCACTGCCCCTACTCACACTAACTGGCACTGCCCCTGCTCACACTGACTGGTATTGTCCCTGCTCACACTGACTGGCACTGTTGCCCTGTTCACACTGACTGTCACTGCCCCTGCTCACACTGACTGGCACCGTCCCTGCTCACACTGATTGGCACTGTGTCCCTGCTCACACTGACTAAAACAGTGCCTGCTCACACTGACTGGCACAGTGTTCCTGCTCACACTGATTGGCACTGTGTCCCTGCTCACACTGACTGGCACAGTGTTCCTGCTCACACTGACTGGCACTGTCGCTGCTCACACTGACTGGTACTGTGTCCTTGCTCACACTGACTGGCACTGTGCCTGCTCACACTGACTGGCACTGTGTCCCTGCTCACACTGACTGGCACTGTGTCCCTGCTCACACTGACTGGCACTGTGTCCCTGCTCACACTGACTGGCATTGACCCTGCTCACACTGAATGGCACTGTGTCCCTGCTCACACTGACTGTCATTGCCCCTGCTCACACTGACTGGCACTGTGTCCCTGCTCACACTGACTGTCACTGCCTCTGCTCACACTGACTGGCACTGTGTCCCTGCTCACACTGACTGGCACTGTCCCTGCTCACACTGACTGGCACTGTGTCCCTGCTCACACTGACTGGCACTGTGTCCCTGCTCACACTGACTGACACTGCCCCTGCTCACTCTGACTGGCACTGACCCTGCTCACACTGAATGGCACTGTGTCCCTGCTCACACTGACTGGCACTGTGCCCCCGCTCACACTGACTGGCACTGTGTCCCTTCTCACAGTGACTGCACTGTCCCAGCTAACACTGACTGGCACCGTCCGTGCTCACACTGACTGGCACTGTGTCCCTGCTCACACTGACTGGCATTGTGTTCCTGCTCACACTGACTGGCACTGCCCCTCCTCACACTGACTGGCACTGACCCTGCTCACACTGAATGGCACTGTGTCCCTGCTGACACTGACTGTCACTGCCCCTGCTCACACTGACTGGCACTGTGTCCTTGCACACACTGACACTGGCACTGCCCCTGCTCACACTGACTGGCACTGCCCCTGCTCACACTGTCTGGCACCGTCCATGCTCACACTGACTGGCACTGTGTCCCTGCTCACACTGACTAAAACTGTGCCTGATCACACTGACTGGCACAGTGTTCCTGCTCACACTGACTGGCACTGTCCCTGCTCACACTGACTGGCACTGTCCCTGCTCACACTGACTGGCACTGTGTCCCCGCTTGCACTGACTGGCACTGTCCCTGCTCACACTGACTGGCACTGTATCTCCGCTCACACTGACTGGCACTGTGTCCCAGCTCACACTGACTGGCACTGTGTCCCAGCTCACATTGACTGGCACTGTGCCCCCACGCACAGTGACTGGCACTGTGACCCTGCTCACACTGACTGGCACTGTCCCAGCTCACACTGACTGGATCTGTGTCTGGTTACATTGACTGGCACTGTGTCCCTGCTCACACTGACTGGCACTGTGTCCCTTCTCACAGTGACTGCTGTGTCCCTGCTCACACTGACTGGCACTGTCCGTGCTCACACTGACTGGCACTGTGTCCCTACTTACACTGACTGGCACTGCCCCTGCTCACACTGACTGGCACTGACTCTGCTCACACTGACTGGCACTGTGGCCCTGCTCACACTGACTGGCACTGGCCCTGCTCACACTGAATGGCACTGTGCCCTGCTCACACTGACTGGCACTGTGTCCCTGCTCACACTGACTGGCACTGACCCTGCTCACACTGACTGGCACTGCGTCCCCGGTCACACTGACTGGCACTGTGTCCCAGCTCACACTGACTGGCACTGTTTACCTGCTCACACTGACTGGCACTGTGCCTTCTCACACTGATTGGCACTGGCACTGCTCACACTGACTGGCACTGTCCCCTGCACACACTGACTGGCACTGTGCGCCTGCTCACACTGACTGGCACTGTTTCCCTGCTCACACTGTCTGGCACTGCCCCTGCTCACACTGATTGGCACTGGCACTGCTCACACTGACTGGCACAGTCCCCTGCACACACTGACTGGCACTGTGCCCCTGCTCACACTGACTGGCACTGTGTCTGCTCACACTGACTGGCAATGTGTCCCCGCTCATACTGACTGGCACTGTGTCCCCGCTTGCACTGACTGGCACTGCCCCTGCTCACACTGACTGGCACTGTGTCCCTTCTCACACTGACTGGCACTGCCCCTGCTCACACTGACTGGCACTGCCCCTGCTCACACTGACTGGCACTGCCCCTGCTCACACTGACTGGCACTCTGTCCCTGCTCACAGTGACTGGCACTGACTCTGCTCACACTGACTGGCACTGTGGCCCTGCTCACACTGACTGGCACTGACCCTGCTCACACTGAATGACACTGTGCCCTGCTCACACTGACTGGCACTGTGTCCCTGCTCACACTGACTGGCACTGCCCCTGCTCACACTGACTGGCACTGCGTCCCCGGTCACACTGACTGGCACTGTGTCCCAGCTCACACTGACTGGCACTGTTTACCTGCTCACACTGACTGGCACTGTGCCTTCTCACACTGATTGGCACTGGCACTGCTCACACTGACTGGCACTGTCCCCTGCACACACTGACTGGCACTGTGCCCCTGCTCACACTGACTGGCACTGTTTCCCTGCTCACACTATCTGGCACTGCCCCTGCTCACACTGACTGGTATTGTCCCTGCTCACACTGACTGGCACTGTGTCTGCACACACTGACTGGCACTGCCCCTACTCACACTAACTGGCACTGCCCCTGCTCACACTGACTGGTATTGTCCCTGCTCACACTGACTGGCACTGTTGCCCTGTTCACACTGACTGTCACTGCCCCTGCTCACACTGACTGGCACCGTCCCTGCTCACACTGATTGGCACTGTGTCCCTGCTCACACTGACTAAAACAGTGCCTGCTCACACTGACTGGCACAGTGTTCCTGCTCACACTGATTGGCACTGTGTCCCTGCTCACACTGACTGGCACAGTGTTCCTGCTCACACTGACTGGCACTGTCGCTGCTCACACTGACTGGTACTGTGTCCTTGCTCACACTGACTGGCACTGTGCCTGCTCACACTGACTGGCACTGTGTCCCTGCTCACACTGACTGGCACTGTGTCCCTGCTCACACTGACTGGCACTGTGTCCCTGCTCACACTGACTGGCATTGACCCTGCTCACACTGAATGGCACTGTGTCCCTGCTCACACTGACTGTCATTGCCCCTGCTCACACTGACTGGCACTGTGTCCCTGCTCACACTGACTGTCACTGCCTCTGCTCACACTGACTGGCACTGTGTCCCTGCTCACACTGACTGGCACTGTCCCTGCTCACACTGACTGGCACTGTGTCCCTGCTCACACTGACTGGCACTGTGTCCCTGCTCACACTGACTGACACTGCCCCTGCTCACTCTGACTGGCACTGACCCTGCTCACACTGAATGGCACTGTGTCCCTGCTCACACTGACTGGCACTGTGCCCCCCCTCACACTGACTGGCACTGTGTCCCTTCTCACAGTGACTGCACTGTCCCAGCTAACACTGACTGGCACCGTCCGTGCTCACACTGACTGGCACTGTGTCCCTGCTCACACTGACTGGCATTGTGTTCCTGCTCACACTGACTGGCACTGCCCCTCCTCACACTGACTGGCACTGACCCTGCTCACACTGAATGGCACTGTGTCCCTGCTGACACTGACTGTCACTGCCCCTGCTCACACTGACTGGCACTGTGTCCTTGCACACACTGACACTGGCACTGCCCCTGCTCACACTGACTGGCACTGCCCCTGCTCACACTGTCTGGCACCGTCCATGCTCACACTGACTGGCACTGTGTCCCTGCTCACACTGACTAAAACTGTGCCTGATCACACTGACTGGCACAGTGTTCCTGCTCACACTGACTGGCACTGTCCCTGCTCACACTGACTGGCACTGTCCCTGCTCACACTGACTGGCACTGTGTCCCCGCTTGCACTGACTGGCACTGTCCCTGCTCACACTGACTGGCACTGTATCTCCGCTCACACTGACTGGCACTGTGTCCCAGCTCACACTGACTGGCACTGTGTCCCAGCTCACATTGACTGGCACTGTGCCCCCACGCACAGTGACTGGCACTGTGACCCTGCTCACACTGACTGGCACTGTCCCAGCTCACACTGACTGGATCTGTGTCTGGTTACATTGACTGGCACTGTGTCCCTGCTCACACTGACTGGCACTGTGTCCCTTCTCACAGTGACTGCTGTGTCCCTGCTCACACTGACTGGCACTGTCCGTGCTCACACTGACTGGCACTGTGTCCCTACTTACACTGACTGGCACTGCCCCTGCTCACACTGACTGGCACTGACTCTGCTCACACTGACTGGCACTGTGGCCCTGCTCACACTGACTGGCACTGGCCCTGCTCACACTGAATGGCACTGTGCCCTGCTCACACTGACTGGCACTGTGTCCCTGCTCACACTGACTGGCACTGACCCTGCTCACACTGACTGGCACTGCGTCCCCGGTCACACTGACTGGCACTGTGTCCCAGCTCACACTGACTGGCACTGTTTACCTGCTCACACTGACTGGCACTGTGCCTTCTCACACTGATTGGCACTGGCACTGCTCACACTGACTGGCACTGTCCCCTGCACACACTGACTGGCACTGTGCGCCTGCTCACACTGACTGGCACTGTTTCCCTGCTCACACTGTCTGGCACTGCCCCTGCTCACACTGATTGGCACTGGCACTGCTCACACTGACTGGCACAGTCCCCTGCACACACTGACTGGCACTGTGCCCCTGCTCACACTGACTGGCACTGTGTCTGCTCACACTGACTGGCAATGTGTCCCCGCTCATACTGACTGGCACTGTGTCCCCGCTTGCACTGACTGGCACTGCCCCTGCTCACACTGACTGGCACTGTGTCCCTTCTCACACTGACTGGCACTGCCCCTGCTCACACTGACTGGCACTGCCCCTGCTCACACTGACTGGCACTGCCCCTGCTCACACTGACTGGCACTCTGTCCCTGCTCACAGTGACTGGCACTGACTCTGCTCACACTGACTGGCACTGTGGCCCTGCTCACACTGACTGGCACTGACCCTGCTCACACTGAATGACACTGTGCCCTGCTCACACTGACTGGCACTGTGTCCCTGCTCACACTGACTGGCACTGCCCCTGCTCACACTGACTGGCACTGCGTCCCCGGTCACACTGACTGGCACTGTGTCCCAGCTCACACTGACTGGCACTGTTTACCTGCTCACACTGACTGGCACTGTGCCTTCTCACACTGATTGGCACTGGCACTGCTCACACTGACTGGCACTGTCCCCTGCACACACTGACTGGCACTGTGCCCCTGCTCACACTGACTGGCACTGTTTCCCTGCTCACACTATCTGGCACTGCCCCTGCTCACACTGACTGGTATTGTCCCTGCTCACACTGACTGGCACTGTGTCTGCACACACTGACTGGCACTGCCCCTACTCACACTAACTGGCACTGCCCCTGCTCACACTGACTGGTATTGTCCCTGCTCACACTGACTGGCACTGTTGCCCTGTTCACACTGACTGTCACTGCCCCTGCTCACACTGACTGGCACCGTCCCTGCTCACACTGATTGGCACTGTGTCCCTGCTCACACTGACTAAAACAGTGCCTGCTCACACTGACTGGCACAGTGTTCCTGCTCACACTGATTGGCACTGTGTCCCTGCTCACACTGACTGGCACAGTGTTCCTGCTCACACTGACTGGCACTGTCGCTGCTCACACTGACTGGTACTGTGTCCTTGCTCACACTGACTGGCACTGTGCCTGCTCACACTGACTGGCACTGTGTCCCTGCTCACACTGACTGGCACTGTGTCCCTGCTCACACTGACTGGCACTGTGTCCCTGCTCACACTGACTGGCATTGACCCTGCTCACACTGAATGGCACTGTGTCCCTGCTCACACTGACTGTCATTGCCCCTGCTCACACTGACTGGCACTGTGTCCCTGCTCACACTGACTGTCACTGCCTCTGCTCACACTGACTGGCACTGTGTCCCTGCTCACACTGACTGGCACTGTCCCTGCTCACACTGACTGGCACTGTGTCCCTGCTCACACTGACTGGCACTGTGTCCCTGCTCACACTGACTGACACTGCCCCTGCTCACTCTGACTGGCACTGACCCTGCTCACACTGAATGGCACTGTGTCCCTGCTCACACTGACTGGCACTGTGCCCCCCCTCACACTGACTGGCACTGTGTCCCTTCTCACAGTGACTGCACTGTCCCAGCTAACACTGACTGGCACCGTCCGTGCTCACACTGACTGGCACTGTGTCCCTGCTCACACTGACTGGCATTGTGTTCCTGCTCACACTGACTGGCACTGCCCCTCCTCACACTGACTGGCACTGACCCTGCTCACACTGAATGGCACTGTGTCCCTGCTGACACTGACTGTCACTGCCCCTGCTCACACTGACTGGCACTGTGTCCTTGCACACACTGACACTGGCACTGCCCCTGCTCACACTGACTGGCACTGCCCCTGCTCACACTGTCTGGCACCGTCCATGCTCACACTGACTGGCACTGTGTCCCTGCTCACACTGACTAAAACTGTGCCTGATCACACTGACTGGCACAGTGTTCCTGCTCACACTGACTGGCACTGTCCCTGCTCACACTGACTGGCACTGTCCCTGCTCACACTGACTGGCACTGTGTCCCCGCTTGCACTGACTGGCACTGTCCCTGCTCACACTGACTGGCACTGTATCTCCGCTCACACTGACTGGCACTGTGTCCCAGCTCACACTGACTGGCACTGTGTCCCAGCTCACATTGACTGGCACTGTGCCCCCACGCACAGTGACTGGCACTGTGACCCTGCTCACACTGACTGGCACTGTCCCAGCTCACACTGACTGGATCTGTGTCTGGTTACATTGACTGGCACTGTGTCCCTGCTCACACTGACTGGCACTGTGTCCCTTCTCACAGTGACTGCTGTGTCCCTGCTCACACTGACTGGCACTGTCCGTGCTCACACTGACTGGCACTGTGTCCCTACTTACACTGACTGGCACTGCCCCTGCTCACACTGACTGGCACTGACTCTGCTCACACTGACTGGCACTGTGGCCCTGCTCACACTGACTGGCACTGGCCCTGCTCACACTGAATGGCACTGTGCCCTGCTCACACTGACTGGCACTGTGTCCCTGCTCACACTGACTGGCACTGACCCTGCTCACACTGACTGGCACTGCGTCCCCGGTCACACTGACTGGCACTGTGTCCCAGCTCACACTGACTGGCACTGTTTACCTGCTCACACTGACTGGCACTGTGCCTTCTCACACTGATTGGCACTGGCACTGCTCACACTGACTGGCACTGTCCCCTGCACACACTGACTGGCACTGTGCGCCTGCTCACACTGACTGGCACTGTTTCCCTGCTCACACTGTCTGGCACTGCCCCTGCTCACACTGATTGGCACTGGCACTGCTCACACTGACTGGCACAGTCCCCTGCACACACTGACTGGCACTGTGCCCCTGCTCACACTGACTGGCACTGTGTCTGCTCACACTGACTGGCAATGTGTCCCCGCTCATACTGACTGGCACTGTGTCCCCGCTTGCACTGACTGGCACTGCCCCTGCTCACACTGACTGGCACTGTGTCCCTTCTCACACTGACGCTGCTCACACTAACTGGCACCGTCCCTGCTCACTCTGATTGGCACTGTCACTGCTCACGCTGACTGCCACTGCCCCTGCTCACACTGACTGGCACTGTGTCCCTGCTCACACTGACTGGCACTGCCCCTGCTCACACTGACTGGCACTGCATCTCTGCTCACACTGACTGGCACTGTGTCCCAGCTCACACTGACTGGCACTGTGCCCCCACGCACAGTGACTGGCACTGTGACCCTGCTCACACTGACTGGCACTGTTTCCCTGCTCACACTGACTGGCACTGTCCCAGCTCACACTGACTGGATCTGTGTCTGGTTACATTGACTGGCACTGTGTCCCTGCTCACACTGACTGGCACTGTGTCCCTTCTCACAGTGACTGCTGTGTCCCTGCTCACACTGACTGGCACTGTCCGTGCTCACACTGACTGGCACTGTGTCCCTGCTTACACTGACTGGCACTGCCCCTGCTCACACTGACTGGCACTGACTCTGCTCACACTGACTGGCACTGTGGCCCTGCCCACACTGACTGGCACTGGCCCTGCTCACACTGAATGGCACTGTGCCCTGCTCACACTGACTGGCACTGTGTCCCTGCTCACACTGACTGGCACTGACCCTGCTCACACTGACTGGCACTGCGTCCCCGGTCACACTGACTGGCACTTTGTCCCAGCTCACACTGACTGGCACTGTTTACCTGCTCACACTGACTGGCACTGTGCCTTCTCACACTGATTGGCACTGGCACTGCTCACACTGACTGGCACTGTCCCCTGCACACACTGACTGGCACTGTGCGCCTGCTCACACTGACTGGCACTGTTTCCCTGCTCACACTGTCTGGCACTGCCCCTGCTCACACTGACTGGTATTGTCCCTGCTCACACTGACTGGCACTGTGTCTGCACACACTGACTGGCACTGCCCCTACTCACACTAACTGGCACCGGCCCTGCTCACACTGACTGGCATTGTGTCCCTGGTCACACTGACTGGCAATGCGTCTGCTCACACTGACTGGCACTGCCCCTGCTCACACTGACTGGCATTGTGTCCCTGCTCACACTGACTAGCACTGTCCCAGCTTACACTGACTGGCATTGCGTCCCTGCTCACACTGACTGGCACTGTCCCTGCTCACACTGACTGGCACTGTGTCCCCGCTCACACTGACTGGCACTGTGTCCCTTCTCACAGTGACTGCACTGCCCCTGCTCACACTGACTGGCACTGTCCGTGCTCACACTGACTGGCACTGTGTCCCTGCTCACACTGACTGGCACTGCCCCTGCTCACACTGACTGGCACTGACTCTGCTCACACTGACTGGCACTGTGGCCCTGCCCACACTGACTGTCACTGCCCCTGCTCACACTGACTGGCACGGTGTCCCTGCTCACACTGACTGGCACTGCCCCTGCTCACACTGACTGGCACTGCGTCCCCGGTCACACTAACTGGCACTGTGTCCCAGCTCACACTGACTGGCACTGTTTACCTGCTCACACTGACTGGCACTGTCCCTGCTCACACTGATTGGCACTGGCACTGCTCACACTTACTGGCACTGTCCCCTGCACACACTGACTGGCACTGTGTCTGCTCACACTGACTGGCACTGTGCCCCTGCTCACACTGACTGGCACTGTGTCTGCTCACACTGACTGGCAATGTGTCCCCGCTCATACTGACTGGCACTGTGTCCCCGCTTGCACTGACTGGCACTGCCCCTGCTCACACTGACTGGCACTGTGTCCCTTCTCACACTGACGCTGCTCACACTAACTGGCACCGTCCCTGCTCACTCTGATTGGCACTGTCACTGCTCACGCTGACTGCCACTGCCCCTGCTCACACTGACTGGCACTGTGTCCCTGCTCACACTGACTGGCACTGCCCGTGCTCACACTGACTGGCACTGCATCTCTGCTCACACTGACTGGCACTGTGTCCCAGCTCACACTGACTGGCACTGTGCCCCCACGCACAGTGACTGGCACTGTGACCCTGCTCACACTGACTGGCACTGTTTCCCTGCTCACACTGACTGGCACTGTCCCAGCTCACACTGACTGGATCTGTGTCTGGTTACATTGACTGGCACTGTTTCCCTGCTCACACTGACTGGCACTGTGTCCCTTCTCACAGTGACTGCTGTGTCCCTGCTCACACTGACTGGCACTGTCCGTGCTCACACTGACTGGCACTGTGTCCCTGCTTACACTGACTGGCACTGCCCCTGCTCACACTGACTAGCACTGACTCTGCTCACACTGACTGGCACTGTGGCCCTGCTCACACTGACTGGCACTGGCCCTGCTCACACTGAATGGCACTGTGCCCTGCTCACACTGACTGGCACTGTGTCCCTGCTCACACTGACTGGCACTGACCCTGCTCACACTGACTGGCACTGCGTCCCCGGTCACACTGACTGGCACTTTGTCCCAGCTCACACTGACTGGCACTGTTTACCTGCTCACACTGACTGGCACTGTGCCTTCTCACACTGATTGGCACTGGCACTGCTCACACTGACTGGCACTGTCCCCTGCACACACTGACTGGCACTGTGCGCCTGCTCACACTGACTGGCACTGTTTCCCTGCTCACACTGTCTGGCACTGCCCCTGCTCACACTGACTGGTATTGTCCCTGCTCACACTGACTGGCACTGTGTCTGCACACACTGACTGGCACTGCCCCTACTCACACTAACTGGCACCGGCCCTGCTCACACTGACTGGCATTGTGTCCCTGGTCACACTGACTGGCAATGCGTCTGCTCACACTGACTGGCACTGCCCCTGCTCACACTGACTGGCATTGTGTCCCTGCTCACACTGACTAGCACTGTCCCAGCTTACACTGACTGGCATTGCGTCCCTGCTCACACTGACTGGCACTGTCCCTGCTCACACTGACTGGCACTGTGTCCCCGCTCACACTGACTGGCACTGTGTCCCTTCTCACAGTGACTGCACTGCCCCTGCTCACACTGACTGGCACTGTCCGTGCTCACACTGACTGGCACTGTGTCCCTGCTCACACTGACTGGCACTGCCCCTGCTCACACTGACTGGCACTGACTCTGCTCACACTGACTGGCACTGTGGCCCTGCCCACACTGACTGTCACTGCCCCTGCTCACACTGACTGGCACTGTGTCCCTGCTCACATTGACTGGCACTGCCCCTGCTCACACTGACTGGCACTGCGTCCCCGGTCACACTAACTGGCACTGTGTCCCAGCTCACACTGACTGGCACTGTTTACCTGCTCACACTGACTGGCACTGTCCCAGCTCACACTGATTGGCACTGGCACTGCTCACACTTACTGGCACTGTCCCCTGCACACACTGACTGGCACTGTGCCTGCTCACACTGACTGGCACTGTGTCCCTGCTCACACTGACTGGCACTGTGTCTGCTCACACTGACTGGCACTGTGTTCCTGCTCACACTGACTGGCACTGTCGCTGCTCACACTGACTGGCACTGTGTCCTTGCTCACACTGACTGGCACTGTGCCTGCTCACACTGACTGGCACTGTGTCCCTGCTCACACTGACTGGCACTGTGTCTGCTCACACTGACTGGCACAGTGTTCCTGCTCACACTGACTGGCACTGTCCCTGCTCACACTGACTGGCACTGCATCCCCGCTCACACTGACTGGCACTGTGTCCCAGCTCACACTGACTGGCACTGTGCCCCCACGCACAGTGACTGGCACTGTGACCCTGCTCACACTGACTGGCGCTGTTTCCCTGCTCACACAGACTGGCACTGTCCCAGCTCACATTGACTGGATCTGTGTCTGGTCACACTGACTGGCACTGTGTCCCTGCTCACACTGACTGGCACTGTGTCCCTGCTCACAGTGACTGGCACTGTGTCCCTGCTCACACTGACTGGCATTGACCCTGCTCACACTGAATGGCACTGTGTCCCTGCTCACACTGACTGTCACTGCCCCTGCTCACACTGACTTGCACTGTGTCCCTGCTCACACTGACTGGCACTGCCCCTGCTCACACTGACTAGCACTGTGTCCCTGCTCACAGTGACTGGCACTATCCCTGCTCACACTGACTGGCACTGTGTCCCTGCTCACACTGACTGACACTGCCCCTGCTCACACTGACTGGCACTGACCCTGCTCACACTGAATGGCACTGTGTCCCTGCTCACACTGACTGGCACTGTGTCCAAGCTCACACTGACTGGCACTGTGTCCCTTCTCACAGTGACTGCACTGTCCCAGCTAACAATGACTGGCACCGTCCGTGCTCACACTGACTGGCACTGTGTCCCTGCTCACACTGACTTGCACTGTGTCCCTGCTCACACTGACTGGCACTGCCCCTCCTCACACTGACTGGCACTGACCCTGCTCACACTGAATGGCACTGTGTCCCTGCTCACACTGACTGTCACTGCCCCTGCTCACACTGACTGGCACTGTGTCCTTGCACACACTGACACTGGCACTGTGTCTGCTCACACTGACTGGCACTGCCCCTGCTCACACTGACTGGCACCGTCCATGCTTACACTGACTGGCACTGTGTTTCTGCTCACACTGACTAAAACTGTGCCTGCTCACACTGACTGGCACAGTGTTCCTGCTCACACTGACTGGCACTGACCCTGCTCACACTGACTGGCACTGTCCCTGCTCACACTGACTGGCACTGTGTCCCCGCTTGCACTGACTGGCACTGTCCCTGCTCACACTGACTGGCACTGTGTCCCAGCTCACACTGACTGGCACTGTGCCCCCGCGCACAGTGACTGGCACTGTGACCCTGCTCACACTGACTGGCACTGTTTCCCTGCTCACACTGACTGGCACTGTCCCAGCTCACACTGACTGGATCTGTGTCTGGTCACACTGACTGGCACTGTGTCCCTGCTCACACTGACTGGCACTGTGTCCCTGCTCACACTGACTGGCACTGTGTCCCTGCTCACACTGACTGGCATTGAGCCTGCTCACACTGAATGGCACTGTGTCCCTGCTCACACTGACTGTCACTGCCCCTGCTCACACTGAATGGCACTGTGTCCCTGCTCACACTGACTGTCACTGCCCCTGCTCACACTGACTGGCACTGTGTCCCTGCTCACAGTGACTGGCACTGTCCCTGCTCACACTGACTGGCACTGTGTCCCTGCTCACACTGACTGGCACTGTGTCCCTGCTCACACTGACTGACACTGCCCCTGCTCACACTGACTGGCACTGTGTCCCTGCTCACACTGACTGGCACTGTGTCCCTGCTCACACTGACTGACACTGCCCCTGCTCACTCTGACTGGCACTGACCCTGCTCACACTGAATGGCACTGTGTCCCTGCTCACACTGACTGGCACTGTGTCCCCGCTCACACTGACTGGCACTGTGTCCCTTCTCACAGTGACTGCACTGTCCCAGCTAACACTGACTGGCACCGTCCGTGCTCACACTGACTGGCACTGTGTCCCTGCTCACACTGACTGGCATTGTGTTCCTGCTCACACTGACTGGCACTGCCCCTCCTCACACTGACTGGCACTGACCCTGCTCACACTGAATGGCACTGTGTCCCTGCTGACACTGACTGTCACTGCCCCTGCTCACACTGACTGGCACTGTGTCCTTGCACACACTGACACTGGCACTGTGTCTGCTCACACTGACTGGCACTGCCCCTGCTCACACTGACTGGCACCGTCCATGCTCACACTGACTGGCACTGTGTCCCTGCTCACACTGACTAAAACTGTGCCTGCTCACACTGACTGGCACTGTGTTCCTGCTCACACTGACTGGCACTGTCCCTGCTCACACTGACTGGCACTGTCCCTGCTCACACTGACTGGCACAGTGTTCCTGCTCACACTGACTGGCACTGTCCCTGCTCACACTGACTGGCACTGCATCCCCGCTCACACTGACTGGCACTGTGTCCCAGCTCACACTGACTGGCACTGCGCCCCCACGCACAGTGACTGGCACTGTGACCCTGCTCACACTGACTGGCGCTGTTTCCCTGCTCACACAGACTGGCACTGTCCCAGCTCACATTGACTGGATCTGTGTCTGGTCACACTGACTGGCACTGTGTCCCTGCTCACACTGACTGGCACTGTGTCCCTGCTCACACTGACTGGCACTGTGTCCCTGCTCACACTGACTGGCATTGACCCTGCTCACACTGAATGGCACTGTGTCCCTGCTCACACTGACTGTCACTGCCCCTGCTCACACTGACTTGCACTGTGTCCCTGCTCACACTGACTGGCACTGCCCCTGCTCACACTGACTGGCACTGTGTCCCTGCTCACAGTGACTGGCACTATCCCTGCTCACACTGACTGGCACTGTGTCCCTGCTCACACTGACTGACACTGCCCCTGCTCACACTGACTGGCACTGACCCTGCTCACACTGAATGGCACTGTGTCCCTGCTCACACTGACTGGCACTGTGTCCGAGCTCACACTGACTGGCACTGTGTCCCTTCTCACAGTGACTGCACTGTCCCAGCTAACAATGACTGGCACCGTCCGTGCTCACACTGACTGGCACTGTGTCCCTGCTCACACTGACTTGCACTGTGTCCCTGCTCACACTGACTGGCACTGCCCCTCCTCACACTGACTGGCACTGACCCTGCTCACACTGAATGGCACTGTGTCCCTGCTCACACTGACTGTCACTGCCCCTGCTCACACTGACTGGCACTGTGTCCTTGCACACACTGACACTGGCACTGTGTCTGCTCACACTGACTGGCACTGCCCCTGCTCACACTGACTGGCACCGTCCATGCTTACACTGACTGGCACTGTGTTTCTGCTCACACTGACTAAAACTGTGCCTGCTCACACTGACTGGCACAGTGTTCCTGCTCACACTGACTGGCACTGACCCTGCTCACACTGACTGGCACTGTCCCTGCTCACACTGACTGGCACTGTGTCCCCGCTTGCACTGACTGGCACTGTCCCTGCTCACACTGACTGGCACTGTGTCCCAGCTCACACTGACTGGCACTGTGCCCCCGCGCACAGTGACTGGCACTGTGACCCTGCTCACACTGACTGGCACTGTTTCCCTGCTCACACTGACTGGCACTGTCCCAGCTCACACTGACTGGATCTGTGTCTGGTCACACTGACTGGCACTGTGTCCCTGCTCACACTGACTGGCACTGTGTCCCTGCTCACACTGACTGGCACTGTGTCCCTGCTCACACTGACTGGCATTGAGCCTGCTCACACTGAATGGCACTGTGTCCCTGCTCACACTGACTGTCACTGCCCCTGCTCACACTGACTGGCACTGTGTCCCTGCTCACACTGACTGTCACTGCCCCTGCTCACACTGACTGGCACTGTGTCCCTGCTCACAGTGACTGGCACTGTCCCTGCTCACACTGACTGGCACTGTGTCCCTGCTCACACTGACTGGCACTGTGTCCCTGCTCACACTGACTGACACTGCCCCTGCTCACACTGACTGGCACTGTGTCCCTGCTCACACTGACTGGCACTGTGTCCCTGCTCACACTGACTGACACTGCCCCTGCTCACTCTGACTGGCACTGACCCTGCTCACACTGAATGGCACTGTGTCCCTGCTCACACTGACTGGCACTGTGTCCCCGCTCACACTGACTGGCACTGTGTCCCTTCTCACAGTGACTGCACTGTCCCAGCTAACACTGACTGGCACCGTCCGTGCTCACACTGACTGGCACTGTGTCCCTGCTCACACTGACTGGCATTGTGTTCCTGCTCACACTGACTGGCACTGCCCCTCCTCACACTGACTGGCACTGACCCTGCTCACACTGAATGGCACTGTGTCCCTGCTGACACTGACTGTCACTGCCCCTGCTCACACTGACTGGCACTGTGTCCTTGCACACACTGACACTGGCACTGTGTCTGCTCACACTGACTGGCACTGCCCCTGCTCACACTGACTGGCACCGTCCATGCTCACACTGACTGGCACTGTGTCCCTGCTCACACTGACTAAAACTGTGCCTGCTCACACTGACTGGCACTGTGTTCCTGCTCACACTGACTGGCACTGTCCCTGCTCACACTGACTGGCACTGTCCCTGCTCACACTGACTGGCACTGTGTCCCCGCTTGCACTGACTGGCACTGACCCTGCTCACACTGACTGGCACTGTATCTCCGCTCACACTGACTGGCACTGTGTCCCAGCTCACACTGACTGGCACTGTGTCCCAGCTCACATTGACTGGCACTGTGCCCCCACGCACAGTGACTGGCACTGTGACCCTGCTCACACTGACTGGCACTGTTTCCCTGCTCACACTGACTGGCACTGTCCCAGCTCACACTGACTGGATCTGTGTCTGGTTACATTGACTGGCACTGTGTCCCTGCTCACACTGACTGGCACTGTGTCCCTTCTCACAGTGACTGCTGTGTCCCTGCTCACACTGACTGGATCTGTGTCTGGTTACATTGACTGGCACTGTGTCCCTGCTCACACTGACTGGCACTGTGTCCCTTCTCACAGTGACTGCTGTGTCCCTGCTCACACTGACTGGCACTGTCCGTGCTCACACTGACTGGCACTGTGTCCCTGCTTACACTGACTGGCACTGCCCCTGCTCACACTGACTGGCACTGACTCTGCTCACACTGACTAGCACTGTGGCCCTGCTCACACTGACTGGCACTGGCCCTGCTCACACTGAATGGCACTGTGCCCTGCTCACACTTACTGGCACTGTGTCCCTGCTCACACTGACTGGCACTGACCCTGCTCACACTGACTGGCACTGCGTCCCCGGTCACACTGACTGGCACTGTGTCCCAGCTCACACTGACTGGCACTGTTTACCTGCTCACACTGACTGGCACTGTGCCTTCTCACACTGATTGGCACTGGCACTGCTCACACTGACTGGCACTGTCCCCTGCACACACTGACTGGCACTGTGCGCCTGCTCACACTGACTGGCACTGTTTCCCTGCTCACACTGTCTGGCACTGCCCCTGCTCACACTGATTGGCACTGGCACTGCTCACACTGACTGGCACAGTCCCCTGCACACACTGACTGGCACTGTGCCCCTGCTCACACTGACTGGCACTGTGTCTGCTCACACTGACTGGCAATGTGTCCCCGCTCATACTGACTGGCACTGTGTCCCCGCTTGCACTGACTGGCACTGCCCCTGCTCACACTGACTGGCACTGTGTCCCTTCTCACACTGACGCTGCTCACACTAACTGGCACCGTCCCTGCTCACTCTGATTGGCACTGTCACTGCTCACGCTGACTGCCACTGCCCCTGCTCACACTGACTGGCACTGTGTCCCTGCTCATACTGACTGGCACTGCCCCTGCTCACACTGACTGGCACTGCATCTCCGCTCACACTGACTGGCACTGTGTCCCAGCTCACACTGACTGGCACTGTGCCCCCACGCACAGTGACTGGCACTGTGACCCTGCTCACACTGACTGGCACTGTTTCCCTGCTCACACTGACTGGCACTGTCCCAGCTCACACTGACTGGATCTGTGTCTGGTTACACTGACTGGCACTGTGTCCCTGCTCACACTGACTGGCACTGTGTCCCTTCTCACAGTGACTGCTGTGTCCCTGCTCACACTGACTGGCACTGTCCGTGCTCACACTGACTGGCACTGTGTCCCTGCTTACACTGACTGGCACTGCCCCTGCTCACACTGACTGGCACTGACTCTGCTCACACTGACTGGCACTGTGGCCCTGCTCACACTGACTGGCACTGGCCCTGCTCACACTGAATGGCACTGTGCCCTGCTCACACTGACTGGCACTGTGTCCCTGCTCACACTGACTGGCACTGACCCTGCTCACACTGACTGGCACTGCGTCCCCGGTCACACTGACTGGCACTGTGTCCCAGCTCACACTGACTGGCACTGTTTACCTGCTCACACTGACTGGCACTGTGCCTTCTCACACTGATTGGCACTGGCACTGCTCACACTGACTGGCACTGTCCCCTGCACACACTGACTGGCACTGTGCGCCTGCTCACACTGACTGGCACTGTTTCCCTGCTCACACTGTCTGGCACTGCCCCTGCTCACACTGACTGGTATTGTCCCTGCTCACACTGACTGGCACTGTGTCTGCACACACTGACTGGCACTGCCCCTACTCACACTAACTGGCACCGGCCCTTCTCACACTGACTGGCATTGTGTCCCTGGTCACACTGACTGGCAATGCGTCTGCTCACACTGACTGGCACTGCCCCTGCTCACACTGACTGGCATTGTGTCCCTGCTCACACTGACTAGCACTGTCCCAGCTTACACTGACTGGCATTGCGTCCCTGCTCACACTGACTGGCACTGTCCCTGCTCACACTGACTGGCACTGTGTCCCCGCTCACACTGACTGGCACTGCCCCTGCTCACACTGACTGGCACTGACTCTGCTCACACTGACTGGCACTGTGGCCCTGCCCACACTGACTGGCACTGTCCCTGCTCACAATGACTGGCACTGACCCTGCTCACACTGAATGGCACTGTGCCCTGCTCACACTGACTGGCACTGTGTCCCTGCTCACACTGACTGGCACTGCCCCTGCTCACACTGACTGGCACTGCGTCCCCGGTCACACTAACTGGCACTGTGTCCCAGCTCACACTGACTGGCACTGTTTACCTGCTCACACTGACTGGCACTGTCCCTGCTCACACTGATTGGCACTGGCACTGCTCACACTTACTGGCACTGTCCCCTGCACACACTGACTGGCACTGTGTCTGCTCTCACTGACTGGCACTGTGTCCCTGCTCACACTGACTGGCACTGTGTCTGCTCACACTGACTGGCACAGTGTTCCTGCTCACACTGACTGGCACTGTCGCTGCTCACACTGACTGGCACTGTGTCCTTGCTCACACTGACTGGCACGGTGCCTGCTCACACTGACTGGCACTGTGTCCCTGCTCACACTGACTGGCACTGTGTCTGCTCACACTGACTGGCACTGTGTCCCAGCTCACACTGACTGGCACTGTGCCCCCACGCACAGTGACTGGCACTGTGACCCTGCTCACACTGACTGGCGCTGTTTCCCTGCTCACACTGACTGGCAATGTCCCAGCTCACACTGACTGGATCTGTGTCTGGTCACACTGACTGGCACTGTGTCCCTGCTCACACTGACTGGCACTGTGTCCCTGCTCACACTGACTGGCACTGTGTCCCTGCTCACACTGACTGGCATTGACCCTGCTCACACTGAATGGCACTGTGTCCCTGCTCACACTGACTGTCACTGCCCCTGCTCACACTGACTGGCACTGTGTCCCTGCTCACACTGACTGGCACTGCCCCTGCTCACACTGACTGGCACTGTGTCCCTGCTCACAGTGACTGGCACTATCCCTGCTCACACTGACTGGCACTGTGTCCCTGCTCACACTGACTGACACTGCCCCTGCTCACACTGACTGGCACTGACCCTGCTCACACTGAATGGCACTGTGTCCCTGCTCACACTGACTGGCACTGTGTCCGAGCTCACACTGACTGGCACTGTGTCCCTTCTCACAGTGACTGCACTGTCCCAGCTAACAATGACTGGCACCGTCCGTGCTCACACTGACTGGCACTGTGTCCCTGCTCACACTGACTTGCACTGTGTCCCTGCTCACACTGACTGGCACTGCCCCTCCTCACACTGACTGGCACTGACCCTGCTCACACTGAATGGCACTGTGTCCCTGCTCACACTGACTGTCACTGCCCCTGCTCACACTGACTGGCACTGTGTCCTTGCACACACTGACACTGGCACTGTGTCTGCTCACACTGACTGGCACTGCCCCTGCTCACACTGACTGGCACCGTCCATGCTTACACTGACTGGCACTGTGTCTCTGCTCACACTGACTAAAACTGTGCCTGCTGACACTGACTGGCACAGTGTTCCTGCTCACACTGACTGGCACTGACCCTGCTCACACTGACTGGCACTGTCCCTGCTCACACTGACTGGCACTGTGTCCCCTCTTGCACTGACTGGCACTGCCCATGCTCACACTGACTGGCACTGTGTCCCAGCTCACACTGACTGGCACTGTGCCCCCGCGCACAGTGACTGGCACTGTGACCCTGCTCACACTGACTGGCACTGTTTCCCTGCTCACACTGACTGGCACTGTCCCAGCTCACACTGACTGGATCTGTGTCTGGTCACACTGACTGGCACTGTGTCCCTGCTCACACTGACTGGCACTGTGTCCCTGCTCACAGTGACTGGCACTGTTCCTGCTCACACTGACTGGCATTGACCTTGATCACACTGAATGGCACAGTGTTCCTGCTCACACTGACTGGCACAGTGTTCCTGCTCACACTGACTGACACTGCCCCTGCTCACACTGACTGGCACTGACCCTGCTCACACTGAATGGCACTGTGTCCCTGCTCACACTGACTGGCACTGTGTCCCTGCTCACACTGACTGGCACTGTGTCTGCTCACACTGACTGGCACAGTGTTCCTGCTCACACTGACTGGCACTGTCCCTGCTCACACTGACTGGCATTGCATCCCCGCTCACACTGACTGGCACTGTGTCCCAGCTGACACTGACTGGCACTGTGCCCCCACGCACAGTGACTGGCACTGTGACCCTGCTCACACTGACTGGCACTGTTTCCCTGCTCACACTGACTGGCACTGTCCCAGCTCACAGTGACTGGATCTGTGTCTGGTCACACTGACTGGCACTGTGTCCCTGCTCACACTGACTTGCACTGTGTCCCTGCTCACACTGACTGGCACTGTGTCCCTGCTCACACTGACTGGCATTGACCCTGCTCGCACTGAATGGCACTGTGTCCCTGCTCACACTGACTGTCACTGCCCCTGCTCACACTGACTTGCACTGTGTCCCTGCTCACACTGACTGGCACTGCCCCTGCTCACACTGACTGGCACTGTATCCCTGCTCACATTGACTGGCACTGTCCCTGCTCACACTGACTGGCACTGTGTCCCTGCTCACACTGACTGGCACTGTGCCCCTGCTCACACTGACTGGCACTGACCCTGCTCACACTGAATGGCACTGTGTGCCTGTTCACACTGACTGGCACTGTGCCCCTGCTCACACTGACTGGCACTGACCCTGCTCACACTGAATGGCACTGTGGCCCTGCTCACACTGACTGGCACTGTCCCTGCTCACACTGACTGGCACTGACCCTGCTCACACTGAATGGCACTGTGCCCTGCTCACACTGACTGGCACTGTGTCACTGCTCACACTGACTGGCACTGTGTCACTGCTCACACTGACTGGCACTGCCCCTGCTCATACTGACTGGCACTGCGTCCCCGGTCACACTGACTGGCACTGTGTCCCAGCTCACACTGACTGGCACTTTTTACCTGCTCACACTGACTGGCACTGTCCCTGCTCACACTGATTGGCACTGGCACTGCTCACACTGACTGGCACAGTCCCCTGCACACACTGACTGGCACTGTGCCCCTGCTCACACTGACTGGCACTGTGTCTGCTCACACTGACTGGCAATGTGTCCCCGCTCACACTGACTGGCACTGTGTCCCCGCTTGCACTGACTGGCACTGTCCCTGCTCACACTGACTGGCACTGTGCCCATGCTCACACTGACTGGCACTGACCCTGCTCACACTGAATGGCACTGTGTCCCTGCTCACACTGACTGGCACTGTGTCCCTGCTCACACTGACTAAAACTGTGCCTGCTCACACTGACTGGCACAGTGTTCCTGCTCACACTGACTGGCACAGTGTTCCTGCTCACACTGACTGGCACTGTCGCTGCTCACACTGACTGGCACTGTGTCCTTGCTCACACTGACTGGCACTGTGCCTGCTCACACTGACTGGCACTGTGTCCCTGCTCACACTGACTGGCACTGTGTCTGCTCACACTGACTGGCACAGTGTTCCTGCTCACACTGACTGGCACTGTCCCTGCTCACACTGACTGGCATTGCATCCCCGCTCACACTGACTGGCACTGTGTCCCAGCTCACACTGACTGGCACTGTGCCCCCACGCACAGTGACTGGCACTGTGACCCTGCTCACACTGACTGGCACTGTTTCCCTGCTCACACTGACTGGCACTGTCCCAGCTCACAGTGACTGGATCTGTGTCTGGTCACACTGACTGGCACTGTGTCCCTGCTCACACTGACTGGCACTGTGTCCCTGCTCACACTGACTGGCACTGTGTCCCTGCTCACACTGACTGGCATTGACCCTGCTCGCACTGAATGGCACTGTGTCCCTGCTCACACTGACTGCCACTGCCCCTGCTCACACTGACTTGCACTGTGTCCCTGCTCACACTGACTGGCACTGCCCCTGCTCACACTGACTGGCACTGTATCCCTGCTCACATTGACTGGCACTGTCCCTGCTCACACTGACTGGCACTGTGTCCCTGCTCACACTGACTGGCACTGTGCCCCTGCTCACACTGATTGGCACTGACCCTGCTCACACTGAATGGCACTGTGTGCCTGCTCACACTGACTGGCACTGTGTCCCTGCTCACACTGACTCGCACTGCCCCTGCTCATACTGACTGGCACTGACTCTGCTCACACTGACTGGCACTGTGGCCCTGCTCACACTGACTGGCACTGTCCCTGCTCACACTGACTGGCACTGACCCTGCTCACACTGAATGGCACTGTGCCCTGCTCACACTGACTGGCACTGTGTCACTGCTCACACTGACTGGCACTGCCCCTGCTCATACTGACTGGCACTGCGTCCCCGGTCACACTGACTGGCACTGTGTCCCAGCTCACACTGACTGGCACTTTTTACCTGCTCACACTGACTGGCACTGTCCCTGCTCACACTGATTGGCACTGGCACTGCTCACACTGACTGGCACAGTCCCCTGCACACACTGACTGGCACTGTGCCCCTGCTCACACTGACTGGCACTGTGTCTGCTCACACTGACTGGCAATGTGTCCCCGCTCACACTGACTGGCACTGTGTCCCCGCTTGCACTGACTGGCACTGTCCCTGATCACACTGACTGGCACTGTGTCCCTTCTCACACTGACGCTGCTCACACTAACTGGCTCCGTCCCTGCTCACTCTGATTGGCACTGTCCCTGCTTACGCTGACTGTCACTGCCCCTGCTCACACTGACTGGCACTGTGTCCCTGCTCACACTAACTGGCACTGCCCCTGCTCACACTGACTGGCACTGCATCCCCGCTCACACTGACTGGCACTGTGTCCCAGCTCACACTGACTGGCATTGTGCCCCCACGCACAGTGACTGGCACTGTGACCCTGCTCACACTGACTGGCACTGTTTCCCTGCTCACACTGACAGGCACTGTCCCAGCTCACACTGACTGGATCTGTGTCTGGTTACACTGACTGGCACTGTGTCCCTGCTCACACTGACTGGCACTGTGTCCCTTCTCACAGTGACTGCTGTGTCCCTGCTCACACTGACTGGCACTGCCCCTGCTCACACTGACTGGCACTGACTCTGCTCACACTGACTGGCACTGTGGCCCTGCTCACACTGACTGGCACTGACCCTGCTCACACTGAATGGCACTGTGCCCTGCTCACACTGACTGGCACTGTGTCCCTGCTCACACTGACTGGCACTGCCCCTGCTCACACTGACGGGCACTGCGTCCCCGGTCACACTGACTGGCACTGTGTCCCAGCTCACACTGACTGGCACTGTTTACCTGCTCACACTGACTGGCACTGTGCCTTCTCACACTGATTGGCACTGGCACTGCTCACACTGACTGGCACTGTCCCCTGCACACACTGACTGGCACTGTGCGCCTGCTCACACTGACTGGCACTGTTTCCCTGCTCACACTGTCTGGCACTGCCCCTGCTCACACTGACTGGTATTGTCCCTGCTCACACTGACTGGCACTGTGTCTGCACACACTGACTGGCACTGCCCCTACTCACACTAACTGGCACCGGCCCTGCTCACACTGACTGGGATTGTGTCCCTGGTCACACTGACTGGCAATGCGTCTGCTCACACTGACTGGCACTGCCCCTGCTCACACTGACTGGCATTGTGTCCCTGCTCACACTGACTAGCACTGTCCCAGCTCACACTGACTGGCATTGCATCCCTGCTCACACTGACTGGCACTGTCCCTGCTCACACTGACTGGCACTGTGTCCCCGCTCACACTGATTGGCACTGTGTCCCTTCTCACAGTGACTGGAGTGTCCCTGCTCACACTGACTGGCACTGACTCTGCTCACACTGACTGGCACTGTGGCCCTGCCCACACTGACTGGCACTGTCCCTGCTCACACTGACTGGCACTGACCCTGCTCACACTGAATGGCACTGTGCCCTGCTCACACTGACTGGCACTGTGTCCCTGCTCACACTGACTGGCACTGCCCCTGCTCACACTGACTGGCACTGCGTCCCCGGTCACACTGACTGGCACTGTGTCCCAGCTCACACTGACTGGCACTGTTTACCTGCTCACACTGACTGGCACTGTCCCTGCTCACACTGATTGGCACTGGCACTGCTCACACTTACTGGCACTGTCCCCTGCACACACTGACTGGCACTGTGTCTGCTCACACTGACTGGCACTGTGTCCCTGCTCACACTGACTGGCACTGTGTCTGCTCACACTGACTGGCACAGTGTTCCTGCTCACACTGACTGGCACTGTCGCTGCTCACACTGACTGGCACTGTGTCCTTGCTCACACTGACTGGCACTGTGCCTGCTCACACTGACTGGCACTGTGTCCGAGCTCACACTGACTGGCACTGTGTCCCTTCTCACAGTGACTGCACTGTCCCAGCTAACACTGACTGGCACCGTCCGTGCTCACACTGACTGGCACTGTGTCCCTGCTCACACTGACTTGCACTGTGTCCCTGCTCACACTGACTGGCACTGCCCCTGCTCACACTGACTGGCACTGTGTCCTTGCACACACTGACACTGGCACTGTGTCTGCTCACACTGACTGGCACTGCCCCTGCTCACACTGACTGGCTCCGTCCATGCTTACACTGACTGGCACTGTGTCCCTGCTCACACTGACTAAAACTGTGCCTGCTCACACTGACTGGCACAGTGTTCCTGCTCACACTGACTGGCACTGTCCCTGCTCACACTGACTGGCACAGTCCCTGCTCACACTGACTGGCACTGTGTCCCCGCTTGCACTGACTGGCACTGTCCCTGCTCACACTGACTGGCACTGTGTCCCAGCTCACACTGACTGGCACTGTTCCACTGCGCACAGTGACTGGCACTGTGACCCTGCTCACACTGACTGGCACTGTTTCCCTGCTCACACTGACTGGCACTGTCCCAGCTCACACTGACTGGATCTGTGTCTGGTGACACTGACTGGCACTGTGTCCCTGCTCACACTGACTGGCACTGTGTCCCTGCTCACAGTGACTGGCACTGTTCCTGCTCACACTGACTGGCATTGACCTTGATCACACTGAATGGCACTGTGTCCCTGCTCACACTGACTGTCACTGCGCCTGCTCACACTGACTGACACTGCCCCTGCTCACACTGACTGGCACTGACCCTGCTCACACTGAATGGCACTGTGTCCCTGCTCACACTGACTGGCACTGTGTCCCTGCTCACACTGACTAAAACTGTGCCTGCTCACACTGACTGGCACAGTGTTCCTGCTCACACTGACTGGCACTGTATCTGCTCACACTGACTGGCACAGTTTTCCTGCTCACACTGACTGGCACTGTCGCTGCTCACACTGACTGGCACTGTGTCCTTGCTCACACTGACTGGCACTGTCCCTGCTCACACTGACTGGCACTGCATCCCCGCTCACACTGACTGGCACTGTGTCCCAGCTCACACTGACTGGCACTGTGCCCCCACGCACAGTGACTGGCACTGTGACCCTGCTCACACTGACTGGCACTGTTTCCCTGCTCACACTGACTGGCACTGTCCCAGCTCACACTGACTGGATCTGTGTCTGGTCACACTGACTGGCACTGTGTCCCTGCTCACACTGACTGGCACTGTGTCCCTGCTCACACTGACTGGCACTGTGTCCCTGCTCACACTGACTGGCATTGACCTGCTCACACTGAATGGCACTGTGTCCCTGCTCACACTGACTGGCACTGTCCCTGCTCATACTGACTGGCACTGCATCCCCGCTCACACTGACTGGCACTGTGTCCCAGCTCACACTGACTGGCACTGTGCCCCCACGCACAGTGACTGGCACTGTGACCCTGCTCACACTGACTGGCACTGTTTCCCTGCTCACACTGACTGGCACTGTCCCAGCTCACACTGACTGGATCTGTGTCTGGTCACACTGACTGGCACTGTGTCCCTACTCACACTGACTGGCACTGTCTCCCTGCTCACACAGACTGGCACTGTGTCCCTGCTCACACTGACTGGCATTGACCCTGCTCACACTGAATGGCACTGTGTCCCTGCTCACACTGACTGGCACTGCCCCTGCTCACACTGACTGGCACTGTGTCCCTGCTCACACTGAATGGCACTGTCCCTGCTCACACTGACTGGCACTGTGTCCCTGCTCACACTGACTGACACTGCCCCTGCTCACACTGACTGGCACTGACCCTGCTCACACTGAATGGCACTGTGTCCCCGCTCACACTGACTGGCACTGTGTCCCCGCTCACACTGACTGGCACTGTGTCCCTTCTCACAGTGACTGCACTGTCCCAGCTAACACTGACTGGCACCGTACGTGCTCACACTGACTGGCACTGTGTCCCTGCTCACACTGACTGGCATTGTGTCCCTGCTCACACTGACTGGCACTGCCCCTCCTCACACTGACTGGCACTGACCCTGCTCACACTGAATGGCACTGTGTCCCTGCTCACACTGACTGTCACTGCCCCTGCTCAAACTGACTGGCACTGTGTCCTTGCACACACTGACACTGGCACCGTATCTGCTCACACTGACTGGCACTGCACCTGCTCACACTGACTGGCACCGTCCATGCTCACACTGACTAGCACTGTGTCCCTGCTCACACTGACTGGCACTGTGCCTGCTCACACTGACTGGCACAGTGTTCCTGCTCACACTGACTGGCACTGTCCCTGCTCACACTGACTGGCACTGTCCCTGCTCACACTGACTGGCACTGTGTCCCCGCTTGCACTGACTGGCACTGTCCCTGCTCACACTGACTGGCACTGTGTCCCAGCTCACACTGACTGGCACTGTGCCCCCGCGCACAGTGACTGGCACTGTGACCCTGCTCACACTGACTGGCACTGTTTCCCTGCTCACACTGACTGGCACTGTCCCAGCTCACACTGACTGGATCTGTGTCTGGTCACACTGACTGGCACTGTGTCCCTGCTCACACTGACTGGCACAGTGTCCCTGCTCACAGTGACTGGCACTGTTCCTGCTCACACTGACTGGCATTGACCTTGCTCACACTGAATGGCACTGTGTCCCTGCTCACACTGACTGTCACTGCCCTAGCTCACACTGACTGGCACTGTGTCCCTGCTCACTCTGACTGGCACTGCCCCTGCTCACACTGACTGGCACTGTGTCCCTGCTCACAGTGACTGGCACTGTGTCCCTGCTCACACTGACTGACACTGCCCCTCCTCACACTGACTGGCACTGACCCTGCTCACACTGAATGGCACTGTGTCCCTGCTCACACTGAATGGCACTGGGTCCCCGGACACACTGACTGGCACTGTGTCCCTTCTCACAGTGACTGCACTGTCCCAGCTAACACTGACTGGTACCGTCCGTGCTCACACTGACTGGCACTGTGTCCCTGCTCACACTGACTGGCACTGTGTCTGCTCACACTGACTGGCACTGCCCCTGCTCGCACTGACTGGCACGGTCCATGCTCACACTGACTGGCACTGTTTCCCTGCTCACACTGACTGTCACTGCCCCTGCTCACACTGACTGGCACTGCCCCTGCTCACACTGACTGGCACCGTCCCTGCTCACACTGACTGGCATTGTGTCCCTGCTCACACTGACTAAAACTGTACCTGCTCACTCTGAATGGCACAGTGTTCCTGCTCACACTGACTGGCACTGTGTCCCTGCTCACACTGACTAAAACTGTGCCTGCTCACACTGACTGGCACAGTGTTCCTGCTCACACTGAATGGCACTGTGTCTGCTCACACTGACTGGCACAGTGTTCCTGCTCACACTGACTGGCACTGTCGCTGCTCACACTGACTGGCACTGTGTCCTTGCTCACACTGACTGGCACTGTGCCTGCTCACACTGACTCGCACTGTGTCCCTGCTCACACTGACTGGCACTGTGTCTGCTCACACTGACTGGCACAGTGTTCCTGCTCACACTGACTGGCACTGTCCCTGCTCGCACTGACTGGCACTGCATCCCCGCTCACACTGACTGGCACTGTGTCCCAGCTCACACTGACTGGCACTGTGCCCCCACGCACAGTGACTGGCACTGTGACCCTGCTCACACTGCCTGGCACTGTTTCACTGCTCACACTGACTGGCACTGTCCCAGCTCACACTGACTGGATCTGTGTCTGGTCACACTGACTGGCACTGTGTCCCTGCTCACACTGACTGGCACTGTGTCCCTGCTCACACTGACTGGCATTGACCTGCTCACACTGAATGGCACTGTGTCCCTGCTCACACTGACTGGCACTGCCCCTGCTCACACTGACCGGCACTGCATCCCCGCTCACACTGACTGGCACTGTGTCCCAGCTCACACTGACTGGCACTGTGCCCCCACGCACAGTGACTGGCACTGTGACCCTGCTCACACTGACTGGCACTGTTTCCCTGCTCACACTGACTGGCACTGTCCCAGCTCACACTGACTGGATCTGTGTCTGGTCACACTGACTGGCACTGTGTCCCTGCTCACACTGACTGGCACTGTCTCCCTGCTCACACAGACTGGCACTGTGTCCCTGCTCACACTGACTGGCATTGACCCTGCTCACACTGAATGGCACTGTGTCCCTGCTCACACTGACTGGCACTGCCCCTGCTCACACTGACTGGCACTGTGTCCCTGCTCACACTGACTGGCACTGTCCCTGCTCACACTGACTGGCACTGTGTCCCTGCTCACACTGACTGACACTGCCCCTGCTCACACTGACTGGCACTGACCCTGCTCACACTGAATGGCACTGTGTCCCTGCTCACACTGACTGGCACTGTGTCCCCGCTCACACTGACTGGCACTGTGTCCCTTCTCACAGTGACTGCACTGTCCCAGCTAACACTGACTGGCACCGTCCGTGCTCACACTGACTGGCACTGTGACCCTGCTCACACTGACTGGCATTGTGTCCCTGCTCACACTGACTGGCACTGCCCCTCCTCACACTGACTGGCACTGACCCTGCTCACACTGAATGGCACTGTGTCCCTGCTCACACTGACTGTCACTGCCCCTGCTCACACTGACTGGCACTGTGTCCTTGCACACACTGACACTGGCACTATCTGCTCACACTGACTGGCACTGCCCCTGCTCACACTGACTGGCACCGTCCATGCTCACACTGACTGGCACTGTGTCCCTGCTCACACTGACTGGCACTGTGTCCCCGCTTGCACTGACTGGCACTGTCCCTGCTCACACTGACTGGCACTGTGTCCCAGCTCACACTGACTGGCACTGTGCCCCCGCGCACAGTGTCTGGCACTGTGACCCTGCTCACACTGACTGGCACTGTTTCCCTGCTCACACTGACTGGCACTGTCCCAGCTCACACTGACTGGATCTGTGTCTGGTCACACTGACTGGCACTGTGTCCCTGCTCACACTGACTGGCACAGTGTCCCTGCTCACAGTGACTGGCACTGTTCCTGCTCACACTGACTGGCATTGACCTTGCTCACACTGAATGGCACTGTGTCCCTGCTCACACTGACTGTCACTGCCCTTGCTCACACTGACTGGCACTGTGTCCCTGCTCACTCTGACTGGCACTGTGTCCCTGCTCACAGTGACTGGCACTGTCCCTGCTCACACTGACTGGCACTGTGTCCCTGCTCACACTGACTGGCACTGTGTCCCTGCTCACACTGACAGACACTGCCCCTGCTCACACTGACTGGCACTGTCCCTGCTCACACTGAATGGCACTGTGTCCCTGCTCACACTGAATGGCACTGGGTCCCCGGACACACTGACTGGCACTGTGTCCCTTCTCACAGTGACTGCACTGTCCCAGCTAACACTGACTGGTACCGTCCGTGCTCACACTGACTGGCACTGTGCCTGCTCACACTGACTCGCACTGTGTCCCTGCTCACACTGACTGGCACTGTGTCTGCTCACACTGACTGGCACAGTGTTCCTGCTCACACTGACTGGCACTGTCCCTGCTCACACTGACTGGCACTGCATCCCCGCTCACACTGACTGGCACTGTGTCCCAGCTCACACTGACTGGCACTGTGCCCCCACGCACAGTGACTGGCACTGTGACCCTGCTCACACTGCCTGGCACTGTTTCCCTGCTCACACTGACTGGCACTGTCCCAGCTCACACTGACTGGATCTGTGTCTGGTCACACTGACTGGCACTGTGTCCCTGCTCACACTGACTGGCACTGTGTCCCTGCTCACACTGACTGGCATTGACCTGCTCACACTGAATGGCACTGTTTCCCTGCTCACACTGACTGGCACTGTCCCTGCTCACACTGACTGGCACTGCATCCCCGCTCACACTGACTGGCACTGTGTCGCAGCTCACACTGACTGGCACTGTGCCCCCACGCACAGTGACTGGCACTGTGACCCTGCTCACACTGAATGGCACTGTGTCCCTGCTCACACTGACTGGCACTGTCCCAGCTCACACTGACTGGATCTGTGTCTGGTCACACTGACTGGCACTGTGTCCCTGCTCACACTGACTGGCACTGTGTCCCTGCTCACACTGACTGGCACTGTGTCCCTGCTCACACTGACTGGCATTGACCTGCTCACACTGAATGGCACTGTGTCCCTGCTCACACTGACTGGCACTGTCCCTGCTCATACTGACTGGCACTGCATCCCCGCTCACACTGACTGGCACTGTGTCCCAGCTCACACTGACTGGCACTGTGCCCCCACGCACAGTGACTGGCACTGTGACCCTGCTCACACTGACTGGCACTGTTTCCCTGCTCACACTGACTGGCACTGTCCCAGCTCACACTGACTGGATCTGTGTCTGGTCACACTGACTGGCACTGTGTCCCTACTCACACTGACTGGCACTGTCTCCCTGCTCACACAGACTGGCACTGTGTCCCTGCTCACACTGACTGGCATTGACCCTGCTCACACTGAATGGCACTGTGTCCCTGCTCACACTGACTGGCACTGCCCCTGCTCACACTGACTGGCACTGTGTCCCTGCTCACACTGACTGGCACTGTCCCTGCTCACACTGACTGGCACTGTGTCCCTGCTCACACTGACTGACACTGCCCCTGCTCACACTGACTGGCACTGACCCTGCTCACACTGAATGGCACTGTGTCCCCGCTCACACTGACTGGCACTGTGTCCCCGCTCACACTGACTGGCACTGTGTCCCTTCTCACAGTGACTGCACTGTCCCAGCTAACACTGACTGGCACCGTACGTGCTCACACTGACTGGCACTGTGTCCCTGCTCACACTGACTGGCATTGTGTCCCTGCTCACACTGACTGGCACTGCCCCTCCTCACACTGACTGGCACTGACCCTGCTCACACTGAATGGCACTGTGTCCCTGCTCACACTGACTGTCACTGCCCCTGCTCAAACTGACTGGCACTGTGTCCTTGCACACACTGACACTGGCACCGTATCTGCTCACACTGACTGGCACTGCACCTGCTCACACTGACTGGCACCGTCCATGCTCACACTGACTAGCACTGTGTCCCTGCTCACACTGACTGGCACTGTGCCTGCTCACACTGACTGGCACAGTGTTCCTGCTCACACTGACTGGCACTGTCCCTGCTCACACTGACTGGCACTGTCCCTGCTCACACTGACTGGCACTGTGTCCCCGCTTGCACTGACTGGCACTGTCCCTGCTCACACTGACTGGCACTGTGTCCCAGCTCACACTGACTGGCACTGTGCCCCCGCGCACAGTGACTGGCACTGTGACCCTGCTCACACTGACTGGCACTGTTTCCCTGCTCACACTGACTGGCACTGTCCCAGCTCACACTGACTGGATCTGTGTCTGGTCACACTGACTGGCACTGTGTCCCTGCTCACACTGACTGGCACAGTGTCCCTGCTCACAGTGACTGGCACTGTTCCTGCTCACACTGACTGGCATTGACCTTGCTCACACTGAATGGCACTGTGTCCCTGCTCACACTGACTGTCACTGCCCTAGCTCACACTGACTGGCACTGTGTCCCTGCTCACTCTGACTGGCACTGCCCCTGCTCACACTGACTGGCACTGTGTCCCTGCTCACAGTGACTGGCACTGTGTCCCTGCTCACACTGACTGACACTGCCCCTCCTCACACTGACTGGCACTGACCCTGCTCACACTGAATGGCACTGTGTCCCTGCTCACACTGAATGGCACTGGGTCCCCGGACACACTGACTGGCACTGTGTCCCTTCTCACAGTGACTGCACTGTCCCAGCTAACACTGACTGGTACCGTCCGTGCTCACACTGACTGGCACTGTGTCCCTGCTCACACTGACTGGCACTGTGTCTGCTCACACTGACTGGCACTGCCCCTGCTCACACTGACTGGCACGGTCCATGCTCACACTGACTGGCACTGTTTCCCTGCTCACACTGACTGTCACTGCCCCTGCTCACACTGACTGGCACTGCCCCTGCTCACACTGACTGGCACCGTCCCTGCTCACACTGACTGGCATTGTGTCCCTGCTCACACTGACTAAAACTGTACCTGCTCACTCTGAATGGCACAGTGTTCCTGCTCACACTGACTGGCACTGTGTCCCTGCTCACACTGACTAAAACTGTGCCTGCTCACACTGACTGGCACAGTGTTCCTGCTCACACTGAATGGCACTGTGTCTGCTCACACTGACTGGCACAGTGTTCCTGCTCACACTGACTGGCACTGTCGCTGCTCACACTGACTGGCACTGTGTCCTTGCTCACACTGACTGGCACTGTGCCTGCTCACACTGACTCGCACTGTGTCCCTGCTCACACTGACTGGCACTGTGTCTGCTCACACTGACTGGCACAGTGTTCCTGCTCACACTGACTGGCACTGTCCCTGCTCGCACTGACTGGCACTGCATCCCCGCTCACACTGACTGGCACTGTGTCCCAGCTCACACTGACTGGCACTGTGCCCCCACGCACAGTGACTGGCACTGTGACCCTGCTCACACTGCCTGGCACTGTTTCACTGCTCACACTGACTGGCACTGTCCCAGCTCACACTGACTGGATCTGTGTCTGGTCACACTGACTGGCACTGTGTCCCTGCTCACACTGACTGGCACTGTGTCCCTGCTCACACTGACTGGCATTGACCTGCTCACACTGAATGGCACTGTGTCCCTGCTCACACTGACTGGCACTGCCCCTGCTCACACTGACCGGCACTGCATCCCCGCTCACACTGACTGGCACTGTGTCCCAGCTCACACTGACTGGCACTGTGCCCCCACGCACAGTGACTGGCACTGTGACCCTGCTCACACTGACTGGCACTGTTTCCCTGCTCACACTGACTGGCACTGTCCCAGCTCACACTGACTGGATCTGTGTCTGGTCACACTGACTGGCACTGTGTCCCTGCTCACACTGACTGGCACTGTCTCCCTGCTCACACAGACTGGCACTGTGTCCCTGCTCACACTGACTGGCATTGACCCTGCTCACACTGAATGGCACTGTGTCCCTGCTCACACTGACTGGCACTGCCCCTGCTCACACTGACTGGCACTGTGTCCCTGCTCACACTGACTGGCACTGTCCCTGCTCACACTGACTGGCACTGTGTCCCTGCTCACACTGACTGACACTGCCCCTGCTCACACTGACTGGCACTGACCCTGCTCACACTGAATGGCACTGTGTCCCTGCTCACACTGACTGGCACTGTGTCCCCGCTCACACTGACTGGCACTGTGTCCCTTCTCACAGTGACTGCACTGTCCCAGCTAACACTGACTGGCACCGTCCGTGCTCACACTGACTGGCACTGTGTCCCTGCTCACACTGACTGGCATTGTGTCCCTGCTCACACTGACTGGCACTGCCCCTCCTCACACTGACTGGCACTGACCCTGCTCACACTGAATGGCACTGTGTCCCTGCTCACACTGACTGTCACTGCCCCTGCTCACACTGACTGGCACTGTGTCCTTGCACACACTGACACTGGCACTATCTGCTCACACTGACTGGCACTGCCCCTGCTCACACTGACTGGCACCGTCCATGCTCACACTGACTGGCACTGTGTCCCTGCTCACACTGACTGGCACTGTGTCCCCGCTTGCACTGACTGGCACTGTCCCTGCTCACACTGACTGGCACTGTGTCCCAGCTCACACTGACTGGCACTGTGCCCCCGCGCACAGTGTCTGGCACTGTGACCCTGCTCACACTGACTGGCACTGTTTCCCTGCTCACACTGACTGGCACTGTCCCAGCTCACACTGACTGGATCTGTGTCTGGTCACACTGACTGGCACTGTGTCCCTGCTCACACTGACTGGCACAGTGTCCCTGCTCACAGTGACTGGCACTGTTCCTGCTCACACTGACTGGCATTGACCTTGCTCACACTGAATGGCACTGTGTCCCTGCTCACACTGACTGTCACTGCCCTTGCTCACACTGACTGGCACTGTGTCCCTGCTCACTCTGACTGGCACTGTGTCCCTGCTCACAGTGACTGGCACTGTCCCTGCTCACACTGACTGGCACTGTGTCCCTGCTCACACTGACTGGCACTGTGTCCCTGCTCACACTGACAGACACTGCCCCTGCTCACACTGACTGGCACTGTCCCTGCTCACACTGAATGGCACTGTGTCCCTGCTCACACTGAATGGCACTGGGTCCCCGGACACACTGACTGGCACTGTGTCCCTTCTCACAGTGACTGCACTGTCCCAGCTAACACTGACTGGTACCGTCCGTGCTCACACTGACTGGCACTGTGCCTGCTCACACTGACTCGCACTGTGTCCCTGCTCACACTGACTGGCACTGTGTCTGCTCACACTGACTGGCACAGTGTTCCTGCTCACACTGACTGGCACTGTCCCTGCTCACACTGACTGGCACTGCATCCCCGCTCACACTGACTGGCACTGTGTCCCAGCTCACACTGACTGGCACTGTGCCCCCACGCACAGTGACTGGCACTGTGACCCTGCTCACACTGCCTGGCACTGTTTCCCTGCTCACACTGACTGGCACTGTCCCAGCTCACACTGACTGGATCTGTGTCTGGTCACACTGACTGGCACTGTGTCCCTGCTCACACTGACTGGCACTGTGTCCCTGCTCACACTGACTGGCATTGACCTGCTCACACTGAATGGCACTGTTTCCCTGCTCACACTGACTGGCACTGTCCCTGCTCACACTGACTGGCACTGCATCCCCGCTCACACTGACTGGCACTGTGTCGCAGCTCACACTGACTGGCACTGTGCCCCCACGCACAGTGACTGGCACTGTGACCCTGCTCACACTGAATGGCACTGTGTCCCTGCTCACACTGACTGTCACTGCCCCTGCTCAAACTGACTGGCACTGTGTCCTTGCACACACTGACACTGGCACCGTATCTGCTCACACTGACTGGCACTGCACCTGCTCACACTGACTGGCACCGTCCATGCTCACACTGACTAGCACTGTGTCCCTGCTCACACTGACTGGCACTGTGCCTGCTCACACTGACTGGCACAGTGTTCCTGCTCACACTGACTGGCACTGTCCCTGCTCACACTGACTGGCACTGTCCCTGCTCACACTGACTGGCACTGTGTTCCCGCTTGCACTGACTGGCACTGTCCCTGCTCACACTGACTGGCACTGTGTCCCAGCTCACACTGACTGGCACTGTGCCCCCGCGCACAGTGACTGGCACTGTGACCCTGCTCACACTGACTGGCACTGTTTCCCTGCTCACACTGACTGGCACTGTCCCAGCTCACACTGACTGGATCTGTGTCTGGTCACACTGACTGGCACTGTGTCCCTGCTCACACTGACTGGCACAGTGTCCCTGCTCACAGTGACTGGCACTGTTCCTGCTCACACTGACTGGCATTGACCTTGCTCACACTGAATGGCACTGTGTCCCTGCTCACACTGACTGTCACTGCCCTAGCTCACACTGACTGGCACCGTGTCCCTGCTCACTCTGACTGGCACTGCCCCTGCTCACACTGACTGGCACTGTGTCCCTGCTCACAGTGACTGGCACTGTGTCCCTGCTCACACTGACTGACACTGCCCCTCCTCACACTGACTGGCACTGACCCTGCTCACACTGAATGGCACTGTGTCCCTGCTCACACTGAATGGCACTGGGTCCCCGGACACACTGACTGGCACTGTGTCCCTTCTCACAGTGACTGCACTGTCCCAGCTAACACTGACTGGTACCGTCCGTGCTCACACTGACTGGCACTGTGTCCCTGCTCACACTGACTGGCACTGTGTCTGCTCACACTGACTGGCACTGCCCCTGCTCACACTGACTGGCACGGTCCATGCTCACACTGACTGGCACTGTTTCCCTGCTCACACTGACTGTCACTGCCCCTGCTCACACTGACTGGCACTGCCCCTGCTCACACTGACTGGCACCGTCCCTGCTCACACTGACTGGCATTGTGTCCCTGCTCACACTGACTAAAACTGTACCTGCTCACTCTGAATGGCACAGTGTTCCTGCTCACACTGACTGGCACTGTGTCCCTGCTCACACTGACTAAAACTGTGCCTGCTCACACTGACTGGCACAGTGTTCCTGCTCACACTGAATGGCACTGTGTCTGCTCACACTGACTGGCACAGTGTTCCTGCTCACACTGACTGGCACTGTCGCTGCTCACACTGACTGGCACTGTGTCCTTGCTCACACTGACTGGCACTGTGCCTGCTCACACTGACTCGCACTGTGTCCCTGCTCACACTGACTGGCACTGTGTCTGCTCACACTGACTGGCACAGTGTTCCTGCTCACACTGACTGGCACTGTCCCTGCTCGCACTGACTGGCACTGCATCCCCGCTCACACTGACTGGCACTGTGTCCCAGCTCACACTGACTGGCACTGTGCCCCCACGCACAGTGACTGGCACTGTGACCCTGCTCACACTGCCTGGCACTGTTTCACTGCTCACACTGACTGGCACTGTCCCAGCTCACACTGACTGGATCTGTGTCTGGTCACACTGACTGGCACTGTGTCCCTGCTCACACTGACTGGCACTGTGTCCCTGCTCACACTGACTGGCATTGACCTGCTCACACTGAATGGCACTGTGTCCCTGCTCACACTGACTGGCACTGCCCCTGCTCACACTGACCGGCACTGCATCCCCGCTCACACTGACTGGCACTGTGTCCCAGCTCACACTGACTGGCACTGTGCCCCCACGCACAGTGACTGGCACTGTGACCCTGCTCACACTGACTGGCACTGTTTCCCTGCTCACACTGACTGGCACTGTCCCAGCTCACACTGACTGGATCTGTGTCTGGTCACACTGACTGGCACTGTGTCCCTGCTCACACTGACTGGCACTGTCTCCCTGCTCACACAGACTGGCACTGTGTCCCTGCTCACACTGACTGGCATTGACCCTGCTCACACTGAATGGCACTGTGTCCCTGCTCACACTGACTGGCACTGTGTCCCTGCTCACACTGACTGACACTGCCCCTGCTCACACTGACTGGCACTGTCCCTGCTCACACTGACTGGCACTGTGTCCCTGCTCACACTGACTGACACTGCCCCTGCTCACACTGACTGGCACTGACCCTGCTCACACTGAATGGCACTGTGTCCCTGCTCACACTGACTGGCACTGTGTCCCCGCTCACACTGACTGGCACTGTGTCCCTTCTCACAGTGACTGCACTGTCCCAGCTAACACTGACTGGCACCGTCCGTGCTCACACTGACTGGCACTGTGTCCCTGCTCACACTGACTGGCATTGTGTCCCTGCTCACACTGACTGGCACTGCCCCTCCTCACACTGACTGGCACTGACCCTGCTCACACTGAATGGCACTGTGTCCCTGCTCACACTGACTGTCACTGCCCCTGCTCACACTGACTGGCACTGTGTCCTTGCACACACTGACACTGGCACTATCTGCTCACACTGACTGGCACTGCCCCTGCTCACACTGACTGGCACCGTCCATGCTCACACTGACTGGCACTGTGTCCCTGCTCACACTGACTGGCACTGTGTCCCCGCTTGCACTGACTGGCACTGTCCCTGCTCACACTGACTGGCACTGTGTCCCAGCTCACACTGACTGGCACTGTGCCCCCGCGCACAGTGTCTGGCACTGTGACCCTGCTCACACTGACTGGCACTGTTTCCCTGCTCACACTGACTGGCACTGTCCCAGCTCACACTGACTGGATCTGTGTCTGGTCACACTGACTGGCACTGTGTCCCTGCTCACACTGACTGGCACAGTGTCCCTGCTCACAGTGACTGGCACTGTTCCTGCTCACACTGACTGGCATTGACCTTGCTCACACTGAATGGCACTGTGTCCCTGCTCACACTGACTGTCACTGCCCTTGCTCACACTGACTGGCACTGTGTCCCTGCTCACTCTGACTGGCACTGTGTCCCTGCTCACAGTGACTGGCACTGTCCCAGCTCACACTGACTGGCACTGTGTCCCTGCTCACACTGACTGGCACTGTGTCCCTGCTCACACTGACAGACACTGCCCCTGCTCACACTGACTGGCACTGTCCCTGCTCACACTGAATGGCACTGTGTCCCTGCTCACACTGAATGGCACTGGGTCCCCGGACACACTGACTGGCACTGTGTCCCTTCTCACAGTGACTGCACTGTCCCAGCTAACACTGACTGGTACCGTCCGTGCTCACACTGACTGGCACTGTGCCTGCTCACACTGACTCGCACTGTGTCCCTGCTCACACTGACTGGCACTGTGTCTGCTCACACTGACTGGCACAGTGTTCCTGCTCACACTGACTGGCACTGTCCCTGCTCACACTGACTGGCACTGCATCCCCGCTCACACTGACTGGCACTGTGTCCCAGCTCACACTGACTGGCACTGTGCCCCCACGCACAGTGACTGGCACTGTGACCCTGCTCACACTGCCTGGCACTGTTTCCCTGCTCACACTGACTGGCACTGTCCCAGCTCACACTGACTGGATCTGTGTCTGGTCACACTGACTGGCACTGTGTCCCTGCTCACACTGACTGGCACTGTGTCCCTGCTCACACTGACTGGCATTGACCTGCTCACACTGAATGGCACTGTTTCCCTGCTCACACTGACTGGCACTGTCCCTGCTCACACTGACTGGCACTGCATCCCCGCTCACACTGACTGGCACTGTGTCGCAGCTCACACTGACTGGCACTGTGCCCCCACGCACAGTGACTGGCACTGTGACCCTGCTCACACTGACTGGCACTGTTTCCCTGCTCACACTGACTGGCACTGTCCCAGCTCACACTGACTGGATCTGTGTCTGGTCACACTGACTGGCACTGTGTCCCTGCTCACACTGACTGGCACTGTCTCCCTGCTCACACAGACTGGCACTGTGTCCCTGCTCACACTGACTGGCATTGACCCTGCTCACACTGAATGGCACTGTGTCCCTGCTCACACTGACTGGCACTGCCCCTGCTCACACTGACTGGCACTGTGTCCCTGCTCACACTGACTGGCACTGTCCCTGCTCACACTGACTGGCACTGTGTCCCTGCTCACACTGACTGACACTGCCCCTGCTCACACTGACTGGCACTGACCCTGCTCACACTGAATGGCACTGTGTCCCTGCTCACACTGACTGGCACTGTGTCCCCGCTCACACTGACTGGCACTGTGTCCCTTCTCACAGTGACTGCACTGTCCCAGCTAACACTGACTGGCACCGTCCGTGCTCACACTGACTGGCACTGTGTCCCTGCTCACACTGACTGGCATTGTGTCCCTGCTCACACTGACTGGCACTGCCCCTGCTCACACTGACTGGCACTGACCCTGCTCACACTGACTGGCACTGTGTCCTTGCACACACTGACACTGGCACTGTATCTGCTCACACTGACTGGCACTGCCCCTGCTCACACTGACTGGCACCGTCCATGCTCACACTGACTGGCACTGTGTCCCTGCTCACACTGACTTGCACTGTGCCTGCTCACACTGACTGGCACAGTGTTCCTGCTCACACTGACTGGCACTGTCCCTGCTCACACTGACTGGCACTGTGTCCCCGCTTGCACTGACTGGCACTGTGACCCTGCTCACACTGACTGGCACTGTTTCCCTGCTCACACTGACTGGCACTGTCCCAGCTCACACTGACTGGATCTGTGTCTGGTCACACTGACTGGCACTGTGTCCCTGCTCACACTGACTGGCACAGTGTCCCTGCTCACAGTGACTGGCACTGTTCCTGCTCACACTGACTGGCATTGACCTTGCTCACACTGAATGGCACTGTGTCCCTGCTCACACTGACTGTCACTGCCCTTGCTCACACTGACTGGCACTGTGTCCCTGCTCACTCTGACTGGCACTGCCCCTGCTCACACTGACTGGCACTGTGTCCCTGCTCACAGTGACTGGCACTGTGTCCCTGCTCACACTGACTGACACTGCTCCTGCTCACACTGACTGGCACTGACCCTGCTCACACTGAATGGCACTGTGTCCCTGCTCACACTGAATGGCACTGGGTCCCCGGACACACTGACTGGCACTGTGTCCCTTCTCACAGTGACTGGCACTTTGTCCCTGCTCACACTGACTGGCACTGCCCCTCCTCACACTGTCTGGCACTGACCCTGCTCACACTGAATGGCACTGTGTCCCTGCTCACACTGACTGTCACTGCCCCTGCTCACACTGACTGGCACTGCCCCTGCTCACACTGTCTGGCACCGTCCCTGCTCACACTGACTGGCACTGTGTCTGCTCACACTGACTGGCAGTGCCCCTGCTCACACTGACTGGCACGGTCCATGCTCACACTGACTGGCACTGTTTCCCTGCTCACACTGACTGTCACTGCCCCTGCTCACACTGACTGGCACTGCCCCTGCTCACACTGACTGGCACCGTCCCTGCTCACACTGACTGGCACTGTGTCCCTGCTCACACTGACTAAAACTGTGCCTGCTCACACTGAATGGCACAGTGTTCCTGCTCACACTGACTGGCACAGTCCCTGCTCACACTGACTGGCACTGTCCCTGCTCACACTGACTGGCACTGTGTCCCCGCTTGCACTGACTGGCACTGTCCCTGCTCACACTGACTGGCACTGTGTCCCTGCTCACACTGACTGGCACTGTGCCCCAGCGCACAGTGACTGGCACTGTGACCCTGCTCACACTGACTGGCACTGTGTCCATGCTCACACTGACTGGCACTGCCCCTGCTCACACTGACTGGCACTGCATCCCCGGTCACACTGACTGGCACTGTTTCCCAGCTCACACTGACTGGCACTGTTTACCTGCTCACACTGACTGGCACTGTCCCTGCTCACACTGATTGGCACTGGCACTGCTCACACTTACTGGCACTGTCCCCTGCACACAATGACTGGCACTGTGTCTGCTCACACTGACTGGCACTGTGTCCCTGCTCACACTGACTGGCACTGTGTCTGCTCACACTGACTGGCACAGTGTTCCTGCTCACACTGACTGGCACTGTCGCTGCTCACATTGGCTGGCACTGTGTCCTTGCTCACACTGACTCGCACTGTGTCCCTGCTCACACTGACTGGCACTGTGTCTGCTCACACTGACTGGCACAGTGTTCCTGCTCACACTGACTGGCAATGTCCCTGCTCACACTGACTGGCACTGCATCCCCGCTCACACTGACTGGCACTGTGTTCCAGCTCACACTGACTGGCACTGTGTCCCTTCTCACAGTGACTGCACTGTCCCAGCTAACACTGACTGGCACCGTCCGTGCTCACACTGACTGGCACTGTGTCCCTGCTCACACTGACTTGCACTGTGTCCCTGCTCACACTGACTGGCACTGCCCCTCCTCACACTGACTGGCACTGACCCTGCTCACACTGAATGGCACTGTGTCCCTGCTCACACTGACTGTCACTGCCCCTGCTCACACTGACTGGCACTGTGTCCTTGCACACACTGACACTGGCACTGTGTCTGCTCACACTGACTGGCACTGCCCCTGCTCACACTGACTGGCACCGTCCATGCTTACACTGACTGGCACTGTGTCCCTGCTCACACTGACTAAAACTGTGCCTGTTCACACTGACTAGCACAGTGTTCCTGCTCACACTGACTGGCACTGTCCCTGCTCACACTGACTGGCACTGTCCCTGCTCACACTGACTGGCACTGTGTCCCCGCTTGCACTGACTGGCACTGTCCCTGCTCACACTGACTGGCACTGTGTCCCAGCTCACACTGACTGGCACTGTGCCTCCGCGCACAGCGACTGGCACTGTGACCCTGCTCACACTGACTGGCACTGTGTCCCTGCTCACACTGACTGGCACTGTGTCCCTGCTCACAGTGACTGGCACTGTTCCTGCTCACACTGACTAAAACTGTGCCTGCTCACACTGACTGGCACAGTGTTCCTGCTCACACTGACTGGCACTGTGTCTGCTCACACTGACTGGCACAGTGTTCCTGCTCACACTGACTGGCACTGTCGCTGCTCACACTGAATGGCACTGTGTCCTTGCTCACACTGACTGGCACTGTGCCTGCTCACACTGACTCGCACTGTGTCCCTGCTCACACTGACTGGCACTGTGTCTGCTCACACTGACTGGCACAGTGTTCCTGCTCATACTGACTGGCATTGACCCTGCTCACACTGAATGGCACTGTGTCCCTGCTCACACTGACTGTCACTGCCCCTGCTCACACTGACTGGCACTGTGTCCCTGCTCACTCTGACTGGCACTGCCCCTGCTCACACTGACTGGCACTGTGTCCCTGCTCACAGTGACTGGCACTGTGTCCCTGCTCACACTGACTGACACTGCCCCTGCTCACAATGACTGGCACTGACCCTGCTCACACTGAATGGCACTGTGTCCCTGCTCACACTGAATGGCACTGGGTCCCCGCTCACACTGACTGGCACTGTGTCCCTTCTCACAGTGACTGCACTGTCCCAGCTAACACTGACTGGTACCGTCCGTGCTCACACTGACTGGCACTGTGTCCCTGCTCACACTGACTGGCACTGTGTCTGCTCACACTGACTGGCACTGTGTCCCTGCTCACACTGACTGGTACTGTGTCCCTGCCCTCACTGACTGGCACTGCCCCTCCTCACACTGACTGGCACTGACCCTGCTCAAACTGAGTGGCAATGTGTCCCTGCTCACACTGACTGTCACTGCCCCTGCTCACACTGACTGGCACTGCCCCTGCTCACACTGTCTGGCACCGTCCCTGCTCACACTGACTGGCACTGTGTCTGCTCACACTGACTGGCACTGCCCCTGCTCACACTGACTGGCACGGTCCATGCTCACACTGACTGGCACTGTTTCCCTGCTCACACTGACTGTCACTGCCCCTGCTCACACTGACTGGCACTGCCCCTGCTCACACTGACTGGCACCGTCCCTGCTCACACTGACTGGCACTGTGTCCCTGCTCACACTGACTAAAACTGTGCCTGCTCACACTGAATGGCACAGTGTTCCTGCTCACACTGACTGGATCTGTGTCTGGTCACACTGACTGGCACTGCCCCTGCTCACACTGACTGGCACTGTGTCCCTGCTCACAGTGACTGGCACTATCCCTGCTCACACTGACTGGCACTGTGTCCCTGCTCACACTGACTGACACTGCCCCTGCTCACACTGACTGGCACTGACCCTGCTCTCACTGAATGGCACTGTGTCCCTGCTCACACTGACTGGCACTGTGTCCGAGCTCACACTGACTGGCACTGTGTCCCTTCTCACAGTGACTGCACTGTCCCAGCTAACACTGACTGGCACCGTCCGTGCTCACACTGACTGGCACTGTGTCCCTGCTCACATTGACTTGCACTGTGTCCCTGCTCACACTGACTGGCACTGCCCCTCCTCACACTGACTGGCACTGACCCTGCTCACACTGAATGGCACTGTGTCCCTGCTCACACTGACTGTCACTGCCCCTGCTCACACTGACTGGCACTGTGTCCCTGCTCACACTGACTAAAACTGTGCCTGTTCACACTGACTAGCACAGTGTTCCTGCTCACACTGACTGGCACTGTCCCTGCTCACACTGACTGGCATTGTCCCTGCTCACACTGACTGGCACTGTGTCCCCGCTTGCACTGACTGGCACTGTCCCTGCTCACACTGACTGGCACTGTGTTCCAGCTCACACTGACTGGCACTGTGCCCCCGCGCACAGCGACTGGCACTGTGACCCTGCTCACACTGACTGGCACTGTTTCCCTGCTCACACTGACTGGCACTGTCCCAGCTCACACTGACTGGATCTGTGTCTGGTCACACTGACTGGCACTGTGTCCCTGCTCACACTGACTGGCACTGTGTCCCTGCTCACAGTGACTGGCACTGTTCCTGCTCACACTGACTAAAACTGTGCCTGCTCACACTGACTGGCACAGTGTTCCTGCTCACACTGACTGGCACTGTGTCTGCTCACACTGACTGGCACAGTGTTCCTGCTCACACTGACTGGCACTGTCGCTGCTCACACTGACTGGCACTGTGTCCTTGCTCACACTGACTGGCACTGTGCCTGCTCACACTGACTCGCACTGTGTCCCTGCTCACACTGACTGGCACTGTGTCTGCTCACACTGACTGGCACAGTGTTCCTGCTCATACTGACTGGCATTGCCCCTGCTCACACTGAATGGCACTGTGTCCCTGCTCACACTGACTGTCACTGCCCCTGCTCACACTGACTGGCACTGTGTCCCTGCTCACTCTGACTGGCACTGCCCCTGCTCACACTGACTGGCACTGTGTCCCTGCTCACAGTGACTGGCACTGTGTCCCTGCTCACACTGACTGACACTGCCCCTGCTCACACTGACTGGCACTGACCCTGCTCACACTGAATGGCACTGTGTCCCTGCTCACACTGAATGGCACTGGGTCCCCGCTCACACAGACTGGCACTGTGTCCCTTCTCACAGTGACTGCACTGTCCCAGCTAACACTGACTGGTACCGTCCGTGATCACACTGACTGGCACTGTGTCCCTGCTCACACTGACTGGCACTGTGTCTGCTCACACTGACTGGCACTGTGTCCCTGCTCACACTGACTGGCACTGTGTCCCTGCCCTCACTGACTGGCACTGCCCCTCCTCACACTGACTGGCACTGACCCTGCTCACACTGAGTGGCAATGTGTCCCTGCTCACACTGACTGTCACTGCCCCTGCTCACACTGACTGGCACTGCCCCTGCTCACACTGTCTGGCACCGTCCCTGCTCACACTGACTGGCACTGTGTCTGCTCACACTGACTGGCACTGCCCCTGCTCACACTGACTGGCACGGTCCATGCTCACACTGACTGGCACTGTTTCCCTGCTCACACTGACTGTCACTGCCCCTGCTCACACTGACTGGCACTGCCCCTGCTCACACTGACTGGCACCGTCCCTGCTCACACTGACTGGCACTGTGTCCCTGCTCACACTGACTAAAACTGTGCCTGCTCACACTGAATGGCACAGTGTTCCTGCTCACACTGACTGGCACTGTCCCTGCTCACACTGACTGGCACTATCCCTGCTCACACTGACTGGCACTGTGTCCCCGCTTGCACTGACTGGCACTGTCCCTGCTCACACTGACTGGATCTGTGTCTGGTCACACTGACTGGCACTGTGTCCCTGCTCACACTGACTGGCACTGTGTCCCTGCTCACACTGACTGGCACTGTGTCCCTGCTCACACTGACTGGCATTGACCCTGCTCACACTGAATGGCACTGTGTCCCTGCTCACACTGACTGTCACTGCCCCTGCTCACACTGACTGGCACTGTGTCCCTGCTCACACTGACTGGCACTGCCCCTGCTCACACTGACTGGCACTGTGTCCCTGCTCACAGTGACTGGCACTATCCCTGCTCACACTGACTGGCACTGTGTCCCTGCTCACACTGACTGACACTGCCCCTGCTCACACTGACTGGCACTGACCCTGCTCTCACTGAATGGCACTGTGTCCCTGCTCACACTGACTGGCACTGTGTCCGAGCTCACACTGACTGGCACTGTGTCCCTTCTCACAGTGACTGCACTGTCCCAGCTAACACTGACTGGCACCGTCCGTGCTCACACTGACTGGCACTGTGTCCCTGCTCACATTGACTTGCACTGTGTCCCTGCTTACACTGACTGGCACTGCCCCTCCTCACACTGACTGGCACTGACCCTGCTCACACTGAATGGCACTGTGTCCCTGCTCACACTGACTGTCACTGCCCCTGCTCACACTGACTGGCACTGTGTCCTTGCACACACTGACACTGGCACTGTGTCTGCTCACACTGACTGGCACCGTCCATGCTTACACTGACTGGCACTGTGTCCCTGCTCACACTGACTAAAACTGTGCCTGTTCACACTGACTAGCACAGTGTTCCTGCTCACACTGACTGGCACTGTCCCTGCTCACACTGACTGGCATTGTCCCTGCTCACACTGACTGGCACTGTGTCCCCGCTTGCACTGACTGGCACTGTCCCTGCTCACACTGACTGGCACTGTGTTCCAGCTCACACTGACTGGCACTGTGCCCCCGCGCACAGCGACTGGCACTGTGACCCTGCTCACACTGACTGGCACTGTTTCCCTGCTCACACTGACTGGCACTGTCCCAGCTCACACTGACTGGATCTGTGTCTGGTCACACTGACTGGCACTGTGTCCCTGCTCACACTGACTGGCACTGTGTCCCTGCTCACAGTGACTGGCACTGTTCCTGCTCACACTGACTAAAACTGTGCCTGCTCACACTGACTGGCACAGTGTTCCTGCTCACACTGACTGGCACTGTGTCTGCTCACACTGACTGGCACAGTGTTCCTGCTCACACTGACTGGCACTGTCGCTGCTCACACTGACTGGCACTGTGTCCTTGCTCACACTGACTGGCACTGTGCCTGCTCACACTGACTCGCACTGTGTCCCTGCTCACACTGACTGGCACTGTGTCTGCTCACACTGACTGGCACAGTGTTCCTGCTCATACTGACTGGCATTGACCCTGCTCACACTGAATGGCACTGTGTCCCTGCTCACACTGACTGTCACTGCCCCTGCTCACACTGACTGGCACTGTGTCCCTGCTCACTCTGACTGGCACTGCCCCTGCTCACACTGACTGGCACTGTGTCCCTGCTCACAGTGACTGGCACTGTGTCCCTGCTCACACTGACTGACACTGCCCCTGCTCACACTGACTGGCACTGACCCTGCTCACACTGAATGGCACTGTGTCCCTGCTCACACTGAATGGCACTGGGTCCCCGCTCACACAGACTGGCACTGTGTCCCTTCTCACAGTGACTGCACTGTCCCAGCTAACACTGACTGGTACCGTCCGTGATCACACTGACTGGCACTGTGTCCCTGCTCACACTGACTGGCACTGTGTCTGCTCACACTGACTGGCACTGTGTCCCTGCTCACAGTGACTGGCACTGTGTCCCTGCTCACACTGACTGACACTGCTCCTGCTCACACTGACTGGCACTGACCCTGCTCACACTGAATGGCACTGTGTCCCTGCTCACACTGAATGGCACTGGGTCCCCGGACACACTGACTGGCACTGTGTCCCTTCTCACAGTGACTGGCACTTTGTCCCTGCTCACACTGACTGGCACTGCCCCTCCTCACACTGTCTGGCACTGACCCTGCTCACACTGAATGGCACTGTGTCCCTGCTCACACTGACTGTCACTGCCCCTGCTCACACTGACTGGCACTGCCCCTGCTCACACTGTCTGGCACCGTCCCTGCTCACACTGACTGGCACTGTGTCTGCTCACACTGACTGGCAGTGCCCCTGCTCACACTGACTGGCACGGTCCATGCTCACACTGACTGGCACTGTTTCCCTGCTCACACTGACTGTCACTGCCCCTGCTCACACTGACTGGCACTGCCCCTGCTCACACTGACTGGCACCGTCCCTGCTCACACTGACTGGCACTGTGTCCCTGCTCACACTGACTAAAACTGTGCCTGCTCACACTGAATGGCACAGTGTTCCTGCTCACACTGACTGGCACAGTCCCTGCTCACACTGACTGGCACTGTCCCTGCTCACACTGACTGGCACTGTGTCCCCGCTTGCACTGACTGGCACTGTCCCTGCTCACACTGACTGGCACTGTGTCCCTGCTCACACTGACTGGCACTGTGCCCCAGCGCACTGTGACTGGCACTGTGACCCTGCTCACACTGACTGGCACTGTGTCCATGCTCACACTGACTGGCACTGCCCCTGCTCACACTGACTGGCACTGCATCCCCGGTCACACTGACTGGCACTGTTTCCCAGCTCACACTGACTGGCACTGTTTACCTGCTCACACTGACTGGCACTGTCCCTGCTCACACTGATTGGCACTGGCACTGCTCACACTTACTGGCACTGTCCCCTGCACACAATGACTGGCACTGTGTCTGCTCACACTGACTGGCACTGTGTCCCTGCTCACACTGACTGGCACTGTGTCTGCTCACACTGACTGGCACAGTGTTCCTGCTCACACTGACTGGCACTGTCGCTGCTCACATTGGCTGGCACTGTGTCCTTGCTCACACTGACTCGCACTGTGTCCCTGCTCACACTGACTGGCACTGTGTCTGCTCACACTGACTGGCACAGTGTTCCTGCTCACACTGACTGGCAATGTCCCTGCTCACACTGACTGGCACTGCATCCCCGCTCACACTGACTGGCACTGTGTTCCAGCTCACACTGACTGGCACTGTGTCCCTTCTCACAGTGACTGCACTGTCCCAGCTAACACTGACTGGCACCGTCCGTGCTCACACTGACTGGCACTGTGTCCCTGCTCACACTGACTTGCACTGTGTCCCTGCTCACACTGACTGGCACTGCCCCTCCTCACACTGACTGGCACTGACCCTGCTCACACTGAATGGCACTGTGTCCCTGCTCACACTGACTGTCACTGCCCCTGCTCACACTGACTGGCATTGACCTGCTCACACTGAATGGCACTGTGTCCCTGCTCACACTGACTGGCACTGTGTCCCTGCTCACACTGACTGGCACTGTGTCCCTGCTCACACTGACTGGCATTGACCTGCTCACACTGAATGGCACTGTGTCCCTGCTCACACTGACTGGCACTGTCCCTGCTCATACTGACTGGCACTGCATCCCCGCTCACACTGACTGGCACTGTGTCCCAGCTCACACTGACTGGCACTGTGCCCCCACGCACAGTGACTGGCACTGTGACCCTGCTCACACTGACTGGCACTGTTTCCCTGCTCACACTGACTGGCACTGTCCCAGCTCACACTGACTGGATCTGTGTCTGGTCACACTGACTGGCACTGTGTCCCTACTCACACTGACTGGCACTGTCTCCCTGCTCACACAGACTGGCACTGTGTCCCTGCTCACACTGACTGGCATTGACCCTGCTCACACTGAATGGCACTGTGTCCCTGCTCACACTGACTGGCACTGCCCCTGCTCACACTGACTGGCACTGTGTCCCTGCTCACACTGACTGGCACTGTCCCTGCTCACACTGACTGGCACTGTGTCCCTGCTCACACTGACTGACACTGCCCCTGCTCACACTGACTGGCACTGACCCTGCTCACACTGAATGGCACTGTGTCCCCGCTCACACTGACTGGCACTGTGTCCCCGCTCACACTGACTGGCACTGTGTCCCTTCTCACAGTGACTGCACTGTCCCAGCTAACACTGACTGGCACCGTACGTGCTCACACTGACTGGCACTGTGTCCCTGCTCACACTGACTGGCATTGTGTCCCTGCTCACACTGACTGGCACTGCCCCTCCTCACACTGACTGGCACTGACCCTGCTCACACTGAATGGCACTGTGTCCCTGCTCACACTGACTGTCACTGCCCCTGCTCAAACTGACTGGCACTGTGTCCTTGCACACACTGACACTGGCACCGTATCTGCTCACACTGACTGGCACTGCACCTGCTCACACTGACTGGCACCGTCCATGCTCACACTGACTAGCACTGTGTCCCTGCTCACACTGACTGGCACTGTGCCTGCTCACACTGACTGGCACAGTGTTCCTGCTCACACTGACTGGCACTGTCCCTGCTCACACTGACTGGCACTGTCCCTGCTCACACTGACTGGCACTGTGTCCCCGCTTGCACTGACTGGCACTGTCCCTGCTCACACTGACTGGCACTGTGTCCCAGCTCACACTGACTGGCACTGTGCCCCCGCGCACAGTGACTGGCACTGTGACCCTGCTCACACTGACTGGCACTGTTTCCCTGCTCACACTGACTGGCACTGTCCCAGCTCACACTGACTGGATCTGTGTCTGGTCACACTGACTGGCACTGTGTCCCTGCTCACACTGACTGGCACAGTGTCCCTGCTCACAGTGACTGGCACTGTTCCTGCTCACACTGACTGGCATTGACCTTGCTCACACTGAATGGCACTGTGTCCCTGCTCACACTGACTGTCACTGCCCTAGCTCACACTGACTGGCACTGTGTCCCTGCTCACTCTGACTGGCACTGCCCCTGCTCACACTGACTGGCACTGTGTCCCTGCTCACAGTGACTGGCACTGTGTCCCTGCTCACACTGACTGACACTGCCCCTCCTCACACTGACTGGCACTGACCCTGCTCACACTGAATGGCACTGTGTCCCTGCTCACACTGAATGGCACTGGGTCCCCGGACACACTGACTGGCACTGTGTCCCTTCTCACAGTGACTGCACTGTCCCAGCTAACACTGACTGGTACCGTCCGTGCTCACACTGACTGGCACTGTGTCCCTGCTCACACTGACTGGCACTGTGTCTGCTCACACTGACTGGCACTGCCCCTGCTCACACTGACTGGCACGGTCCATGCTCACACTGACTGGCACTGTTTCCCTGCTCACACTGACTGTCACTGCCCCTGCTCACACTGACTGGCACTGCCCCTGCTCACACTGACTGGCACCGTCCCTGCTCACACTGACTGGCATTGTGTCCCTGCTCACACTGACTAAAACTGTACCTGCTCACTCTGAATGGCACAGTGTTCCTGCTCACACTGACTAGCACTGTGTCCCTGCTCACACTGACTAAAACTGTGCCTGCTCACACTGACTGGCACAGTGTTCCTGCTCACACTGAATGGCACTGTGTCTGCTCACACTGACTGGCACAGTGTTCCTGCTCACACTGACTGGCACTGTCGCTGCTCACACTGACTGGCACTGTGTCCTTGCTCACACTGACTGGCACTGTGCCTGCTCACACTGACTCGCACTGTGTCCCTGCTCACACTGACTGGCACTGTGTCTGCTCACACTGACTGGCACAGTGTTCCTGCTCACACTGACTGGCACTGTCCCTGCTCGCACTGACTGGCACTGCATCCCCGCTCACACTGACTGGCACTGTGTCCCAGCTCACACTGACTGGCACTGTGCCCCCACGCACAGTGACTGGCACTGTGACCCTGCTCACACTGCCTGGCACTGTTTCACTGCTCACACTGACTGGCACTGTCCCAGCTCACACTGACTGGATCTGTGTCTGGTCACACTGACTGGCACTGTGTCCCTGCTCACACTGACTGGCACTGTGTCCCTGCTCACACTGACTGGCATTGACCTGCTCACACTGAATGGCACTGTGTCCCTGCTCACACTGACTGGCACTGCCCCTGCTCACACTGACCGGCACTGCATCCCCGCTCACACTGACTGGCACTGTGTCCCAGCTCACACTGACTGGCACTGTGCCCCCACGCACAGTGACTGGCACTGTGACCCTGCTCACACTGACTGGCACTGTTTCCCTGCTCACACTGACTGGCACTGTCCCAGCTCACACTGACTGGATCTGTGTCTTGTCACACTGACTGGCACTGTGTCCCTGCTCACACTGACTGGCACTGTCTCCCTGCTCACACAGACTGGCACTGTGTCCCTGCTCACACTGACTGGCATTGACCCTGCTCACACTGAATGGCACTGTGTCCCTGCTCACACTGACTGGCACTGTGTCCCCGCTCACACTGACTGGCACTGTGTCCCTTCTCACAGTGACTGCACTGTCCCAGCTAACACTGACTGGCACCGTCCGTGCTCACACTGACTGGCACTGTGTCCCTGCTCACACTGACTGGCATTGTGTCCCTGCTCACACTGACTGGCACTGCCCCTCCTCACACTGACTGGCACTGACCCTGCTCACACTGAATGGCACTGTGTCCCTGCTCACACTGACTGTCACTGCCCCTGCTCACACTGACTGGCACTGTGTCCTTGCACACACTGACACTGGCACTATCTGCTCACACTGACTGGCACTGCCCCTGCTCACACTGACTGGCACCGTCCATGCTCACACTGACTGGCACTGTGTCCCTGCTCACACTGACTGGCACTGTGTCCCCGCTTGCACTGACTGGCACTGTCCCTGCTCACACTGACTGGCACTGTGTCCCAGCTCACACTGACTGGCACTGTGCCCCCGCGCACAGTGTGTGGCACTGTGACCCTGCTCACACTGACTGGCACTGTTTCCCTGCTCACACTGACTGGCACTGTCCCAGCTCACACTGACTGGATCTGTGTCTGGTCACACTGACTGGCACTGTGTCCCTGCTCACACTGACTGGCACAGTGTCCCTGCTCACAGTGACTGGCACTGTTCCTGCTCACACTGACTGGCATTGACCTTGCTCACACTGAATGGCACTGTGTCCCTGCTCACACTGACTGTCACTGCCCTTGCTCACACTGACTGGCACTGTGTCCCTGCTCACTCTGACTGGCACTGTGTCCCTGCTCACAGTGACTGGCACTGTCCCTGCTCACACTGACTGGCACTGTGTCCCTGCTCACACTGACTGGCACTGTGTCCCTGCTCACACTGACAGACACTGCCCCTGCTCACACTGACTGGCACTGTCCCTGCTCACACTGAATGGCACTGTGTCCCTGCTCACACTGAATGGCACTGGGTCCCCGGACACACTGACTGGCACTGTGTCCCTTCTCACAGTGACTGCACTGTCCCAGCTAACACTGACTGGTACCGTCCGTGCTCACACTGACTGGCACTGTGCCTGCTCACACTGACTCGCACTGTGTCCCTGCTCACACTGACTGGCACTGTGTCTGCTCACACTGACTGGCACAGTGTTCCTGCTCACACTGACTGGCACTGTCCCTGCTCACACTGACTGGCACTGCATCCCCGCTCACACTGACTGGCACTGTGTCCCAGCTCACACTGACTGGCACTGTGCCCCCACGCACAGTGACTGGCACTGTGACCCTGCTCACACTGCCTGGCACTGTTTCCCTGCTCACACTGACTGGCACTGTCCCAGCTCACACTGACTGGATCTGTGTCTGGTCACACTGACTGGCACTGTGTCCCTGCTCACACTGACTGGCACTGTGTCCCTGCTCACACTGACTGGCATTGACCTGCTCACACTGAATGGCACTGTTTCCCTGCTCACACTGACTGGCACTGTCCCTGCTCACACTGACTGGCACTGCATCCCCGCTCACACTGACTGGCACTGTGTCGCAGCTCACACTGACTGGCACTGTGCCCCCACGCACAGTGACTGGCACTGTGACCCTGCTCACACTGAATGGCACTGTGTCCCTGCTCACACTGACTGTCACTGCCCCTGCTCAAACTGACTGGCACTGTGTCCTTGCACACACTGACACTGGCACCGTATCTGCTCACACTGACTGGCACTGCACCTGCTCACACTGACTGGCACCGTCCATGCTCACACTGACTAGCACTGTGTCCCTGCTCACACTGACTGGCACTGTGCCTGCTCACACTGACTGGCACAGTGTTCCTGCTCACACTGACTGGCACTGTCCCTGCTCACACTGACTGGCACTGTCCCTGCTCACACTGACTGGCACTGTGTCCCCGCTTGCACTGACTGGCACTGTCCCTGCTCACACTGACTGGCACTGTGTCCCAGCTCACACTGACTGGCACTGTGCCCCCGCGCACAGTGACTGGCACTGTGACCCTGCTCACACTGACTGGCACTGTTTCCCTGCTCACACTGACTGGCACTGTCCCAGCTCACACTGACTGGATCTGTGTCTGGTCACACTGACTGGCACTGTGTCCCTGCTCACACTGACTGGCACAGTGTCCCTGCTCACAGTGACTGGCACTGTTCCTGCTCACACTGACTGGCATTGACCTTGCTCACACTGAATGGCACTGTGTCCCTGCTCACACTGACTGTCACTGCCCTAGCTCACACTGACTGGCACTGTGTCCCTGCTCACTCTGACTGGCACTGCCCCTGCTCACACTGACTGGCACTGTGTCCCTGCTCACAGTGACTGGCACTGTGTCCCTGCTCACACTGACTGACACTGCCCCTCCTCACACTGACTGGCACTGACCCTGCTCACACTGAATGGCACTGTGTCCCTGCTCACACTGAATGGCACTGGGTCCCCGGACACACTGACTGGCACTGTGTCCCTTCTCACAGTGACTGCACTGTCCCAGCTAACACTGACTGGTACCGTCCGTGCTCACACTGACTGGCACTGTGTCCCTGCTCACACTGACTGGCACTGTGTCTGCTCACACTGACTGGCACTGCCCCTGCTCACACTGACTGGCACGGTCCATGCTCACACTGACTGGCACTGTTTCCCTGCTCACACTGACTGTCACTGCCCCTGCTCACACTGACTGGCACTGCCCCTGCTCACACTGACTGGCACCGTCCCTGCTCACACTGACTGGCATTGTGTCCCTGCTCACACTGACTAAAACTGTACCTGCTCACTCTGAATGGCACAGTGTTCCTGCTCACACTGACTGGCACTGTGTCCCTGCTCACACTGACTAAAACTGTGCCTGCTCACACTGACTGGCACAGTGTTCCTGCTCACACTGAATGGCACTGTGTCTGCTCACACTGACTGGCACAGTGTTCCTGCTCACACTGACTGGCACTGTCGCTGCTCACACTGACTGGCACTGTGTCCTTGCTCACACTGACTGGCACTGTGCCTGCTCACACTGACTCGCACTGTGTCCCTGCTCACACTGACTGGCACTGTGTCTGCTCACACTGACTGGCACAGTGTTCCTGCTCACACTGACTGGCACTGTCCCTGCTCGCACTGACTGGCACTGCATCCCCGCTCACACTGACTGGCACTGTGTCCCAGCTCACACTGACTGGCACTGTGCCCCCACGCACAGTGACTGGCACTGTGACCCTGCTCACACTGCCTGGCACTGTTTCACTGCTCACACTGACTGGCACTGTCCCAGCTCACACTGACTGGATCTGTGTCTGGTCACACTGACTGGCACTGTGTCCCTGCTCACACTGACTGGCACTGTGTCCCTGCTCACACTGACTGGCATTGACCTGCTCACACTGAATGGCACTGTGTCCCTGCTCACACTGACTGGCACTGCCCCTGCTCACACTGACCGGCACTGCATCCCCGCTCACACTGACTGGCACTGTGTCCCAGCTCACACTGACTGGCACTGTGCCCCCACGCACAGTGACTGGCACTGTGACCCTGCTCACACTGACTGGCACTGTTTCCCTGCTCACACTGACTGGCACTGTCCCAGCTCACACTGACTGGATCTGTGTCTGGTCACACTGACTGGCACTGTGTCCCTGCTCACACTGACTGGCACTGTCTCCCTGCTCACACAGACTGGCACTGTGTCCCTGCTCACACTGACTGGCATTGACCCTGCTCACACTGAATGGCACTGTGTCCCTGCTCACACTGACTGGCACTGTGTCCCTGCTGACACTGACTGACACTGCCCCTGCTCACACTGACTGGCACTGTCCCTGCTCACACTGACTGGCACTGTGTCCCTGCTCACACTGACTGACACTGCCCCTGCTCACACTGACTGGCACTGACCCTGCTCACACTGAATGGCACTGTGTCCCTGCTCACACTGACTGGCACTGTGTCCCCGCTCACACTGACTGGCACTGTGTCCCTTCTCACAGTGACTGCACTGTCCCAGCTAACACTGACTGGCACCGTCCGTGCTCACACTGACTGGCACTGTGTCCCTGCTCACACTGACTGGCATTGTGTCCCTGCTCACACTGACTGGCACTGCCCCTCCTCACACTGACTGGCACTGACCCTGCTCACACTGAATGGCACTGTGTCCCTGCTCACACTGACTGTCACTGCCCCTGCTCACACTGACTGGCACTGTGTCCTTGCACACACTGACACTGGCACTATCTGCTCACACTGACTGGCACTGCCCCTGCTCACACTGACTGGCACCGTCCATGCTCACACTGACTGGCACTGTGTCCCTGCTCACACTGACTGGCACTGTGTCCCCGCTTGCACTGACTGGCACTGTCCCTGCTCACACTGACTGGCACTGTGTCCCAGCTCACACTGACTGGCACTGTGCCCCCGCGCACAGTGTCTGGCACTGTGACCCTGCTCACACTGACTGGCACTGTTTCCCTGCTCACACTGACTGGCACTGTCCCAGCTCACACTGACTGGATCTGTGTCTGGTCACACTGACTGGCACTGTGTCCCTGCTCACACTGACTGGCACAGTGTCCCTGCTCACAGTGACTGGCACTGTTCCTGCTCACACTGACTGGCATTGACCTTGCTCACACTGAATGGCACTGTGTCCCTGCTCACACTGACTGTCACTGCCCTTGCTCACACTGACTGGCACTGTGTCCCTGCTCACTCTGACTGGCACTGTGTCCCTGCTCACAGTGACTGGCACTGTCCCAGCTCACACTGACTGGCACTGTGTCCCTGCTCACACTGACTGGCACTGTGTCCCTGCTCACACTGACAGACACTGCCCCTGCTCACACTGACTGGCACTGTCCCTGCTCACACTGAATGGCACTGTGTCCCTGCTCACACTGAATGGCACTGGGTCCCCGGACACACTGACTGGCACTGTGTCCCTTCTCACAGTGACTGCACTGTCCCAGCTAACACTGACTGGTACCGTCCGTGCTCACACTGACTGGCACTGTGCCTGCTCACACTGACTCGCACTGTGTCCCTGCTCACACTGACTGGCACTGTGTCTGCTCACACTGACTGGCACAGTGTTCCTGCTCACACTGACTGGCACTGTCCCTGCTCACACTGACTGGCACTGCATCCCCGCTCACACTGACTGGCACTGTGTCCCAGCTCACACTGACTGGCACTGTGCCCCCACGCACAGTGACTGGCACTGTGACCCTGCTCACACTGCCTGGCACTGTTTCCCTGCTCACACTGACTGGCACTGTCCCAGCTCACACTGACTGGATCTGTGTCTGGTCACACTGACTGGCACTGTGTCCCTGCTCACACTGACTGGCACTGTGTCCCTGCTCACACTGACTGGCATTGACCTGCTCACACTGAATGGCACTGTTTCCCTGCTCACACTGACTGGCACTGTCCCTGCTCACACTGACTGGCACTGCATCCCCGCTCACACTGACTGGCACTGTGTCGCAGCTCACACTGACTGGCACTGTGCCCCCACGCACAGTGACTGGCACTGTGACCCTGCTCACACTGACTGGCACTGTTTCCCTGCTCACACTGACTGGCACTGTCCCAGCTCACACTGACTGGATCTGTGTCTGGTCACACTGACTGGCACTGTGTCCCTGCTCACACTGACTGGCACTGTCTCCCTGCTCACACAGACTGGCACTGTGTCCCTGCTCACACTGACTGGCATTGACCCTGCTCACACTGAATGGCACTGTGTCCCTGCTCACACTGACTGGCACTGCCCCTGCTCACACTGACTGGCACTGTGTCCCTGCTCACACTGACTGGCACTGTCCCTGCTCACACTGACTGGCACTGTGTCCCTGCTCACACTGACTGACACTGCCCCTGCTCACACTGACTGGCACTGACCCTGCTCACACTGAATGGCACTGTGTCCCTGCTCACACTGACTGGCACTGTGTCCCCGCTCACACTGACTGGCACTGTGTCCCTTCTCACAGTGACTGCACTGTCCCAGCTAACACTGACTGGCACCGTACGTGCTCACACTGACTGGCACTGTGTCCCTGCTCACACTGACTGGCATTGTGTCCCTGCTCACACTGACTGGCACTGCCCCTGCTCACACTGACTGGCACTGACCCTGCTCACACTGACTGGCACTGTGTCCTTGCACACACTGACACTGGCACTGTATCTGCTCACACTGACTGGCACTGCCCCTGCTCACACTGACTGGCACCGTCCATGCTCACACTGACTGGCACTGTGTCCCTGCTCACACTGACTTGCACTGTGCCTGCTCACACTGACTGGCACAGTGTTCCTGCTCACACTGACTGGCACTGTCCCTGCTCACACTGACTGGCACTGTGTCCCCGCTTGCACTGACTGGCACTGTGACCCTGCTCACACTGACTGGCACTGTTTCCCTGCTCACACTGACTGGCACTGTCCCAGCTCACACTGACTGGATCTGTGTCTGGTCACACTGACTGGCACTGTGTCCCTGCTCACACTGACTGGCACAGTGTCCCTGCTCACAGTGACTGGCACTGTTCCTGCTCACACTGACTGGCATTGACCTTGCTCACACTGAATGGCACTGTGTCCCTGCTCACACTGACTGTCACTGCCCTTGCTCACACTGACTGGCACTGTGTCCCTGCTCACTCTGACTGGCACTGCCCCTGCTCACACTGACTGGCACTGTGTCCCTGCTCACAGTGACTGGCACTGTGTCCCTGCTCACACTGACTGACACTGCTCCTGCTCACACTGACTGGCACTGACCCTGCTCACACTGAATGGCACTGTGTCCCTGCTCACACTGAATGGCACTGGGTCCCCGGACACACTGACTGGCACTGTGTCCCTTCTCACAGTGACTGGCACTTTGTCCCTGCTCACACTGACTGGCACTGCCCCTCCTCACACTGTCTGGCACTGACCCTGCTCACACTGAATGGCACTGTGTCCCTGCTCACACTGACTGTCACTGCCCCTGCTCACACTGACTGGCACTGCCCCTGCTCACACTGTCTGGCACCGTCCCTGCTCACACTGACTGGCACTGTGTCTGCTCACACTGACTGGCAGTGCCCCTGCTCACACTGACTGGCACGGTCCATGCTCACACTGACTGGCACTGTTTCCCTGCTCACACTGACTGTCACTGCCCCTGCTCACACTGACTGGCACTGCCCCTGCTCACACTGACTGGCACCGTCCCTGCTCACACTGACTGGCACTGTGTCCCTGCTCACACTGACTAAAACTGTGCCTGCTCACACTGAATGGCACAGTGTTCCTGCTCACACTGACTGGCACAGTCCCTGCTCACACTGACTGGCACTGTCCCTGCTCACACTGACTGGCACTGTGTCCCCGCTTGCACTGACTGGCACTGTCCCTGCTCACACTGACTGGCACTGTGTCCCTGCTCACACTGACTGGCACTGTGCCCCAGCGCACAGTGACTGGCACTGTGACCCTGCTCACACTGACTGGCACTGTGTCCATGCTCACACTGACTGGCACTGCCCCTGCTCACACTGACTGGCACTGCATCCCCGGTCACACTGACTGGCACTGTTTCCCAGCTCACACTGACTGGCACTGTTTACCTGCTCACACTGACTGGCACTGTCCCTGCTCACACTGATTGGCACTGGCACTGCTCACACTTACTGGCACTGTCCCCTGCACACAATGACTGGCACTGTGTCTGCTCACACTGACTGGCACTGTGTCCCTGCTCACACTGACTGGCACTGTGTCTGCTCACACTGACTGGCACAGTGTTCCTGCTCACACTGACTGGCACTGTCGCTGCTCACATTGGCTGGCACTGTGTCCTTGCTCACACTGACTCGCACTGTGTCCCTGCTCACACTGACTGGCACTGTGTCTGCTCACACTGACTGGCACAGTGTTCCTGCTCACACTGACTGGCAATGTCCCTGCTCACACTGACTGGCACTGCATCCCCGCTCACACTGACTGGCACTGTGTTCCAGCTCACACTGACTGGCACTGTGTCCCTTCTCACAGTGACTGCACTGTCCCAGCTAACACTGACTGGCACCGTCCGTGCTCACACTGACTGGCACTGTGTCCCTGCTCACACTGACTTGCACTGTGTCCCTGCTCACACTGACTGGCACTGCCCCTCCTCACACTGACTGGCACTGACCCTGCTCACACTGAATGGCACTGTGTCCCTGCTCACACTGACTGTCACTGCCCCTGCTCACACTGACTGGCACTGTGTCCTTGCACACACTGACACTGGCACTGTGTCTGCTCACACTGACTGGCACTGCCCCTGCTCACACTGACTGGCACCGTCCATGCTTACACTGACTGGCACTGTGTCCCTGCTCACACTGACTAAAACTATGCCTGTTCACACTGACTAGCACAGTGTTCCTGCTCACACTGACTGGCACTGTCCCTGCTCACACTGACTGGCACTGTGTCCCCGCTTGCACTGACTGGCACTGTCCCTGCTCACACTGACTGGCACTGTGTCCCAGCTCACACTGACTGGCACTGTGCCCCCGCGCACAGCGACTGGCACTGTGACCCTGCTCACACTGACTGGCACTGTGTCCCTGCTCACACTGACTGGCACTGTGTCCCTGCTCACAGTGACTGGCACTGTTCCTGCTCACACTGACTAAAACTGTGCCTGCTCACACTGACTGGCACAGTGTTCCTGCTCACACTGACTGGCACTGTGTCTGCTCACACTGACTGGCACAGTGTTCCTGCTCACACTGACTGGCACTGTCGCTGCTCACACTGAATGGCACTGTGTCCTTGCTCACACTGACTGGCACTGTGCCTGCTCACACTGACTCGCACTGTGTCCCTGCTCACACTGACTGGCACTGTGTCTGCTCACACTGACTGGCACAGTGTTCCTGCTCATACTGACTGGCATTGACCCTGCTCACACTGAATGGCACTGTGTCCCTGCTCACTCTGACTGGCACTGCCCCTGCTCACACTGACTGGCACTGTGTCCCTGCTCACAGTGACTGGCACTGTGTCCCTGCTCACACTGACTGACACTGCCCCTGCTCACAATGACTGGCACTGACCCTGCTCACACTGAATGGCACTGTGTCCCTGCTCACACTGAATGGCACTGGGTCCCCGCTCACACTGACTGGCACTGTGTCCCTTCTCACAGTGACTGCACTGTCCCAGCTAACACTGACTGGTACCGTCCGTGCTCACACTGACTGGCACTGTGTCCCTGCTCACACTGACTGGCACTGTGTCTGCTCACACTGACTGGCACTGTGTCCCTGCTCACACTGACTGGTACTGTGTCCCTGCCCTCACTGACTGGCACTGCCCCTCCTCACACTGACTGGCACTGACCCTGCTCAAACTAGTGGCAATGTGTCCCTGCTCACACTGACTGTCACTGCCCCTGCTCACACTGACTGGCACTGCCCCTGCTCACACTGTCTGGCACCGTCCCTGCTCACACTGACTGGCACTGTGTCTGCTCACACTGACTGGCACTGCCCCTGCTCACACTGACTGGCACGGTCCATGCTCACACTGACTGGCACTGTTTCCCTGCTCACACTGACTGTCACTGCCCCTGCTCACACTGACTGGCACTGCCCCTGCTCACACTGACTGGCACCGTCCCTGCTCACACTGACTGGCACTGTGTCCCTGCTCACACTGACTAAAACTGTGCCTGCTCACACTGAATGGCACAGTGTTCCTGCTCACACTGACTGGATCTGTGTCTGGTCACACTGACTGGCACTGCCCCTGCTCACACTGACTGGCACTGTGTCCCTGCTCACAGTGACTGGCACTATCCCTGCTCACACTGACTGGCACTGTGTCCCTGCTCACACTGACTGACACTGCCCCTGCTCACACTGACTGGCACTGACCCTGCTCTCACTGAATGGCACTGTGTCCCTGCTCACACTGACTGGCACTGTGTCCGAGCTCACACTGACTGGCACTGTGTCCCTTCTCACAGTGACTGCACTGTCCCAGCTAACACTGACTGGCACCGTCCGTGCTCACACTGACTGGCACTGTGTCCCTGCTCACATTGACTTGCACTGTGTCCCTGCTCACACTGACTGGCACTGCCCCTCCTCACACTGACTGGCACTGACCCTGCTCACACTGAATGGCACTGTGTCCCTGCTCACACTGACTGTCACTGCCCCTGCTCACACTGACTGGCACTGTGTCCCTGCTCACACTGACTAAAACTGTGCCTGTTCACACTGACTAGCACAGTGTTCCTGCTCACACTGACTGGCACTGTCCCTGCTCACACTGACTGGCATTGTCCCTGCTCACACTGACTGGCACTGTGTCCCCGCTTGCACTGACTGGCACTGTCCCTGCTCACACTGACTGGCACTGTGTTCCAGCTCACACTGACTGGCACTGTGCCCCCGCGCACAGCGACTGGCACTGTGACCCTGCTCACACTGACTGGCACTGTTTCCCTGCTCACACTGACTGGCACTGTCCCAGCTCACACTGACTGGATCTGTGTCTGGTCACACTGACTGGCACTGTGTCCCTGCTCACACTGACTGGCACTGTGTCCCTGCTCACAGTGACTGGCACTGTTCCTGCTCACACTGACTAAAACTGTGCCTGCTCACACTGACTGGCACAGTGTTCCTGCTCACACTGACTGGCACTGTGTCTGCTCACACTGACTGGCACAGTGTTCCTGCTCACACTGACTGGCACTGTCGCTGCTCACACTGACTGGCACTGTGTCCTTGCTCACACTGACTGGCACTGTGCCTGCTCACACTGACTCGCACTGTGTCCCTGCTCACACTGACTGGCACTGTGTCTGCTCACACTGACTGGCACAGTGTTCCTGCTCATACTGACTGGCATTGCCCCTGCTCACACTGAATGGCACTGTGTCCCTGCTCACACTGACTGTCACTGCCCCTGCTCACACTGACTGGCACTGTGTCCCTGCTCACTCTGACTGGCACTGCCCCTGCTCACACTGACTGGCACTGTGTCCCTGCTCACAGTGACTGGCACTGTGTCCCTGCTCACACTGACTGACACTGCCCCTGCTCACACTGACTGGCACTGACCCTGCTCACACTGAATGGCACTGTGTCCCTGCTCACACTGAATGGCACTGGGTCCCCGCTCACACAGACTGGCACTGTGTCCCTTCTCACAGTGACTGCACTGTCCCAGCTAACACTGACTGGTACCGTCCGTGATCACACTGACTGGCACTGTGTCCCTGCTCACACTGACTGGCACTGTGTCTGCTCACACTGACTGGCACTGTGTCCCTGCTCACACTGACTGGCACTGTGTCCCTGCCCTCACTGACTGGCACTGCCCCTCCTCACACTGACTGGCACTGACCCTGCTCACACTGAGTGGCAATGTGTCCCTGCTCACACTGACTGTCACTGCCCCTGCTCACACTGACTGGCACTGCCCCTGCTCACACTGTCTGGCACCGTCCCTGCTCACACTGACTGGCACTGTGTCTGCTCACACTGACTGGCACTGCCCCTGCTCACACTGACTGGCACGGTCCATGCTCACACTGACTGGCACTGTTTCCCTGCTCACACTGACTGTCACTGCCCCTGCTCACACTGACTGGCACTGCCCCTGCTCACACTGACTGGCACCGTCCCTGCTCACACTGACTGGCACTGTGTACCTGCTCACACTGACTAAAACTGTGCCTGCTCACACTGAATGGCACAGTGTTCCTGCTCACACTGACTGGCACTGTCCCTGCTCACACTGACTGGCACTATCCCTGCTCACACTGACTGGCACTGTGTCCCCGCTTGCACTGACTGGCACTGTCCCTGCTCACACTGACTGGATCTGTGTCTGGTCACACTGACTGGCACTGTGTCCCTGCTCACACTGACTGGCACTGTGTCCCTGCTCACACTGACTGGCACTGTGTCCCTGCTCACACTGACTGGCATTGACCCTGCTCACACTGAATGGCACTGTGTCCCTGCTCACACTGACTGTCACTGCCCCTGCTCACACTGACTGGCACTGTGTCCCTGCTCACACTGACTGGCACTGCCCCTGCTCACACTGACTGGCACTGTGTCCCTGCTCACAGTGACTGGCACTATCCCTGCTCACACTGACTGGCACTGTGTCCCTGCTCACACTGACTGACACTGCCCCTGCTCACACTGACTGGCACTGACCCTGCTCTCACTGAATGGCACTGTGTCCCTGCTCACACTGACTGGCACTGTGTCCGAGCTCACACTGACTGGCACGGTGTCCCTTCTCACAGTGACTGCACTGTCCCAGCTAACACTGACTGGCACCGTCCGTGCTCACACTGACTGGCACTGTGTCCCTGCTCACATTGACTTGCACTGTGTCCCTGCTCACACTGACTGGCACTGCCCCTCCTCACACTGACTGGCACTGACCCTGCTCACACTGAATGGCACTGTGTCCCTGCTCACACTGACTGTCACTGCCCCTGCTCACACTGACTGGCACTGTGTCCTTGCACACACTGACACTGGCACTGTGTCTGCTCACACTGACTGGCACCGTCCATGCTTACACTGACTGGCACTGTGTCCCTGCTCACACTGACTAAAACTGTGCCTGTTCACACTGACTAGCACAGTGTTCCTGCTCACACTGACTGGCACTGTCCCTGCTCACACTGACTGGCATTGTCCCTGCTCACACTGACTGGCACTGTGTCCCCGCTTGCACTGACTGGCACTGTCCCTGCTCACACTGACTGGCACTGTGTTCCAGCTCACACTGACTGGCACTGTGCCCCCGCGCACAGCGACTGGCACTGTGACCCTGCTCACACTGACTGGCACTGTTTCCCTGCTCACACTGACTGGCACTGTCCCAGCTCACACTGACTGGATCTGTGTCTGGTCACACTGACTGGCACTGTGTCCCTGCTCACACTGACTGGCACTGTGTCCCTGCTCACAGTGACTGGCACTGTTCCTGCTCACACTGACTAAAACTGTGCCTGCTCACACTGACTGGCACAGTGTTCCTGCTCACACTGACTGGCACTGTGTCTGCTCACACTGACTGGCACAGTGTTCCTGCTCACACTGACTGGCACTGTCGCTGCTCACACTGACTGGCACTGTGTCCTTGCTCACACTGACTGGCACTGTGCCTGCTCACACTGACTCGCACTGTGTCCCTGCTCACACTGACTGGCACTGTGTCTGCTCACACTGACTGGCACAGTGTTCCTGCTCATACTGACTGGCATTGACCCTGCTCACACTGAATGGCACTGTGTCCCTGCTCACACTGACTGTCACTGCCCCTGCTCACACTGACTGGCACTGTGTCCCTGCTCACTCTGACTGGCACTGCCCCTGCTCACACTGACTGGCACTGTGTCCCTGCTCACAGTGACTGGCACTGTGTCCCTGCTCACACTGACTGACACTGCCCCTGCTCACACTGACTGGCACTGACCCTGCTCACACTGAATGGCACTGTGTCCCTGCTCACACTGAATGGCACTGGGTCCCCGCTCACACAGACTGGCACTGTGTCCCTTCTCACAGTGACTGCACTGTCCCAGCTAACACTGACTGGTACCGTCCGTGATCACACTGACTGGCACTGTGTCCCTGCTCACACTGACTGGCACTGTGTCTGCTCACACTGACTGGCACTGTGTCCCTGCTCACAGTGACTGGCACTGTGTCCCTGCTCACACTGACTGACACTGCTCCTGCTCACACTGACTGGCACTGACCCTGCTCACACTGAATGGCACTGTGTCCCTGCTCACACTGAATGGCACTGGGTCCCCGGACACACTGACTGGCACTGTGTCCCTTCTCACAGTGACTGGCACTTTGTCCCTGCTCACACTGACTGGCACTGCCCCTCCTCACACTGTCTGGCACTGACCCTGCTCACACTGAATGGCACTGTGTCCCTGCTCACACTGACTGTCACTGCCCCTGCTCACACTGACTGGCACTGCCCCTGCTCACACTGTCTGGCACCGTCCCTGCTCACACTGACTGGCACTGTGTCTGCTCACACTGACTGGCAGTGCCCCTGCTCACACTGACTGGCACGGTCCATGCTCACACTGACTGGCACTGTTTCCCTGCTCACACTGACTGTCACTGCCCCTGCTCACACTGACTGGCACTGCCCCTGCTCACACTGACTGGCACCGTCCCTGCTCACACTGACTGGCACTGTGTCCCTGCTCACACTGACTAAAACTGTGCCTGCTCACACTGAATGGCACAGTGTTCCTGCTCACACTGACTGGCACAGTCCCTGCTCACACTGACTGGCACTGTCCCTGCTCACACTGACTGGCACTGTGTCCCCGCTTGCACTGACTGGCACTGTCCCTGCTCACACTGACTGGCACTGTGTCCCTGCTCACACTGACTGGCACTGTGCCCCAGCGCACAGTGACTGGCACTGTGACCCTGCTCACACTGACTGGCACTGTGTCCATGCTCACACTGACTGGCACTGCCCCTGCTCACACTGACTGGCACTGCATCCCCGGTCACACTGACTGGCACTGTTTCCCAGCTCACACTGACTGGCACTGTTTACCTGCTCACACTGACTGGCACTGTCCCTGCTCACACTGATTGGCACTGGCACTGCTCACACTTACTGGCACTGTCCCCTGCACACAATGACTGGCACTGTGTCTGCTCACACTGACTGGCACTGTGTCCCTGCTCACACTGACTGGCACTGTGTCTGCTCACACTGACTGGCACAGTGTTCCTGCTCACACTGACTGGCACTGTCGCTGCTCACATTGGCTGGCACTGTGTCCTTGCTCACACTGACTCGCACTGTGTCCCTGCTCACACTGACTGGCACTGTGTCTGCTCACACTGACTGGCACAGTGTTCCTGCTCACACTGACTGGCAATGTCCCTGCTCACACTGACTGGCACTGCATCCCCGCTCACACTGACTGGCACTGTGTTCCAGCTCACACTGACTGGCACTGTGTCCCTTCTCACAGTGACTGCACTGTCCCAGCTAACACTGACTGGCACCGTCCGTGCTCACACTGACTGGCACTGTGTCCCTGCTCACACTGACTTGCACTGTGTCCCTGCTCACACTGACTGGCACTGCCCCTCCTCACACTGACTGGCACTGACCCTGCTCACACTGAATGGCACTGTGTCCCTGCTCACACTGACTGTCACTGCCCCTGCTCACACTGACTGGCACTGTGTCCTTGCACACACTGACACTGGCACTGTGTCTGCTCACACTGACTGGCACTGCCCCTGCTCACACTGACTGGCACCGTCCATGCTTACACTGACTTGCACTGTGTCCCTGCTCACACTGACTAAAACTGTGCCTGTTCACACTGACTAGCACAGTGTTCCTGCTCACACTGACTGGCACTGTCCCTGCTCACACTGACTGGCACTGTCCCTGCTCACACTGACTGGCACTGTGTCCCCGCTTGCACTGACTGGCACTGTCCCTGCTCACACTGACTGGCACTGTGTCCCAGCTCACACTGACTGGCACTGTGCCCCCGCGCACAGCGACTGGCACTGTGACCCTGCTCACACTGACTGGCACTGTGTCCCTGCTCACACTGACTGGCACTGTGTCCCTGCTCACAGTGACTGGCACTGTTCCTGCTCACACTGACTAAAACTGTGCCTGCTCACACTGACTGGCACAGTGTTCCTGCTCACACTGACTGGCACTGTGTCTGCTCACACTGACTGGCACAGTGTTCCTGCTCACACTGACTGGCACTGTCGCTGCTCACACTGACTGGCACTGTGTCCTTGCTCACACTGACTGGCACTGTGCCTGCTCACACTGACTCGCACTGTGTCCCTGCTCACACTGACTGGCACTGTGTCTGCTCACACTGACTGGCACAGTGTTCCTGCTCACACTGACTGGCATTGACCCTGCTCACACTGAATGGCACTGTGTCCTTGCTCACACTGACTGGCACTGTGCCTGCTCACACTGACTCGCACTGTGTCCCTGCTCACACTGACTGGCACTGTGTCTGCTCACACTGACTGGCACAGTGTTCCTGCTCATACTGACTGGCATTGACCCTGCTCACACTGAATGGCACTGTGTCCCTGCTCACACTGACTGTCACTGCCCCTGCTCACACTGACTGGCACTGTGTCCCTGCTCACTCTGACTGGCACTGCCCCTGCTCACACTGACTGGCACTGTGTCCCTGCTCACAGTGACTGGCACTGTGTCCCTGCTCACACTGACTGACACTGCCCCTGCTCACAATGACTGGCACTGACCCTGCTCACACTGAATGGCACTGTGTCCCTGCTCACACTGAATGGCACTGGGTCCCCGCTCACACTGACTGGCACTGTGTCCCTTCTCACAGTGACTGCACTGTCCCAGCTAACACTGACTGGTACCGTCCGTGCTCACACTGACTGGCACTGTGTCCCTGCTCACACTGACTGGCACTGTGTCTGCTCACACTGACTGGCACTGTGTCCCTGCTCACACTGACTGGTACTGTGTCCCTGCCCTCACTGACTGGCACTGCCCCTCCTCACACTGACTGGCACTGACCCTGCTCAAACTGAGTGGCAATGTGTCCCTGCTCACACTGACTGTCACTGCCCCTGCTCACACTGACTGGCACTGCCCCTGCTCACACTGTCTGGCACCGTCCCTGCTCACACTGACTGGCACTGTGTCTGCTCACACTGACTGGCACTGCCCCTGCTCACACTGACTGGCACGGTCCATGCTCACACTGACTGGCACTGTTTCCCTGCTCACACTGACTGTCACTGCCCCTGCTCACACTGACTGGCACTGCCCCTGCTCACACTGACTGGCACCGTCCCTGCTCACACTGACTGGCACTGTGTCCCTGCTCACACTGACTAAAACTGTGCCTGCTCACACTGAATGGCACAGTGTTCCTGCTCACACTGACTGGATCTGTGTCTGGTCACACTGACTGGCACTGCCCCTGCTCACACTGACTGGCACTGTGTCCCTGCTCACAGTGACTGGCACTATCCCTGCTCACACTGACTGGCACTGTGTCCCTGCTCACACTGACTGACACTGCCCCTGCTCACACTGACTGGCACTGACCCTGCTCTCACTGAATGGCACTGTGTCCCTGCTCACACTGACTGGCACTGTGTCCGAGCTCACACTGACTGGCACTGTGTCCCTTCTCACAGTGACTGCACTGTCCCAGCTAACACTGACTGGCACCGTCCGTGCTCACACTGACTGGCACTGTGTCCCTGCTCACATTGACTTGCACTGTGTCCCTGCTCACACTGACTGGCACTGCCCCTCCTCACACTGACTGGCACTGACCCTGCTCACACTGAATGGCACTGTGTCCCTGCTCACACTGACTGTCACTGCCCCTGCTCACACTGACTGGCACTGTGTCCCTGCTCACACTGACTAAAACTGTGCCTGTTCACACTGACTAGCACAGTGTTCCTGCTCACACTGACTGGCACTGTCCCTGCTCACACTGACTGGCATTGTCCCTGCTCACACTGACTGGCACTGTGTCCCCGCTTGCACTGACTGGCACTGTCCCTGCTCACACTGACTGGCACTGTGTTCCAGCTCACACTGACTGGCACTGTGCCCCCGCGCACAGCGACTGGCACTGTGACCCTGCTCACACTGACTGGCACTGTTTCCCTGCTCACACTGACTGGCACTGTCCCAGCTCACACTGACTGGATCTGTGTCTGGTCACACTGACTGGCACTGTGTCCCTGCTCACACTGACTGGCACTGTGTCCCTGCTCACAGTGACTGGCACTGTTCCTGCTCACACTGACTAAAACTGTGCCTGCTCACACTGACTGGCACAGTGTTCCTGCTCACACTGACTGGCACTGTGTCTGCTCACACTGACTGGCACAGTGTTCCTGCTCACACTGACTGGCACTGTCGCTGCTCACACTGACTGGCACTGTGTCCTTGCTCACACTGACTGGCACTGTGCCTGCTCACACTGACTCGCACTGTGTCCCTGCTCACACTGACTGGCACTGTGTCTGCTCACACTGACTGGCACAGTGTTCCTGCTCATACTGACTGGCATTGCCCCTGCTCACACTGAATGGCACTGTGTCCCTGCTCACACTGACTGTCACTGCCCCTGCTCACACTGACTGGCACTGTGTCCCTGCTCACTCTGACTGGCACTGCCCCTGCTCACACTGACTGGCACTGTGTCCCTGCTCACAGTGACTGGCACTGTGTCCCTGCTCACACTGACTGACACTGCCCCTGCTCACACTGACTGGCACTGACCCTGCTCACACTGAATGGCACTGTGTCCCTGCTCACACTGAATGGCACTGGGTCCCCGCTCACACAGACTGGCACTGTGTCCCTTCTCACAGTGACTGCACTGTCCCAGCTAACACTGACTGGTACCGTCCGTGATCACACTGACTGGCACTGTGTCCCTGCTCACACTGACTGGCACTGTGTCTGCTCACACTGACTGGCACTGTGTCCCTGCTCACACTGACTGGCACTGTGTCCCTGCCCTCACTGACTGGCACTGCCCCTCCTCACACTGACTGGCACTGACCCTGCTCACACTGAGTGGCAATGTGTCCCTGCTCACACTGACTGTCACTGCCCCTGCTCACACTGACTGGCACTGCCCCTGCTCACACTGTCTGGCACCGTCCCTGCTCACACTGACTGGCACTGTGTCTGCTCACACTGACTGGCACTGCCCCTGCTCACACTGACTGGCACGGTCCATGCTCACACTGACTGGCACTGTTTCCCTGCTCACACTGACTGTCACTGCCCCTGCTCACACTGACTGGCACTGCCCCTGCTCACACTGACTGGCACCGTCCCTGCTCACACTGACTGGCACTGTGTCCCTGCTCACACTGACTAAAACTGTGCCTGCTCACACTGAATGGCACAGTGTTCCTGCTCACACTGACTGGCACTGTCCCTGCTCACACTGACTGGCACTATCCCTGCTCACACTGACTGGCACTGTGTCCCCGCTTGCACTGACTGGCACTGTCCCTGCTCACACTGACTGGATCTGTGTCTGGTCACACTGACTGGCACTGTGTCCCTGCTCACACTGACTGGCACTGTGTCCCTGCTCACACTGACTGGCACTGTGTCCCTGCTCACACTGACTGGCATTGACCCTGCTCACACTGAATGGCACTGTGTCCCTGCTCACACTGACTGTCACTGCCCCTGCTCACACTGACTGGCACTGTGTCCCTGCTCACACTGACTGGCACTGCCCCTGCTCACACTGACTGGCACTGTGTCCCTGCTCACAGTGACTGGCACTATCCCTGCTCACACTGACTGGCACTGTGTCCCTGCTCACACTGACTGACACTGCCCCTGCTCACACTGACTGGCACTGACCCTGCTCTCACTGAATGGCACTGTGTCCCTGCTCACACTGACTGGCACTGTGTCCGAGCTCACACTGACTGGCACTGTGTCCCTTCTCACAGTGACTGCACTGTCCCAGCTAACACTGACTGGCACCGTCCGTGCTCACACTGACTGGCACTGTGTCCCTGCTCACATTGACTTGCACTGTGTCCCTGCTCACACTGACTGGCACTGCCCCTCCTCACACTGACTGGCACTGACCCTGCTCACACTGAATGGCACTGTGTCCCTGCTCACACTGACTGTCACTGCCCCTGCTCACACTGACTGGCACTGTGTCCTTGCACACACTGACACTGGCACTGTGTCTGCTCACACTGACTGGCACCGTCCATGCTTACACTGACTGGCACTGTGTCCCTGCTCACACTGACTAAAACTGTGCCTGTTCACACTGACTAGCACAGTGTTCCTGCTCACACTGACTGGCACTGTCCCTGCTCACACTGACTGGCATTGTCCCTGCTCACACTGACTGGCACTGTGTCCCCGCTTGCACTGACTGGCACTGTCCCTGCTCACACTGACTGGCACTGTGTTCCAGCTCACACTGACTGGCACTGTGCCCCCGCGCACAGCGACTGGCACTGTGACCCTGCTCACACTGACTGGCACTGTTTCCCTGCTCACACTGACTGGCACTGTCCCAGCTCACACTGACTGGATCTGTGTCTGGTCACACTGACTGGCACTGTGTCCCTGCTCACACTGACTGGCACTGTGTCCCTGCTCACAGTGACTGGCACTGTTCCTGCTCACACTGACTAAAACTGTGCCTGCTCACACTGACTGGCACAGTGTTCCTGCTCACACTGACTGGCACTGTGTCTGCTCACACTGACTGGCACAGTGTTCCTGCTCACACTGACTGGCACTGTCGCTGCTCACACTGACTGGCACTGTGTCCTTGCTCACACTGACTGGCACTGTGCCTGCTCACACTGACTCGCACTGTGTCCCTGCTCACACTGACTGGCACTGTGTCTGCTCACACTGACTGGCACAGTGTTCCTGCTCATACTGACTGGCATTGACCCTGCTCACACTGAATGGCACTGTGTCCCTGCTCACACTGACTGTCACTGCCCCTGCTCACACTGACTGGCACTGTGTCCCTGCTCACTCTGACTGGCACTGCCCCTGCTCACACTGACTGGCACTGTGTCCCTGCTCACAGTGACTGGCACTGTGTCCCTGCTCACACTGACTGACACTGCCCCTGCTCACACTGACTGGCACTGACCCTGCTCACACTGAATGGCACTGTGTCCCTGCTCACACTGAATGGCACTGGGTCCCCGCTCACACAGACTGGCACTGTGTCCCTTCTCACAGTGACTGCACTGTCCCAGCTAACACTGACTGGTACCGTCCGTGATCACACTGACTGGCACTGTGTCCCTGCTCACACTGACTGGCACTGTGTCTGCTCACACTGACTGGCACTGTGTCCCTGCTCACACTGACTGGCACTGTGTCCCTGCCCTCACTGACTGGCACTGCCCCTCCTCACACTGACTTGCACTGACCCTGCTCACACTGAGTGGCAATGTGTCCCTGCTCACACTGACTGTCACTGCCCCTGCTCACACTGACTGGCACTGCCCCTGCTCACACTGTCTGGCACCGTCCCTGCTCACACTGACTGGCACTGTGTCTGCTCACACTGACTGGCACTGCCCCTGCTCACACTGACTGGCACGGTCCATGCTCACACTGACTGGCACTGTTTCCCTGCTCACACTGACTGTCACTGCCCCTGCTCACACTGACTGGCACTGCCCCTGCTCACACTGACTGGCACCGTCCCTGCTCACACTGACTGGCACTGTGTCCCTGCTCACACTGACTAAAACTGTGCCTGCTCACACTGAATGGCACAGTGTTCCTGCTCACACTGACTGGCACTGTCCCTGCTCACACTGACTGGCACTATCCCTGCTCACACTGACTGGCACTGTGTCCCCGCTTGCACTGACTGGCACTGTGTCCCTGCTCACACTGACTGGCACTGTGTCCCTGCTCACACTGACTGGCACTGTGCCCCCGCGCACAGTGACTGGCACTGTGACCCTGCTCACACTGACTGGCACTGTTTCCCTGCTCACACTGACTGGCACTGTCCCAGCTCACACTGACTGGATCTGTGTCTGGTCACACTGACTGGCACTGTGCCGCAGCTCACACTGACTGGCACTGTGTCCCTGCTCACAGTGACTGGCACTGGTCCTGCACACACTGACTGGCATTGACCTTGCTCACACTGAATGGCACTGTGTCCCTGCTCACACTGACTGTCACTGCCCTGCTCACACTGACTGGCACTGTGTCCCTGCTCACTCTGACTGGCACTGCCCCTGCTCACACTGACTGGCACTGTGTCCCTGCTCACAGTGACTGGCACTGTGTCCCTGCTCACACTGACTGACACTGCCCCTGCTCACACTGACTGGCACTGACCCTGCTCACACTGAATGGCACTGTGTCCCTGCTCACACTGACTGGCACTGTGTCCCTTCTCACAGTGACTGCACTGTCCCAGCTAACACTGACTGGCACCGTCCCTGCTCACACTGACTGGCACCGTTTCCCTGCTCACACTGACTGGCACTGCCCCTGCTCACACTGACAGGCACCGTCCCTGCTCACACTGACTGGCACCGTTTCCCTGCTCACACTGACTGTCACTGCCCCTACTCACACTGACTGGCACTGTTTCCCTACTCACACTGACTGGCACCGTCCCTGCTCACACTGACTGGCATTGTGTCCCTGGTCACACTGACTGGCACTGTTCCCCTGCTCACATTGACTGGCACTGTCCCTGTTCACACTGAATGGCACTGTCACTGCTCACACTAACTGTCACTGTCCCTGCTCACACTGACTGGCACTGTGTTCCTGCTCACACTGACTGGCACTGTGTCTGCTCACACTGACTGGCACTGTGTCCCTGCTCACACTGACTGGCACTGTGTCTGCTCACACTGACTGGCACTGTTTCCCTACTCACACTGACTGGCACTGCCCCTGCTCACACTGACTGGCACTGACCCTGCTCACACTGAATGGCACTGTGTCCCCGCTCACACTGACTGGCACTGTGTCCCTTCTCACAGTGACTGCACTGTCCCAGCTAACACTGACTGGTACCGTCACTGCTCACACTGACTGTCACTGTCCCTGCTCACACTGACTGGCACTGTGTTCCTGCTCACACTGACTGGCACTGTGTCTGCTCACACTGACTGGCACTGTGTCCCTGCTCACACTGACTGGCACTGCCCCTGCTCACACTGACTGGCACTGACCCTGCTCACACTGACTCGCACTGTGTCCCCGCTCACACTGACTGGCACTGTGTCCCTTCTCACAGTGACTGCACTGTCCCAGCTAACACTGACTGGCACCGTCCGTGCTCACACTGACTGGCACTGTGTCCCTGCTCACACTGACTGGCACTGTCCCTGCTCACACTGACTGGCACTGTGTCTGCTCACACTGACTGGCACTGCCCCTCCTCACACTGACTGTCACTGCCCCTGCTCACACTGACTGGCACTGTGTCCCTGCTCACACTGACTGGCACTGACCCTGCTCACACTGTCTGGCACTGCCCCTGCTCACACTGACTGGCACTGTCCCTGCTCACACTGACTGGCACTGTGTCTGCTCACACTGACTGGCACTGCCCCTGCTCACACTGACTGGCACCGTCCCTGCTCACACTGACTGGCACTGTTTCCCTGCTCACACTGACTGTCACTGCCCCTGCTCACACTGACTGGCACTGTTTCCCTACTCACACTGACTGGCACGGTCCCTGCTCACACTGACTGGCATTGTGTCCCTGGTCACACTGACTGGCACTGTTTCCTGCACACACTGACTGGCACTGTCCCTGTTCACACTGAATGGCACTGTCACTGCTCACACTGACTGTCACTGTCCCTGCTCACACTGACTGGCACAGTGTTCCTGCTCACTCTGACTGGCACTGTCCCTGCTCACACTGACTGGCAATGTGTCCCCACTCACACTGACTGTCACTGTGTCCCCAATTGCACTGACTGGCACTGTCCCTGCTCACACTGACTGGCACTGTGTCCCTTCTCACACTGACGCTGCTCACACTGACTGGCACCGTCCCTGCTCACTCTGATTGGCACTGTCCCTGCTCACGCTGACTGTCACTGCCCCTGCTCACACTGACTCGCACTGTGTCCCTGCTCACACTGACTGGCACTGTGTCTGCTCACACTGACTGGCACAGTGTTCCTGCTCATACTGACTGGCATTGACCCTGCTCACACTGAATGGCACTGTGTCCCTGCTCACACTGACTGTCACTGCCCCTGCTCACACTGACTGGCACTGTGTCCCTGCTCACTATGACTGGCACTGCCCCTGCTCACACTGACTGGCACTGTGTCCCTGCTCACAGTGACTGGCACTGTGTCCCTGCTCACACTGACTGACACTGCCCCTGCTCACACTGACTGGCACTGACCCTGCTCACACTGAATGGCACTGTGTCCCTGCTCACACTGAATGGCACTGGGTCCCCGCTCACACTGACTGGCACTGTGTCCCTTCTCACAGTGACTGCACTGTCCCAGCTAACACTGACTGGTACCGTCCGTGCTCACACTGACTGGCACTGTGTCCCTGCTCACACTGACTGGCACTGTGTCTGCTCACACTGACTGGCACTGTGTCCCTGCTCACACTGACTGGCACTGTGTCCCTGCCCTCACTGACTGGCACTGCCCCTCCTCACACTGACTGGCACTGACCCTGCTCAAACTGAGTGGCAATGTGTCCCTGCTCACACTGACTGTCACTGCCCCTGCTCACACTGACTGGCACTGCCCCTGCTCACACTGTCTGGCACCGTCCCTGCTCACACTGACTGGCACTGTGTCTGCTCACACTGACTGGCACTGCCCCTGCTCACACTGACTGGCACGGTCCATGCTCACACTGACTGGCACTGTTTCCCTGCTCACACTGACTGTCACTGCCCCTGCTCACACTGACTGGCACTGCCCCTGCTCACACTGACTGGCACCGTCCCTGCTCACACTGACTGGCACTGTGTCCCTGCTCACACTGACTAAAACTGTGCCTGCTCACACTGAATGGCACAGTGTTCCTGCTCACACTGACTGGCACTGTCCCTGCTCACACTGACTGGCACTATCCCTGCTCACACTGACTGGCACTGTGTCCCCGCTTGCACTGACTGGCACTGTCCCTGCTCACACTGACTGGATCTGTGTCTGGTCACACTGACTGGCACTGTGTCCCTGCTCACACTGACTGGCACTGTGTCCCTGCTCACACTGACTGGCACTGTGTCCCTGCTCACACTGACTGGCATTGACCCTGCTCACACTGAATGGCACTGTGTCCCTGCTCACACTGACTGTCACTGCCCCTGCTCACACTGACTGGCACTGTGTCCCTGCTCACACTGACTGGCACTGCCCCTGCTCACACTGACTGGCACTGTGTCCCTGCTCACAGTGACTGGCACTATCCCTGCTCACACTGACTGGCACTGTGTCCCTGCTCACACTGACTGACACTGCCCCTGCTCACACTGACTGGCACTGACCCTGCTCACACTGAATGGCACTGTGTCCCTGCTCACACTGACTGGCACTGTGTCCGAGCTCACACTGACTGGCACTGTGTCCCTTCTCACAGTGACTGCACTGTCCCAGCTAACACTGACTGGCACCGTCCGTGCTCACACTGACTGGCACTGTGTCCCTGCTCACATTGACTTGCACTGTGTCCCTGCTCACACTGACTGGCACTGCCCCTCCTCACACTGACTGGCACTGACCCTGCTCACACTGAATGGCACTGTGTCCCTGCTCACACTGACTGTCACTGCCCCTGCTCACACTGACTGGCACTGTGTCCTTGCACACACTGACACTGGCACTGTGTCTGCTCACACTGACTGGCACTGCCCCTGCTCACACTGACTGGCACCGTCCATGTTTACACTGACTGGCACTGTGTCCCTGCTCACACTGACTAAAACTGTGCCTGTTCACACTGACTAGCACAGTGTTCCTGCTCACACTGACTGGCACTGTCCCTGCTCACACTGACTGGCACTGTCCCTGCTCACACTGACTGGCACTGTGTCCCCGCTTGCACTGACTGGCACTGTCCCTGCTCACACTGACTGGCACTGTGTTCCAGCTCACACTGACTGGCACTGTGCCCCCGCGCACAGCGACTGGCACTGTGACCCTGCTCACAGTGACTGGCACTGTTTCCCTGCTCACACTGACTGGCACTGTCCCAGCTCACACTGACTGGATCTGTGTCTGGTCACACTGACTGGCACTGTGTCCCTGCTCACACTGACTGGCACTGTGTCCCTGCTCACAGTGACTGGCACTGTTCCTGCTCACACTGACTAAAACTGTGCCTGCTCACACTGACTGGCACAGTGTTCCTGCTCACACTGACTGGCACTGTGTCTGCTCACACTGACTGGCACAGTGTTCCTGCTCACACTGACTGGCACTGTCGCTGCTCACACTGACTGGCACTGTGTACTTGCTCACACTGACTGGCACTGTGCCTGCTCACACTGACTCGCACTGTGTCCCTGCTCACACTGACTGGCACTGTGTCTGCTCACACTGACTGGCACAGTGTTCCTGCTCATACTGACTGGCATTGACCCTGCTCACACTGAATGGCACTGTGTCCCTGCTCACACTGACTGTCACTGCCCCTGCTCACACTGACTGGCACTGTGTCCCTGCTCACTCTGACTGGCACTGCCCCTGCTCACACTGACTGGCACTGTGTCCCTGCTCACAGTGACTGGCACTGTGTCCCTGCTCACACTGACTGACACTGCCCCTGCTCACACTGACTGGCACTGACCCTGCTCACACTGAATGGCACTGTGTCCCTGCTCACACTGAATGGCACTGGGTCCCCGCTCACACTGACTGGCACTGTGTCCCTTCTCACAGTGACTGCACTGTCCCAGCTAACACTGACTGGTACCGTCCGTGCTCACACTGACTGGCACTGTGTCCCTGCTCACACTGACTGGCACTGTGTCTGCTCACACTGACTGGCACTGTGTCCCTGCTCACACTGACTGGCACTGTGTCCCTGCCCTCACTGACTGGCACTGCCCCTCCTCACACTGACTGGCACTGACCCTGCTCAAACTGAGTGGCAATGTGTCCCTGCTCACACTGACTGTCACTGCCCCTGCTCACACTGACTGGCACTGCCCCTGCTCACACTGTCTGGCACCGTCCCTGCTCACACTTTCTGGCACTGTGTCTGCTCACACTGACTGGCACTGCCCCTGCTCACACTGACTGGCACGGTCCATGCTCACACTGACTGGCACTGTTTCCCTGCTCACACTGACTGTCACTGCCCCTGCTCACACTGACTGGCACTGCCCCTGCTCACACTGACTGGCACCGTCCCTGCTCACACTGACTGGCACTGTGTCCCTGCTCACACTGACTAAAACTGTGCCTGCTCACACTGAATGGCACAGTGTTCCTGCTCACACTGACTGGCACTGTCCCTGCTCACACTGACTGGCACTATCCCTGCTCACACTGACTGGCACTGTGTCCCCGCTTGCACTGACTGGCACTGTCCCTGCTCACACTGACTGGATCTGTGTCTGGTCACACTGACTGGCACTGTGTCCCTGCTCACACTGACTGGCACTGTGTCCCTGCTCACACTGACTGGCACTGTGTCCCTGCTCACACTGACTGGCATTGACCCTGCTCACACTGAATGGCACTGTGTCCCTGCTCACACTGACTGTCACTGCCCCTGCTCACACTGACTGGCACTGTGTCCCTGCTCACACTGACTGGCACTGCCCCTGCTCACACTGACTGGCACTGTGTCCCTGCTCACAGTGACTGGCACTATCCCTGCTCACACTGACTGGCACTGTGTCCCTGCTCACACTGACTGACACTGCCCCTGCTCACACTGACTGGCACTGACCCTGCTCACACTGAATGGCACTGTGTCCCTGCTCACACTGACTGGCACTGTGTCCGAGCTCACACTGACTGGCACTGTGTCCCTTCTCACAGTGACTGCACTGTCCCAGCTAACACTGACTGGCACCGTCCGTGCTCACACTGACTGGCACTGTGTCCCTGCTCACATTGACTTGCACTGTGTCCCTGCTCACACTGACTGGCACTGCCCCTCCTCACACTGACTGGCACTGACCCTGCTCACACTGAATGGCACTGTGTCCCTGCTCACACTGACTGTCACTGCCCCTGCTCACACTGACTGGCACTGTGTCCTTGCACACACTGACACTGGCACTGTGTCTGCTCACACTGACTGGCACTGCCCCTGCTCACACTGACTGGCACCGTCCATGTTTACACTGACTGGCACTGTGTCCCTGCTCACACTGACTAAAACTGTGCCTGTTCACACTGACTAGCACAGTGTTCCTGCTCACACTGACTGGCACTGTCCCTGCTCACACTGACTGGCACTGTCCCTGCTCACACTGACTGGCACTGTGTCCCCGCTTGCACTGACTGGCACTGTCCCTGCTCACACTGACTGGCACTGTGTTCCAGCTCACACTGACTGGCACTGTGCCCCCGCGCACAGCGACTGGCACTGTGACCCTGCTCACAGTGACTGGCACTGTTTCCCTGCTCACACTGACTGGCACTGTCCCAGCTCACACTGACTGGATCTGTGTCTGGTCACACTGACTGGCACTGTGTCCCTGCTCACACTGACTGGCACTGTGTCCCTGCTCACAGTGACTGGCACTGTTCCTGCTCACACTGACTAAAACTGTGCCTGCTCACACTGACTGGCACAGTGTTCCTGCTCACACTGACTGGCACTGTGTCTGCTCACACTGACTGGCACAGTGTTCCTGCTCACACTGACTGGCACTGTCGCTGCTCACACTGACTGGCACTGTGTACTTGCTCACACTGACTGGCACTGTGCCTGCTCACACTGACTCGCACTGTGTCCCTGCTCACACTGACTGGCACTGTGTCTGCTCACACTGACTGGCACAGTGTTCCTGCTCATACTGACTGGCATTGACCCTGCTCACACTGAATGGCACTGTGTCCCTGCTCACACTGACTGTCACTGCCCCTGCTCACACTGACTGGCACTGTGTCCCTGCTCACTCTGACTGGCACTGCCCCTGCTCACACTGACTGGCACTGTGTCCCTGCTCACAGTGACTGGCACTGTGTCCCTGCTCACACTGACTGACACTGCCCCTGCTCACACTGACTGGCACTGACCCTGCTCACACTGAATGGCACTGTGTCCCTGCTCACACTGAATGGCACTGGGTCCCCGCTCACACTGACTGGCACTGTGTCCCTTCTCACAGTGACTGCACTGTCCCAGCTAACACTGACTGGTACCGTCCGTGCTCACACTGACTGGCACTGTGTCCCTGCTCACACTGACTGGCACTGTGTCTGCTCACACTGACTGGCACTGTGTCCCTGCTCACACTGACTGGCACTGTGTCCCTGCCCTCACTGACTGGCACTGCCCCTCCTCACACTGACTGGCACTGACCCTGCTCACACTGAGTGGCAATGTGTCCCTGCTCACACTGACTGTCACTGCCCCTGCTCACACTGACTGGCACTGCCCCTGCTCACACTGTCTGGCACCGTCCCTGCTCACACTTTCTGGCACTGTGTCTGCTCACACTGACTGGCACTGCCCCTGCTCACACTGACTGGCACGGTCCATGCTCACACTGACTGGCACTGTTTCCCTGCTCACACTGACTGTCACTGCCCCTGCTCACACTGACTGGCACTGCCCCTGCTCACACTGACTGGCACCGTCCCTGCTCACACTGACTGGCACTGTGTCCCTGCTCACACTGACTAAAACTGTGCCTGCTCACACTGAATGGCACAGTGTTCCTGCTCACACTGACTGGCACTGTCCCTGCTCACACTGACTGGCACTATCCCTGCTCACACTGACTGGCACTGTGTCCCCGCTTGCACTGACTGGCACTGTGTCCCTGCTCACACTGACTGGCACTGTGTCCCTGCTCACACTGACTGGCACTGTGCCCCCGCGCACAGTGACTGGCACTGTGACCCTGCTCACACTGACTGGCACTGTTTCCCTGCTCACACTGACTGGCACTGTCCCAGCTCACACTGACTGGATCTGTGTCTGGTCACACTGACTGGCACTGTGCCGCAGCTCACACTGACTGGCACTGTGTCCCTGCTCACAGTGACTGGCACTGGTCCTGCACACACTGACTGGCATTGACCTTGCTCACACTGAATGGCACTGTGTCCCTGCTCACACTGACTGTCACTGCCCTGCTCACACTGACTGGCACTGTGTCCCTGCTCACTCTGACTGGCACTGCCCCTGCTCACACTGACTGGCACTGTGTCCCTGCTCACAGTGACTGGCACTGTGTCCCTGCTCACACTGACTGACACTGCCCCTGCTCACACTGACTGGCACTGACCCTGCTCACACTGAATGGCACTGTGTCCCTGCTCACACTGACTGGCACTGTGTCCCTTCTCACAGTGACTGCACTGTCCCAGCTAACACTGACTGGCACCGTCCCTGCTCACACTGACTGGCACCGTTTCCCTGCTCACACTGACTGTCACTGCCCCTACTCACACTGACTGGCACTGTTTCCCTACTCACACTGACTGGCACCGTCCCTGCTCACACTGACTGGCATTGTGTCCCTGGTCACACTGACTGGCACTGTTCCCCTGCTCACATTGACTGGCACTGTCCCTGTTCACACTGAATGGCACTGTCACTGCTCACACTAACTGTCACTGTCCCTGCTCACACTGACTGGCACTGTGTTCCTGCTCACACTGACTGGCACTGTGTCTGCTCACACTGACTGGCACTGTGTCCCTGCTCACACTGACTGGCACTGTGTCTGCTCACACTGACTGGCACTGTTTCCCTACTCACACTGACTGGCACTGCCCCTGCTCACACTGACTGGCACTGACCCTGCTCACACTGAATGGCACTGTGTCCCCGCTCACACTGACTGGCACTGTGTCCCTTCTCACAGTGACTGCACTGTCCCAGCTAACACTGACTGGTACCGTCACTGCTCACACTGACTGTCACTGTCCCTGCTCACACTGACTGGCACTGTGTTCCTGCTCACACTGACTGGCACTGTGTCTGCTCACACTGACTGGCACTGTGTCCCTGCTCACACTGACTGGCACTGCCCCTGCTCACACTGACTGGCACTGACCCTGCTCACACTGACTGGCACTGTGGACCCGCTCACACTGACTGGCACTGTGTCCCTTCTCACAGTGACTGCACTGTCCCAGCTAACACTGACTGGCACCGTCCGTGCTCACACTGACTGGCACTGTGTCCCTGCTCACACTGACTGGCACTGTCCCTGCTCACACTGACTGGCACTGTGTCTGCTCACACTGACTGGCACTGCCCCTCCTCACACTGACTGTCACTGCCCCTGCTCACACTGACTGGCACTGTGTCCCTGCTCACACTGACTGGCACTGACCCTGCTCACACTGTCTGGCACTGCCCCTGCTCACACTGACTGGCACTGTCCCTGCTCACACTGACTGGCACTGTGTCTGCTCACACTGACTGGCACTGCCCCTGCTCACACTGACTGGCACCGTCCCTGCTCACACTGACTGGCACTGTTTCCCTGCTCACACTGACTGTCACTGCCCCTGCTCACACTGACTGGCACTGTTTCCCTACTCACACTGACTGGCACGGTCCCTGCTCACACTGACTGGCATTGTGTCCCTGGTCACACTGACTGGCACTGTTTCCTGCACACACTGACTGGCACTGTCCCTGTTCACACTGAATGGCACTGTCACTGCTCACACTGACTGTCACTGTCCCTGCTCACACTGACTGGCACAGTGTTCCTGCTCACTCTGACTGGCACTGTCCCTGCTCACACTGACTGGCAATGTGTCCCCACTCACACTGACTGTCACTGTGTCCCCAATTGCACTGACTGGCACTGTCCCTGCTCACACTGACTGGCACTGTGTCCCTTCTCACACTGACGCTGCTCACACTGACTGGCACCGTCCCTGCTCACTCTGATTGGCACTGTCCCTGCTCACGCTGACTGTCACTGCCCCTGCTCACACTGACTGGCACTGTGTCCCTGCTCACACTGACTGGCACTGCCCCTGCTCACACTGACTGGCACTGCATCCCCGCTCTCACTGACTGGCACTGTGTCCCAGCTCACACTGACTGGCACTGTGCCCCCACGCACAGTGACTGGCACTGTGACCCTGCTCACACTGACTGGCACTGTTTCCCTGCTCACACTGACTGGCACTGTCCCAGCTCACACTGACTGGATCTGTGTCTGGTCACACTGACTGGCACTGTGTCCCTGCTCACACTGACTGGCACTTTTTACCTGCTCACACTGACTGGCACTGTCACTGCTCACACTGATTGGCACTGGCACTGCTCACACTGACTAGCACTGTCCCCTGCACACACTGACTGGCACTGTCCCCTGCACACACTGACTGGCACTGTGCCCCTGCTCACACTGACTGGCACTGTGTCTGCTCACACTGACTGGCAATGTGTCCCCGCTCACACTGACTGGCACTGTGTCCCCGCTAGCACTGACTGGCACTGTCCCTGCTCACACTGACTGGCACTGTGTCCCTTCTCACACTGACGCTGCTCACACTAACTGGCACCGTCCCTGCTCACTCTGATTGGCACTGTCCCTGCTCACGCTGACTGTCATTGCCCCTGCTCACACCGACTGGCACTGTGTTCCTGCTCACACTGACTGGCACTGCCCCTGCTCACACTGACTGGCACTGCATCCCCGCTCACACTGACTGGCACTGTGTCCCAGCTCACACTGACTGGCACTGTGCCCCCACGCACAGTGACTGGCACTGTGACCCTGCTCACACTGACTGGCACTGTTTCCCTGCTCACACTGACTGGCACTGTCCCAGCTCACACTGACTGGATCTGTGTCTGGTTACACTGACTGGCACTGTGTCCCTGCTCACACTGACTGGCACAGTGTCCCTTCTCACAGTGACTGCTGTGTCCCTGCTCACACTGACTGGCACTGTCCGTGCTCACACTGACTGGCACTGTGTCGCTGCTTACACTGACTGGCACTGCCCCTGCTCACACTGACTGGCACTGACTCTGCTCACACTGACTGGCACTGCCCCTGCTCACACTGACTGGCACTGACCCTGCTCACACTGAATGGCACTGTGCCCTGCTCACACTGACTGGCACTGTGTCCCTGCTCACACTGACTGGCACTGCCCCTGCTCACACTGACTGGCACTGCGTCCCCGGTCACACTGACTGGCACTGTGTCCCAGCTCACACTGACTGGCACTGTTTACCTGCTCACACTGACTGGCACTGTGCCTTCTCACACTGATTGGCACTGGCACTGCTCACACTGACTGGCACTGTCCCCTGCACACACTGACTGGTACTGTGCGCCTGCTCACACTGACTGGCACTGTTTCCTTGCTCACACTGTCTGGCACTGCCCCTGCTCACACTGACTGGTATTGTCCCTGCTCACACTGACTGGCACTGTGTCTGCACACACTGACTGGCACTGCCCCTACTCACACTAACTGGCACCGGCCCTGCTCACACTGACTGGCATTGTGTCCCTAGTCACACTGACTGGCAATGCGTCTGCTCACACTGACTGGCACTGCCCCTGCTCACACTGACTGGCATTGTGTCCCTGCTCACACTGACTAGCACTGTCCCAGCTCACACTGACTGGCATTGCGTCCCTGCTCACACTGACTGGCACTGTCCCTGCTCACACTGACTGGCACTGTGTCCCCGCTCACACTGACTGGCACTGTGTCCCTTCTCACAGTGACTGCAGTGTCCCTGCTCACACTGACTGGCACTGTCCGTGCTCACACTGACTGGCACTGTGTCCCTGCTCACACTGACTGGCACTGCCCCTGCTCACACTGACTTGCACTGACTCTGCTCACTCTGACTGGCACTGTGGCCCTGCCCACACTGACTGGCACTGTCCCTGCTCACACTGACTGGCACTGACCCTGCTCACACTGAATGGCACTGTGCCCTGCTCACACTGACTGGCACTGTGTCCCTGCTCACACTGACTGGCACTGTGTCCCAGCTCACACTGACTGACACTGTTTACCTGCTCACACTGACTGGCACTGTCCCTGCTCACACTGATTGGCACTGGCACTGCTCACACTTACTGGCACTGTCCCATGCACACACTGACTGGCACTGTGTCTGCTCACACTGACTGGCACTGTGTCCCTGCTCACACTGACTGGCACTGTGTCTGCTCACACTGATTGGCACAGTGTTCCTGCTCACACTGACTGGCACTGTCGCTGCTCACACTGACTGGCACTGTGTCCTTGCTCACACTGACTGGCACTGTGCCTGCTCACACTGACTGGCACTGTGTTCCTGCTCACACTGACTGGCACTGTCCCTGCTCACACTGACTGGCACTGCATCCCCGCTCACACTGACTGGCACTGTGTCCCAGCTCACACTGACTGGCACTGTGCCCCCACGCACAGTGACTGGCACTGTGACCCTGCTCACACTGACTGGCGCTGTTTCCCTGCTCACACTGACTGGCACTGTCCCAGCTCACACTGACTGGATCTGTCCCTGCTCACACTGACTGGCACTGTGTCCCTGCTCACACTGACTGGCACTGTATCCCTGCTCACACTGACTGGCATTGACCCTGCTCACACTGAATGGCACTGTGTCCCTGCTCACACTGACTGTCACTGCCCCTGCTCACACTGACTGGCACTGTGTCCCTGCTCACACTGACTGGCACTGCCCCTGCTCACACTGACTGGCACTGTGTCCCTGCTCACAGTGACTGGCACTGTGTCTGCTCACACTGACTGGCACTGTGTCCCTGCTCACACTGACTGGCACTGTGTCCCTGCTCACAGTGACTGGCACTGTGTCCCTGCTCACACTGACTGACACTGCCCCTGCTCACACTGACTGGCACTGACCCTGCTCACACTGAATGGCACTGTGTCCCTGCTCACACTGAATGGCACTGGGTCCCCGCTCACACTGACTGGCACTGTGTCCCTTCTCACAGTGACTGCACTGTCCCAGCTAACACTGACTGGTACCGTCCGTGCTCACACTGACTGGCACTGTGTCCCTGCTCACACTGACTGGCACTGTGTCTGCTCACACTGACTGGCACTGTGTCCCTGCTCACACTGACTGGCACTGTGTCCCTGCCCTCACTGACTGGCACTGCCCCTCCTCACACTGACTGGCACTGACCCTGCTCACACTGAGTGGCAATGTGTCCCTGCTCACACTGACTGTCACTGCCCCTGCTCACACTGACTGGCACTGCCCCTGCTCACACTGTCTGGCACCGTCCCTGCTCACACTTTCTGGCACTGTGTCTGCTCACACTGACTGGCACTGCCCCTGCTCACACTGACTGGCACGGTCCATGCTCACACTGACTGGCACTGTTTCCCTGCTCACACTGACTGTCACTGCCCCTGCTCACACTGACTGGCACTGCCCCTGCTCACACTGACTGGCACCGTCCCTGCTCACACTGACTGGCACTGTGTCCCTGCTCACACTGACTAAAACTGTGCCTGCTCACACTGAATGGCACAGTGTTCCTGCTCACACTGACTGGCACTGTCCCTGCTCACACTGACTGGCACTATCCCTGCTCACACTGACTGGCACTGTGTCCCCGCTTGCACTGACTGGCACTGTGTCCCTGCTCACACTGACTGGCACTGTGTCCCTGCTCACACTGACTGGCACTGTGCCCCCGCGCACAGTGACTGGCACTGTGACCCTGCTCACACTGACTGGCACTGTTTCCCTGCTCACACTGACTGGCACTGTCCCAGCTCACACTGACTGGATCTGTGTCTGGTCACACTGACTGGCACTGTGCCGCAGCTCACACTGACTGGCACTGTGTCCCTGCTCACAGTGACTGGCACTGGTCCTGCACACACTGACTGGCATTGACCTTGCTCACACTGAATGGCACTGTGTCCCTGCTCACACTGACTGTCACTGCCCTGCTCACACTGACTGGCACTGTGTCCCTGCTCACTCTGACTGGCACTGCCCCTGCTCACACTGACTGGCACTGTGTCCCTGCTCACAGTGACTGGCACTGTGTCCCTGCTCACACTGACTGACACTGCCCCTGCTCACACTGACTGGCACTGACCCTGCTCACACTGAATGGCACTGTGTCCCTGCTCACACTGACTGGCACTGTGTCCCTTCTCACAGTGACTGCACTGTCCCAGCTAACACTGACTGGCACCGTCCCTGCTCACACTGACTGGCACCGTTTCCCTGCTCACACTGACTGTCACTGCCCCTACTCACACTGACTGGCACTGTTTCCCTACTCACACTGACTGGCACCGTCCCTGCTCACACTGACTGGCATTGTGTCCCTGGTCACACTGACTGGCACTGTTCCCCTGCTCACATTGACTGGCACTGTCCCTGTTCACACTGAATGGCACTGTCACTGCTCACACTAACTGTCACTGTCCCTGCTCACACTGACTGGCACTGTGTTCCTGCTCACACTGACTGGCACTGTGTCTGCTCACACTGACTGGCACTGTGTCCCTGCTCACACTGACTGGCACTGTGTCTGCTCACACTGACTGGCACTGTTTCCCTACTCACACTGACTGGCACTGCCCCTGCTCACACTGACTGGCACTGACCCTGCTCACACTGAATGGCACTGTGTCCCCGCTCACACTGACTGGCACTGTGTCCCTTCTCACAGTGACTGCACTGTCCCAGCTAACACTGACTGGTACCGTCACTGCTCACACTGACTGTCACTGTCCCTGCTCACACTGACTGGCACTGTGTTCCTGCTCACACTGACTGGCACTGTGTCTGCTCACACTGACTGGCACTGTGTCCCTGCTCACACTGACTGGCACTGCCCCTGCTCACACTGACTGGCACTGACCCTGCTCACACTGACTGGCACTGTGGACCCGCTCACACTGACTGGCACTGTGTCCCTTCTCACAGTGACTGCACTGTCCCAGCTAACACTGACTGGCACCGTCCGTGCTCACACTGACTGGCACTGTGTCCCTGCTCACACTGACTGGCACTGTCCCTGCTCACACTGACTGGCACTGTGTCTGCTCACACTGACTGGCACTGCCCCTCCTCACACTGACTGTCACTGCCCCTGCTCACACTGACTGGCACTGTGTCCCTGCTCACACTGACTGGCACTGACCCTGCTCACACTGTCTGGCACTGCCCCTGCTCACACTGACTGGCACTGTCCCTGCTCACACTGACTGGCACTGTGTCTGCTCACACTGACTGGCACTGCCCCTGCTCACACTGACTGGCACCGTCCCTGCTCACACTGACTGGCACTGTTTCCCTGCTCACACTGACTGTCACTGCCCCTGCTCACACTGACTGGCACTGTTTCCCTACTCACACTGACTGGCACGGTCCCTGCTCACACTGACTGGCATTGTGTCCCTGGTCACACTGACTGGCACTGTTTCCTGCACACACTGACTGGCACTGTCCCTGTTCACACTGAATGGCACTGTCACTGCTCACACTGACTGTCACTGTCCCTGCTCACACTGACTGGCACAGTGTTCCTGCTCACTCTGACTGGCACTGTCCCTGCTCACACTGACTGGCAATGTGTCCCCACTCACACTGACTGTCACTGTGTCCCCAATTGCACTGACTGGCACTGTCCCTGCTCACACTGACTGGCACTGTGTCCCTTCTCACACTGACGCTGCTCACACTGACTGGCACCGTCCCTGCTCACTCTGATTGGCACTGTCCCTGCTCACGCTGACTGTCACTGCCCCTGCTCACACTGACTGGCACTGTGTCCCTGCTCACACTGACTGGCACTGCCCCTGCTCACACTGACTGGCACTGCATCCCCGCTCTCACTGACTGGCACTGTGTCCCAGCTCACACTGACTGGCACTGTGCCCCCACGCACAGTGACTGGCACTGTGACCCTGCTCACACTGACTGGCACTGTTTCCCTGCTCACACTGACTGGCACTGTCCCAGCTCACACTGACTGGATCTGTGTCTGGTCACACTGACTGGCACTGTGTCCCTGCTCACACTGACTGGCACTTTTTACCTGCTCACACTGACTGGCACTGTCACTGCTCACACTGATTGGCACTGGCACTGCTCACACTGACTAGCACTGTCCCCTGCACACACTGACTGGCACTGTCCCCTGCACACACTGACTGGCACTGTGCCCCTGCTCACACTGACTGGCACTGTGTCTGCTCACACTGACTGGCAATGTGTCCCCGCTCACACTGACTGGCACTGTGTCCCCGCTAGCACTGACTGGCACTGTCCCTGCTCACACTGACTGGCACTGTGTCCCTTCTCACACTGACGCTGCTCACACTAACTGGCACCGTCCCTGCTCACTCTGATTGGCACTGTCCCTGCTCACGCTGACTGTCATTGCCCCTGCTCACACCGACTGGCACTGTGTTCCTGCTCACACTGACTGGCACTGCCCCTGCTCACACTGACTGGCACTGCATCCCCGCTCACACTGACTGGCACTGTGTCCCAGCTCACACTGACTGGCACTGTGCCCCCACGCACAGTGACTGGCACTGTGACCCTGCTCACACTGACTGGCACTGTTTCCCTGCTCACACTGACTGGCACTGTCCCAGCTCACACTGACTGGATCTGTGTCTGGTTACACTGACTGGCACTGTGTCCCTGCTCACACTGACTGGCACAGTGTCCCTTCTCACAGTGACTGCTGTGTCCCTGCTCACACTGACTGGCACTGTCCGTGCTCACACTGACTGGCACTGTGTCGCTGCTTACACTGACTGGCACTGCCCCTGCTCACACTGACTGGCACTGACTCTGCTCACACTGACTGGCACTGCCCCTGCTCACACTGACTGGCACTGACCCTGCTCACACTGAATGGCACTGTGCCCTGCTCACACTGACTGGCACTGTGTCCCTGCTCACACTGACTGGCACTGCCCCTGCTCACACTGACTGGCACTGCGTCCCCGGTCACACTGACTGGCACTGTGTCCCAGCTCACACTGACTGGCACTGTTTACCTGCTCACACTGACTGGCACTGTGCCTTCTCACACTGATTGGCACTGGCACTGCTCACACTGACTGGCACTGTCCCCTGCACACACTGACTGGTACTGTGCGCCTGCTCACACTGACTGGCACTGTTTCCTTGCTCACACTGTCTGGCACTGCCCCTGCTCACACTGACTGGTATTGTCCCTGCTCACACTGACTGGCACTGTGTCTGCACACACTGACTGGCACTGCCCCTACTCACACTAACTGGCACCGGCCCTGCTCACACTGACTGGCATTGTGTCCCTAGTCACACTGACTGGCAATGCGTCTGCTCACACTGACTGGCACTGCCCCTGCTCACACTGACTGGCATTGTGTCCCTGCTCACACTGACTAGCACTGTCCCAGCTCACACTGACTGGCATTGCGTCCCTGCTCACACTGACTGGCACTGTCCCTGCTCACACTGACTGGCACTGTGTCCCCGCTCACACTGACTGGCACTGTGTCCCTTCTCACAGTGACTGCAGTGTCCCTGCTCACACTGACTGGCACTGTCCGTGCTCACACTGACTGGCACTGTGTCCCTGCTCACACTGACTGGCACTGCCCCTGCTCACACTGACTTGCACTGACTCTGCTCACTCTGACTGGCACTGTGGCCCTGCCCACACTGACTGGCACTGTCCCTGCTCACACTGACTGGCACTGACCCTGCTCACACTGAATGGCACTGTGCCCTGCTCACACTGACTGGCACTGTGTCCCTGCTCACACTGACTGGCACTGTGTCCCAGCTCACACTGACTGACACTGTTTACCTGCTCACACTGACTGGCACTGTCCCTGCTCACACTGATTGGCACTGGCACTGCTCACACTTACTGGCACTGTCCCATGCACACACTGACTGGCACTGTGTCTGCTCACACTGACTGGCACTGTGTCCCTGCTCACACTGACTGGCACTGTGTCTGCTCACACTGATTGGCACAGTGTTCCTGCTCACACTGACTGGCACTGTCGCTGCTCACACTGACTGGCACTGTGTCCTTGCTCACACTGACTGGCACTGTGCCTGCTCACACTGACTGGCACTGTGTTCCTGCTCACACTGACTGGCACTGTCCCTGCTCACACTGACTGGCACTGCATCCCCGCTCACACTGACTGGCACTGTGTCCCAGCTCACACTGACTGGCACTGTGCCCCCACGCACAGTGACTGGCACTGTGACCCTGCTCACACTGACTGGCGCTGTTTCCCTGCTCACACTGACTGGCACTGTCCCAGCTCACACTGACTGGATCTGTCCCTGCTCACACTGACTGGCACTGTGTCCCTGCTCACACTGACTGGCACTGTATCCCTGCTCACACTGACTGGCATTGACCCTGCTCACACTGAATGGCACTGTGTCCCTGCTCACACTGACTGTCACTGCCCCTGCTCACACTGACTGGCACTGTGTCCCTGCTCACACTGACTGGCACTGCCCCTGCTCACACTGACTGGCACTGTGTCCCTGCTCACAGTGACTGGCACTATCCCTGCTCACACTGACTGGCACTGTGTCCCTGCTCACACTGACTGACACTGCCCCTGCTCACACTGACTGGCACTGACCCTGCTCACACTGAATGGCACTGTGTCCCTGCTCACACTGACTGGCACTGTGTCCCCGCTCACACTGACTGGCACTGTGTCCCTTCTCACAGTGACTGCACTGTGTCCCAGCTAACACTGACTGGCACCGTCCGTGCTCACACTGACTGGCACTGTGTCCCTGCTCACACTGACTTGCACTGTGTCCCTGCTCACACTGACTGGCACTGCCCCTCCTCACACTGACTGGCACTGACCCTGCTCACACTGAATGGCACTGTGTCCCTGCTCACACTGACTGGCACTGTATCCCTGCTCACACTGACTAAAACTGTGCCTGCTCACACTGACTGGCACAGTGTTCATGCTCACACTGACTGGCACTGTCCCTGCTCACACTGACTGGCACTGTGTCCCTGCTCACACTGACTAAAACTGTGCCTGCTCACACTGACTGGCACAGTGTTCCTGCTCACACTGACTGGCACTGTCCCTGCTCACACTGACTGGCACTGTGTCTGCTCACACTGACTGGCACTGCCCCTGCTCACACTGACTGGCACCGTCCCTGCTCACACTGACTGGCACTGTGTCCCTGCTCACACTGACTAAAATTGTCCCTGCTCACACTGACTGGCACAGTGTTCCTGCTCACACTGACTGGCACTGTCCCTGCTCACACTGACTGGCACTGTCCCTGCTCACACTGACTGGCACTGTGTCCCCGCTTGCACTGACTGGCACTGTCCCTGCTCACACTGACTGGCACTGTGTCCCAGCTCACACTGACTGGCACTGTGCCCCCGCGCAGTGACTGGCACTGTGACCCTGCTCACACTGACTGGCACTGTTTCCCTGCTCACACTGACTGGCACTGTCCAAGCTCACACTGACTGGATCTGTGTCTGGTCACACTGACTGGCACTGTGTCCCTGCTCACACTGACTGGCACTGTGTCCCTGCTCACAGTGACTGGCACTGCCCCTGCTCACACTGACTGGCATTGACCTTGCTCACACTGAATGGCACTGTGTCCCTGCTCACACTGACTGTCACTGCCCCTGCTCACACTGACTGGCACTGTGTCCCTGCTCACTCTGACTGGCACTGCCCCTGCTCACACTGACTGGCACTGTGTCCCTGCTCACAGTGACTGGCACTATGTCCCTGCTCACACTGACTGACACTGCCCCTGCTCACACTGACTGGCACTGACCCTGCTCACACTGAATGGCACTGTGTCCCTGCTCACACTGACTGGCACTGTGTCCCCGCACACATTGACGGGCACTGTGTCCCTTCTCACAGTGACTGCACTGTCCCAGCTAACACTGACTGGTACCGTCCGTGCTCACACTGACTGGCACTGTGTCCCTGCTCACACTGACTGGCACTGTGTCCCTGCTCACACTGACTGGCAGTGCCCCTCCTCACACTGACTGGCACTGACCCTGCTCACACTGAATGGCACTGTGTCCCTGCTCACACTGACTGTCACTGCCCCTGCTCACACTGACTGGACTGTCCCTGCTCACACTGTCTGGCACTGTCCCTGCTCACACTGACTGGCACTGTCTCTGCTCACACTGACTGGCACTGCCCCTGCTCACACTGACTGGCACCGTCCCTGCTCACACTGACTGGCACTGTTTCCCTGCTCACACTAACTGTCACTGCCCCTGCTCACACTGACTGGCACCGTCCCTGCTCACACTGATTGGCACTGTGTCCCTGCTCACACTGACTAAAACTGTGCCTGCTCACACTGACTGGCACAGTGTTCCTGCTCACACTGACTGGCACTGTGTCTGCTCACACTGACTGGCACAGTGTTCCTGCTCACACTGACTGGCACTGTCGCTGCTCACACTGACTGGCACTGTGTCCCTGCTCACACTGACTGGCACTGTGTCTGCTCACACTGACTGGCACAGTGTTCCTGCTCACACTGACTGGCACTCTGTCTGCTCACACTGACTGGCACTGTATCCCCGCTCACACTGACTGGCACTGTGTCCCAGCTCACACTGACTGGCACTGTGCCCCCACGCACAGTGACTGGCACTGTGACCCTGCTCACACTGACTGGCACTGTTTCCCTGCTCACACTGACTGGCACTGTGTCTGGTCACACTGACTGGCACTGTGTCCCTGCTCACACTGACTGGCACTGTGTCCCTGCTCACACTGACTGGCACTGTGTCCCTGCTCACACTGACTGGCATTGACCCTGCTCACACTGAATAGGCACTGTGTCCCTGCTCACACTGACTGTCACTGCCCCTGCTCACACTGACTGGCACTGTGTCCCTGCTCACACTGACTGGCACTGCCCCTGCTCACACTGACTGGCACTGTGTCCCTGCTCACAGTGACTGGCACTGTCCCTGCTCACACTGACTGGCACTGTGTCCCTGCTCACACTGACTGGCACTGTGTCCCTGCTCACACTGACTGGCATTGACCCTGCTCACACTGACTGGCACTGACCCTGCTCACACTGAATGGAACTGTGTCCCTGCTCACACTGACTGGCACTGTGTCCCCGCTCACACTGACTGGCACTGTGTCCCTTCTCACAGTGACTGCACTGTCCCAGCTAACACTGACTGGCACTGCCCTCCTCACACTGACTGGCACTGACCCTGCTCACACTGAATGGCACTGTGTCCCTGCTCACACTGACTGTCACTGCCCCTGCTCACACTGACTGGCACTGTGTCCTTGCACACACTGACACTGGCACTGTGTCTGCTCACACTGACTGGCACTGCCCCTGCTCACACTGACTGGCACCATCCATGCTCACACTGACTGGCACTGTGTCCCTGCTCACACTGACTAAAACTGTGCCTGCTCACACTGACTGGCACTGTCCCTGCTCACACTGACTGGCACTGTCTCTGCTCACACTGACTGGCACTGTGTCCCCGCTTGCACTGACTGGCACTGTCCATGCTCACACTGACTGGCACTGTGTCCCAGCTCACACTGACTGGCACTGTGTCCCCGCGCAAAGTGACTGGCACTGTGACCCTGCTCACACTGACTGGCACTGTTTCCCTGCTCACACTGACTAGCACTGTCCCAGCTCACACTGACTGGATCTGTGTCTGGTCACACTGACTGGCACTGTGTCCCTGCTCACACTGACTGGCACAGTGTCCCTGCTCACAGTGACTGGCACTGTTCCTGCTCACACTGACTGGCATTGACTTTGCTCACACTGAATGGCACTGTGTCCCTGCTCACACTGACTGTCACTGCCCCTGCTCACACTGACTGGCACTGTGTCCCTGCTCACTCTGACTGGCACTGCCCCTGCTCACACTGACTGGCACTGTGTCCCTGCTCACAGTGACTGGCACTGTGTCCCTGCTCACACTGACTGACACTGCCCCTTCTCACACTGACTGGCACTGACCCTGCTCACACTGAATGGCACTGTGTCCCTGCTCACACTGAATGGCACTGGGTCCCCGCTCACACTGACTGGCACTGTGTCCCTGCTCACACTGACTGGCACCGTGTCCCTGCTCACACTGACTGGCACTGCCCCTCCTCACACTGACTGGCACTGACCCTGCTCACACTGACTGGCACTGTGTCCCTGCTCACACTGACTGGCACTGCCCCTGCTCACACTGACTGGCACAGCATCCCCGCTCACACTGACTGGCACTGTGTCCCAGCTCACACTGACTGGCACTGTGTCCCAGCTCACACTGACTGGCACTGTGCCCCCACGCACAGTGACTGGCACTGTGACCCTGCTCACACTGACTAAAACTGTGCCTGCTCACACTGACTGGCACAGTGTTCCTGCTCACACTGACTGGCACTGTGTCTGCTCACACTGACTGGCACAGTGTTCCTGCTCACACTGACTGGCACTGTCGCTGCTCACACTGACTGGCACTGTGTCCCTGCTCACACTGACTGGCACTGTGTCTGCTCACACTGACTGGCACAGTGTTCCTGCTCACACTGACTGGCACTCTGTCTGCTCACACTGACTGGCACTGTATCCCCGCTCACACTGACTGGCACTGTGTCCCAGCTCACACTGACTGGCACTGTGCCCCCACGCACAGTGACTGGCACTGTGACCCTGCTCACACTGACTGGCACTGTTTCCCTGCTCACACTGACTGGCACTGTGTCTGGTCACACTGACTGGCACTGTGTCCCTGCTCACACTGACTGGCACTGTGTCCCTGCTCACACTGACTGGCACTGTGTCCCTGCTCACACTGACTGGCATTGACCCTGCTCACACTGAATGGCACTGTGTCCCTGCTCACACTGACTGTCACTGCCCCTGCTCACACTGACTGGCACTGTGTCCCTGCTCACACTGACTGGCACTGCCCCTGCTCACACTGACTGGCACTGTGTCCCTGCTCACAGTGACTGGCACTGTCCCTGCTCACACTGACTGGCACTGTGTCCCTGCTCACACTGACTGGCACTGTGTCCCTGCTCACACTGATTGGCATTGACCCTGCTCACACTGACTGGCACTGACCCTGCTCACACTGAATGGAACTGTGTCCCTGCTCACACTGACTGGCACTGTGTCCCCGCTCACACTGACTGGCACTGTGTCCCTTCTCACAGTGACTGCACTGTCCCAGCTAACACTGACTGGCACTGCCCTCCTCACACTGACTGGCACTGACCCTGCTCACACTGAATGGCACTGTGTCCCTGCTCACACTGACTGTCACTGCCCCTGCTCACACTGACTGGCACTGTGTCCTTGCACACACTGACACTGGCACTGTGTCTGCTCACACTGACTGGCACTGCCCCTGCTCACACTGACTGGCACCATCCATGCTCACACTGACTGGCACTGTGTCCCTGCTCACACTGACTAAAACTGTGCCTGCTCACACTGACTGGCACTGTCCCTGCTCACACTGACTGGCACTGTCTCTGCTCACACTGACTGGCACTGTGTCCCCGCTTGCACTGACTGGCACTGTCCATGCTCACACTGACTGGCACTGTGTCCCAGCTCACACTGACTGGCACTGTGTCCCCGCGCAAAGTGACTGGCACTGTGACCCTGCTCACACTGACTGGCACTGTTTCCCTGCTCACACTGACTAGCACTGTCCCAGCTCACACTGACTGGATCTGTGTCTGGTCACACTGACTGGCACTGTGTCCCTGCTCACACTGACTGGCACACTGTCCCTGCTCACAGTGACTGGCACTGTTCCTGCTCACACTGACTGGCATTGACTTTGCTCACACTGAATGGCACTGTGTCCCTGCTCACACTGACTGTCACTGCCCCTGCTCACACTGACTGGCACTGTGTCCCTGCTCACTCTGACTGGCACTGCCCCTGCTCACACTGACTGGCACTGTGTCCCTGCTCACAGTGACTGGCACTGTGTCCCTGCTCACACTGACTGACACTGCCCCTTCTCACACTGACTGGCACTGACCCTGCTCACACTGAATGGCACTGTGTCCCTGCTCACACTGAATGGCACTGGGTCCCCGCTCACACTGACTGGCACTGTGTCCCTGCTCACACTGACTGGCACCGTGTCCCTGCTCACACTGACTGGCACTGCCCCTCCTCACACTGACTGGCACTGACCCTGCTCACACTGACTGGCACTGTGTCCCTGCTCACACTGACTGGCACTGCCCCTGCTCACACTGACTGGCACAGCATCCCCGCTCACCCTGACTGGCACTGTGTCCCAGCTCACACTGACTGGCACTGTGTCCCAGCTCACACTGACTGGCACTGTGCCCCCACGCACAGTGACTGGCACTGTGACCCTGCTCACACTGACTGGCACTGTTTCCCTGCTCACACTGACTGGCACAGTGTTCCTGCTCACACTGACTGGCACTGTCCCTGCTCACACTGACTGGCAATGTGTCCCCGCTCACACTGACTGGCACTGTGTCCCCTACTGCACTGACTGGCACTGTCCCTGCTCACACTGACTGGCACTGTGTCCCTTCTCACACTGACGCTGCTCACACTGACTGGCACCGTCCCTGCTCACTCTGATTGGCACTGTGTCCCTGCTCACGCTGACTGTCACTGCCCCTGCTCACACTGACTGGCACTGTGTCCCTGCTCACACTGACGGGCACAGTGTCCCTGCTCACAGTGACTGGCACTGTTCCTGCTCACACTGACTGGCATTGACTTTGCTCACACTGAATGGCACTGTGTCCCTTCTCACACTGACTGTCACTGCCCCTGCTCACACTGACTGGCAATGTGTCCCTGCTCACTCTGACTGGCACTGCCCCTGCTCACACTGACTGGCACTGTGTCCCTGCTCACAGTGTCTGGCACTGTGTCCCTGCTCACACTGACTGACACTGCCCCTTCTCACACTGACTGGCACTGACCCTGCTCACACTGAATGGCACTGTGTCCCTGCTCACACTGACTGGCACTGTCCCTGCTCACACTGAATGGCACTGTGTCTGCTCACACTGACTGGCACTGCCCCTGCTCACACTGACTGGCACCGGCCCTGCTCACACTGACTGGCACTGTGTCCCTGCTCACACTGACTGGCACTGTGTCCCCGCTCACACTGACTGGCACTGTGTCCCTTCTCACAGTGACTGCACTGTCCCAGCTAACACTGACTGGCACCGTACGTGCTCACACTGACTGGCACTGTGTCCCTGCTCACACTGACTGGCACTGTGTCCGTGCTCACACTGACTGGCACTGTGTCCCTGCTCACACTGACTGGCACTGCTCCTCCTCACACTGAATGGCACTGTCCCTGCTCACACTGACTGGCACTGTGTCCCCGCACACACTGACTGGCACTGTGTCCCTTCTCACAGTGACTGCACTGTCCCAGCTAACACTGACTGGCACCGTCCGTGCTCACACTGACTGGCACTGTGTCCCTGCTCACACTGACTGGCACTGTGTCCCTGCTCACACTGACTGGCACTGCCCCTCCTCACACTGACTGACACTGACCCTGCTCACACTGACTGGCACTGTGTTCCCGCACACACTGACTGGCACTGTGTCCCTTCTCACAGTGACTGCACTGTCCCAGCTAACACTGACTGGCACCGTCCGTGCTCACACTGACTGGCACTGTGTCCCTGCTCACACTGACTGGCACTGTGTCCCTGCTCACACTGACTGGCACTGCCCCTCCTCACACTGACTGGCACTGACCCTGCTCACACTGACTGGCACTGTGTCCCTGCTCACACTGACTGGCACTGCCCCTGCTCACACTGACTGGCACTGCATCCCCGCTCACACTGACTGGCACTGTGTCCCAGCTCACACTGACTGGCACTGTGTCCCAGCTCACACTGACTGGCACTGTGCCCCCACGCACAGTGACTGGCACTGTGACCCTGCTCACACTGACTGGCACTGTTTCCCTGCTCACACTGACTGGCACAGTGTTCCTGCTCACACTGACGGGCACTGTCCCTGCTCACACTGACTGGCAATGTGTCCCCGCTCACACTGACTGGCACTGTGTCCCCTACTGCACTGACTGGCACTGTCCCTGCTCACACTGACTGGCACTGTGTCCCTTCTCACACTGACGCTGCTCACACTGACTGGCACCGTCCCTGCTCACTCTGATTGGCACTGTGTCCCTGCTCACGCTGACTGTCACTGCCCCTGCTCACTCTGACTGGCACTGTGTCCCTGCTCACACTGACTGGCACTGCCCCTGCTCACACTGACTGGCACTGCATCCCCGCTCACACTGACTGGCACTGTGTCCCAGCTCACACTGACTGGCACTGTCCCTGCTCACACTGACTGGCACTGCATCCCCGCTCACACTGACTGGCACTGTGTCCCAGCTCACACTGACTGGCACTGTGCCCCACGCACAGTGACTGGCACTGTGACCCTGCTCACACTGACTGGCACTGTTTCCCTGCTCACACTGACTGGCACTGTCCCAGCTCACACTGATTGGATCTGTGTCTGGTCACACTGACTGGCACTGTGTCCCTGCTCACACTGACTGGCACTGTGTCCCTGCTCACACTGACTGGCACTGTGTCCCTGCTCACACTGACTGGCATTGACCCTGCTCACACTGAATGGCACTGTGTCCCTGCTCACACTGACTGTCACTGCCCCTGCTCACACTGACTGGCAATGTGTCCCTGCTCACACTGATTGGCACTGTGTCCCTGCTCACACTGACTGACACTGCCCCTGCTCACACTGACTGGCACTGACCCTGCTCACACTGAATGGCACTGTGTCCCTGCTCACACTGACTGGCACTGTGTCCCCGCTCACACTGACTGGCACTGTGTCCCTTCTCACAGTGACTGCACTGTCCCAGCTAACACTGACTGGCACCGTACGTGCTCACACTGACTGGCACTGTGTCCCTGCTCACACTGACTGGCATTGTGTCCCTGCTCACACTGACTGTCACTGCCCCTCCTCACACTGACTGGCACTGACCCTGCTCACACTGAATGGCACTGTGTCCCTGCTCACACTGACTGTCACTGCCCCTGCTCACACTGACTGGCACTGTGTCCTTGCACACACTGACACTGGCACTGTGTCTGCTCTCACTGACTGGCACTGCCCCTGCTCTCACTGACTGGCACCGTCCATGCTCACACTGACTGGCACTGTGTCCCTGCTCACACTGACTAAAACTGTACCTGCTCACACTGACTGGCACAGTGTTCCTGCTCACACTGACTGGCACTGTCCCTGCTCACACTGACTGGCACTGTCCCTGCTCACACTGACTGGCACTGTGTCCCCGCTTGCACTGACTGGCACTGCCCCTGCTCACACTGACTGGCACTGTGTCCCAGCTCACACTGACTGGCACTGTGCCCCCGCGCACTGTGACTGGCACTGTGACCCTGCTCACACTGACTGGCACTGTTTCCCTGCTCACACTGACTGGCACTGTCCCAGCTCACACTGACTGGATCTGTGTCTGGTCACACTGACTGGCACTGTGTCCCTGCTCACACTGACTGGCACAGTGTCCCTGCTCACAGTGACTGGCACTGTTCCTGCTCACACTGACTGGCATTGACTTTGCTCACACTGAATGGCACTGTGTCCCTGCTCACACTGACTGTCACTGCCCCTGCTCACACTGACTGGCACTGTGTCCTTGCACACACTGACACTGGCACTGTGTCTGCTCACACTGACTGGCACTGCCCCTGCTCACACTGACTGGCACCATCCATGCTCACACTGACTGGCACTGTGTCCCTGCTCACACTGACTAAAACTGTGCCTGCTCACACTGACTGGCACTGTCCCTGCTCACACTGACTGGCACTGTCTCTGCTCACACTGACTGGCACTGTGTCCCCGCTTGCACTGACTGGCACTGTCCATGCTCACACTGACTGGCACTGTGTCCCAGCTCACACTGACTGGCACTGTGTCCCCGCGCAAAGTGACTGGCACTGTGACCCTGCTCACACTGACTGGCACTGTTTCCCTGCTCACACTGACTAGCACTGTCCCAGCTCACACTGACTGGATCTGTGTCTGGTCACACTGACTGGCACTGTGTCCCTGCTCACACTGACTGGCACAGTGTCTCTGCTCACAGTGACTGGCACTGTTCCTGCTCACACTGACTGGCATTGACTTTGCTCACACTGAATGGCACTGTGTCCCTGCTCACACTGACTGTCACTGCCCCTGCTCACACTGACTGGCACTGTGTCCCTGCTCACTCTGACTGGCACTGCCCCTGCTCACACTGACTGGCACTGTGTCCCTGCTCACAGTGACTGGCACTGTGTCCCTGCTCACACTGACTGACACTGCCCCTTCTCACACTGACTGGCACTGACCCTGCTCACACTGAATGGCACTGTGTCCCTGCTCACACTGAATGGCACTGGGTCCCCGCTCACACTGACTGGCACTGTGTCCCTGCTCACACTGACTGGCACCGTGTCCCTGCTCACACTGACTGGCACTGCCCCTCCTCACACTGACTGGCACTGACCCTGCTCACACTGACTGGCACTGTGTCCCTGCTCACACTGACTGGCACTGCCCCTGCTCACACTGACTGGCACAGCATCCCCGCTCACACTGACTGGCACTGTGTCCCAGCTCACACTGACTGGCACTGTGTCCCAGCTCACACTGACTGGCACTGTGCCCCCACGCACAGTGACTGGCACTGTGACCCTGCTCACACTGACTGGCACTGTTTCCCTGCTCACACTGACTGGCACAGTGTTCCTGCTCACACTGACTGGCACTGTCCCTGCTCATACTGACTGGCAATGTGTCCCCGCTCACACTGACTGGCACTGTGTCCCCTACTGCACTGACTGGCACTGTCCCTGCTCACACTGACTGGCACTGTGTCCCTTCTCACACTGACGCTGCTCACACTGACTGGCACCGTCCCTGCTCACTCTGATTGGCACTGTGTCCCTGCTCACGCTGACTGTCACTGCCCCTGCTCACACTGACTGGCACTGTGTCCCTGCTCACACTGACTGGCACAGTGTCCCTGCTCACAGTGACTGGCACTGTTCCTGCTCACACTGACTGGCATTGACTTTGCTCACACTGAATGGCACTGTGTCCCTGCTCACACTGACTGTCACTGCCCCTGCTCACACTGACTGGCAATGTGTCCCTGCTCACTCTGACTGGCACTGCCCCTGCTCACACTGACTGGCACTGTGTCCCTGCTCACAGTGTCTGGCACTGTGTCCCTGCTCACACTGACTGACACTGCCCCTTCTCACACTGACTGGCACTGACCCTGCTCACACTGAATGGCACTGCGTCCCTGCTCACACTGACTGGCACTGTCCCTGCTCACACTGAATGGCACTGTGTCTGCTCACACTGACTGGCACTGCCCCTGCTCACACTGACTGGCACCGGCCCTGCTCACACTGACTGGCACTGTGTCCCTGCTCACACTGACTGGCACTGTGTCCCCGCTCACACTGACTGGCACTGTGTCCCTTCTCACAGTGACTGCACTGTCCCAGCTAACACTGACTGGCACCGTACGTGCTCACACTGACTGGCACTGTGTCCCTGCTCACACTGACTGGCACTGTGTCCGTGCTCACACTGACTGGCACTGTGTCCCTGCTCACACTGACTGTCACTGCCCCTGCTCACACTGACTGGCAATGTGTCCCTGCTCACTCTGACTGGCACTGCCCCTGCTCACACTGACTGGCACTGTGTCCCTGCTCACAGTGTCTGGCACTGTGTCCCTGCTCACACTGACTGACACTGCCCCTTCTCACACTGACTGGCACTGACCCTGCTCACACTGAATGGCACTGCGTCCCTGCTCACACTGACTGGCACTGTCCCTGCTCACACTGAATGGCACTGTGTCTGCTCACACTGACTGGCACTGCCCCTGCTCACACTGACTGGCACCGGCCCTGCTCACACTGACTGGCACTGTGTCCCTGCTCACACTGACTGGCACTGTGTCCCCGCTCACACTGACTGGCACTGTGTCCCTTCTCACAGTGACTGCACTGTCCCAGCTAACACTGACTGGCACCGTACGTGCTCACACTGACTGGCACTGTGTCCCTGCTCACACTGACTGGCACTGTGTCCGTGCTCACACTGACTGGCACTGTGTCCCTGCTCACACTGACTGGCACTGCTCCTCCTCACACTGAATGGCACTGTCCCTGCTCACACTGACTGGCACTGTGTCCCCGCACACACTGACTGGCACTGTGTCCCTTCTCACAGTGACTGCACTGTCCCAGCTAACACTGACTGGCACCGTCCGTGCTCACACTGACTGGCACTGTGTCCCTGCTCACACTGACTGGCACTGTGTCCCTGCTCACACTGACTGGCACTGCCCCTCCTCACACTGACTGGCACTGACCCTGCTCACACTGACTGGCACTGTGTCCCTGCTCACACTGACTGGCACTGCTCCTCCTCACACTGAATGGCACTGTCCCTGCTCACACTGACTGGCACTGTGTCCCCGCTCACACTGACTGGCACTGTGTCCCAGCTCACACTGACTGGCACTGTGTCCCAGCTCACACTGACTGGCACTGTGCCCCCACGCACAGTGACTGGCACTGTGACCCTGCTCACACTGACTGGCACTGTTTCCCTGCTCACACTGACTGGCACAGTGTTCCTGCTCACACTGACGGGCACTGTCCCTGCTCACACTGACTGGCAATGTGTCCCCGCTCACACTGACTGGCACTGTGTCCCCTACTGCACTGACTGGCACTGTCCCTGCTCACACTGACTGGCACTGTGTCCCTTCTCACACTGACGCTGCTCACACTGACTGGCACCGTCCCTGCTCACTCTGATTGGCACTGTGTCCCTGCTCACGCTGACTGTCACTGCCCCTGCTCACTCTGACTGGCACTGTGTCCCTGCTCACACTGACTGGCACTGCCCCTGCTCACACTGACTGGCACTGCATCCCCGCTCACACTGACTGGCACTGTGTCCCAGCTCACACTGACTGGCACTGTCCCTGCTCACACTGACTGGCACTGCATCCCCGCTCACACTGACTGGCACTGTGTCCCAGCTCACACTGACTGGCACTGTGCCCCACGCACAGTGACTGGCACTGTGACCCTGCTCACACTGACTGGCACTGTTTCCCTGCTCACACTGACTGGCACTGTCCCAGCTCACACTGATTGGATCTGTGTCTGGTCACACTGACTGGCACTGTGTCCCTGCTCACACTGACTGGCACTGTGTCCCTGCTCACACTGACTGGCACTGTGTCCCTGCTCACACTGACTGGCATTGACCCTGCTCACACTGAATGGCACTGTGTCCCTGCTCACACTGACTGTCACTGCCCCTGCTCACACTGACTGGCAATGTGTCCCTGCTCACATTGACTGGCACTGTCCCTGCTCACACTGACTGGCACTGAGTCCCTGCTCACACTGATTGGCACTGTGTCCCTGCTCACACTGACTGACACTGCCCCTGCTCACACTGACTGGCACTGACCCTGCTCACACTGAATGGCACTGTGTCCCTGCTCACACTGACTGGCACTGTGTCCCCGCTCACACTGACTGGCACTGTGTCCCTTCTCACAGTGACTGCACTGTCCCAGCTAACACTGACTGGCACCGTACGTGCTCACACTGACTGGCACTGTGTCCCTGCTCACACTGACTGGCATTGTGTCCCTGCTCACACTGACTGTCACTGCCCCTCCTCACACTGACTGGCACTGACCCTGCTCACACTGAATGGCACTGTGTCCCTGCTGACACTGACTGTCACTGCCCCTGCTCACACTGACTGGCACTGTGTCCTTGCACACACTGACACTGGCACTGTGTCTGCTCTCACTGACTGGCACTGCCCCTGCTCACACTGACTGGCACCGTCCATGCTCACACTGACTGGCACTGTGTCCCTGCTCACACTGACTAAAACTGTACCTGCTCACACTGACTGGCACAGTGTTCCTGCTCACACTGACTGGCACTGTCCCTGCTCACACTGACTGGCACTGTCCCTGCTCACACTGACTGGCACTGTGTCCCCGCTTGCACTGACTGGCACTGCCCCTGCTCACACTGACTGGCACTGTGTCCCAGCTCACACTGACTGGCACTGTGCCCCCGCGCACAGTGACTGGCACTGTGACCCTGCTCACACTGACTGGCACTGTTTCCCTGCTCACACTGACTGGCACTGTCCCAGCTCACACTGACTGGATCTGTGTCTGGTCACACTGACTGGCACTGTGTCCCTGCTCACACTGACTGGCACAGTGTCCCTGCTCACAGTGACTGGCACTGTTCCTGCTCACACTGACTGGCATTGACTTTGCTCACACTGAATGGCACTGTGTCCCTGCTCACACTGACTGTCACTGCCCCTGCTCACACTGACTGGCACTGTGTCCCTGCTCACTCTGACTGGCACTGCCCCTGCTCACACTGACTGGCACTATGTCCCTGCTCACAGTAACTGGCACTGTGTCCCTGCTCACACTGACTGACACTGCCCCTTCTCACACTGACTGGCACTGACCCTGCTCACACTGAATGGCACTGTGTCCCTGCTCACACTGAATGGCACTGTGACCCTGCTCACACTGACTGGCACTATTTCCCTGCTCACACTGACTGGCACAGTGTTCCTGCTCACACTGACTGGCACTGTCCCTGCTCACACTGACTGGCAATGTGTCCCCGCTCACACTGACTGGCACTGTGTCCCCTATTGCACTGACTGGCACTGTCCCTGCTCACACTGACTGGCACTGTGTCTCTTCTCAAACTGACGCTGCTCACACTGACTGGCACCGTCCCTGTTCACTCTGATTGGCACTGTCCCTGCTCACGCTGACTGTCACTGCACCTGCTCACACTGACTGGCACTGTGTCCCTGCTCACACTGACTGGCACTGCCCCTGCTCACACTGACTGGCACTGCATCCCCGGTCACACTGACTGGCACTGTGTCCCAGCTCACACTGACTGGCACTGTGCCCCCACGCACAGTGACTGGCACTGCGACCCTGCTCACACTGACTGGCACTGTTTCCCTGCTCACACTGACTGGCACTGCCCCTGCTCACACTGACTGGCACTGTGTCCCTGCTCACACTGACTGGCACTGTGTCCCTGCTCACACTGACTGGCACTGCCCCTGCTCACACTGACTGGCATTGACCCTGCTCGCACTGAATGGCACTGTGTCCCTGCTCACACTGACTGTCACTGCCCCTGCTCACACTGACTGGCACTGTGTCCCTGCTCACACTGACTGGCACTGCCCCTGCTCACACTGACTAGCACTGTGTCCCTGCTCACAGTGACTGGCACTGTCCCTGCTCACACTGAATGGCACTGTGTGCCTGCTCACACTGACTGGCACTGTGTCCCTGCTCACACTGACTCGCACTGCCCCTGATCACACTGACTGGCACTGACTCTGCTCACACTGACTGGCACTGTGGCCCTGCTCACACTGACTGGCACTGTCCCTGCTCACACTGACTGGCACTGACCCTGCTCACACTGAATGGCACTGTGCCCTGCTCACACTGACTGGCACTGTGTCACTGCTCACACTGACTGGCACTGCCCCTGCTCATACTGACTTGCACTGCGTCGCCGGTCACACTGACTGGCACTGTGTCCCAGCTCACACTGACTGGCACTTTTTACCTGCTCACACTGACTGGCACTGTCCCTGCTCACACTGATTGGCACTGGCACTGCTCACACTGACTGGCACTGTCCCCTGCACACACTGACTGGCACTGTGCCCCTGCTCACACTGACTGGCACTGTGTCTGCTCACACTGACTGGCAATTAGTCCCCGCTCACACTGACGGGCACTGTGTCCCCGCTTGCACTGACTGGCACTGTCCCTGCTCACACTGACTGGCACTGTGTCCCTTCTCACACTGACGCTGCTCACACTAACTGGCACCGTCCCTGCTCACTCTGATTGGCACTGTCCCTGCTCACGCTGACTGTCACTGCCCCTGCTCACACTGACTGGCACTGTGTCCCTGCTCACACTGACTGGCACTGCCCCTGCTCACACTGACTGGCACTGCATCCCCGCTCACACTGACTGGCACTGTGTCCCAGCTCACACTGACTGGCACTGTGCCCCCACGCACAGTGACTGGCACTGTGACCCTGCTCACACTGACTGGCACTGTTTCCCTGCTCACACTGACTGGCACTGTCCCAGCTCACACTGACTGGATCTGTGTCTGGTTACACTGACTGGCACTGTGTCCCTGCTCACACTGACTGGCACTGTGTCCCTTCTCACAGTGACTGCTGTGTCCCTGCTCACACTGACTGGCACTGTCCGTGCTCACACTGACTGGCACTGTGTCCCTGCTTACACTGACTGGCACTGCCCCTGCTCACACTGACTGGCACTGACTCGGCTCACACTGACTGGCACTGTGGCCCTGCTCACACTGAATGGCACTGTGCCCTGCTCACACTGACTGGCACTGTGTCCCTGCTCACACTGACTGGCACTGCCCCTGCTCACACTGACTGGCACTGCGTCCCAGGTCACACTGACTGGCACTGTGTCCCAGCTCACACTGACTGGCACTGTTTACCTGCTCACACTGACTGGCACTGTGCCTTCTCACACTGATTGGCACTGGCACTGCTCACACTGACTGGCACTGTCCCCTGCACACACTGACTGGCACTGTGCGCCTGCTCACACTGACTGGCACTGTTTCCCTGCTCACACTGTCTGGCACTGCCCCTGCTCACACTGACTGATATTGTCCCTGCTCACACTGACTGGCACTGTGTCTGCACACACTGACTGGCAGTGCCCCTACTCACACTAACTGGCACCGGCCCTGCTCACACTGACTGGCATTGTGTCCCTGGTCACACTGACTGGCAATGCGTCTGCTCACACTGACTGGCACTGCCCCTGCTCACACTGACTGGCATTGTGTCCCTGCTCACACTGACTAGCACTGTCCCAGCTCACACTGACTGGCATTGCGTCCCTGCTCACACTGACTGGCACTGTCCCTGCTCACACTGACTGGCACTGTGTACCTGCTCACACTGACTGGCACAGTGTTCCTGCTCACACTGACTGGCACTGTCCCTGCTCACACTGACTGGCACTGTCCCTGCTCACACTGACTGGCACTGTGTCCCCGCTTGCACTGACTGGCACTGCCCCTGCTCACACTGACTGGCACTGTGTCCCAGCTCACACTGACTGGCACTGTGCCCCCGCGCACAGTGACTGGCACTGTGACCCTGCTCACACTGACTGGCACTGTTTCCCTGCTCACACTGACTGGCACTGTCCCAGCTCACACTGACTGGATCTGTGTCTGGTCACACTGACTGGCACTGTGTCCCTGCTCACACTGACTGGCACAGTGTCCCTGCTCACAGTGACTGGCACTGTTCCTGCTCACACTGACTGGCATTGACTTTGCTCACACTGAATGGCACTGTGTCCCTGCTCACACTGACTGTCACTGCCCCTGCTCACACTGACTGGCACTGTGTCCCTGCTCACTCTGACTGGCACTGCCCCTGCTCACACTGACTGGCACTATGTCCCTGCTCACAGTAACTGGCACTGTGTCCCTGCTCACACTGACTGACACTGCCCCTTCTCACACTGACTGGCACTGACCCTGCTCACACTGAATGGCACTGTGTCCCTGCTCACACTGAATGGCACTGTGACCCTGCTCACACTGACTGGCACTATTTCCCTGCTCACACTGACTGGCACAGTGTTCCTGCTCACACTGACTGGCACTGTCCCTGCTCACACTGACTGGCAATGTGTCCCCGCTCACACTGACTGGCACTGTGTCCCCTATTGCACTGACTGGCACTGTCCCTGCTCACACTGACTGGCACTGTGTCTCTTCTCAAACTGACGCTGCTCACACTGACTGGCACCGTCCCTGTTCACTCTGATTGGCACTGTCCCTGCTCACGCTGACTGTCACTGCACCTGCTCACACTGACTGGCACTGTGTCCCTGCTCACACTGACTGGCACTGCCCCTGCTCACACTGACTGGCACTGCATCCCCGCTCACACTGACTGGCACTGTGTCCCAGCTCACACTGACTGGCACTGTGCCCCCACGCACAGTGACTGGCACTGCGACCCTGCTCACACTGACTGGCACTGTTTCCCTGCTCACACTGACTGGCACTGCCCCTGCTCACACTGACTGGCACTGTGTCCCTGCTCACACTGACTGGCACTGTGTCCCTGCTCACACTGACTGGCACTGCCCCTGCTCACACTGACTGGCATTGACCCTGCTCGCACTGAATGGCACTGTGTCCCTGCTCACACTGACTGTCACTGCCCCTGCTCACACTGACTGGCACTGTGTCCCTGCTCACACTGACTGGCACTGCCCCTGCTCACACTGACTAGCACTGTGTCCCTGCTCACAGTGACTGGCACTGTCCCTGCTCACACTGAATGGCACTGTGTGCCTGCTCACACTGACTGGCACTGTGTCCCTGCTCACACTGACTCGCACTGCCCCTGATCACACTGACTGGCACTGACTCTGCTCACACTGACTGGCACTGTGGCCCTGCTCACACTGACTGGCACTGTCCCTGCTCACACTGACTGGCACTGACCCTGCTCACACTGAATGGCACTGTGCCCTGCTCACACTGACTGGCACTGTGTCACTGCTCACACTGACTGGCACTGCCCCTGCTCATACTGACTTGCACTGCGTCGCCGGTCACACTGACTGGCACTGTGTCCCAGCTCACACTGACTGGCACTTTTTACCTGCTCACACTGACTGGCACTGTCCCTGCTCACACTGATTGGCACTGGCACTGCTCACACTGACTGGCACTGTCCCCTGCACACACTGACTGGCACTGTGCCCCTGCTCACACTGACTGGCACTGTGTCTGCTCACACTGACTGGCAATTAGTCCCCGCTCACACTGACGGGCACTGTGTCCCCGCTTGCACTGACTGGCACTGTCCCTGCTCACACTGACTGGCACTGTGTCCCTTCTCACACTGACGCTGCTCACACTAACTGGCACCGTCCCTGCTCACTCTGATTGGCACTGTCCCTGCTCACGCTGACTGTCACTGCCCCTGCTCACACTGACTGGCACTGTGTCCCTGCTCACACTGACTGGCACTGCCCCTGCTCACACTGACTGGCACTGCATCCCCGCTCACACTGACTGGCACTGTGTCCCAGCTCACACTGACTGGCACTGTGCCCCCACGCACAGTGACTGGCACTGTGACCCTGCTCACACTGACTGGCACTGTTTCCCTGCTCACACTGACTGGCACTGTCCCAGCTCACACTGACTGGATCTGTGTCTGGTTACACTGACTGGCACTGTGTCCCTGCTCACACTGACTGGCACTGTGTCCCTTCTCACAGTGACTGCTGTGTCCCTGCTCACACTGACTGGCACTGTCCGTGCTCACACTGACTGGCACTGTGTCCCTGCTTACACTGACTGGCACTGCCCCTGCTCACACTGACTGGCACTGACTCGGCTCACACTGACTGGCACTGTGGCCCTGCTCACACTGAATGGCACTGTGCCCTGCTCACACTGACTGGCACTGTGTCCCTGCTCACACTGACTGGCACTGCCCCTGCTCACACTGACTGGCACTGCGTCCCAGGTCACACTGACTGGCACTGTGTCCCAGCTCACACTGACTGGCACTGTTTACCTGCTCACACTGACTGGCACTGTGCCTTCTCACACTGATTGGCACTGGCACTGCTCACACTGACTGGCACTGTCCCCTGCACACACTGACTGGCACTGTGCGCCTGCTCACACTGACTGGCACTGTTTCCCTGCTCACACTGTCTGGCACTGCCCCTGCTCACACTGACTGATATTGTCCCTGCTCACACTGACTGGCACTGTGTCTGCACACACTGACTGGCAGTGCCCCTACTCACACTAACTGGCACCGGCCCTGCTCACACTGACTGGCATTGTGTCCCTGGTCACACTGACTGGCAATGCGTCTGCTCACACTGACTGGCACTGCCCCTGCTCACACTGACTGGCATTGTGTCCCTGCTCACACTGACTAGCACTGTCCCAGCTCACACTGACTGGCATTGCGTCCCTGCTCACACTGACTGGCACTGTCCCTGCTCACACTGACTGGCACTGTGTACCTGCTCACACTGACTGGCACAGTGTTCCTGCTCACACTGACTGGCACTGTCCCTGCTCACACTGACTGGCACTGTCCCTGCTCACACTGACTGGCACTGTGTCCCCGCTTGCACTGACTGGCACTGCCCCTGCTCACACTGACTGGCACTGTGTCCCAGCTCACACTGACTGGCACTGTGCCCCCGCGCACAGTGACTGGCACTGTGACCCTGCTCACACTGACTGGCACTGTTTCCCTGCTCACACTGACTGGCACTGTCCCAGCTCACACTGACTGGATCTGTGTCTGGTCACACTGACTGGCACTGTGTCCCTGCTCACACTGACTGGCACAGTGTCCCTGCTCACAGTGACTGGCACTGTTCCTGCTCACACTGACTGGCATTGACTTTGCTCACACTGAATGGCACTGTGTCCCTGCTCACACTGACTGTCACTGCCCCTGCTCACACTGACTGGCACTGTGTCCCTGCTCACTCTGACTGGCACTGCCCCTGCTCACACTGACTGGCACTATGTCCCTGCTCACAGTAACTGGCACTGTGTCCCTGCTCACACTGACTGACACTGCCCCTTCTCACACTGACTGGCACTGACCCTGCTCACACTGAATGGCACTGTGTCCCTGCTCACACTGAATGGCACTGTGACCCTGCTCACACTGACTGGCACTATTTCCCTGCTCACACTGACTGGCACAGTGTTCCTGCTCACACTGACTGGCACTGTCCCTGCTCACACTGACTGGCAATGTGTCCCCGCTCACACTGACTGGCACTGTGTCCCCTATTGCACTGACTGGCACTGTCCCTGCTCACACTGACTGGCACTGTGTCTCTTCTCAAACTGACGCTGCTCACACTGACTGGCACCGTCCCTGTTCACTCTGATTGGCACTGTCCCTGCTCACGCTGACTGTCACTGCACCTGCTCACACTGACTGGCACTGTGTCCCTGCTCACACTGACTGGCACTGCCCCTGCTCACACTGACTGGCACTGCATCCCCGCTCACACTGACTGGCACTGTGTCCCAGCTCACACTGACTGGCACTGTGCCCCCACGCACAGTGACTGGCACTGCGACCCTGCTCACACTGACTGGCACTGTTTCCCTGCTCACACTGACTGGCACTGCCCCTGCTCACACTGACTGGCACTGTGTCCCTGCTCACACTGACTGGCACTGTGTCCCTGCTCACACTGACTGGCACTGCCCCTGCTCACACTGACTGGCATTGACCCTGCTCGCACTGAATGGCACTGTGTCTCTGCTCACACTGACTGTCACTGCCCCTGCTCACACTGACTGGCACTGTGTCCCTGCTCACACTGACTGGCACTGCCCCTGCTCACACTGACTAGCACTGTGTCCCTGCTCACAGTGACTGGCACTGTCCCTGCTCACACTGAATGGCACTGTGTGCCTGCTCACACTGACTGGCACTGTGTCCCTGCTCACACTGACTCGCACTGCCCCTGATCACACTGACTGGCACTGACTCTGCTCACACTGACTGGCACTGTGGCCCTGCTCACACTGACTGGCACTGTCCCTGCTCACACTGACTGGCACTGACCCTGCTCACACTGAATGGCACTGTGCCCTGCTCACACTGACTGGCACTGTGTCACTGCTCACACTGGCTGGCACTGCCCCTGCTCATACTGACTTGCACTGCGTCGCCGGTCACACTGACTGGCACTGTGTCCCAGCTCACACTGACTGGCACTTTTTACCTGCTCACACTGACTGGCACTGTCCCTGCTCACACTGATTGGCACTGGCACTGCTCACACTGACTGGCACTGTCCCCTGCACACACTGACTGGCACTGTGCCCCTGCTCACACTGACTGGCACTGTGTCTGCTCACACTGACTGGCAATTAGTCCCCGCTCACACTGACGGGCACTGTGTCCCCGCTTGCACTGACTGGCACTGTCCCTGCTCACACTGACTGGCACTGTGTCCCTTCTCACACTGACGCTGCTCACACTAACTGGCACCGTCCCTGCTCACTCTGATTGGCACTGTCCCTGCTCACGCTGACTGTCACTGCCCCTGCTCACACTGACTGGCACTGTGTCCCTGCTCACACTGACTGGCACTGCCCCTGCTCACACTGACTGGCACTGCATCCCCGCTCACACTGACTGGCACTGTGTCCCAGCTCACACTGACTGGCACTGTGCCCCCACGCACAGTGACTGGCACTGTGACCCTGCTCACACTGACTGGCACTGTTTCCCTGCTCACACTGACTGGCACTGTCCCAGCTCACACTGACTGGATCTGTGTCTGGTTACAGTGACTGGCACTGTGTCCCTGCTCACACTGACTGGCACTGTGTCCCTTCTCACAGTGACTGCTGTGTCCCTGCTCACACTGACTGGCACTGTCCGTGCTCACACTGACTGGCACTGTGTCCCTGCTTACACTGACTGGCACTGCCCCTGCTCACACTGACTGGCACTGACTCGGCTCACACTGACTGGCACTGTGGCCCTGCTCACACTGAATGGCACTGTGCCCTGCTCACACTGACTGGCACTGTGTCCCTGCTCACACTGACTGGCACTGCCCCTGCTCACACTGACTGGCACTGCGTCCCAGGTCACACTGACTGGCACTGTGTCCCAGCTCACACTGACTGGCACTGTTTACCTGCTCACACTGACTGGCACTGTGCCTTCTCACACTGATTGGCACTGGCACTGCTCACACTGACTGGCACTGTCCCCTGCACACACTGACTGGCACTGTGCGCCTGCTCACACTGACTGGCACTGTTTCCCTGCTCACACTGTCTGGCACTGCCCCTGCTCACACTGACTGATATTGTCCCTGCTCACACTGACTGGCACTGTGTCTGCACACACTGACTGGCACTGCCCCTACTCACACTAACTGGCACCGGCCCTGCTCACACTGACTGGCATTGTGTCCCTGGTCACACTGACTGGCAATGCGTCTGCTCACACTGACTGGCACTGCCCCTGCTCACACTGACTGGCATTGTGTCCCTGCTCACACTGACTAGCACTGTCCCAGCTCACACTGACTGGCATTGCGTCCCTGCTCACACTGACTGGCACTGTCCCTGCTCACACTGACTGGCACTGTGTCCCCGCTCACACTGACTGGCACTGTGTCCCTTCTCACAGTGACTGCAGTGTCCCTGCTCACACTGACTGGCACTGTCCGTGCTCACACTGACTGGCACTGTGTCCCTGCTCACACTGACTGGCACTGCCCCTGCTCACACTGACTGGCACTGACTCTGCTTACACTGACTGGCACTGCGTCCCCGGTCACACTGACTGGCACTGTGTCCCAGCTCACACTGACTGGCGCTGTGCCCCCGCGCACAGTGACTGGCACTGTGACCCTGCTCACACTGACTGGCACTGTTTCCCTGCTCACACTGACTGGCACTGTCCCAGCTCACACTGACTGTATCTGTGTCTGGTCACACTGACTGGCACTGTGTCCCTGCTCACAGTGACTGGCACTGTTCCTGCTCACACTGACTGGCATTGACCTTGCTCACACTAAATGGCACTGTGTCCCTGCTCACACTGACTGTCACTGCCCCTGCTCACACTGACTGGCACTGTGTCCCTGCTCACTCTGACTGGCACTGCCCCTGCTCACACTGACTGGCACTGTGTCCCTGCTCACAGTGACTGGCACTATGTCCCTGCTCACACTGACTGACACTGCCCCTGCTCACACTGACTGGCACTGACCCTGCTCACACTGAATGGCACTGTGTCCCTGCTCACACTGACTGGCACTGTGTCCCCGCACACATTGACGGGCACTGTGTCCCTTCTCATAGTGGCTGCACTGTCCCAGCTAACACTGACTGGTACAATCCGTGCTCACACTGACTGGCACTGTGTCCCTGCTCACACTGACTGGCACTGCGTCCCTGCTCACACTGACTGGCACTGCCCCTCCTCACACTGACTGGCACTGACCCTGCTCACACTGAATGGCACTGTGTCCCTGCTCACACTGACTGTCACTGCCCCTGCTCACACTGACTGGCACTGCCCCTGCTCACACTGTCTGGCACTGTCCCTGCTCACACTGACTGGCACTGTCTCTGCTCACACTGACTGGCACTGCCCCTGCTCACACTGACTGGCACCGTCCCTGCTCACACTGACTGGCACTGTTTCCCTGCTCACACTGACTGTCACTGCCCCTGCTCACACTGACTGGCACCGTCCCTGCTCACACTGATTGGCACTGTGTCCCTGCTCACACTGACTAAAACTGTGCCTGCTCACACTGACTGGCACAGTGTTCCTGCTCACACTGACTGGCACTGTGTCTGCTCACACTGACTGGCACAGTGTTCCTGCTCACACTGACTGGCACTGTCGCTGCTCACACTGACTGGCACTGTGTCCTTGCTCACACTGACTGGCACTGTGCCTGCTCACACTGACTGGCACTGTGTCCCTGCTTACACTGACTGGCACTGTGTCTGCTCACACTGACTGGCACAGTTTTCCTGCTCACGCTGACTGGCACTGTCCCTGCTCACACTGACTGGCACTGCATCCCCGCTCACACTGACTGGCACTGCGTCCCAGCTCACGCTGACTGGCACTGTGCCCCCACGCACAGTGACTGGCACTGTGACCCTGCTCACACTGACTGGCACTGTCCCAGCTCACACTGATTGGATCTGTGTCTGGTCACACTGACTGGCACTGTGTCCCTGCTCACACTGACTGGCACTGTGTCCCTGCTCACACTGACTGGCACTGTGTCCCTGCTCACACTGACTGGCATTGACCCTGCTCACACTGAATGACACTATGTCCCTGCTAACACTGACTGTCACTGCCCCTGCTCACACTGACTGGCACTGTGTCCCTGCTCACACTGACTGGCACTGCCCCTGCTCATACTGACTGGCACTGTGTCCCTGCTCACAGTGACTGGCACTGTCCCTGCTCACACTGACTGGCACTGTGTCCCTGCTCACACTGACTGGCACTGTGTCCCTGCTCACACTGACTGACACTGCCCCTGCTCACACTGACTGGCACTGACCCTGCTCACACTGACTGGCACTGTGTCCCTGCTCACAATGACTGGCACTGTGTCCCTGCTCACACTGACTGGCACTGCCCCTGCTCACACTGACTGGCACTGCGTCCCCGGTCACACTGACTGGCACTGTGTCCCAGCTCACACTGACTGGCACTGTTTACCTGCTCACACTGACTGGCACTGTGCCTTCTCACACTGATTGGCACTGGCACTGCTCACACTGACTGGCACTGTCCCCTGCACACACTGACTGGCACTGTTTCCCTGTTCACACTGACTGTCACTGCCCCTGCTCACACTGACTGGCACCGTCCCTGCTCACACTGATTGGCACTGTGTCCCTGCTCACACTGACTGGCACTGTTTCCCTGCTCACACTGACTGGCACCGTCCCTGCTCACACTGATTGGCACTGTGTCCCTGCACACACTGACTGGCACTGTTTCCCTGTTCACACTGACTGTCACTGCCCCTGCTCACACTGACTGGCACCGTCCCTGCTCACACTGACTGGCACTGTTTCCCTGTTCACACTGACTGTCACTGCCCCTGCTCACACTGACTGGCACCGTCCCTGCTCACACTGATTGGCACTGTGTCCCTGCTCACACTGACTAAAACTGTGCCTGCTCACAATGACTGGCACAGTGTTCCTGCTCACACTGACTGGCACTGTGTCTGCTCACACTGACTGGCACAGTGTTCCTGCTCACACTGACTGGCACTGTCGCTGCTCACACTGACTGGCACTGTGTCCTTGCTCACACTGACTGGCACTGTGCCTGCTCACACTGACTGGCACTGTGTCCCTGCTCACACTGACTGGCACTGTGTCTGCTCACACTGACTGGCACAGTTTTCCTGCTCACACTGACTGGCACTGTCCCTGCTCACACTGACTGGCACTGCATCCCCGCTCACACTGACTGGCACTGTGTCCCAGCTCACACTGACTGGCACTGTGCCCCCATGCACAGTGACTGGCACTGTGACCCTGCTCACACTGACTGGCACTGTCCCAGCTCACACTGATTGGATCTGTGTCTGGTCACACTGACTGGCACTGTGTCCCTGCTCACACTGACTGGCACTGTGTCCCTGCTCACACTGACTGGCACTGTGTCCCTCCTCACACTGACTGGCATTGACCCTGCTCAAACTGAATGGCACTGTGTCCCTGCTCACACTGACTGTCACTTCCCCTGCTCACACTGACTGGCACTGTGTCCCTGCTCACACTGACTGGCACTGCCCCTGCTCACACTGACTGGCACTGTGTCCCTGCTCACAGTGACTGGCACTGTCCCTGCTCACACTGACTGGCACTGTGTTCCTGCTCACACTGACTGGCACTGTGTCTGCTCACACTGACTGGCACTGTGTCCCTGCTCACACTGACTGGCACTGTGTCTGCTCACACTGACTGGCACAGTGTTCCTGCTCACACTGACTGGCACTGTCCCTGCTCACACTGAGTGGCACTGTGTCCCTGCTCACACTGACTGACACTGCCCCTGCTCACACTGAATGGCACTGTGTCCCTGCTCACACTGACTGGCACTGTGTCCCCGCTCACACTGACTGGCACTGTGTCCCTTCTCACAGTGACTGCACTGTGTCCCAGCTAACACTGACTGGCACCGTCCGTGCTCACACTGACTGGCACTGTATCCCTGCTCACACTGACTGGCACTGTGTCCTTGCTCACACTGACTGGCACTGTGCCTGCTCACACTGACTGGCACTGTGTCCCTGCTCACACTGACTGGCACTGTGTCTGCTCACACTGACTGGCACAGTTTTCCTGCTCACACTGACTGGCACTGTCCCTGCTCACACTGACTGGCACTGCATCCCCGCTCACACTGACTGGCACTGTGTCCCAGCTCACGCTGACTGGCACTGTGCCCCCACGCACAGTGACTGGCACTGTGACCCTGCTCACACTGACTGGCACTGTCCCAGCTCACACTGATTGGATCTGTGTCTGGTCACACTGACTGGCACTGTGTCCCTGCTCACACTGACTGGCACTGTGTCCCTGCTCACACTGACCTGCACCGTGTCCCTGCTCACACTGACTGGCATTGACCCTGCTCACACTGAATGACACTATGTCCCTGCTCACACTGACTGTCACTGCCCCTGCTCACACTGACTGGCACTGTGTCCCTGCTCACACTGACTGGCACTGCCCCTGCTCACACTGACTGGCAATGTGTCCCTGCTCACAGTGACTGGCACTGTCCCTGCTCACACTGACTGGCACTGTGTCCCTGCTCACACTGACTGACACTGCCCCTGCTCACACTGACTGGCACTGACCCTGCTCACACTGAATGGCACTGTGTCCCTGCTCACACTGAATGGCACTGTGTCCCTGCTCACACTGACTGGCACTGTGTCCCTGCTCACACTGACTGGCACTGCCCCTGCTCACACTGACTGGCAATGTGTCCCCGCTCACACTGACGGGCACTGTGTCCCCGCTTGCACTGACTGGCACTGTCCCTGCTCACACTGACTGGCACTGTGTCCCTTCTCACACTGACGCTGCTCACACTAACTGGCACCGTCCCTGCTCACTCTGATTGGCACTGTCCCTGCTCACGCTGACTGTCACTGCCCCTGCTCACACTGACTGGCACTGTGTCCCTGCTCACACTGACTGGCACTGCCCCTGCTCACACTGACTGGCACTGCATCCCCGCTCACACTGACTGGCACTGTGTCCCAGCTCACACTGACTGGCACTGTGCCCCCACGCACAGTGACTGGCACTGTGACCCTGCTCACACTGACTGGCACTGTTTCCCTGCTCACACTGACTGGCACTGTCCCAGCTCACACTGACTGGATCTGTGTCTGGTTACACTGACTGGCACTGTGTCCCTGCTCACACTGACTGGCACTGTGTCCCTTCTCACAGTGACTGCTGTGTCCCTGCTCACACTGACTGGCACTGTCCGTGCTCACACTGACTGGCACTGTGTCCCTGCTTACACTGACTGGCACTGCCCCTGCTCACACTGACTGGCACTGACTCGGCTCACACTGACTGGCACTGTGGCCCTGCTCACACTGAATGGCACTGTGCCCTGCTCACACTGACTGGCACTGTGTCCCTGCTCACACTGACTGGCACTGCCCCTGCTCACACTGACTGGCACTGCGTCCCCGGTCACACTGACTGGCACTGTGTCCCAGCTCACACTGACTGGCACTGTTTACCTGCTCACACTGACTGGCACTGTGCCTTCTCACACTGATTGGCACTGGCACTGCTCACACTGACTGGCACTGTCCCCTGCACACACTGACTGGCACTGTGCGCCTGCTCACACTGACTGGCACTGTTTCCCTGCTCACACTGTCTGGCACTGCCCCTGCTCACACTGACTGATATTGTCCCTGCTCACACTGACTGGCACTGTGTCTGCACACACTGACTGGCACTGCCCTTACTCACACTAACTGGCACCGGCCCTGCTCACACTGACTGGCATTGTGTCCCTGGTCACACTGACTGGCAATGCGTCTGCTCACACTGACTGGCACTGCCCCTGCTCACACTGACTGGCATTGTGTCCCTGCTCACACTGACTAGCACTGTCCCAGCTCACACTGACTGGCATTGCGTCCCTGCTCACACTGACTGGCACTGTCCCTGCTCACACTGACTGGCACTGTGTCCCCGCTCACACTGACTGGCACTGTGTCCCTTCTCACAGTGACTGCAGTGTCCCTGCTCACACTGACTGGCACTGTCCGTGCTCACACTGACTGGCACTGTGTCCCTGCTCACACTGACTGGCACTGCCCCTGCTCACACTGACTGGCACTGACTCTGCTTACACTGACTGGCACTGTGGCCCTGCCCACACTGACTGGCACTGTCCCTGCTCACACTGACTGGCACTGACCCTGCTCACACTGAATGGCACTGTGCCCTGCTCACACTGACTGGCACTGTGCCCCTGCTCACACTGACTGGCACTGCCCCTGCTCACACTGACTGGCACTGCGTCCCCGGTCACACTGACTGGCACTGTGTCCCAGCTCACACTGACTGGCGCTGTGCCCCCGCGCACAGTGACTGGCACTGTGACCCTGCTCACACTGACTGGCACTGTTTCCCTGCTCACACTGACTGGCACTGTCCCAGCTCACACTGACTGTATCTGTGTCTGGTCACACTGACTGGCACTGTGTCCCTGCTCACACTGACTGGCACTGTGTCCCTGCTCACAGTGACTGGCACTGTTCCTGCTCACACTGACTGGCATTGACCTTGCTCACACTGAATGGCACTGTGTCCCTGCTCACACTGACTGTCACTGCCCCTGCTCACACTGACTGGCACTGTGTCCCTGCTCACTCTGACTGGCACTGCCCCTGCTCACACTGACTGGCACTGTGTCCCTGCTCACAGTGACTGGCACTATGTCCCTGCTCACACTGACTGACACTGCCCCTGCTCACACTGACTGGCACTGACCCTGCTCACACTGAATGGCACTGTGTCCCTGCTCACACTGACTGGCACTGTGTCCCCGCACACATTGACGGGCACTGTGTCCCTTCTCACAGTGACTGCACTGTCCCAGCTAACACTGACTGGTACAATCCGTGCTCACACTGACTGGCACTGTGTCCCTGCTCACACTGACTGGCACTGCGTCCCTGCTCACACTGACTGGCACTGCCCCTCCTCACACTGACTGGCACTGACCCTGCTCACACTGAATGGCACTGTGTCCCTGCTCACACTGACTGTCACTGCCCCTGCTCACACTGACTGGCACTGCCCCTGCTCACACTGTCTGGCACTGTCCCTGCTCACACTGACTGGCACTGTCTCTGCTCACACTGACTGGCACTGCCCCTGCTCACACTGACTGGCACCGTCCCTGCTCACACTGACTGGCACTGTTTCCCTGCTCACACTGACTGTCACTGCCCCTGCTCACACTGACTGGCACCGTCCCTGCTCACACTGATTGGCACTGTGTCCCTGCTCACACTGACTAAAACTGTGCCTGCTCACACTGACTGGCACAGTGTTCCTGCTCACACTGACTGGCACTGTGTCTGCTCACACTGACTGGCACAGTGTTCCTGCTCACACTGACTGGCACTGACGCTGCTCACACTGACTGGCACTGTGTCCTTGCTCACACTGACTGGCACTGTGCCTTCTCACACTGACTGGCACTGTGTCCCTGCTTACACTGACTGGCACTGTGTCTGCTCACACTGACTGGCACAGTTTTCCTGCTCACGCTGACTGGCACTGTCCCTGCTCACACTGACTGGCACTGCATCCCCGCTCACACTGACTGGCACTGCGTCCCAGCTCACGCTGACTGGCACTGTGCCCCCACGCACAGTGACTGGCACTGTGACCCTGCTCACACTGACTGGCACTGTCCCAGCTCACACTGATTGGATCTGTGTCTGGTCACACTGACTGGCACTGTGTCCCTGCTCACACTGACTGGCACTGTGTCCCTGCTCACACTGACTGGCACTGTGTCCCTGCTCACACTGACTGGCACTGTGCCCCTGCTCACACTGACTGGCACTGCGTCCCCGGTCACACTGACTGGCACTGTGTCCCAGCTCACACTGACTGGCGCTGTGCCCCCGCGCACAGTGACTGGCACTGTGACCCTGCTCACACTGACTGGCACTGTTTCCCTGCTCACACTGACTGGCACTGTCCCAGCTCACACTGACTGTATCTGTGTCTGGTCACACTGACTGGCACTGTGTCCCTGCTCACACTGACTGGCACTGTGTCCCTGCTCACAGTGACTGGCACTGTTCCTGCTCACACTGACTGGCATTGACCTTGCTCACACTGAATGGCACTGTGTCCCTGCTCACACTGACTGTCACTGCCCCTGCTCACACTGACTGGCACTGTGTCCCTGCTCACTCTGACTGGCACTGCCCCTGCTCACACTGACTGGCACTGTGTCCCTGCTCACAGTGACTGGCACTATGTCCCTGCTCACACTGACTGACACTGCCCCTGCTCACACTGACTGGCACTGACCCTGCTCACACTGAATGGCACTGTGTCCCTGCTCACACTGACTGGCACTGTGTCCCCGCACACATTGACGGGCACTGTGTCCCTTCTCACAGTGACTGCACTGTCCCAGCTAACACTGACTGGTACAATCCGTGCTCACACTGACTGGCACTGTGTCCCTGCTCACACTGACTGGCACTGCGTCCCTGCTCACACTGACTGGCACTGCCCCTCCTCACACTGACTGGCACTGACCCTGCTCACACTGAATGGCACTGTGTCCCTGCTCACACTGACTGTCACTGCCCCTGCTCACACTGACTGGCACTGCCCCTGCTCACACTGTCTGGCACTGTCCCTGCTCACACTGACTGGCACTGTCTCTGCTCACACTGACTGGCACTGCCCCTGCTCACACTGACTGGCACCGTCCCTGCTCACACTGACTGGCACTGTTTCCCTGCTCACACTGACTGTCACTGCCCCTGCTCACACTGACTAGCACCGTCCCTGCTCACACTGATTGGCACTGTGTCCCTGCTCACACTGACTAAAATTGTGCCTGCTCACACTGACTGGCACAGTGTTCCTGCTCACACTGACTGGCACTGTGTCTGCTCACACTGACTGGCACAGTGTTCCTGCTCACACTGACTGGCACTGTCGCTGCTCACACTGACTGGCACTGTGTCCTTGCTCACACTGACTGGCACTGTGCCTGCTCACACTGACTGGCACTGTGTCCCTGCTTACACTGACTGGCACTGTGTCTGCTCACACTGACTGGCACAGTTTTCCTGCTCACGCTGACTGGCACTGTCCCTGCTCACACTGACTGGCACTGCATCCCCGCTCACACTGACTGGCACTGCGTCCCAGCTCACGCTGACTGGCACTGTGCCCCCACGCACAGTGACTGGCACTGTGACCCTGCTCGCACTGACTGGCACTGTCCCAGCTCACACTGATTGGATCTGTGTCTGGTCACACTGACTGGCACTGTGTCCCTGCTCACACTGACTGGCACTGTGTCCCTGCTCACACTGACTGGCACTGTGTCCCTGCTCACACTGACTGGCATTGACCCTGCTCACACTGAATGACACTATGTCCCTGCTCACACTGACTGGCACTGTGTCCCTGCTCACACTGACTGACACTGCCCCTGCTCACACTGACTGGCACTGACCCTGCTCACACTGAATGGCACTGTGTCCCTGCTCACACTGACTGGCACTGTGTCCCTGCTCACACTGACTGGCACTGCCCCTGCTCACACTGACTGGCACTGCGTCCCCGGTCACACTGACTGGCACTGTGTCCCAGCTCACACTGACTGGCACTGTTTACCTGCTCACACTGACTGGCACTGTGCCTTCTCACACTGATTGGCACTGGCACTGCTCACACTGACTGGCACTGTCCCCTGCACACACTGACTGGCACTGTGCCCCTGCTCACACTGACTGGCACTGTGTCTGCTCACACTGACTGGCAATGTGTCCCCGCTCACACTGACGGGCACTGTGTCCCCGCTTGCACTGACTGGCACTGTCCCTGCTCACACTGACTGGCACTGTGTCCCTTCTCACACTGACGCTGCTCACACTAACTGGCACCGTCCCTGCTCACTCTGATTGGCACTGTCCCTGCTCACGCTGACTGTCACTGCCCCTGCTCACACTGACTGGCACTGTGTCCCTGCTCACACTGACTGGCACTGCCCCTGCTCACACTGACTGGTACTGCATCCCCGCTCACACTGACTGGCACTGTGTCCCAGCTCACACTGACTGGCACTGTGCCCGCACGCACAGTGACTGGCACTGTGACCCTGCTCACACTGACTGGCACTGTTTCCCTGCTCACACTGACTGGCACTGTCCCAGCTCACACTGACTGGATCTGTGTCTAGTTACACTGACTGGCACTGTGTCCCTGCTCACACTGACTGGCACTGTGTCCCTTCTCACAGTGACTGCTGTGTCCCTGCTCACACTGACTGGCACTGTCCGTGCTCACACTGACTGGCACTGTGTCCCTGCTTACACTGACTGGCACTGCCCCTGCTCACACTGACTGGCACTGACTCTGCTCACACTGACTGGCATTGCGTCCCTGCTCACACTGACTGGCACTGTCCCTGCTCACACTGACTGGCACTGTGTCCCCGCTCACACTGACTGGCACTGTGTCCCTTCACACAGTGACTGCAGTGTCCCTGCTCACACTGACTGGCACTGTCCGTGCTCACACTGACTGGCACTGCCCCTGCTCACACTGACTGGCACTGACTCTGCTCACACTGACTGGCACTGTGGCCCTGCCCACACTGACTGGCACTGTCCCTGCTCACACTGACTGGCACTGACCCTGCTCACACTGAATGGCACTGTGCCCTGCTCACACTGACTGTATCTGTGTCTGGTCACACTGACTGGCACTGTGTCCCTGCTCACACTGACTGGCACTGTTTCCCTGCTCACAGTGACTGGCACTATGTCCCTGCTCACACTGACTGACACTGCCCCTGCTCACACTGACTGGCACTGACCCTGCTCACACTGAATGGCACTGTGTCCCTGCTCACACTGACTGGCACTGTGTCCCCGCACACATTGACGGGCACTGTGTCCCTTCTCACAGTGACTGCACTGTCCCAGCTAACACTGACTGGTACAATCCGTGCTCACACTGACTGGCACTGTGTCCCTGCTCACACTGACTGGCACTGCGTCCCTGCTCACACTGACTGGCACTGCCCCTCCTCACACTGACTGGCACTGACCCTGCTCACACTGAATGGCACTGTGTCCCTGCTCACACTGACTGTCACTGCCCCTGCTCACACTGACTGGCACTGCCCCTGCTCACACTGTCTGGCACTGTCCCTGCTCACACTGACTGGCACTGTCTCTGCTCACACTGACTGGCACTGCCCCTGCTCACACTGACTGGCACCGTCCCTGCTCACACTGACTGGCACTGTTTCCCTGCTCACACTGACTGTCACTGCCCCTGCTCACACTGACTGGCACCGTCCCTGCTCACACTGATTGGCACTGTGTCCCTGCTCACACTGACTAAAACTGTGCCTGCTCACAATGACTGGCACAGTGTTCCTGCTCACACTGACTGGCACTGTCGCTGCTCACACTGACTGGCACTGTGTCCTTGCTCACACTGACTGGCACTGTGCCTGCTCACACTGACTGGCACTGTGTCCCTGCTCACACTGACTGGCACTGTGTCTGCTCACACTGACTGGCACAGTTTTCCTGCTCACACTGACTGGCACTGTCCCTGCTCACACTGACTGGCACTGCATCCCCGCTCACACTGACTGGCACTGTGTCCCAGCTCACACTGACTGGCACTGTGCCCCCATGCACAGTGACTGGCACTGTGACCCTGCTCACACTGACTGGCACTGTCCCAGCTCACACTGATTGGATCTGTGTCTGGTCACACTGACTGGCACTATGTCCCTGCTCACACTGACTGGCACTGTGTCCCTGCTCACACTGACTGGCACTGTGTCCCTCCTCACACTGACTGGCATTGACCCTGCTCACACTGAATGGCACTGTGTCCCTGCTCACACTGACTGTCACTTCCCCTGCTCACACTGACTGGCACTGTGTCCCTGCTCACACTGACTGGCACTGCCCCTGCTCACACTGACTGGCACTGTGTCCCTGCTCACAGTGACTGGCACTGTCCCTGCTCACACTGACTGGCACTGTGTTCCTGCTCACACTGACTGGCACTGTGTCTGCTCACACTGACTGGCACTGTGTCCCTGCTCACACTGACTGGCACTGTGTCTGCTCACACTGACTGGCACAGTGTTCCTGCTCACACTGACTGGCACTGTCCCTGCTCACACTGAGTGGCACTGTGTCCCTGCTCACACTGACTGACACTGCCCCTGCTCACACTGAATGGCACTGTGTCCCTGCTCACACTGACTGGCACTGTGTCCCCGCTCACACTGACTGGCACTGTGTCCCTTCTCACAGTGACTGCACTGTGTCCCAGCTAACACTGACTGGCACCGTCCGTGCTCACACTGACTGGCACTGTATCCCTGCTCACACTGACTGGCACTGTGTCCTTGCTCACACTGACTGGCACTGTGCCTGCTCCCACTGACTGGCACTGTGTCCCTGCTCACACTGACTGGCACTGTGTCTGCTCACACTGACTGGCACAGTTTTCCTGCTCACACTGACTGGCACTGTCCCTGCTCACACTGACTGGCACTGCATCCCCGCTCACACTGACTGGCACTGTGTCCCAGCTCACGCTGACTGGCACTGTGTCCCCACGCACAGTGACTGGCACTGTGACCCTGCTCACACTGACTGGCACTGTCCCAGCTCACACTGATTGGATCTGTGTCTGGTCACACTGACTGGCACTGTGTCCCTGCTCACACTGACTGGCACTGTGTCCCTGCTCACACTGACCTGCACTGTGTCCCTGCTCACACTGACTGGCATTGACCCTGCTCACACTGAATGACACTATGTCCCTGCTCACACTGACTGTCACTGCCCCTGCTCACACTGACTGGCACTGTGTCCCTGCTCACACTGACTGGCACTGCCCCTGCTCACACTGACTGGCACTGTGTCCCTGCTCACAGTGACTGGCACTGTCCCTGCTCACACTGACTGGCACTGTGTCCCTGCTCACACTGACTGGCACTGTGTCCCTGCTCACACTGACTGACACTGCCCCTGCTCACACTGACTGGCACTGACCCTGCTCACACTGAATGGCACTGTGTCCCTGCTCACACTGAATGGCACTGTGTCCCTGCTCACACTGACTGGCACTGTGTCCCTGCTCACACTGACTGGCACTGCCCCTGCTCACACTGACTGGCACTGCGTCCCCGGTCACACTGACTGGCACTGTGTCCCAGCTCACACTGACTGGCACTGTTACCTGCTCACACTGACTGGCACTGTGCCTTCTCACACTGATTGGCACTGGCACTGCTCACACTGACTGGCACTGTCCCCTGCACACACTGACTGGCACTGTGCCCCTGTTCACACTGACTGGCACTGTGTCTGCTCACACTGACTGGCAATGTGTCCCCGCTCACACTGACGGGCACTGTGTCCCCGCTTGCACTGACTGGCACTGTCCCTGCTCACACTGACAGGCACTGTGTCCCTTCTCACACTGCCGCTGCTCACACTAACTGGCACCGTCCCTGCTCACTCTGATTGGCACTGTCCCTGCTCACGCTGACTGTCACTGCCCCTGCTCACACTGACTGGCACTGTGTCCCTGCTCACACTGACTGGCACTGCCCCTGCTCACACTGACTGGCACTGCATCCCCGCTCACACTGACTGGCACTGTGTCCCAGCTCACACTGACTGGCACTGTGCCCCCACGCACAGTGACTGGCACTGTGACCCTGCTCACACTGACTGGCACTGTTTCCCTGCTCACACTGACTGGCACTGTCCCAGCTCACACTGACTGGATCTGTGTCTGGTTACACTGACTGGCACTGTGTCCCTGCTCACACTGACTGGCACTGTGTCCCTTCTCACAGTGACTGCTGTGTCCCTGCTCACACTGACTGGCACTGTCCGTGCTCACACTGACTGGCACTGTGTCCCTGCTTACACTGACTGGCACTGCCCCTGCTCACACTGACTAGCACTGACTCTGCTCACACTGACTGGCACTGTGGCCCTGCTCACACTGAATGGCACTGTGCCCTGCTCACACTGACTGGCACTGTGTCCCTGCTCACAGTGACTGGCACTGCCCCTGCTCACACTGACTGGCACTGCGTCCCCGGTCACACTGACTGGCACTGTGTCCCAGCTCACACTGACTGGCACTGTTTACCTGCTCACACTGACTGGCACTGTGCCTTCTCACACTGATTGGCACTGGCACTGCTCACACTGACTGGCACTGTCCCCTGCACACACTGACTGGCACTGTGCGCCTGCTCACACTGACTGGCACTGTTTCCCTGCTCACACTGTCTGGCACTGCCCATGCTCAAACTGACTGGTATTGTCCCTGCTCACACTGACTGGCACTGTGTCTGCACACACTGACTGGCACTGCCCCTACTCACACTAACTGGCACCGGCCCTGCTCACACTGACTGGCATTGTGTCCCTGGTCACACTGACTGGCAATGCGTCTGCTCACACTGACTGGCACTGCCCCTGCTCACACTGACTGGCATTGTGTCCCTGCTCACACTGACTAGCACTGTCCCAGCTCACACTGACTGGCATTGCGTCCCTGCTCACACTGACTGGCACTGTCCCTGCTCACACTGACTGGCACTGTGTCCCCGCTCACACTGACTGGCACTGTGTCCCTTCTCACAGTGACTGCAGTGTCCCTGCTCACACTGACTGGCACTGTCCGTGCTCACACTGACTGGCACTGTGTCCCTGCTCACACTGACTGGCACGGCCCCTGCTCACACTGACTGGCACTGACTCTGCTCACACTGACTGGCACTGTGGCCCTGCCCACACTGACTGGCACTGCCCCTGCTCACACTGACTGGCACTGACCCTGCTCACACTGAATGGCACTGTGCCCTGCTCACACTGACTGGCACTGTGTCCCTGCTCACACTGACTGGCACTGCCCCTGCTCACACTGAATGGCACTGCGTCCCCGGTCACACTGACTGGCACTGTGTCCCAGCTCACACTGACTGGCGCTGTGCCCCCGCGCACAGTGACTGGCACTGTGACCCTGCTCACACTGACTGGCACTGTTTCCCTGCTCACACTGACTGGCACTGTCCCAGCTCACACTGACTGTATCTGTGTCTGGTCACACTGACTGGCACTGTGTCCCTGCTCACACTGACTGGCACTGTGTCCCTGCTCACAGTGACTGGCACTGTTCCTGCTCACACTGACTGGCATTGACCTTGCTCACACTGAATGGCACTGTGTCCCTGCTCACACTGACTGTCACTGCCCCTGCTCACACTGACTGGCACTGTGTCCCTGCTCACTCTGACTGGCACTGCCCCTGCTCACACTGACTGGCACTGTGTCCCTGCTCACAGTGACTGGCACTATGTCCCTGCTCACACTGACTGACACTGCCCCTGCTCACACTGACTGGCACTGACCCTGCTCACACTGAATGGCACTGTGTCCCTGCTCACACTGACTGGCACTGTGTCCCCGCACACATTGACGGGCACTGTGTCCCTTCTCACAGTGACTGCACTGTCCCAGCTAACACTGACTGGTACAATCCGTGCTCACACTGACTGGCACTGTGTCCCTGCTCACACTGACTGGCACTGCGTCCCTGCTCACACTGACTGGCACTGCCCCTCCTCACACTGACTGGCACTGACCCTGCTCACACTGAATGGCACTGTGTCCCTGCTCACACTGACTGTCACTGCCCCTGCTCACACTGACTGGCACTGCCCCTGCTCACACTGTCTGGCACTGTCCCTGCTCACACTGACTGGCACTGTCTCTGCTCACACTGACTGGCACTGCCCCTGCTCACACTGACTGGCACTGTTTCCCTGCTCACACTGACTGTCACTGCCCCTGCTCACACTGACTGGCACCGTCCCTGCTCACACTGATTGGCACTGTGTCCCTGCTCACACTGACTAAAACTGTGCCTGCTCACACTGACTGGCACAGTGTTCCTGCTCACACTGACTGGCACTGTGTCTGCTCACACTGACTGGCACAGTGTTCCTGCTCACACTGACTGGCACTGTCGCTGCTCACACTGACTGGCACTGTGTCCTTGCTCACACTGACTGGCACTGTGCCTGCTCACACTAACTGGCACTGTGTCCCTGCTCACACTGACTGGCACTGTGTCTGCTCACACTGACTGGCACAGTTTTCCTGCTCACACTGACTGGCACTGTCCCTGCTCACACTGACTGGCACTGCATCCCCGCTCACACTGACTGGCACTGTGTCCCACCTCACACTGACTGGCACTGTGCCCCCATGCACAGTGACTGGCACTGTGACTCTGCTCACACTGACTGGCACTGTCCCAGCTCACACTGATTGGATCTGTGTCTGGTCACACTGACTGGCATTGTGTCCCTGCTCACACTGACTGGCACTGTGTCCCTGCTCACACTGACTGGCACTGTGTCCCTGCTCACACTGACTGGCATTGACCCTGCTCACACTGAATGGCACTGTGTCCCTGCTCACACTGACTGTCACTGCCCCTGCTCACACTGACTGGCACTGTGTCCCTGCTCACACTGACTGGCACTGCCCCTGCTCACACTGACTGGCACTGTGTCCCTGCTCACAGTGACTGGCACTGTCCCTGCTCACACTGACTGGCACTGTGTCCCTGCTCACACTGACTGGCACTGTGTCCCTGCTCACACTGACTGACACTGCCCCTGCTCACACTGACTGGCACTGACCCTGCTCACACTGACTGGCACTGTGTCCCCGCTCACACTGACTGGCACTGTGTCCCTTCTCACAGTGACTGCACTGTCCCAGCTAACACTGACTGGCACCGTACGTGCTCACACTGACTGGCACTGTGTCCCTGCTCACACTGACTGGCACTGCCCCTGCTCACACTGACTGGCACTGCCCCTCCTCACACTGACTGGCACTGACCCTGCTCACACTGAATGGCACTGTGTCCCTGCTCACACTGACTGTCACTGCCCCTGCTCACAGTGACTGGCACTGTGTCCTTGCACACACTGACACTGGCACTGTGTCTGCTCACAGTGACTGGCACTGTGTCCCTGCTCACACTGACTAAAACTGTACCTGCTCACACTGACTGGCACAGTGTTCCTGCTCACACTGACTGGCACTGTCCCTGCTCACACTGACTGGCACTGTCCCTGCTCACACTGACTGGCACTGTGTCCCCGCTTGCACTGACTGGCACTGTCCCTGCTCACACTGACTGGCACTGTGTCCCAGCTCACACTGACTGGCACTGTGCCCCCGCGCACAGTGACTGGCACTGTGACCCTGCTCACACTGACTGGCACTGTTTCCCTGCTCACACTGACTGGCACTGTCCCAGCTCACACTGACTGGATCTGTGTCTGGTCACACTGACTGGCACTGTGTCCCTGCTCACACTGACTGGCACAGTGTCCCTGCTCACAGTGACTGGCTCTGTACCTGCTCACACTGACTGGCATTGACTTTGCTCACACTGAATGGCACTGTGTCCCTGCTCACACTGACTGTCACTGCCCCTGCTCACACTGACTGGCACTGTGTCCCTGCTCACTCTGACTGGCACTGCCCCTGCTCACACTGACTGGCACTGTGTCCCTGCTCACAGTGACTGGCACTGTGTCCCTGCTCACACTGACTGACACTGCCCCTTCTCACACTGACTGGCACTGACCCTGCTCACACTGAATGGCACTGTGTCCCTGCTCACACTGAATGGCACTGGGTCCCCGCTCACACTGACTGGCACTGTGTCCCTTCTCACAGTGACTGCACTGTCCCAGCTAACACTGACTGGCACTGTGTCCCTGCTCACACTGACTGGCACTGCCCCTGCTCACACTGACTGGCACTGACCCTGCTCACACTGACTGGCACTGTGTCCCTGCTCACACTGACTGGCACTGCCCCTGCTCACACTGACTGGCACTGCATCCCCGCTCACACTGACTGGCACTGTGTCCCAGCTTACACTGACTGGCACTGTGTCCCAGCTCACACTGACTGGCACTGTGCCCCCACGCACAGTGACTGGCACTGTGACCCTGCTCACACTGACTGGCACTGTTTCCCTGCTCACACTGACTGGCACAGTGTTCCTGCTCACACTGACTTGCACTGTCCCTGCTCACACTGACTGGCAATGTGTCCCCGCTCACATTGACTGGCACTGTGTCCCCTATTGCACTGACTGGCACTGTCCCTGCTCACACTGACTGGCACTGTGTCCCTTCTCACACTGACGCTGCTCACACTGACTGGCACCATACCTGCTCACACTGACTGGCACTGTCCCTGCTCACACTGACTGGCACTGTGTCCCCGCTTGCACTGACTGGCACTGTCCCTGCTCACACTGACTGGCACTGTGTCCCAGCTCACACTGACTGGCACTGTGCCCCCGCGCACAGTGACTGGCACTGTGACCCTGCTCACACTGACTGGCACTGTTTCCCTGCTCACACTGACTGGCACTGTCCCAGCTCACACTGACTGGATCTGTGTCTGGTCACACTGACTGGCACTGTGTCCCTGCTCACACTGACTGGCACAGTGTCCATGCTCACAGTGACTGGCACTGTTCCTGCTCACACTGACTGGCATTGACTTTGCTCACACTGAATGGCACTGTGTCCCTGCTCACACTGACTGTCACTGCCCCTGCTCACACTGACTGGCACTGTGTCCCTGCTCACTCTGACTGGCACTGCCCCTGCTCACACTGACTGGCACTGTGTCCCTGCTCACACTGACTGACACTACCCCTTCTCACACTGACTGGCACTGACCCTGCTCACACTGACTGGCACTGACCCTGCTCACACTGAATGGCACTGTGTCCCTGCTCACACTGAATGGCACTGGGTCCCCGCTCACACTGACTGGCACTGTGTCCCTTCTCACAGTGACTGCACTGTCCCAGCTAACACTGACTGGTACCGTCCGTGCTCACACTGACTGGCACTGTGTCCCTGCTCACACTGACTGGCACTGTGTCCCTGCTCACACTGACTGGCACTGTGTCCGTGCTCACACTGACTGGCACTGTGTCCCTGCTCACACTGACTGGCACTGTGTCCCCGCTCACACTGACTGGCACTGTGTCCCCGCTCACACTGACTGGCACTGTGTCCCTGCTCACACTGACTGGCATTGTGTCCGTGCTCACACTGACTGGCACTGTGTCCCTGCTCACACTGACTGGCACTGTGTCCCTGCTCACACTGACTGGCACTGTGTCCGTGCTCACACTGACTGGCACTGTGTCCCTGCTCACACTGACTGGCACTGTGTCCGTGCTCACACTGAATGGCACTGTGTCCCCGCTCACACTGACTGGCACTGTGTCCCTTCTCACAGTGACTGCACTGTCCCAGCTAACACTGACTGGCACTGTGTCCGTGCTCACACTGACTGGCACTGTGTCCCTGCTCACACTGACTGGCACTGTGTCCGTGCTCACACTGACTGGCACTGTGTCCCCGCTCACACTGACTGGCACCGCCCCTCCTCACACTGACTGGCACTGACCCTGCTCACACTGACTGGCACTGTGTCCCTGCTCACACTGACTGGCACTGCCCCTGCTCACACTGACTGGCACTGCATCCCCGCTCACACTGACTGGCACTGTGTCCCAGCTCACACTGACTGGCACTGTGTCCCAGCTCACACTGACTGGCACTGTGCCCCCACGCACAGTGACTGGCACCGTGACCCTGCTCACACTGACTGGCACTGTTTCCCTGCTCACACTGACTGGCACAGTGTTCCTGCTCACACTGACTGGCACTGTCCCTGCTCACACTGACTGGCAATGTGTCCCCGCTCACACTGACTGGCACTGTGTCCCCTATTGCACTGACTGGCACTGTCCCTGCTCACACTGACTGGCACTGTGTCCCTTCTCACACTGACGCTGCTCACACTGACTGGCACCGTACCTGCTCACTCTGATTGGCACTGTCCCTGCTCACGCTGACTGTCACTGCCCCTGCTCACACTGACTGGCACTGTGTCCCTGCTCACACTGACTGGCACTGCCCCTGCTCACACTGACTGGCACTGTGTCCCTGCTCACACTGACTGGCACTGCCCCTCCTCACACTGACTGGCACTGACCCTGCTCACACTGACTGGCACTGTGTCCCTGCTCACACTGACTGGCACTGCCCCTGCTCACACTGACTGGCACTGCATCCCCGCTCACACTGACTGGCACTGTGTCCCAGCTCACACTGACTGGCACTGTGTCCCAGCTCACACTGACTGGCACTGTGCCCCCACGCACAGTGACTGGCACTGTGACCCTGCTCACACTGACTGGCACTGTTTCCCTGCTCACACTGACTGGCACAGTGTTCCTGCTCACACTGACTGGCACTGTCCCTGCTCACACTGACTGGCAATGTATCCCCGCTCACACTGACTGGCACTGTGTCCCCTATTGCACTGACTGGCACTGTCCCTGCTCACACTGACTGGCACTGTGTCCCTTCTCACACTGACGCTGCTCACACTGACTGGCACCGTACCTGCTCACTCTGATTGGCGCTGTCCCTGCTCACGCTGACTGTCACTGCCCCAGCTCACACTGACTGGCACTGTGTCCCTGCTCACACTGACTGGCACTGCATCCCCGCTCACACTGACTGGCACTGTGTCCCAGCTCACACTGACTGGCACTGTCCCTGCTCACACTGACTGGCACTGCATCCCCGCTCACACTGACTGGCACTGTGTCCCAGCTCACACTGACTGGCACTGTGCCCCCACGCACAGTGACTGGCACTGTGACCCTGCTCACACTGACTGGCACTGTTTCCCTGCTCACACTGACTGGCACTGTCCCAGCTCACACTGATTGGATCTGTGTCTGGTCACACCGACTGGCACTGTGTCCCTGCTCACACTGACTGGCACTGTGTCCCTGCTCACACTGACTGGCACTGTGTCCCTGCTCACACTGACTGGCATTGACCCTGCTCACACTGAATGGCACTGTGTCCCTGCTCACACTGACTGTCACTGCCCCTGCTCACACTGACTGGCACTGTGTCCCTGCTCACACTGACTGGCACTGCCCCTGCTCACACTGACTGGCACTGTGTCCCTGCTCACAGTGACTGGCACTGTCCCTGCTCACACTGACTGGCACTGTGTCCCTGCTCACACTGACTGACACTGCCCCTGCTCACACTGACTGGCACTGTGCCTTCTCACACTGATTGGCACTGGCACTGCTCACACTGACTGGCACTGTCCCCTGCACACACTGACTGGCACTGTGCCCCTGCTCACACTGACTGGCACTGTGTCTGCTCACACTGACTGGCAATGTGTCCCCGCTCACACTGACGGGCACTGTGTCCCCGCTTGCACTGACTGGCACTGTCCCTGCTCACACTGACTGGCACTGTGCCCCTTCTCACACTGGCGCTGCTCACACTAACTGGCACCGTCCCTGCTCACTCTGATTGGCACTGTCCCTGCTCACGCTGACTGTCACTGCCCCTGCTCACACTGACTGGCACTGTGTCCCTGCTCACACTGACTGGCACTGCCCCTGCTCACACTGACTGGCACTGCATCCCCGCTCACACTGACTGGCACTGTGTCCCAGCTCACACTGACTGGCACTGTGCCCGCACGCACAGTGACTGGCACTGTGACCCTGCTCACACTGACTGGCACTGTTTCCCTGCTCACACTGACTGGCACTGTCCCAGCTCACACTGACTGGATCTGTGTCTGGTTACACTGACTGGCACTGTGTCCCTGCTCACACTGACTGGCACTGTGTCCCTTCTCACAGTGACTGCTGTGTCCCTGCTCACACTGACTGGCACTGTCCGTGCTCACACTGACTGGCACTGTGTCCCTGCTTACACTGACTGGCACTGCCCCTGCTCACACTGACTGGCACTGACTCTGCTCACACTGACTGGCACTGTGGCCCTGCTCACACTGAATGGCACTGTGCCCTGCTCACACTGACTGGCACTGTGTCCCTGCTCACACTGACTGGCACTGCCCCTGCTCACACTGACTGGCACTGCGTCCCCGGTCACACTGACTGGCACTGTGTCCCAGCTCACACTGACTGGCACTGTTTACCTGCTCACACTGACTGGCACTGTGCCTTCTCACACTGATTGGCACTGGCACTGCTCACACTGACTGGCACTGTCCCCTGCACACACTGACTGGCACTGTGCGCCTGCTCACACTGACTGGCACTGTTTCCCTGCTCACACTGTCTGGCACTGCCCATGCTCAAACTGACTGGTATTGTCCCTGCTCACACTGACTGGCACTGTGTCTGCACACACTGACTGGCACTGCCCCTACTCACACTAACTGGCACCGGCCCTGCTCACACTGACTGGCATTGTGTCCCTGGTCACACTGACTGGCAATGCATCTGCTCACACTGACTGGCACTGCCCCTGCTCACACTGACTGGCATTGTGTCCCTGCTCACACTGACTTGCACTGTCCCAGCTCACACTGACTGGCATTGCGTCCCTGCTCACACTGACTGGCACTGTCCCTGCTCACACTGACTGGCACTGTGTCCCCGCTCACACTGACTGGCACTGTGTCCCTTCTCACAGTGACTGCACTGTCCCTGCTCACACTGACTGGCACTGTTTCCCTGCTCACACTGACTGGCACTGTGTCCCTGCTCACACTGACTGGCACGGCCCCTGCTCACACTGACTGGCACTGACTCTGCTCACACTGACTGGCACTGTGGCCCTGCCCACACTGACTGGCACTGCCCCTGCTCACACTGACTGGCACTGACCCTGCTCACACTGAATGGCACTGTGCCCTGCTCACACTGACTGGCACTGTGTCCCTGCTCACACTGACTGGCACTGCCCCTGCTCACACTGAATGGCACTGCGTCCCCGGTCACACTGACTGGCACTGTGTCCCAGCTCACACTGACTGGCGCTGTGCCCCCGCGCACAGTGACTGGCACTGTGACCCTGCTCACACTGACTGGCACTGTTTCCCTGCTCACACTGACTGGCACTGTCCCAGCTCACACTGACTGTATCTGTGTCTGGTCACACTGACTGGCACTGTGTCCCTGCTCACACTGACTGGCACTGTGTCCCTGCTCACAGTGACTGGCACTGTTCCTGCTCACACTGACTGGCATTGACCTTGCTCACACTGAATGGCACTGTGTCCCTGCTCACACTGACTGTCACTGCCCCTGCTCACACTGACTGGCACTGTGTCCCTGCTCACTCTGACTGGCACTGCCCCTGCTCACACTGACTGGCACTGTGTCCCTGCTCACAGTGACTGGCACTATGTCCCTGCTCACACTGACTGACACTGCCCCTGCTCACACTGACTGGCACTGACCCTGCTCACACTGAATGGCACTGTGTCCCTGCTCACACTGACTGGCACTGTGTCCCCGCACACATTGACGGGCACTGTGTCCCTTCTCACAGTGACTGCACTGTCCCAGCTAACACTGACTGGTACAATCCGTGCTCACACTGACTGGCACTGTGTCCCTGCTCACACTGACTGGCACTGCGTCCCTGCTCACACTGACTGGCACTGCCCCTCCTCACACTGACTGGCACTGACCCTGCTCACACTGAATGGCACTGTGTCCCTGCTCACACTGACTGTCACTGCCCCTGCTCACACTGACTGGCACTGCCCCTGCTCACACTGTCTGGCACTGTCCCTGCTCACACTGACTGGCACTGTCTCTGCTCACACTGACTGGCACTGCCCCTGCTCACACTGACTGGCACTGTTTCCCTGCTCACACTGACTGTCACTGCCCCTGCTCACACTGACTGGCACCGTCCCTGCTCACACTGATTGGCACTGTGTCCCTGCTCACACTGACTAAAACTGTGCCTGCTCACACTGACTGGCACAGTGTTCCTGCTCACACTGACTGGCACTGTGTCTGCTCACACTGACTGGCACAGTGTTCCTGCTCACACTGACTGGCACTGTCGCTGCTCACACTGACTGGCACTGTGTCCTTGCTCACACTGACTGGCACTGTGCCTGCTCACACTAACTGGCACTGTGTCCCTGCTCACACTGACTGGCACTGTGTCTGCTCACACTGACTGGCACAGTTTTCCTGCTCACACTGACTGGCACTGTCCCTGCTCACACTGACTGGCACTGCATCCCCGCTCACACTGACTGGCACTGTGTCCCACCTCACACTGACTGGCACTGTGCCCCCATGCACAGTGACTGGCACTGTGACTCTGCTCACACTGACTGGCACTGTCCCAGCTCACACTGATTGGATCTGTGTCTGGTCACACTGACTGGCATTGTGTCCCTGCTCACACTGACTGGCACTGTGTCCCTGCTCACACTGACTGGCACTGTGTCCCTGCTCACACTGACTGGCATTGACCCTGCTCACACTGAATGGCACTGTGTCCCTGCTCACACTGACTGTCACTGCCCCTGCTCACACTGACTGGCACTGTGTCCCTGCTCACACTGACTGGCACTGCCCCTGCTCACACTGACTGGCACTGTGTCCCTGCTCACAGTGACTGGCACTGTCCCTGCTCACACTGACTGGCACTGTGTCCCTGCTCACACTGACTGGCACTGTGTCCCTGCTCACACTGACTGACACTGCCCCTGCTCACACTGACTGGCACTGACCCTGCTCACACTGACTGGCACTATGTCCCCGCTCACACTGACTGGCACTGTGTCCCTTCTCACAGTGACTGCACTGTCCCAGCTAACACTGACTGGCACCGTACGTGCTCACACTGACTGGCACTGTGTCCCTGCTCACACTGACTGGCATTGTGTCCCTGCTCACACTGACTGGCACTGCCCCTCCTCACACTGACTGGCACTGACCCTGCTCACACTGAATGGCACTGTGTCCCTGCTCACACTGACTGTCACTGCCCCTGCTCACAGTGACTGGCACTGTGTCCTTGCACACACTGACACTGGCACTGTGTCTGCTCACACTGACTGGCACTGTGTCCCTGCTCACACTGACTAAAACTGTACCTGCTCACACTGACTGGCACAGTGTTCCTGCTCACACTGACTGGCACTGTCCCTGCTCACACTGACTGGCACTGTCCCTGCTCACACTGACTGGCACTGTGTCCCCGCTTGCACTGACTGGCACTGTCCCTGCTCACACTGACTGGCACTGTGTCCCAGCTCACACTGACTGGCACTGTGCCCCCGCGCACAGTGACTGGCACTGTGACCCTGCTCACACTGACTGGCACTGTTTCCCTGCTCACACTGACTGGCACTGTCCCAGCTCACACTGACTGGATCTGTGTCTGGTCACACTGACTGGCACTGTGTCCCTGCTCACACTGACTGGCACAGTGTCCCTGCTCACAGTGACTGGCACTGTTCCTGCTCACACTGACTGGCATTGACTTTGCTCACACTGAATGGCACTGTGTCCCTGCTCACACTGACTGTCACTGCCCCTGCTCACACTGACTGGCACTGTGTCCCTGCTCACTCTGACTGGCACTGCCCCTGCTCACACTGACTGGCACTGTGTCCCTGCTCACAGTGACTGGCACTGTGTCCCTGCTCACACTGACTGACACTGCCCCTTCTCACACTGACTGGCACTGACCCTGCTCACACTGAATGGCACTGTGTCCCTGCTCACACTGAATGGCACTGGGTCCCCGCTCACACTGACTGGCACTGTGTCCCTTCTCACAGTGACTGCACTGTCCCAGCTAACACTGACTGGCACTGTGTCCCTGCTCACACTGACTGGCACTGCCCCTGCTCACACTGACTGGCACTGACCCTGCTCACACTGACTGGCACTGTGTCCCTGCTCACACTGACTGGCACTGCCCCTGCTCACACTGACTGGCACTGCATCCCCGCTCACACTGACTGGCACTGTGTCCCAGCTCACACTGACTGGCACTGTGTCCCAGCTCACACTGACTGGCACTGTGCCCCCACGCACAGTGACTGGCACTGTGACCCTGCTCACACTGACTGGCACTGTTTCCCTGCTCACACTGACTGGCACAGTGTTCCTGCTCACACTGACTTGCACTGTCCCTGCTCACACTGACTGGCAATGTGTCCCCGCTCACATTGACTGGCACTGTGTCCCCTATTGCACTGACTGGCACTGTCCCTGCTCACACTGACTGGCACTGTGTCCCTTCTCACACTGACGCTGCTCACACTGACTGGCACCGTACCTGCTCACACTGACTGGCACTGTCCCTGCTCACACTGACTGGCACTGTGTCCCCGCTTGCACTGACTGGCACTGTCCCTGCTCACACTGACTGGCACTGTGTCCCAGCTCACACTGACTGGCACTGTGCCCCCGCGCACAGTGACTGGCACTGTGACCCTGCTCACACTGACTGGCACTGTTTCCCTGCTCACACTGACTGGCACTGTCCCAGCTCACACTGACTGGATCTGTGTCTGGTCACACTGACTGGCACTGTGTCCCTGCTCACACTGACTGGCACAGTGTCCATGCTCACAGTGACTGGCACTGTTCCTGCTCACACTGACTGGCATTGACTTTGCTCACACTGAATGGCACTGTGTCCCTGCTCACACTGACTGTCACTGCCCCTGCTCACACTGACTGGCACTGTGTCCCTGCTCACTCTGACTGGCACTGCCCCTGCTCACACTGACTGGCACTGTGTCCCTGCTCACACTGACTGACACTGCCCCTTCTCACACTGACTGGCACTGACCCTGCTCACACTGACTGGCACTGACCCTGCTCACACTGAATGGCACTGTGTCCCTGCTCACACTGAATGGCACTGGGTCCCCGCTCACACTGACTGGCACTGTGTCCCTTCTCACAGTGACTGCACTGTCCCAGCTAACACTGACTGGTACCGTCCGTGCTCACACTGACTGGCACTGTGTCCCTGCTCACACTGACTGGCACTGTGTCCCTGCTCACACTGACTGGCACTGTGTCCGTGCTCACACTGACTGGCACTGTGTCCCTGCTCACACTGACTGGCACTGTGTCCCCGCTCACACTGACTGGCACTGTGTCCCCGCTCACACTGACTGGCACTGTGTCCCTGCTCACACTGACTGGCATTGTGTCCGTGCTCACACTGACTGGCACTGTGTCCCTGCTCACACTGACTGGCACTGTGTCCCTGCTCACACTGACTGGCACTGTGTCCGTGCTCACACTGACTGGCACTGTGTCCCTGCTCACACTGACTGGCACTGTGTCCGTGCTCACACTGAATGGCACTGTGTCCCTTCTCACAGTGACTGCACTGTCCCAGCTAACACTGACTGGCACTGTGTCCGTGCTCACACTGACTGGCACTGTGTCCCTGCTCACACTGACTGGCACTGTGTCCGTGCTCACACTGACTGGCACTGTGTCCCCGCTCACACTGACTGGCACCGCCCCTCCTCACACTGACTGGCACTGACCCTGCTCACACTGACTGGCACTGTGTCCCTGCTCACACTGACTGGCACTGCCCCTGCTCACACTGACTGGCACTGCATCCCCGCTCACACTGACTGGCACTGTGTCCCAGCTCACACTGACTGGCACTGTGTCCCAGCTCACACTGACTGGCACTGTGCCCCCACGCACAGTGACTGGCACCGTGACCCTGCTCACACTGACTGGCACTGTTCCCCTGCTCACACTGACTGGCACAGTGTTCCTGCTCACACTGACTGGCACTGTCCCTGCTCACACTGACTGGCAATGTGTCCCCGCTCACACTGACTGGCACTGTGTCCCCTATTGCACTGACTGGCACTGTCCCTGCTCACACTGACTGGCACTGTGTCCCTTCTCACACTGACGCTGCTCACACTGACTGGCACCGTACCTGCTCACTCTAATTGGCACTGTCCCTGCTCACGCTGACTGTCACTGCCCCTGCTCACACTGACTGGCACTGTGTCCCTGCTCACACTGACTGGCACTGCCCCTGCTCACACTGACTGGCACTGTGTCCCTGCTCACACTGACTGGCACTGCCCCTCCTCACACTGACTGGCACTGACCCTGCTCACACTGACTGGCACTGTGTCCCTGCTCACACTGACTGGCACTGCCCCTGCTCACACTGACTGGCACTGCATCCCCGCTCACACTGACTGGCACTGTGTCCCAGCTCACACTGACTGGCACTGTGTCCCAGCTCACACTGACTGGCACTGTGCCCCCACGCACAGTGACTGGCACTGTGACCCTGCTCACACTGACTGGCACTGTTTCCCTGCTCACACTGACTGGCACAGTGTTCCTGCTCACACTGACTGGCACTGTCCCTGCTCACACTGAATGGCAATGTGTCCCCGCTCACACTGACTGGCACTGTGTCCCCTATTGCACTGACTGGCACTGTCCCTGCTCACACTGACTGGCACTGTGTCCCTTCTCACACTGACGCTGCTCACACTGACTGGCACCGTACCTGCTCACTCTGATTGGCACTGTCCCTGCTCACGCTGACTGTCACTGCCCCAGCTCACACTGACTGGCACTGTGTCCCTGCTCACACTGACTGGCACTGCCCCTGCTCACACTGACTGGCACTGCATCCCCGCTCACACTGACTGGCACTGTGTCCCAGCTCACACTGACTGGCACTGTCCCTGCTCACACTGACTGGCACTGCATCCCCGCTCACACTGACTGGCACTGTGTCCCAGCTCACACTGACTGGCACTGTGCCCCCACGCACAGTGACTGGCACTGTGACCCTGCTCACACTGACTGGCACTGTTTCCCTGCTCACACTGACTGGCACTGTCCCAGCTCACACTGATTGGATCTGTGTCTGGTCACACTGACTGGCACTGTGTCCCTGCTCACACTGACTGGCACTGTGTCCCTGCTCACACTGACTGGCACTGTGTCCCTGCTCACACTGACTGGCATTGACCCTGCTCACACTGAATGGCACTGTGTCCCTGCTCACACTGACTGTCACTGCCCCTGCTCACACTGACTGGCACTGTGTCCCTGCTCACACTGACTGGCACTGCCCCTGCTCACACTGACTGGCACTGTGTCCCTGCTCACAGTGACTGGCACTGTCCCTGCTCACACTGACTGGCACTGTGTCCCTGCTCACACTGACTGACACTGCCCCTGCTCACACTGACTGGCACTGACCCTGCTCACACTGAATGGCACTGTGTCCCTGCTCACACTGACTGGCACTGTGTCCCTGCTCACACTGACTGGCACTGCCCCTGCTCACACTGACTGGCACTGCGTCCACGGTCACACTGACTGGCACTGTGTCCCAGCTCACACTGACTGGCACTGTTTACCTGCTCACACTGACTGGCACTGTGCCTTCTCACACTGATTGGCACTGGCACTGCTCACACTGACTGGCACTGTCCCCTGCACACACTGACTGGCACTGTGCCCCTGCTCACACTGACTGGCACTGTGTCTGCTCACACTGACTGGCAATGTGTCCCCGCTCACACTGACGGGCACTGTGTCCCCGCTTGCACTGACTGGCACTGTCCCTGCTCACACTGACTGGCACTGTGCCCCTTCTCACACTGGCGCTGCTCACACTAACTGGCACCGTCCCTGCTCACTCTGATTGGCACTGTCCCTGCTCACGCTGACTGTCACTGCCCCTGCTCACACTGACTGGCACTGTGTCCCTGCTCACACTGACTGGCACTGCCCCTGCTCACACTGACTGGCACTGCATCCCCGCTCACACTGACTGGCACTGTGTCCCAGCTCACACTGACTGGCACTGTGCCCCCACGCACAGTGACTGGCACTGTGACCCTGCTCACACTGACTGGCACTGTTTCCCTGCTCACACTGACTGGCACTGTCCCAGCTCACACTGACTGGATCTGTGTCTGGTTACACTGACTGGCACTGTGTCCCTGCTCACACTGACTGGCACTGTGTCCCTTCTCACAGTGACTGCTGTGTCCCTGCTCACACTGACTGGCACTGTGTCCCTGCTCACTCTGACTGGCACTGCCCCTGCTCACACTGACTGGCACTGTGTCCCTGCTCACAGTGACTGGCACTGTGTCCCTGCTCACACTGACTGACACTGCCCCTTCTCACACTGACTGGATCTGTGTCTGGTCACACTGACTGGCACTGTGTCCCTGCTCACACTGACTGGCACAGTGTCCCTGCTCACAGTGACTGGCACTGTTCCTGCTCACACTGACTGGCATTGACTTTGCTCACACTGAATGGCACTGTGTCCCTGCTCACACTGACTGTCACTGCCCCTGCTCACACTGACTGGCACTGTGTCCCTGCTCACTCTGACTGGCACTGCCCCTGCTCACACTGACTGGCACTGTGTCCCTGCTCACAGTGACTGGCACTGTGTCCCTGCTCACACTGACTGACACTGCCCCTTCTCACACTGACTGGCACTGACCCTGCTCACACTGAATGGCACTGTGTCCCTGCTCACACTGAATGGCACTGGGTCCCCGCTCACACTGACTGGCACTGTGTCCCTTCTCACAGTGACTGCACTGTCCCAGCTAACACTGACTGGCACTGTGTCCCTGCTCACACTGACTGGCACTGCCCCTGCTCACACTGACTGGCACTGACCCTGCTCACACTGACTGGCACTGTGTCCCTGCTCACACTGACTGGCACTGCCCCTGCTCACACTGACTGGCACTGCATCCCCGCTCACACTGACTGGCACTGTGTCCCAGCTCACACTGACTGGCACTGTGTCCCAGCTCACACTGACTGGCACTGTGCCCCCACGCACAGTGACTGGCACTGTGACCCTGCTCACACTGACTGGCACTGTTTCCCTGCTCACACTGACTGGCACAGTGTTCCTGCTCACACTGACTTGCACTGTCCCTGCTCACACTGACTGGCAATGTGTCCCCGCTCACATTGACTGGCACTGTGTCCCCTATTGCACTGACTGGCACTGTCCCTGCTCACACTGACTGGCACTGTGTCCCTTCTCACACTGACGCTGCTCACACTGACTGGCACCGTACCTGCTCACACTGACTGGCACTGTCCCTGCTCACACTGACTGGCACTGTGTCCCCGCTTGCACTGACTGGCACTGTCCCTGCTCACACTGACTGGCACTGTGTCCCAGCTCACACTGACTGGCACTGTGCCCCCGCGCACAGTGACTGGCACTGTGACCCTGCTCACACTGACTGGCACTGTTTCCCTGCTCACACTGACTGGCACTGTCCCAGCTCACACTGACTGGATCTGTGTCTGGTCACACTGACTGGCACTGTGTCCCTGCTCACACTGACTGGCACAGTGTCCATGCTCACAGTGACTGGCACTGTTCCTGCTCACACTGACTGGCATTGACTTTGCTCACACTGAATGGCACTGTGTCCCTGCTCACACTGACTGTCACTGCCCCTGCTCACACTGACTGGCACTGTGTCCCTGCTCACTCTGACTGGCACTGCCCCTGCTCACACTGACTGGCACTGTGTCCCTGCTCACACTGACTGACACTGCCCCTTCTCACACTGACTGGCACTGACCCTGCTCACACTGACTGGCACTGACCCTGCTCACACTGAATGGCACTGTGTCCCTGCTCACACTGAATGGCACTGGGTCCCCGCTCACACTGACTGGCACTGTGTCCCTTCTCACAGTGACTGCACTGTCCCAGCTAACACTGACTGGTACCGTCCGTGCTCACACTGACTGGCACTGTGTCCCTGCTCACACTGACTGGCACTGTGTCCCTGCTCACACTGACTGGCACTGTGTCCGTGCTCACACTGACTGGCACTGTGTCCCTGCTCACACTGACTGGCACTGTGTCCCCGCTCACACTGACTGGCACTGTGTCCCCGCTCACACTGACTGGCACTGTGTCCCTGCTCACACTGACTGGCATTGTGTCCGTGCTCACACTGACTGGCACTGTGTCCCTGCTCACACTGACTGGCACTGTGTCCCTGCTCACACTGACTGGCACTGTGTCCGTGCTCACACTGACTGGCACTGTGTCCCTGCTCACACTGACTGGCACTGTGTCCGTGCTCACACTGAATGGCACTGTGTCCCTTCTCACAGTGACTGCACTGTCCCAGCTAACACTGACTGGCACTGTGTCCGTGCTCACACTGACTGGCACTGTGTCCCTGCTCACACTGACTGGCACTGTGTCCGTGCTCACACTGACTGGCACTGTGTCCCCGCTCACACTGACTGGCACCGCCCCTCCTCACACTGACTGGCACTGACCCTGCTCACACTGACTGGCACTGTGTCCCTGCTCACACTGACTGGCACTGCCCCTGCTCACACTGACTGGCACTGCATCCCCGCTCACACTGACTGGCACTGTGTCCCAGCTCACACTGACTGGCACTGTGTCCCAGCTCACACTGACTGGCACTGTGCCCCCACGCACAGTGACTGGCACCGTGACCCTGCTCACACTGACTGGCACTGTTCCCCTGCTCACACTGACTGGCACAGTGTTCCTGCTCACACTGACTGGCACTGTCCCTGCTCACACTGACTGGCAATGTGTCCCCGCTCACACTGACTGGCACTGTGTCCCCTATTGCACTGACTGGCACTGTCCCTGCTCACACTGACTGGCACTGTGTCCCTTCTCACACTGACGCTGCTCACACTGACTGGCACCGTACCTGCTCACTCTAATTGGCACTGTCCCTGCTCACGCTGACTGTCACTGCCCCTGCTCACACTGACTGGCACTGTGTCCCTGCTCACACTGACTGGCACTGCCCCTGCTCACACTGACTGGCACTGTGTCCCTGCTCACACTGACTGGCACTGCCCCTCCTCACACTGACTGGCACTGACCCTGCTCACACTGACTGGCACTGTGTCCCTGCTCACACTGACTGGCACTGCCCCTGCTCACACTGACTGGCACTGCATCCCCGCTCACACTGACTGGCACTGTGTCCCAGCTCACACTGACTGGCACTGTGTCCCAGCTCACACTGACTGGCACTGTGCCCCCACGCACAGTGACTGGCACTGTGACCCTGCTCACACTGACTGGCACTGTTTCCCTGCTCACACTGACTGGCACAGTGTTCCTGCTCACACTGACTGGCACTGTCCCTGCTCACACTGAATGGCAATGTGTCCCCGCTCACACTGACTGGCACTGTGTCCCCTATTGCACTGACTGGCACTGTCCCTGCTCACACTGACTGGCACTGTGTCCCTTCTCACACTGACGCTGCTCACACTGACTGGCACCGTACCTGCTCACTCTGATTGGCACTGTCCCTGCTCACGCTGACTGTCACTGCCCCAGCTCACACTGACTGGCACTGTGTCCCTGCTCACACTGACTGGCACTGCCCCTGCTCACACTGACTGGCACTGCATCCCCGCTCACACTGACTGGCACTGTGTCCCAGCTCACACTGACTGGCACTGTCCCTGCTCACACTGACTGGCACTGCATCCCCGCTCACACTGACTGGCACTGTGTCCCAGCTCACACTGACTGGCACTGTGCCCCCACGCACAGTGACTGGCACTGTGACCCTGCTCACACTGACTGGCACTGTTTCCCTGCTCACACTGACTGGCACTGTCCCAGCTCACACTGATTGGATCTGTGTCTGGTCACACTGACTGGCACTGTGTCCCTGCTCACACTGACTGGCACTGTGTCCCTGCTCACACTGACTGGCACTGTGTCCCTGCTCACACTGACTGGCATTGACCCTGCTCACACTGAATGGCACTGTGTCCCTGCTCACACTGACTGTCACTGCCCCTGCTCACACTGACTGGCACTGTGTCCCTGCTCACACTGACTGGCACTGCCCCTGCTCACACTGACTGGCACTGTGTCCCTGCTCACAGTGACTGGCACTGTCCCTGCTCACACTGACTGGCACTGTGTCCCTGCTCACACTGACTGACACTGCCCCTGCTCACACTGACTGGCACTGACCCTGCTCACACTGAATGGCACTGTGTCCCTGCTCACACTGACTGGCACTGTGTCCCTGCTCACACTGACTGGCACTGCCCCTGCTCACACTGACTGGCACTGCGTCCACGGTCACACTGACTGGCACTGTGTCCCAGCTCACACTGACTGGCACTGTTTACCTGCTCACACTGACTGGCACTGTGCCTTCTCACACTGATTGGCACTGGCACTGCTCACACTGACTGGCACTGTCCCCTGCACACACTGACTGGCACTGTGCCCCTGCTCACACTGACTGGCACTGTGTCTGCTCACACTGACTGGCAATGTGTCCCCGCTCACACTGACGGGCACTGTGTCCCCGCTTGCACTGACTGGCACTGTCCCTGCTCACACTGACTGGCACTGTGCCCCTTCTCACACTGGCGCTGCTCACACTAACTGGCACCGTCCCTGCTCACTCTGATTGGCACTGTCCCTGCTCACGCTGACTGTCACTGCCCCTGCTCACACTGACTGGCACTGTGTCCCTGCTCACACTGACTGGCACTGCCCCTGCTCACACTGACTGGCACTGCATCCCCGCTCACACTGACTGGCACTGTGTCCCAGCTCACACTGACTGGCACTGTGCCCCCACGCACAGTGACTGGCACTGTGACCCTGCTCACACTGACTGGCACTGTTTCCCTGCTCACACTGACTGGCACTGTCCCAGCTCACACTGACTGGATCTGTGTCTGGTTACACTGACTGGCACTGTGTCCCTGCTCACACTGACTGGCACTGTGTCCCTTCTCACAGTGACTGCTGTGTCCCTGCTCACACTGACTGGCACTGTCCGTGCTCACACTGACTGGCACTGTGTCCCTGCTTACACTGACTGGCACTGCCCCTGCTCACACTGACTGGCACTGACTCGGCTCACACTGACTGGCACTGTGGCCCTGCTCACACTGAATGGCACTGTGCCCTGCTCACACTGACTGGCACTGTGTCCCTGCTCACACTGACTGGCACTGCCCCTGCTCACACTGACTGGCACTGCGTCCCCGGTCACACTGACTGGCACTGTGTCCCAGCTCACACTGACTGGCACTGTTTACCTGCTCACACTGACTGGCACTGTGCCTTCTCACACTGATTGGCACTGGCACTGCTCACACTGACTGGCACTGTCCCCTGCACACACTGACTGGCACTGTGCGCCTGCTCACACTGACTGGCACTGTTTCCCTGCTCACACTGTCTGGCACTGCCCATGCTCACACTGACTGGTATTGTCCCTGCTCACACTGACTGGCACTGTGTCTGCACACACTGACTGGCACTGCCCCTACTCACACTAACTGGCACCGGCCCTGCTCACACTGACTGGCATTGTGTCCCTGGTCACACTGACTGGCAATGCGTCTGCTCACACTGACTGGCACTGCCCCTGCTCACACTGACTGGCATTGTGTCCCTGCTCACACTGACTAGCACTGTCCCAGCTCACACTGACTGGCATTGCGTCCCTGCTCACACTGACTGGCACTGTCCCTGCTCACACTGACTGGCACTGTGTCCCCGCTCACACTGACTGGCACTGTGTCCCTTCTCACAGTGACTGCAGTGTCCCTGCTCACACTGACTGGCACTGTCCGTGCTCACACTGACTGGCACTGTGTCCCTGCTCACACTGACTGGCACTGCCCCTGCTCACACTGACTGGCACTGACTCTGCTCACACTGACTGGCACTGTGGCCCTGCCCACACTGACTGGCACTGTCCCTGCTCACACTGACTGGCACTGACCCTGCTCACACTGAATGGCACTGTGCCCTGCTCACACTGACTGGCACTGTGTCCCTGCTCACACTGACTGGCACTGCCCCTGCTCACACTGACTGGCACTGCGTCCCCGGTCACACTGACTGGCACTGTGTCCCAGCTCACACTGACTGGCGCTGTGCCCCCGCGCACAGTGACTGGCACTGTGACCCTGCTCACACTGACTGGCACTGTTTCCCTGCTCACACTGACTGGCACTGTCCCAGCTCACACTGACTGTATCTGTGTCTGGTCACACTGACTGGCACTGTGTCCCTGCTCACACTGACTGGCACTGTGTCCCTGCTCACAGTGACTGGCACTGTTCCTGCTCACACTGACTGGCATTGACCTTGCTCACACTGAATGGCACTGTGTCCCTGCTCACACTGACTGTCACTGCCCCTGCTCACACTGACTGGCACTGTGTCCCTGCTCACTCTGACTGGCACTGCCCCTGCTCACACTGACTGGCACTGTGTCCCTGCTCACAGTGACTGGCACTATGTCCCTGCTCACACTGACTGACACTGCCCCTGCTCACACTGACTGGTACTGACCCTGCTCACACTGAATGGCACTGTGTCCCTGCTCACACTGACTGGCACTGTGTCCCCGCACACATTGACGGGCACTGTGTCCCTTCTCACAGTGACTGCACTGTCCCAGCTAACACTGACTGGTACAATCCGTGCTCACACTGACTGGCACTGTGTCCCTGCTCACACTGACTGGCACTGCGTCCCTGCTCACACTGACTGGCAGTGCCCCTCCTCACACTGACTGGCACTGACCCTGCTCACACTGAATGGCACTGTGTCCCTGCTCACACTGACTGTCACTGCCCCTGCTCACACTGACTGGCACTGCCCCTGCTCACACTGTCTGGCACTGTCCCTGCTCACACTGACTGGCACTGTCTCTGCTCACACTGACTGGCACTGCCCCTGCTCACACTGACTGTCACCGTCCCTGCTCACACTGACTGGCACTGTTTCCCTGCTCACACTGACTGTCACTGCCCCTGCTCACACTGACTGGCACCGTCCCTGCTCACACTGATTGGCACTGTGTCCCTGCTCACACTGACTAAAACTGTTCCTGCTCACACTGACTGGCACAGTGTTCCTGCTCACACTGACTGGCACTGTGTCTGCTCACACTGACTGGCACAGTGTTCCTGATCACACTGACTGGCACTGTCGCTGCTCACACTGACTGGCACTGTGTCCTTGCTCACACTGACTGGCACTGTGCCTGCTCACACTGACTGGCACTGTGTCCCTCCTCACACTGACTGGCACTGTGTCTGCTCACACTGACTGGCACAGTTTTCCTGCTCACACTGACTGGCACTGTCCCTGCTCACACTGACTGACACTGTGTCCCTGCTCACACTGACTGGCACTGCCCCTGCTCACACTGACTGGCACTGTGTCCCAGCTCACACTGACTGGCACTGTGCCCGCACGCACAGTGACTGGCACTGTGACCCTGCTCACACTGACTGGCACTGTCCCAGCTCACACTGATTGGATCTGTGTCTGGTCACACTGACTGGCACTGTGTCCCTGCTCACACTGACTGGCACTGTGTCCCTGCTCACACTGACTGGCACTGTGTCCCTCCTCACACTGACTGGCATTGACCCTGCTCACACTGAATGGCACTGTGTCCCTGCTCACACTGACTGTCACTGCCCCTGCTCACACTGACTGGCACTGTGTCCCTGCTCACACTGACTGGCACTGCCCCTGCTCACACTGACTGGCACTGTGTCCCTGCTCACAGTGACTGGCACTGTCCCTGCTCACACTGACTGGCACTGTGTCCCTGCTCACACTGACTGGCACTGTGTCCCTGCTCACACTGACTGGCACTGTGTCCCTGCTCACACTGACTGACACTGCCCCTGCTCACACTGACTGGCACTGACCCTGCTCACACTGAATGGCACTGTGTCCCTGCTCACACTGACTGGCACTGTGTCCCCGCTCACACTGACTGGCACTGTGTCCCTTCTCACAGTGACTGCACTGTCCCAGCTAACACTGACTGGCACCGTACGTGCTCACACTGACTGGCACTGTGTCCCTGCTCACACTGACTGGCATTGTGTCCCTGCTCACACTGACTGGCACTGCCCCTCCTCACACTGACTGGCGCTGACCCTGCTCACACTGAATGGCACTGTGTCCCTGCTCACACTGACTGTCACTGCCCCTGCTCACACTGACTGGCACTGTGTCCTTGCACACACTGACACTGGCACTGTGTCTGCTCACACTGACTGGCACTGCCCCTGCTCACACTGACTGGCACCGTCCATGCTCACACTGACTGGCACTGTGTCCCTGCTCACACTGACTAAAACTGTACCTGCTCACACTGACTGGCACAGTGTTCCTGCTCACACTGACTGGCACTGTCCCTGCTCACACTGACTGGCACTGTCCCTGCTCACACTGACTGGCACTGTGTCCCCGCTTGCACTGACTGGCACTGTCCCTGCTCACACTGACTGGCACTGTGTCCCTGCTCACAGTGACTGGCACTATGTCCCTGCTCACACTGACTGACACTGCCCCTGCTCACACTGACTGGCACTGACCCTGCTCACACTGAATGGCACTGTGTCCCTGCTCACACTGACTGGCACTGTGTCCCCGCACACATTGACGGGCACTGTGTCCCTTCTCACAGTGACTGCACTGTCCCAGCTAACACTGACTGGTACAATCCGTGCTCACACTGACTGGCACTGTGTCCCTGCTCACACTGACTGGCACTGCGTCCCTGCTCACACTGACTGGCACTGACCCTGCTCACACTGAATGGCACTGTGTCCCTGCTCACACTGACTGTCACTGCCCCTGCTCACACTGACTGGCACTGCCCCTGCTCACACTGTCTGGCACTGTCCCTGCTCACACTGACTGGCACTGTCTCTGCTCACACTGACTGGCACTGCCCCTGCTCACACTGACTGGCACCGTCCCTGCTCACACTGACTGGCACTGTTTCCCTGCTCACACTGACTGGCACCGTCCCTGCTCACACTGATTGGCACTGTGTCCCTGCTCACACTGACTAAAACTGTGCCTGCTCACAATGACTGGCACAGTGTTCCTGCTCACACTGACTGGCACTGTGTCTGCTCACACTGACTGGCACAGTGTTCCTGCTCACACTGACTGGCACTGTCGCTGCTCACACTGACTGGCACTGTGTCCTTGCTCACACTGACTGGCACTGTGCCCCCATGCACAGTGACTGGCACTGTGACCCTGCTCACACTGACTGGCACTGTCCCAGCTCACACTGATTGGATCTGTGTCTGGTCACACTGACTGGCACTGTGTCCCTGCTCACACTGACTGGCACTGTGTCCCTGCTCACACTGGCTGGCACTGTGTCCCTCCTCACACTGACTGGCATTGACCCTGCTCACACTGAATGGCACTGTGTCCCTGCTCACACTGACTGTCACTTCCCCTGCTCACACTGACTGGCACTGTGTCCCTGCTCACACTGACTGGCACTGCCCCTGCTCACACTGACTGGCACTGTGTCCCTGCTCACAGTGACTGGCACTGTCCCTGCTCACACTGACTGGCACTGTGTTCCTGCTCACACTGACTGGCACTGTGTCTGCTCACACTGACTGGCACTGTGATCCTGCTCACACTGACTGGCACTGTCCCTGCTCACACTGAGTGGCACTGTGTCCCTGCTCACACTGACTGACACTGCCCCTGCTCACACTGAATGGCACTGTGTCCCTGCTCACACTGACTGGCACTGTGTCCCCGCTCACACTGACTGGCACTGTGTCCCTTCTCACAGTGACTGCACTGTGTCCCAGCTAACACTGACTGGCACCGTCCGTGCTCACACTGACTGGCACTGTATCCCTGCTCACACTGACTGGCACTGTGTCCTTGCTCACACTGACTGGCACTGTGCCTGCTCACACTGACTGGCACTGTGTCCCTGCTCACACTGACTGGCACTGTGTCTGCTCACACTGACTGGCACAGTTTTCCTGCTCACACTGACTGGCACTGTCCCTGCTCACACTGACTGGCACTGCATCCCCGCTCACACTGACTGGCACTGTGTCCCAGCTCACGCTGACTGGCACTGTGCCCCCACGCACAGTGACTGGCACTGTGACCCTGCTCACACTGACTGGCACTGTCCCAGCTCACACTGATTGGATCTGTGTCTGGTCACACTGACTGGCACTGTGTCCCTGCTCACACTGACTGGCACTGTGTCCCTGCTCACACTGACCTGCACTGTGTCCCTGCTCACACTGACTGGCATTGACCCTGCTCACACTGAATGACACTATGTCCCTGCTCACACTGACTGTCACTGCCCCTGCTCACACTGACTGGCACTGTGTCCCTGCTCACACTGACTGGCACTGCCCCTGCTCACACTGACTGGCAATGTGTCCCTGCTCACAGTGACTGGCACTGTCCCTGCTCACACTGACTGGCACTGTGTCCCTGCTCACACTGACTGACACTGCCCCTGCTCACACTGACTGGCACTGACCCTGCTCACACTGAATGGCACTGTGTCCCTGCTCACACTGAATGGCACTGTGTCCCTGCTCACACTGACTGGCACTGTGTCCCTGCTCACACTGACTGGCACTGCCCCTGCTCACACTGACTGGCACTGCGTCCCCGGTCACACTGACTGGCACTGTGTCCCAGCTCACACTGACTGGCACTGTTACCTGCTCACACTGACTGGCACTGTGCCTTCTCACACTGATTGGCACTGGCACTGCTCACACTGACTGGCACTGTCCCCTGCACACACTGACTGGCACTGTGCCCCTGCTCACACTGACTGGCACTGTGTCTGCTCACACTGACTGGCAATGTGTCCCCGCTCACACTGACGGGCACTGTGTCCCCGCTTGCACTGACTGGCACTGTCCCTGCTCACACTGACTGGCACTGTGTCCCTTCTCACACTGACGCTGCTCACACTAACTGGCACCGTCCCTGCTCACTCTGACTGGCACTGCCCCTGCTCACGCTGACTGTCACTGCCCCTGCTCACACTGACTGGCACTGTGTCCCTGCTCACACTGACTGGCACTGCCCCTGCTCACACTGACTGGCACTGCATCCCCGCTCACACTGACTGGCACTGTGTCCCAGCTCACACTGACTGGCACTGTGCCCGCACGCACAGTGACTGGCACTGTGACCCTGCTCACACTGACTGGCACTGTTTCCCTGCTCACACTGACTGGCACTGTCCCAGCTCACACTGACTGGATCTGTGTCTGGTTACACTGACTGGCACTGTGTCCCTGCTCACACTGACTGGCACTGTGTCCCTTCTCACAGTGACTGCTGTGTCCCTGCTCACACTGACTGGCACTATCCGTGCTCACACTGACTGGCACTGTGTCCCTGCTTACACTGACTGGCAATGTCCCTGCTCACACTGACTGGCACTGACTCTGCTCACACTGACTGGCACTGTGGCCCTGCTCACACTGAATGGCACTGTGCCCTGCTCACACTGACTGGCACTGTGTCCCTGCTCACAGTGACTGGCACTGCCCCTGCTCACACTAACTGGCACTGCGTCCCCGGTCACACTGACTGGCACTGTGTCCCAGCTCACACTGACTGGCACTGTTTACCTGCTCACACTGACTGGCACTGTGCCTTCTCACACTGATTGGCACTGGCACTGCTCACACTGACTGGCACTGTCCCCTGCACACACTGACTGGCACTGTGTGCCTGCTCACACTGACTGGCACTGTTTCCCTGCTCACACTGTCTGGCACTGCCCATGCTCAAACTGACTGGTATTGTCCCTGCTCACACTGACTGGCACTGTGTCTGCACACACTGACTGGCACTGCCCCTACTCACACTAACTGGCACCGGCCCTGCTCACACTGACTGGCATTGTGTCCCTGATCACACTGACTGGCAATGCGTCTGCTCACACTGACTGGCACTGCCCCTGCTCACACTGACTGGCATTGTGTCCCTGCTCACACTGACTGGCACTGTCCCTGCTCACACTGACTGGCACTGTGTCCCCGCTCACACTGACTGGCACTGTGTCCCTTCTCACAGTGACTGCAGTGTCCCTGCTCAAACTGACTGGCACTGTCCGTGCTCACACTGACTGGCACTGTGTCCCTGCTCACACTGACTGGCACGGCCCCTGCTCACACTGACTGGCACTGACTCTGCTCACACTGACTGGCACTGTGGCCCTGCCCACACTGACTGGCACTGCCCCTGCTCACACTGACTGGCACTGACCCTGCTCACACTGAATGGCACTGTGCCCTGCTCACACTGACTGGCACTGTGTCCTGCTCACACTGACTGGCACTGCCCCTGCTCACACTGAATGGCACTGCGTCCCCGGTCACACTGACTGGCACTGTGTCCCAGCTCACACTGACTGGCGCTGTGCCCCCGCGCACAGTGACTGGCACTGTGACCCTGCTCACACTGACTGGCACTGTTTCCCTGCTCACACTGACTGGCACGGCCCCTGCTCACACTGACTGGCACTGACTCTGCTCACACTGACTGGCACTGTGGCCCTGCCCACACTGACTGGCACTGCCCCTGCTCACACTGACTGGCACTGACCCTGCTCACACTGACTGGCACAGTTTCCCTGCTCACACTGACTGGCACTGTGTCCCTGCTCACAGTGACTGGCACTGTTCCTGCTCACACTGACTGGCATTGACCTTGCTCACACTGAATGGCACTGTGTCCCTGCTCACACTGACTGTCACTGCCCCTGCTCACACTGACTGGCACTGTGTCCCTGCTCACTCTGACTGGCACTGCCCCTGCTCACACTGACTGGCACTGTGTCCCTGCTCACAGTGACTGGCACTATGTCCCTGCTCACACTGACTGACACTGCCCCTGCTCACACTGACTGGCACTGTGTCCCCGCACACATTGACGGGCACTGTGTCCCTTCTCACAGTGACTGCACTGTCCCAGCTAACACTGACTGGTACAATCCGTGCTCACACTGACTGGCACTGTGTCCCTGCTCACACTGACTGGCACTGCGTCCCTGCTCACACTGACTGGCACTGCCCCTCCTCACACTGACTGGCACTGACCCTGCTCACACTGAATGGCACTGTGTCCCTGCTCACACTGACTGTCACTGCCCCTGCTCACACTGACTGGCACTGCCCCTGCTCACACTGTCTGGCACTGTCCCTGCTCACACTGACTGGCACTGTCTCTGCTCACACTGACTGGCACTGCCCCTGCTCACACTGACTGGCACTGTTTCCCTGCTCACACTGACTGTCACTGCCCCTGCTCACACTGACTGGCACCGTCCCTGCTCACACTGATTGGCACTGTGTCCCTGCTCACACTGACTAAAACTGTGCCTGCTCACACTGACTGGCACAGTGTTCCTGCTCACACTGACTGGCACTGTGTCTGCTCACACTGACTGGCACAGTGTTCCTGCTCACACTGACTGGCACTGTCGCTGCTCACACTGACTGGCACTGTGTCCTTGCTCACACTGACTGGCACTGTCTCTGCTCACACTGACTGGCACTGCCCCTGCTCACACTGACTGGCACTGTTTCCCTGCTCACACTGACTGTCACTGCCCCTGCTCACACTGACTGGCACCGTCCCTGCTCACACTGATTGGCACTGTGTCCCTGCTCACACTGACTAAAACTGTGCCTGCTCACACTGACTGGCACAGTGTTCCTGCTCACACTGACTGGCACTGTGTCTGCTCACACTGACTGGCACAGTGTTCCTGCTCACACTGACTGGCACTGTCGCTGCTCACACTGACTGGCACTGTGTCCTTGCTCACACTGACTGGCACTGTGCCTGCTCACACTAACTGGCACTGTGTCCCTGCTCACACTGACTGGCACTGTGTCTGCTCACACTGACTGGCACAGTTTTCCTGCTCACACTGACTGGCACTGTCCCTGCTCACACTGACTGGCACTGCATCCCCGCTCACACTGACTGGCACTGTGTCCCACCTCACACTGACTGGCACTGTGCCCCCATGCACAGTGACTGGCACTGTGACTCTGCTCACACTGACTGGCACTGTCCCAGCTCACACTGATTGGATCTGTGTCTGGTCACACTGACTGGCATTGTGTCCCTGCTCACACTGACTGGCACTGTGTCCCTGCTCACACTGACTGGCACTGTGTCCCTGCTCACACTGACTGGCATTGACCCTGCTCACACTGAATGGCACTGTGTCCCTGCTCACACTGACTGTCACTGCCCCTGCTCACACTGACTGGCACTGTGTCCCTGCTCACACTGACTGGCACTGCCCCTGCTCACACTGACTGGCACTGTGTCCCTGCTCACACTGACTGGCACTGTGTCCCTGCTCACACTGACTGGCACTGTGTCCCTGCTCACACTGACTGGCACTGTGTCCCTGCTCACACTGACTGACACTGCCCCTGCTCACACTGAATGGCACTGTGTCCCTGCTCACACTGAATGGCACTGTGTCCCTGCTCACACTGACTGGCACTGTGTCCCCGCTCACACTGACTGGCACTGTGTCCCTTCTCACAGTGACTGCACTGTCCCAGCTAACACTGACTGGCACCGTACGTGCTCACACTGACTGGCACTGTGTCCCTGCTCACACTGACTGGCATTGTGTCCCTGCTCACACTGACTGGCACTGCCCCTCCTCACACTGACTGGCACTGACCCTGCTCACACTGAATGGCACTGTGTCCCTGCTCACACTGACTGTCACTGCCCCTGCTCACACTAACTGGCACTGTGTCCTTGCACACACTGACACTGGCACTGTGTCTGCTCACACTGACTGGCACTGCCCCTGCTCACACTGACTGGCACCGTCCATGCTCACACTGACTGGCACTGTGTCCCTGCTCACACTGACTAAAACTGTACCTGCTCACACTGACTGGCACAGTGTTCCTGCTCACACTGACTGGCACTGTCCCTGCTCACACTGACTGGCACTGTCCCTGCTCACACTGACTGGCACTGTGTCCCCGCTTGCACTGACTGGCACTGTCCCTGCTCACACTGACTGGCACTGTGTCCCAACTCACACTGACTGGCACTGTGCCCCCGCGCACAGTGACTGGCACTGTGACCCTGCTCACATTGACTGGCACTGTTTCCCTGCTCACACTGACTGGCACTGTCCCAGCTCACACTGACTGGATCTGTGTCTGGTCACACTGACTGGCACTGTGTCCCTGCTCACACTGACTGGCACAGTGTCCCTGCTCACAGTGACTGGCACTGTTCCTGCTCACACTGACTGGCATTGACTTTGCTCACACTGAATGGCACTGTGTCCCTGCTCACACTGACTGTCACTGCCCCTGCTCACACTGACTGGCACTGTGTCCCTGCTCACTCTGACTGGCACTGCCCCTGCTCACACTGACTGGCACTGTGTCCCTGCTCACAGTGACTGGCACTGTGTCCCTGCTCACACTGACTGACACTGCTCCTTCTCACACTGACTGGCACTGACCCTGCTCACACTGAATGGCACTGTGTCCCTGCTCACACTGAATGGCACTGGGTCCCCGCTCACACTGACTGGCACTGTGTCCCTTCTCACAGTGACTGCACTGTCCCAGCTAACACTGACTGGCACTGTGTCCCTGCTCACACTGACTGGCACTGCCCCTGCTCACACTGACTGGCACTGACCCTGCTCACACTGACTGGCACTGTGTCCCTGCTCACACTGACTGGCACTGCCCCTGCTCACACTGACTGGCACTGCATCCCCGCTCACACTGACTGGCACTGTGTCCCAGCTCACACTGACTGGCACTGTGTCCCAGCTCACACTGACTGGCACTGTTTCCCTGCTCACACTGACTGGCACAGTGTTCCTGCTCACACTGACTTGCACTGTCCCTGCTCACACTGACTGGCAATGTGTCCCCGCTCACATTGACTGGCACTGTGTCCCCTATTGCACTGACTGGCACTGTCCCTGCTCACACTGACTGGCACTGTGTCCCTTCTCACACTGACGCTGCTCACACTGACTGGCACCGTACCTGCTCACACTGACTGGCACTGTGTCCCCGCTTGCACTGACTGGCACTGTCCCTGCTCACACTGACTGGCACTGTGTCCCAGCTCACACTGACTGGCACTGTGCCCCCGCGCACAGTGACTGGCACTGTGACCCTGCTCACACTGACTGGCACTGTTTCCCTGCTCACACTGACTGGCACTGTCCCAGCTCACACTGACTGGATCTGTGTCTGGTCACACTGACTGGCACTGTGTCCCTGCTCACACTGACTGGCACAGTGTCCATGCTCACAGTGACTGGCACTGTTCCTGCTCACACTGACTGGCATTGACTTTGCTCACACTGAATGGCACTGTGTCCCTGCTCACACTGACTGTCACTGCCCCTGCTCACACTGACTGGCACTGTGTCCCTGCTCACTCTGACTGGCACTGCCCCTGCTCACACTGACTGGCACTGTGTCCCTGCTCACACTGACTGACACTGCCCCTTCTCACACTGACTGGCACTGACCCTGCTCACACTGAATGGCACTGTGTCCCTGCTCACACTGAATGGCACTGGGTCCCCGCTCACACTGACTGGCACTGTGTCCCTTCTCACAGTGACTGCACTGTCCCAGCTAACACTGAGTGGTACCGTCCGTGCTCACACTGACTGGCACTGTGTCCCTGCTCACACTGACTGGCACTGTGTCCCTGCTCACACTGACTGGCACTGTGTCCCCGCTCACACTGACTGGCACTGTGTCCCCGCTCACACTGACTGGCACTGTGTCCCTGCTCACACTGACTGGCATTGTGTCCGTGCTCACACTGACTGGCACTGTGTCCCTGCTCACACTGACTGGCACTGTGTCCCTGCTCACACTGACTGGCACTGTGTCCGTGCTCACACTGACTGGCACTGTGTCCCTGCTCACACTGACTGGCACTGTGTCCGTGCTCACACTGAATGGCACTGTGTCCCCGCTCACACTGACTGGCACTGTGTCCCTTCTCACAGTGACTGCACTGTCCCAGCTAACACTGACTGGCACTGTGTCCGTGCTCACACTGACTGGCACTGTGTCCCTGCTCACACTGACTGGCACTGTGTCCGTGCTCACACTGACTGGCACTGTGTCCCCGCTCACACTGACTGGCACCGCCCTTCCTCACACTGACTGGCACTGACCCTGCTCACACTGACTGGCACTGTGTCCCTGCTCACACTGACTGGCACTGCCCCTGCTCACACTGACTGGCACTGCATCCCCGCTCACACTGACTGGCACTGTGTCCCAGCTCACACTGACTGGCACTGTGTCCCAGCTCACACTGACTGGCACTGTGCCCCCACGCACAGTGACTGGCACCGTGACCCTGCTCACACTGACTGGCACTGTTTCCCTGCTCACACTGACTGGCACAGTGTTCCTGCTCACACTGACTTGCACTGTCCCTGCTCACACTGACTGGCAATGTGTCCCCGCTCACACTGACTGGCACTGTGTCCCCTATTGCACTGACTGGCACTGTCCCTGCTCACACTGACTGGCACTGTGTCCCTTCTCACACTGACGCTGCTCACACTGACTGGCACCGTACCTGCTCACTCTGATTGGCACTGTCCCTGCTCACGCTGACTGTCACTGCCCCTGCTCACACTGACTGGCACTGTGTCCCTGCTCACACTGACTGGCACTGCCCCTGCTCAAACTGACTGGCACTGTGTCCCTGCTCACACTGACTGGCACTGCCCCTCCTCACACTGACTGGCACTGACCCTGCTCACACTGACTGGCACTGTGTCCCTGCTCACACTGACTGGCACTGCCCCTGCTCACACTGACTGGCACTGCATCCCCGCTCACACTGACTGGCACTGTGTCCCAGCTCACACTGACTGGCACTGTGTCCCAGCTCACACTGACTGGCACTGTGCCCCCACGCACAGTGACTGGCACTGTGACCCTGCTCACACTGACTGGCACTGTTTCCCTGCTCACACTGACTGGCACAGTGTTCCTGCTCACACTGACTGGCACTGTCCCTGCTCACACTGACTGGCAATGTGTCCCCGCTCACACTGACTGGCACTGTGTCCCCTATTGCACTGACTGGCACTGTCCCTGCTCACACTGACTGGCACTGTGTCCCTTCTCACACTGACGCTGCTCACACTGACTGGCACCGTACCTGCTCACTCTGATTGGCACTGTCCCTGCTCACGCTGACTGTCACTGCCCCAGCTCACACTGACTGGCACTGTGTCCCTGCTCACACTGACTGGCACTGCCCCTGCACACACTGACTGGCACTGCATCCCCGCTCACACTGACTGGCACTGTGTCCCAGCTCACACTGACTGGCACTGTCCCTGCTCACACTGACTGGCACTGCATCCCCGCTCACACTGACTGGCACTGTGTCCCAGCTCACACTGACTGGCAATGTGCACCCACGCACAGTGACTGGCACTGTGTCCCAGCTCACACTGACTGGCACTGTTTACCTGCTCACACTGACTGGCACTGTGCCTTCTCACACTGATTGGCACTGGCACTGCTCACACTGACTGGCACTGTCCCCTGCACACACTGACTGGCACTGTGCCCCTGCTCACACTGACTGGCACTGTGTCTGCTCACACTGACTGGCAATGTGTCCCCGCTCACACTGACGGGCACTGTGTCCCCGCTTGCACTGACTGGCACTGTCCCTGCTCACACTGACTGGCACTGTGCCCCTTCTCACACTGGCGCTGCTCACACTAACTGGCACCGTCCCTGCTCACTCTGATTGGCACTGTCCCTGCTCACGCTGACTGTCACTGCCCCTGCTCACACTGACTGGCACTGTGTCTGGTTACACTGACTGGCACTGTGTCCCTGCTCACACTGACTGGCACTGTGTCCCTTCTCACAGTGACTGCTGTGTCCCTGCTCACACTGACTGGCACTGTCCGTGCTCACACTGACTGGCACTGTGTCCCTGCTTACACTGACTGGCACTGCCCCTGCTCACACTGACTGGCACTGACTCTGCTCACACTGACTGGCACTGTGGCCCTGCTCACACTGAATGGCACTGTGCCCTGCTCACACTGACTGGCACTGTGTCCCTGCTCACACTGACTGGCACTGCCCCTGCTCACACTGACTGGCACTGCGTCCCCGGTCACACTGACTGGCACTGTGTCCCAGCTCACACTGACTGGCACTGTTTACCTGCTCACACTGACTGGCACTGTGCCTTCTCACACTGATTGGCACTGGCACTGCTCACACTGACTGGCACTGTCCCCTGCACACACTGACTGGCACTGTGCGCCTGCTCACACTGACTGGCACTGTTTCCCTGCTCACACTGTCTGGCACTGCCCATGCTCACACTGACTGGTATTGTCCCTGCTCACACTGACTGGCACTGTGTCTGCACACACTGACTGGCACTGCCCCTACTCACACTAACTGGCACCGGCCCTGCTCACACTGACTGGCATTGTGTCCCTGGTCACACTGACTGGCAATGCGTCTGCTCACACTGACTGGCACTGCCCCTGCTCACACTGACTGGCATTGTGTCCCTGCTCACACTGACTAGCACTGTCCCAGCTCACACTGACTGGCATTGCGTCCCTGCTCACACTGACTGGCACTGTCCCTGCTCACACTGACTGGCACTGTGTCCCCGCTCACACTGACTGGCACTGTGTCCCTTCTCACAGTGACTGCAGTGTCCCTGCTCACACTGACTGGCACTGACCGTGCTCAAATTGACTGGCACTGTGTCCCTGCTCACACTGACTGGCACTGCCCCTGCTCACACTGACTGGCACTGACTCTGCTCACACTGACTGGCACTGTGGCCCTGCCCACACTGACTGGCACTGTCCCTGCTCACACTGACTGGCACTGACCCTGCTCACACTGAATGGCACTGTGCCCTGCTCACACTGACTGGCACTGTGTCCCTGCTCACACTGACTGGCACTGCCCCTGCTCACACTGACTGGCACTGCGTCCCCGGTCACACTGACTGGCACTGTGTCCCAGCTCACACTGACTGGCGCTGTGCCCCCGCGCACAGTGACTGGCACTGTGACCCTGCTCACACTGACTGGCACTGTTTCCCTGCTCACACTGACTGGCACTGTCCCAGCTCACACTGACTGTATCTGTGTCTGGTCACACTGACTGGCACTGTGTCCCTGCTCACACTGACTGGCACTGTGTCCCTGCTCACAGTGACTGGCACTGTTCCTGCTCACACTGACTGGCATTGACCTTGCTCACACTGAATGGCACTGTGTCCCTGCTCACACTGACTGTCACTGCCCCTGCTCACACTGACTGGCACTGTGTCCCTGCTCACTCTGACTGGCACTGCCCCTGCTCACACTGACTGGCACTGTGTCCCTGCTCACAGTGACTGGCACTATGTCCCTGCTCACACTGACTGACACTGCCCCTGCTCACACTGACTGGCACTGACCCTGCTCACACTGAATGGCACTGTGTCCCTGCTCACACTGACTGGCACTGTGTCCCCGCACACATTGACGGGCACTGTGTCCCTTCTCACAGTGACTGCACTGTCCCAGCTAACACTGACTGGTACAATCCGTGCTCACACTGACTGGCACTGTGTCCCTGCTCACACTGACTGGCACTGCGTCCCTGCTCACACTGACTGGCAGTGCCCCTCCTCACACTGACTGGCACTGACCCTGCTCACACTGAATGGCACTGTGTCCCTGCTCACACTGACTGTCACTGCCCCTGCTCACACTGACTGGCACTGCCCCTACTCACACTGTCTGGCACTGTCCCTGCTCACACTGACTGGCACTGTCTCTGCTCACACTGACTGGCACTGCCCCTGCTCACACTGACTGTCACCGTCCCTGCTCACACTGACTGGCACTGTTTCCCTGCTCACACTGACTGTCACTGCCCCTGCTCACACTGACTGGCACCATCCCTGCTCACACTGATTGGCACTGTGTCCCTGCTCACACTGACTAAAACTGTTCCTGCTCACACTGACTGGCACAGTGTTCCTGCTCACACTGACTGGCACTGTGTCTGCTCACACTGACTGGCACAGTGTTCCTGATCACACTGACTGGCACTGTCGCTGCTCACACTGACTGGCACTGTGTCCTTGCTCACACTGACTGGCACTGTGCCTGCTCACACTGACTGGCACTGTGTCCCTGCTCACACTGACTGGCACTGTGTCTGCTCACACTGACTGGCACAGTTTTCCTGCTCACACTGACTGGCACTGTCCCTGCTCACACTGACTGACACTGCATCCCCACTCACACTGACTGGCACTGTGTCCCAGCTCACACTGACTGGCACTGTGCCCGCACGCACAGTGACTGGCACTGTGACCCTGCTCACACTGACTGGCACTGTCCCAGCTCACACTGATTGGATCTGTGTCTGGTCACACTGACTGGCACTGTGTCCCTGCTCACACTGACTGGCACTGTGTCCCTGCTCACACTGACTGGCACTGTGTCCCTCCTCACACTGACTGGCATTGACCCTGCTCACACTGAATGGCACTGTGTCCCTGCTCACACTGACTGTCACTGCCCCTGCTCACACTGACTGGCACTGTGTCCCTGCTCACACTGACTGGCACTGCCCCTGCTCACACTGACTGGCACTGTGTCCCTGCTCACAGTGACTGGCACTGTCCCTGCTCACACTGACTGGCACTGTGTCCCTGCTCACACTGACTGGCACTGTGTCCCTGCTCACACTGACTGGCACTGTGTCCCTGCTCACAATGACTGACACTGCCCCTGCTCACACTGACTGGCACTGACCCTGCTCACACTGAATGGCACTGTGTCCCTGCTCACACTGACTGGCACTGTGTCCCCGCTCACACTGACTGGCACTGTGTCCCTTCTCACAGTGACTGCACTGTCCCAGATAACACTGACTGGCACCGTACGTGCTCACACTGACTGGCACTGTGTCCCTGCTCACACTGACTGGCATTGTGTCCCTGCTCACACTGACTGGCACTGCCCCTCCTCACACTGACTGGCGCTGACCCTGCTCACACTGAATGGCACTGTGTCCCTGCTCACACTGACTGTCACTGCCCCTGCTCACACTGACTGGCACTGTGTCCTTGCACACACTGACACTGGCACTGTGTCTGCTCACACTGACTGGCACTGCCCCTGCTCACACTGACTGGCACCGTCCATGCTCACACTGACTGGCACTGTGTCCCTGCTCACACTGACTAAAACTGTACCTGCTCACACTGACTGGCACAGTGTTCCTGCTCACACTGACTGGCACTGTCCCTGCTCACACTGACTGGCGCTGTCCCTGCTCACACTGACTGGCACTGTGTCCCTGCTCACACTGACTGGCACTGTGTCCCTCCTCACACTGACTGGCATTGACCCTGCTCACACTGAATGGCACTGTGTCCCTGCTCACACTGACTGTCACTGCCCCTGCTCACACTGACTGGCACTGTGTCCCTGCTCACACTGACTGGCACTGCCCCTGCTCACACTGACTGGCACTGTGTCCCTGCTCACAGTGACTGGCACTGTCCCTGCTCACACTGACTGGCACTGTGTCCCTGCTCACACTGACTGGCACTGTGTCCCTGCTCACACTGACTGGCACTGTGTCCCTGCTCACACTGACTGACACTGCCCCTGCTCACACTGACTGGCACTGACCCTGCTCACACTGAATGGCACTGTGTCCCTGCTCACACTGACTGGCACTGTGTCCCCGCTCACACTGACTGGCACTGTGTCCCTTCTCACAGTGACTGCACTGTCCCAGCTAACACTGACTGGCACCGTACGTGCTCACACTGACTGGCACTGTGTCCCTGCTCACACTGACTGGCATTGTGTCCCTGCTCACACTGACTGGCACTGCCCCTCCTCACACTGACTGGCGCTGACCCTGCTCACACTGAATGGCACTGTGTCCCTGCTCACACTGACTGTCACTGCCCCTGCTCACACTGACTGGCACTGTGTCCTTGCACACACTGACACTGGCACTGTGTCTGCTCACACTGACTGGCACTGCCCCTGCTCACACTGACTGGCACCGTCCATGCTCACACTGACTGGCACTGTGTCCCTGCTCACACTGACTAAAACTGTACCTGCTCACACTGACTGGCACAGTGTTCCTGCTCACACTGACTGGCACTGTCCCTGCTCACACTGACTGGCACTGTCCCTGCTCACACTGACTGGCACTGTGTCCCCGCTTGCACTGACTGGCACTGTCCCTGCTCACACTGACTGGCACTGTGTCCCAGCTCACACTGACTGGCACTGTGCCCCCGCGCACAGTGACTGGCACTGTGACCCTGCTCACACTGACTGGCACTGTTTCCCTGCTCACACTGACTGGCACTGTCCCAGCTCACACTGACTGGATCTGTGTCTGGTCACACTGACTGGCACTGTGTCCCTGCTCACACTGACTGGCACTGTCCCTGCTCACACTGACTGGCACTGTCCCTGCTCACACTGACTGGCACTGTCCCTGCTCACACTGACTGGCATTGACTTTGCTCACACTGAATGGCACTGTGTCCCTGCTCACACTGACTGGCACTGTTCCTGCTCACACTGACTGGCACTGTCCCTGCTCACACTGACTGGCATTGACTTTGCTCACACTGAATGGCACTGTGTCCCTGCTCACACTGACTGTCACTGCCCCTGCTCACACTGACTGGCACTGTGTCCCTGCTCACTCTGACTGGCACTGTCCCTGCTCACACTGACTGGCACTGTGTCCCTGCTCACAGTGACTGACACTGTGTCCCTGCTCACACTGACTGACACTGCCCCTTCTCACACTGACTGGCACTGACCCTGCTCACACTGAATGGCACTGTGTCCCTGCTCACACTGAATGGCACTGGGTCCCCGCTCACACTGACTGGCACTGTGTCCCTTCTCACAGTGACTGCACTGTCCCAGCTAACACTGACTGGTACCGTCCGTGCTCACACTGACTGGCACTGACCCTGCTCACACTGACTGGCACTGTGTCCCTGCTCACACTGACTGGCACTGCCCCTCCTCACACTGACTGGCACTGACCCTGCTCACACTGACTGGCACTGTGTCCCTGCTCACACTGACTGGCACTGCCCCTGCTCACACTGACTGGCACTGCATCCCCGCTCACACTGACTGGCACTGTGTCCCAGCTCACACTGACTGGCACTGTGTCCCAGCTCACACTGACTGGCACTGTGCCCCCACGCACAGTGACTGGCACTGTGACCCTGCTCACACTGACTGGCACTGTTTCCCTGCTCACACTGACTGGCACAGTGTTCCTGCTCACACTGACTGGCACTGTCCCTGCTCACACTGACTGGCACTGTCCCTGCTCACACTGACTGGCAATGTGTCCCCGCTCACACTGACTGGCACTGTGTCCCCTATTGCACTGACTGGCACTGTCCCTGCTCACACTGACTGGCACTGTGTCCCTTCTCACACTGACGCTGCTCACACTGACTGGCACCGTACCTGCTCACTCTGATTGGCACTGTCCCTGCTCACGCTGACTGTCACTGCCCCTGCTCACACTGACTGGCACTGTGTCCCTGCTCACACTGACTGGCACTGCCCCTGCTCACACTGACTGGCACTGCATCCCCGCTCACACTGACTGGCACTGTGTCCCAGCTCACACTGAATGGCACTGTCCCTGCTCACACTGACTGGCACTGCATCCCCGCTCACACTGACTGGCACTGTGTCCCAGCTCACACTGACTGGCACTGTGCCCCCACGCACAGTGACTGGCACTGTGACCCTGCTCACACTGACTGGCACTGTTTCCCTGCTCACACTGACTGGCACTGTCCCAGCTCACACTGATTGGATCTGTGTCTGGTCACACTGACTGGCACTGTGTCCCTGCTCACACTGACTGGCACTGTGTCCCTGCTCACACTGACTGGCACTGTGCCCCTCCTCACACTGACTGGGACTGACCCTGCTCACACTGAATGGCACTGTGTCCCTGCTCACACTGACTGTCACTGCCCCTGCTCACACTGATTGGCACTGCCCCTGCTCACACTGTCTGGCACTGTCCCTGCTCATACTGACTTGCACTGTCTCTGCTCACACTGACTGGCACTGCCCCTGCTCACACTGACTGTCACCGTCACTGCTCACACTGACTGGCACTGTGTCCCTGCTCACACTGACTGGCACCGTCCCTGCTCACACTGACTGGCACTGTTTCCCTGCTCACACTGACTGTCACTGCCCCTGCTCACACTGACTGGCACCGTCCCTGCTCACACTGATTGGCACTGTGTCCCTGCTCACACAGACTAAAACTGTGCCTGCTCACACTGACTGGCACAGTGTTCCTGCTCACACTGACTGGCACTGTGTCTGCTCACACTGACTGGCACAGTGTTCCTGCTCACACTGACTGGCACTGTCGCTGCTCACACTGACTGGCACTGTGTCCTTGCTCACACTGACTGGCACTGTGCCTGCTCACACTGACTGGCACTGTGTCCCTGCTCACACTGACTGGCACTGTGTCTGCTCACACTGACTGGCACAGTTTTCCTGCTCACACTGACTGGCACTGTCCCTGCTCACACTGACTGGCACTGCATCCCCGCTCACACTGACTGGCACTGTGTCCCAGCTCACACTGACTGGCACTGTGCCCCCACGCACAGTGACTGGCACTGTGACCCTGCTCACACTGACTGGCACTGTCCCAGCTCACACTGATTGGATCTGTGTCTGGTCACACTGACTGGCACTGTGTCCCTGCTCACACTGACTGGCACTGTGTCCCTACTCACACTGACTGGCACTGTGTCCCTGCTCACACTGACTGGCACTGCCCCTCCTCACACTGACTGGCACTGTGTCCCTCCTCACACTGACTGGCATTGACCCTGCTCACACTGAATGGCACTGTGTCCCTGCTCACACTGACTGGCACTGCCCCTGCTCACACTGACTGGCACTGTGTCCCTGCTCACACTGACTGGCACTGCCCCTGCTCACACTGACTGGCACTGTGTACCTGCTCACACTGACTGGCATTGTGTCCCTGCTCACACTGACTGGCACTGTGTCCCTACTCACACTGACTGGCACTGTGTCCCTGCTCACACTGACTGGCACTGTGTCCCTGCTCACACTGACTGACACTGCCCCTGCTCACACTGACTGGCACTGACCCTGCTCACACTGAATGGCACTGTGTCCCTGCTCACACTGACTGGCACTGTGTCCCCGCTCACACTGACTGGCACTGTGTCCCTTCTCACAGTGACTGCACTGTCCCAGCTAACACTGACTGGCACCGTACGTGCTCACACTGACTGGCACTGTGTCCCTGCTCACACTGACTGGCATTGTGTCCCTGCTCACACTGACTGGCACTGCCCCTCCTCACACTGACTGGCGCTGACCCTGCTCACACTGAATGGCACTGTGTCCCTGCTCACACTGACTGTCACTGCCCCTGCTCACACTGACTGGCACTGTGTCCTTGCACACACTGACACTGGCACTGTGTCTGCTCACACTGACTGGCACTGCCCCTGCTCACACTGACTGGCACCGTCCATGCTCACACTGACTGGCACTGTGTCCCTGCTCACACTGACTAAAACTGTACCTGCTCACACTGACTGGCACAGTGTTCCTGCTCACACTGACTGGCACTGTCCCTGCTCACACTGACTGGCACTGTCCCTGCTCACACTGACTGGCACTGTGTCCCCGCTTGCACTGACTGGTACTGTCCCTGCTCACACTGACTGGCACTGTGTCCCAGCTCACACTGACTGGCACTGTGCCCCCGCGCACAGTGACTGGCACTGTGACCCTGCTCACACTGACTGGCACTGTTTCCCTGCTCACACTGACTGGCACTGTCCCAGCTCACACTGACTGGATCTGTGTCTGGTCACACTGACTGGCACTGTGTCCCTGCTCACACTGACTGGCACTGTGTCCCTGCTCACACTGACTGGCACTGTTCCTGCTCACACTGACTGGCACTGTCCCTGCTCACACTGACTGGCATTGACTTTGCTCACACTGAATGGCACTGTGTCCCTGCTCACACTGACTGTCACTGCCCCTGCTCACACTGACTGGCACTGTGTCCCTGCTCACTCTGACTGGCACTGTCCCTGCTCACACTGACTGGCACTGTGTCCCTGCTCACAGTGACTGGCACTGTGTCCCTGCTCACACTGACTGACACTGCCCCTTCTCACACTGACTGGCACTGACCCTGCTCACACTGAATGGCACTGTGTCCCTGCTCACACTGAATGGCACTGGGTCCCCGCTCACACTGACTGGCACTGTGTCCCTTCTCACAGTGACTGCACTGTCCCAGCTAACACTGACTGGTACCGTCCGTGCTCACACTGACTGGCACTGACCCTGCTCACACTGACTGGCACTGTGTCCCTGCTCACACTGACTGGCACTGCCCCTCCTCACACTGACTGGCACTGACCCTGCTCACACTGACTGGCACTGTGTCCCTGCTCACACTGACTGGCACTGCCCCTGCTCATACTGACTGGCACTGCATCCCCGCTCACACTGACTGGCACTGTGTCCCAGCTCACACTGACTGGCACTGTGTCCCAGCTCACACTGACTGGCACTGTGCCCCCACGCACAGTGACTGGCACTGTGACCCTGCTCACACTGACTAAAACTGTACCTGCTCACACTGACTGGCACAGTGTTCCTGCTCACACTGACTGGCACTGTCCCTGCTCACACTGACTGGCACTGTGTCCCTGCTCACACTGACTGGCACTGTGTCCCCGCTTGCACTGACTGGCACTGTCCCTGCTCACACTGACTGGCACTGTGTCCCAGCTCACACTGACTGGCACTGTGCCCCCGCGCACAGTGACTGGCACTGTGACCCTGCTCACACTGACTGGCACTGTTTCCCTGCTCACACTGACTGGCACTGTCCCAGCTCACACTGACTGGATCTGTGTCTGGTCACACTGACTGGCACTGTGTCCCTGCTCACACTGACTGGCACTGTGTCCCTGCTCACACTGACTGGCACTATTCCTGCTCACACTGACTGGCACTGTCCCTGCTCACACTGACTGGCATTGACTTTGCTCACACTGAATGGCACTGTATCCCTGCTCACACTGACTGTCACTGCCCCTGCTCACACTGACTGGCACTGTGTCCCTGCTCACTCTGACTGGCACTGTCCCTGCTCACACTGACTTGCACTGTGTCCCTGCTCACAGTGACTGGCACTGTGTCCCTGCTCACACTGACTGACACTGCCCCTTCTCACACTGACTGGCACTGACCCTGCTCACACTGAATGGCACTGTGTCCCTGCTCACACTGAATGGCACTGGGTCCCCGCTCACACTGACTGGCACTGTGTCCCTTCTCACAGTGACTGCACTGTCCCAGCTAACACTGACTGGTACCGTCCGTGCTCACACTGACTGGCACTGACCCTGCTCACACTGACTGGCACTGTGTCCCTGCTCACACTGACTGGCACTGCCCCTCCTCACACTGACTGGCACTGACCCTGCTCACACTGACTGGCACTGCATCCCCGCTCACACTGACTGGCACTGTGTCCCAGCTCACACTGACTGGCACTGTGTCCCAGCTCACACTGACTGGCACTGTGCCCCCACGCACAGTGACTGGCACTGTGATCCTGCTCACACTGACTGGCACTGTTTCCCTGCTCACACTGACTGGCACAGTGTTCCTGCTCACACTGACTGGCACTGTCCCTGCTCACACTGACTGGCACTGTCCCTGCTCACACTGACTGGCAATGTGTCCCTGCTCACACTGACTGGCACTGTGTCCCCTATTGCACTGACTGGCACTGTCCCTGCTCACACTGACTGGCACTGTGTCCCTTCTCACACTGACGCTGCTCACACTGACTGGCACCGTACCTGCTCACTCTGATTGGCACTGTCCCTGCTCACGCTGACTGTCACTGCCCCTGCTCACACTGACTGGCACTGTGTCCCTGCTCACACTGACTGGCACTGCCCCTGCTCACATTGACTGGCACTGCATCCCCGCTCACACTGACTGGCACTGTGTCCCAGCTCACACTGAATGGCACTGTCCCTGCTCACACTGACTGGCACTGCATCCCCGCTCACACTGACTGGCACTGTGTCCCAGCTGACACTGACTGGCACTGTGCCCCCACGCACAGTGACTGGCACTGTGACCCTGCTCACACTGACTGGCACTGTTTCCCTGCTCACACTGACTGGCACTGTCCCAGCTCACACTGATTGGATCTGTGTCTGGTCACACTGACTGGCACTGTGTCCCTGCTCACACTGACTGGCACTGTGTCCCTGCTCACACTGACTGGCACTGTGCCCCTCCTCACACTGACTGGGACTGACCCTGCTCACACTGAATGGCACTGTGTCCCTGCTCACACTGACTGTCACTGCCCCTGCTCACACTGATTGGCACTGCCCCTGCTCACACTGTCTGGCACTGTCCCTGCTCACACTGACTGGCACTGTCTCTGCTCACACTGACTGGCACTGCCCCTGCTCACACTGACTGTCACCGTCACTGCTCACACTGACTGGCACTGTTTCCCTGCTCACACTGACTGTCACTGCCCCTGCTCACACTGACTGGCACCGTCCCTGCTCACACTGATTGGCACTGTGTCCCTGCTCACACAGACTAAAACTGTGCCTGCTCACACTGACTGGCACTGTGTCTGCTCACACTGACTGGCACAGTGTTCCTGCTCACACTGACTGGCACTGTCGCTGCTCACACTGACTGGCACTGTGTCCTTGCTCACACTGACTGGCACTGTGCCTGCTCACACTGACTGGCACTGTGTCCCTGCTCACACTGACTGGCACTGTGTCTGCTCACACTGACTGGCACAGTTTTCCTGCTCACACTGACTGGCACTGTCCCTGCTCACACTGACTGGCACTGCATCCCCGCTCACACTGACTGGCACTGTGTCCCAGCTCACACTGACTGGCACTGTGCCCCCACGCACAGTGACTGGCACTGTGACCCTGCTCACACTGACTGGCACTGTCCCAGCTCACACTGATTGGATCTGTGTCTGGTCACACTGACTGGCACTGTGTCCCTGCTCACACTGACTGGCACTGTGTCCCTGCTCACACTGACTGGCACTGCCCCTCCTCACACTGACTGGCACTGTGTCCCTCCTCACACTGACTGGCATTGACCCTGCTCACACTGAATGGCACTGTGTCCCTGCTCACACTGACTGTCACTGCCCCTGCTCACACTGACTGGCACTGTGTCCCTGCTCACACTGACTGGCACTGCCCCTGCTCACACTGACTGGCACTGTGTCCCTGCTCACAGTGACTGGCACTGTCCCTGCTCACACTGACTGGCACTGTGTCCCTGCTCACACTGACTGGCACTGTGTCCCTGCTCACACTGACTGACACTGCCCCTGCTCACACTGACTGGCACTGACCCTGCTCACACTGAATGGCACTGTGTCCCTGCTCACACTGACTGGCACTGTGTCCCCGCTCACACTGACTGGCACTGTGTCCCTTCTCACAGTGACTGCACTGTCCCAGCTAACACTGACTGGCACCGTACGTGCTCACACTGACTGGCACTGTGTCCCTGCTCACACTGACTGGCATTGTGTCCCTGCTCACACTGACTGGCACTGCCCCTCCTCACACTGACTGGCACTGACCCTGCTCACACTGAATGGCACTGTGTCCCTGCTCACACTGACTGTCACTGCCCCTGCTCACACTGACTGGCACTGTGTCCTTGCACACACTGACACTGGCACTGTGTCTGCTCACACTGACTGGCACTGCCCCTGCTCACACTGACTGGCACCGTCCATGCTCACACTGACTGGCACTGTGTCCCTGCTCACACTGACTAAAACTGTGCCTGCTCACACTGACTGGCACAGTGTTCCTGCTCACACTGACTGGCACTGTCCCTGCTCACACTGACTGGCACTGTCCCTGCTCACACTGACTGGCACTGTGTCCCCGCTTGCACTGACTGGCACTGTCCCTGCTCACACTGACTGGCACTGTGTCCCAGCTCACACTGACTGGCACTGTGCCCCCGCGCACAGTGACTGGCACTGTGACCCTGCTCACACTGACTGGCACTGTTTCCCTGCTCACACTGACTGGCACTATCCCAGCTCACACTGACTGGATCTGTGTCTGGTCACACTGACTGGCACTGTGTCCCTGCTCACACTGACTGGCACAGTGTCCCTGCTCACAGTGACTGGCACTGTTCCTGCTCACACTGACTGGCATTGACTTTGCTCACACTGAATGGCACTGTGTCCCTGCTCACACTGACTGTCACTGCCCCTGCTCACACTGACTGGCACTGTGTCCCTGCTCACACTGACTGACACTGCCCCTTCTCACACTGACTGGCACTGAGTCCCTGCTCACACTGAATGGCACTGGGTCCCCGCTCACACTGACTGGCACTGTGTCCCTTCTCACAGTGACTGCACTGTCCCAGCTAACAATGACTGGCACCGTCCGTGCTCACACTGACTGGCACTGTGTCCCTGCTCACACTGACTGCCACAGTCCCTGCTCACACTGACTGGCACTGTGTTTGCGCACACTGACTGGAACTGTGTCCCTATTCACACTGACTGGCACTGTGTCCCTGCTCACACTGACTGGCACTGTGTCTGCTCACACTGACTGGCACTGTGTACCTTCTCACACTGACTGGCACTGTGCCCCCGCGCACAGTGACTGGCACTGTGACCCTGCTCACACTGACTGGGACTGTCCTTGCTCACACTGACTGCCACAGTCACTGCTCACACTGACTGGCACTGTGTCCCTATTCACACTGACTGGCACTGTGTCCCTGCTCACACTGACTGGCACTGTGTCTGCTCACACTGACTGGCACTGTATCCCTGCTCACACTGACTGGCAATGTGTCCCCGCTCACACTGACTGGCACTGTGTCCCCGCTTGCACTGACTGGCACTGTCCCTGCTCACACTGACTGGCACTGTCCCTGCTCACACTGACTGGCATTGTGTCCCTGCTCACACTGAACAGCACTGTCCCTGCTCACACTGATTGGCACTGGCACTGCTCACACTGACTGGCACTGTTCCCCTGCTCACACTGAGGGGTGGTGAATCTTTGGAAATCTCTGTCCCAGAGGGCTGTGGAGGCTCAGTCTTTGAGTACATTCAAGACAGAGATCGAAAAATTTTGTGGAACTAAAGGAATTAAGGGATATTGCGGGAAAGTGGAGTTGAGGTAGAAGATCAGCCATGATCTTACAGAATGGGACCGAATGGCCGACTCCTGATCCTAATTTTTCTGTTCTTGTGTAGTTTTGATGTCGGCAAAATATGCTGTATAAAGGAGGTTTACAACAGTTCTTCAGAGGGCTCAAAAGGTAGAAGCAGAAACTGAAAGCCACTCTGTGTGTGCAGTATAGACCGATCTGGATATGAATACTCTGTCCCGTACACTCCACCATCAAGTGCCTCGTGCTGTTGGAAATTAGAGAAGGACGGTGTCAGTTGAAGTTTAACATGGAATAATTCTGACTGACTCTCCTCTCTGTCTTCAGTTGTGTCTGGTATTTTCAGCTAACAGTGACTACAGGTTGAACCTCTATTATCCGGAACCCTCGGGACCTGGCCTGTTCCGGATAAGGGATTTTTACGGACGCGGGGTGATCACGTTAAATTGGATGGTACAGGTACTGAGCAAGGGGATATCGGTGCTGTCTGGCTTGGGGCTGGGAATGCGGCAGAGAGATCGTGGTGGGGGTGGAGGGGTGGGGAGGAGGGGCGTTGGATCACGGGGTCAGGCCGGCGATTGCGGGAGTCGGCAGCGAGGAAGGACTTCAATTTGTTCAATTTATTCATGTCGGAGTTCGGCGCATGCGCCACCCAGTGGCCGGGGGTGGTTCTGGACAAGGGGTGGTTCTGGATAAGGGAATTCTGGATAAGGGAGGTTCAACCTGTACTTGTAAATTCCCTGGTACCCATTGGTGAAACAGAGATCAATTTTTCAATTTATATCGTAAAAATATTTAGCAAGTCAACACAGCTACTCAGCGATAGTTTGTCATTTTTTGGATTAACTGAGAATTATGCAGCTGCCATTACTTTGAACAATAAAATGTCAATGCAACTATTTTTGCAATTTGTTTTAAATCCATCTATTGGAGGTAACCATTTGACTTGGGTTGGCAATTGGTTGGGAGGTAGGAGATAGAGAGTAGGGATAAAGGGAAGGCACCCCGATTGGCAGGAGGTGATTTTGTTCCTTAGGCATCTGTTCTGGGTCTCAACATCTCACCATATTTATTAATGGGACAGAGCCCTGGGATGAAAGAGTTGCCCTGTGAGGAGTGATTGAGTAGAATGGGCCGATACTCTCTGGAGTTTAGAAGAATGAGAGGTGATCTCATTGAAACATGTAAGATTCTGAGGGGGATTGACAGGGCAGATGCTGAGAGGCTCTTTACCCCTGGCTGGCAATTGTCGAACCAGGGGTCATAGTCTCAGGATAAGGGGTCGGCCATTTAAGACTGAGATACGAAGAAATTTCTTTGCTCAGAGGGTTGTGAATCTTTGGAATTCTCTGCCCTAGAGGGCTGTGGAGGCTCAGTCTTTGAGTGTATTCAAGACAGAGATCGATAGATTTTTGGGCACTAAGTGAATCGAGGGATACGGGGATCGGGCGGGAAAGTGGAGTTGAGGTAGAAAATCAGCCGTGATGGTGGAGCAGGCTCGATGGGTTATATGGCCTACTCCTGCTCCTAATTCTTAAGTTCTTATGTTCTTAATTACGTGTATAATGGAATATATTGTATATATCCAAGTTTGCAGATGACACTAAATTAGGAAGCAGGAGGTTGTGAAGGGCCAGATAAAGTGAGTGGGAAAAATGGCGGCAGATGGAGTTTAATGTGGGTAAGTGTGAGGTCAAGCACTTTGGATCGAAGAGCGATTCATCGGAGTATATTCTCAATAGTGAGAAACTAGAAACTGTGGAGGAGCAGAGGGATTTGGGAGTTCAACCACACAAATTATTCATAGATAGTGGACAGGTTCAAAACGGAATCAAAGGTTAATGTAATGTTGACCTTTATCTCAAGGGGCTAGAATACAAAGGAGAGGAAGTGATGCTTTTGTTGTAGAAAGCCTTAGTCAGGCCCCAGTTGGAGCACTGTGTTCAGTTCTGGGCCCCGCACCTCAGGGAGGTTATATCGGCCTCAGAGGGGGAGCAACGCAGATTAACCAGAATGATATCGGGGCTTACAGGGTTAAATTATGAGGACAGGTTGCATAAACTTGGCTTTTATTCCCTCGATAGAAGATTGAGGGGTGACGGAGAGGGGTGTTCAAAATGTTAAAAGGTTTCAATAGGATAGATACAGAGGAATTATTACTCTGATGAGGAAATCAAGAACGAGTGGACATAATCTTAAAATTTGAGCCAGGCCGTTCAGGAGGTAAATCCGGAAACACTTTTTTCACATAAAGGGAGTGGAAATCAAGAAATCTCACCTGTAAATGTTGGCGGAGAATTGGAGCTTTCACGACAGATCGCTCGATTTTTGTTGGGCAAGTGTATCAAAGGATATGGAGCAAATGGTGATAAGGTACAGCTCAGGCTTGGCCTTACAGTGGCGGAACAGGCTCGATGGGCTGAATGGCCTCCTGTTCCTATTACCCCATTTGTTTTAAATATATCTATTTCCCATTTCTTTTCAAATGCATAAGGCACGTATAAAGAGTCAGTTGGGGATTTCCGCGCCTGTTCCAGCCACAAACGGTTTTTGTTGAAGGAACTAAAAGATGAGAGAGAACTGATAGTTGCCAAAGCTCTGTTCCCAATGACTGCACTGGTAACTATTTCACACATCCCCCTTTCGCACCAGGGATTGGCCCAGAATATTGCTGGAACAAGGTATCTCACAACATGCTCCGTGAGTTGCATATTTTTCCTGAGCGCTGAAAACGGCTGGAACTGCGAGTTGAAAATGGTGTGGGGAGGGCAACGGGTCATAGAATTACAGAAATTTACAGCATGGAAGGAGGCCATTTCGGCCCATCGTGTCCCGCCGGCCGACCAAGAGGCTATCCAGCCTAATCCCACTTTCCAGCTCTCGGTCCGTAGCCCTGTAGGTTACGGCACTTTAAGTGCACATCCAAGTACTTTTTTTTAATGTGGTGAGGGTTTCTGCCTCTACCAAACTTTCAGGCAGTGAGTTCCAGACCCCCACCACCCTCTGGGTGAAGACATTTCCCTTCAAATCCCTTCTAAACCTCCCCCCAATTACTTTAAAGCTATGCCCCCTGTTTGTTGAAACCTCTGCCAAGGGAAACAGGTCCTTCCTATCCACTCTATCCAGGCCTCTCATAATTTTATACACCTCAATCAGGTCTCCCCTCAGCCTCCTCTGTTCCAAAGAAAACAAACCCAGCCTATCCAGTCTTTCCTCATTGCTAAAAGTCTCCAGTCCAGGCAACATCCTCGTAAAATCTTCTGCACCCTCTCTAGTGCAATCACATCTTTCCTGTAATGTGGTGACCAGAACTGAAACCTTAGTGAACGACAGGACCCATCGTCTATCTCCTTAACCAATGAGATTTAGGGATTGAAAAAGCAGGGGAACAAAGAGAAGGAAATATGATGAATTAGTCAAATCAGATACAGAAAGGGAAATAAAGAGAGGGAGAGGAAGACTGGCTAAAGAGAGAATTAAAAAGATTCAGAAAGGAAAAGGAAGAAAAACATTTCTAAGTTTTGAATTTGAAAAGCCTCAAACAACAATTGACTATCTGCAGGAGTGAGACACTACTTTTTCAATTGTTCCCTTTCTGGGCTGGAGAGGTTGTGTGTCATTGCAGGAACAGAAATGGCATCATTAAAAGGATCCTTACGCCTTATCTTTCTGTGGTGAGTTTAATTTGTATTTATGGGCACTTGAAACTCCTTGAAAGTCTCGGGGAGGTTGAGGGAGAGATGTTATTTTCGCGAAGTTAATGGTGGAACAGCGCAAATTGTCCAGCTATTTGTAGCGATTCATGACTCACTTCTCTTAGAACATAACATAAAAAACAGGAGCAGGAGTCGGCCATTCGGCCCCTCGAGCCTGCTCCACCATTCAATAAGATCACGGCTGATCTACCTCAACTCCACTTTCCTGCACTGTCTCCATATCCCTTGATTCTCTTAATAGCCAAAAATCTGTCTTGAATATATTCAAAGACTGAATCTCTACAGCCCTCTGGGGCAGAGAATTCCAAAGATTCACCACCCTCTGAGTGAGAAGTCTCTCCTCATCTCAGTCCTAAATAGCCGACCCCTTGGTTCTAGACTCCCAGCCAGGGGAAACATCCTCCCTGCATCGACCCAGTCAAGCCCTTGCCACAGGTCACACTGACCCATGACGCAGCGCAGTGTCTAACAGAGTCTGCTATTATATTTGAGAACAAAAACACCAGTAAAAGCCTGATTGCTTGTGGTGGATGAGTCTGTGACAACAATAGCAGCAACCTCTGCTGCTGGCACAGGCTCAGGGGATGTGGGTTTAACAGTCACACCACGGCGAAGGAAATTCAGAAATAAGAACCGAAAATGCTGGAAATACTCAGGCAGCATCTGTGGAGAGAGAAACCGCCGATGAACCTTTGTGTTTTTATTTCAGACTTCCAGCATCCGCGTTACTTTGCTTTTGTAAAGGAAATTCAGACTTTAGCCAGAATTGTTTTGTTATTTAATTAAAACAGAACGGGTTAACATGAATAGCAGAGGTAGATACATTTGCAGTTACATGGGTCATCATCATAGGCAGTCCCTCGGAATCGAGGCAGACTTGCTTCCACTCTTAAAATGAGTCCTTAGGTGGCTGAACAGTCCAATACGGGAACCACAGTCCCTGTCACAGGTGGGACAGATAGTAGTTGAGGGAAGGGGTGGGGAGTCTGGTTTGCAACACGTTCCTTCCGCTGCCTGCGTTTATTTTCTGCACGCTCTCGGCGACAAGACTCGAGGTGCTCAGCGCCCTCCCGGATGCACTTCCTCCACTTAGGGCGGTCTTTGGCCAGGGACTCCCAGGTGTCAGTGGGGATGTTGCACTTTATCAGGGAGGCTTTGAGGGTGTCCCTGTAGCGTTTCTGCTGCCCACCTTTGGCCTGTTTGCCGTGAAGGAGTTCAGAGTAGAGCGCTTGCTATGGGAGTCTCGTGTCTGGCATGCAAACGATGTGGCCCGCCCAGCAGAGCTGATCGAGTGTGGTCAGTGCTTCAATGCTGGCCTGGTCGAGGACGCTAATGTTGGTGCGTCTGTCCTCCCAGGGGTTTTGTAGGTACATGGGTACATGGCTGGCTAATCGCAAACTTCTAAAACTGAGTCCCTTTTCATGCTGGAGACTTTATGAACAACTTTGATTGTTAGACAGTTGGAGTGGGGCTGGTCCCGGGAGGTAAGGTCGATGAGGAAGTCTTGGTTGAAGGTGGGGCTGGTGCTAAGGGTCAAGCGTTGAGTGGCGCTGTTTCTGGGGATAGGTGGTATCTGGCGGTGCAGGAGTGGGCACACACCGCCCGGACAGCCCGTGCGGGCTGAGCAGCCAGAGCCACAGCCCGGAGCCACAGTACCTGTCCCGCAGCCTGACCCGCAGCGTGCCACCGGCCCCCAGAGCTGCCGTGCTGTCCTTGGCCGGGCTCATCTCCCTGGGCACGGGTCCCGAGGCGGTGGGGGCACCGCCCACACTGCTGCCTGTGGGTTTGCCCCGGCCCAGAGCGTGGAGCAGCGAGCGTGCGGTCAGTGCCCGGCTCGGTGCCCGGAGGAGGGCAGGGCTGGGCCGGGGGGGCACGGCAGGTGCACTGTTCGGGACCCCGCGGGTCTCTGCAGGCCGGGCCGAGGGGGAGCACGCCCAGTCGCGGTGGCCGTGGAAGAGCGACTCCTTGCGCCGGGTGTGGGGGCTCTCCAGCAGCCGGCAGAAGCCGTAGGGGGTCTGGGCCCGGGGGAAATGTGGCAGCGACAGTGCTGCCCGGGACTTGGGGTCCCAGTCCGTGCTGTCCCCCTCCGGAGGCCCCCCCACCGGCACCGATCCCCGTGGCCCCCACGCCGACTGCCCCGCCGGGCACGACTCCATCGCCGGGGCCGACAGGTGCACAGCAGCCGCCGGGCGTTGCTGCCGCGCCAACTTGGGCGGAATAAAGAAGTCGGGAATGCGGTCCGGGGTCAGGATGTTGGTGTAAAACATGGTCCTTGTTGGCTGGCTGGAGTCGCAGGATCAGAGAGACAGCACCACGCCTGGCTGGGAGAGTCGCTGTCAGCCTGCGAACAGGAGCACAATCCCAGTTACTTTCAGCACACACTCGGCCCAGCTCCCCACGCCTCCCCAACACAACCCGGAAAACGCAGACTGGACAATGCGAGATTACAAATAATCTACAGTTACAAATAAGTCCACCCACTGCTCTCAACACAGACATTCTGTTCCAGCGCAAGCAGTGTCAATAAAGATCGCATTCCACGGCTAGGGAGATGCTCACAAGCTTCATAAGTTTAATATAATAATTATAATAAGGGACTGTATAAAGAGCTTCTTCACCCCAGATTTATGTATCACTTGGTCACTTATTGTCCAGTCCCCTGGTTACCCAGTCCAATAAGGTCCAGACGCCTGGTCACTCAATCCCTCAGTGCCCAGTCCCCTGGTCACTCAATGCCCCAGTGTCCAGACGCCTGGTCACTCAATGCCCCAGTGTCCAGACGCCTGGTCACTCAATGCCCCAGTGTCCACTCCCCTGGTCACTTAATGACCCAGTGCCCAGACCCCTGGTCACTCAATGCCCCAGTGTCCAGATGCCTGGTCACTCAATGCCCCAGTGTCCACTCCCCTGGTCACTTAATGACCCAGTGTCCAGACGCCTGGTCACTTAATGACCCAGTGCCCAGTCCCCTGGTCACTCAATGCCCCAGTGTCCAGATGCCTGATCACTCAATCCCCCAGTGTCCATTCCCCTGGTCACTTAATGACCCAGTGCCCAGTCCCCTGGTCACTCAATGCCCCAGTGTCCAGATGCCTGGTCACTCAATGCCCCAGTGTCCACTCCCCTGGTCACTTAATGACCCAGTGTCCAGACGCCTGGTCACTTAATGACCCAGTGCCCAGTCCCCTGGTCACTCAATGCCCCAGTGTCCAGATGCCTGATCACTCAATCCCCCAGTGTCCATTCCCCTGGTCACTTAATGACCCAGTGCCCAGTCCCCTGGTCACTCAATGCCCCAGTGTCCAGATGCCTGGTCACTCAATGCCCCAGTGTCCACTCCCCTGGTCACTTAATGACCCAGTGCCCAGACCCCTGGTCACTCAATGCCCCAGTGCCCAGACCCCTGGTCACTCAATGCCCCAGTGCCCAGTCCCCCGGTACCTCAGTGCCCAGTCTCCTACTCACTCAGTAAAATGTTGTCCAGCTCTCTAGTCACTTGGTGCCACAGTATCCTGGTCACTCAGTCCAACAATGCCCTGACCCCTGGTACCTCGGTGCCCCAGTGTGCAGCTCCCTGGTACCTCGGTGCCCCAGTTTCCAGTTCCCTGGTACCTCGATGCCCCTGTGTCCAGTTCCCTGGTACCTCGGTGCCCCAGTTTCCAGCTCCCTGGTACCTCGGTTCCCCAGTGCACACTCCCGGGCGCTCTGTGCCAGACACTGTATTTATAACCGAACCTGTGACTCGCCGCGGCTGCTCATGGACCCATGCAGCCAATCAGACATGACATGGTGGGCTTGCCCTGCTTTCTGGCCAATTGCAGGAGGACGGAAGACTGTGCGGGAGGGAGAGTGCTCGGGGCTTTGAATGGAACAGGGATCAGCAGAGTGCGGAGGTGGAAGTGAGCAGGAGTTATTGCTGGAGCGCTGCCGCGTGTGTGTGTCCCTACACAGGGGCACAACCAGAGCACACTGTACACTGTACACTGTGTTGCCAGGGTCCGGACAGGGACAGCCAGTGTGACAGGGAGAGAGACAGAAATGGGGTAGCAGAGGGAAGTCTCAAATTGTTTCCGACCTCCCCATGGACCCTAACTTGCAAAACATTCAGCCAGTGAGTGAAGGTGTGTGTCTGTGTGTTAGAAAACCTGCAGTCGCTGGCTCTTTTCTGGTTCAACGCTTTTAAGATTGTGTTGCTTTAACTGAAAAGTGCAGCTGCATCCCCAAGGATACAGCCAAGGTTTTATTTATCTGTGCACGCATTAACTGCTGAGCCCATATAATGCACGATAGGCGGTGGGTCTCCTCGATATAACGTGCTGAAGGAATCAGGGGGTGGTTGAGAAATTGGTTCAGAGTGGGTCCGAGTTATGGGGCAGGTATATCCGGCTTGGGAAATGTGCTGACTTTCCCCAGGGCTGGGGGGCTGGGTCTCACTGTTACTGATCTACCATTGAGCAACATCTCAGTTTTAAAATTCTCATCCTTGTTTACAAATCTCTCCATGGCCTTTCCCCCTCCCGATCTCTGTAATCTCCTCCAGCTCCACAACCCTCTGAGATGTCTGCGCTCCTCCAATTCTGCCCTCCTGAGCATCCCTGATTATAATCGCTCCACCATCGGTGGCCATGCCTTCTGTTGCCTGGGCCCCAAGCTCTGGAACTTCCTCCCTAAACCTCTCCGCCTCTCTCCCTCTTGTACCTCCTTTAACACGCTCCTTAAAACCTACCTCTTTGACAAAGGTTTTGGTCACTTGTCCTGATATCTCCTTGTGTAGCTCGGTGTGAAATTTTGTTTTATAACGCTCCTATGAAGCACCTTGAGACATTTTACTATGTAATTGGTGCTAGATAAACACAAGTTGTTGTTGTACATAGAGAATGTGGGTTCAGAAGAGCAAGGGAGTTCTCCCCGATGTCCTGGCCAATATCTAAAACAGATTGCTGTTTGTGGGAGTTTGCTTGGCTAACGCATTTCCCATATTACAACAGTGACTACATGTCAAAAGTACTTAATTGGCTGTAAAGCGTGTTGGGACATCTTCCTTTCAGAAAGAAAGAACTTATATTTATATAGCGCCTTTCACGATCACCGGACGTCCCAAAGCGCTTTACAACCAATGAAGTACTTTTGGAGTGTAGTCACTGTTGTAATGTGGCAAACGCGGCAGCTAATTTGCGCACAGCAAGCTCCCACAAACAGCAATGTGATAATGACCAGATAATCTGTTTTAGTGATGTTGATTGAAGGATAAATATTAGCCCAGGACACCGGGGATAATTCCCCTGCTCTTCTTCAAAATAGTGCCAAAATGTGCTCAAATTGGCTGGTGCTTTTCCGACAGTACATTTCAAAAAGTACTTCATTAGCTGTAAAGTGCTTTGGGACTTCCTGAGGTGTGAAAAGCGCTATATAAAGGCAAGACTTTCTTTTCATTGGGACTGAGCTAGAAGGAAAGGTTTGAAAAGTCGAGACTCAAAGGAGGCGAATTAGAGTTAGGTAATGACCGTCCGTGAATGACCAACATGTTTGGGACAGTTTACATCGCCCAATCCCACAACCTGACAACTTGTCCACGGCATTTACTTCGACTTCGATGTGACTCAGCACCAGAATGAAATAGAAACTCCAGTTACTTTAACTGCTAAGTTTATTTATAATCATTTCTGCCATAGGTTGTCCTACCATCTCCACTGGGCCACTACTGCCTGATAAGAGGTTTTGAGCGTTCCTCTGTATCATTAATGATTGATCTGGAGAAGCTGGGGTTGTTCTCCTTGGAGCAGAGCGAGTTGAGAGGAGATTTGATCGAGGTGCTCAAAATCATGAGGGGTCGGGACAGAGTAGGTAGAGAGAAACTGTTCCCATTGGTGGAAGGGTCGAGAACCAGAGGACACAGATTTAAGGCGATTGGCAGAAGAATTAAAGGCGACATGAGGAAAAACGTTTTTTACGCAGCGAGTGATTAGGATCTGGAATGCGCTGCCTGACAGGGTGGTGGAGGCAGACTCAATCGTGGCTTTCAAAAGGGAGTTGGATAAATACCTGAAGGAAAAAGAATTTCAGGGCTCTGGGGGAAGGGCGGGGGAGTGGGACTGGCTGAGGTGCTGTTGCAGAGAGCCGGCAAGGGCTCGACGGGCCGAATGGCCTCCTTCTGTGCTGTAACTGTTCTCTGATTCTATGAACACAACATCCGTTCCCAAGCGGATGAGGGCACAGGCCTTTAATATAAATGGAGATTCTGGTACCAGATAACTTGCTGTTGATCATCAGAACATGGTGGTGGATGACCACAACTATTCAGCAAGGACTGAGTTACCAGACGTACTTTAGTTGATTGATGCAGTATAACTCCACAGCTCGCTCATCCTCCACCACAATGTTTGTGTGAACACCCACGTATTTTCTTATTCTGCTTGAACGACGCATCTTCATTGCAAATAATATTTGGTCCCGAATGATAACTCAAAGTCATATCTGGCCCTTTATAGAAGCTATTTTCCAGTTCGACCACAATAAAAAGAGTATGATGTTTTATGTGGGTCCAACCTTGGTAATCTCCTGCATTCATAGCAATATACACATTTGTTATCATATTTTCTTTTCTAATGCTTGTGAGTAGAACTAATGTTCTTATGACTGCCTTCCACCCAACTCATTTACGCCTGTTTGTTTTTGCCTGTATGTGAAGTGGGTGGGAGATTGATATTATACACACTCGCCCCTCACCGGAATAGGTACAATCGAGCTCACCTCCCTCAGTAGGGTGAATATGAATCTTGTTGATTGCTGACACCCTCTGTTGCCCAGTACTTTAAAAACATAAGAAATAGGAGCAGGAGTCGGCCATTTGGTCCCTCGAGCCTGCGCCACCATTCAATAAGATCATGTCTGATCTGATCATGGACTCGGCTCCACTTCACCGCCCGCTCCCTTTATCTCCTTATCGGTTAAGAAACTGTCTATTTCTGTCTTAAATATATTCAATGACCCAGCCTCCACAGCTCTCTGGGGTAGAGAATTGCCCCAATTTACAACCCTCTGTGAGAAGAAATTCCTCCTCATCTCAGTTTTAAATGGGCGGCCCTTTATTCTGAGACTATGTTCCCTAGTTTTAGTTTCCCCTATGAGTGGAAACATCTTCTCTGCATCCACCTTGTAGAGGCCCCTCATTTTCTTATATGTTTCAATAAGATCGCCTCTCATTCTTCTGAACTCCAATGTGTATAGGCCCAACCTACTCAACCTATCTTCATAAGTCAACCCCCTCATCTCCGGAATCAACCTCGTGAACCTTCTCTTTAACGGTGTGTCATTTCTCAAGCCTGAAGGCCAACGATGTTGTGTCTTCCAAAACCCGAGATAATTAACTCAAAAGATTATCCTAAGTACCACAGTGCACGTCCTTCTGAAACTCATTCATGGCCTCAGAAAACTGCTCTGACTCACACGCTGTTAAGTTCCGATCCTTACTGGGCTGCCCTAGCTCTAGGGTGAGGCTTTATGGTCTGAATCATCAGGGCAGTGCACTTCCATTCAGTCCGTAAGTGTGACCCCGAGCTTCCGGTGGCCTGTCACTTTAATTCCCCGCTCCACTCCCACTCTGACCTCTCCGTCCTCGGCCTCCTACACTGTTCCAATGAAGCTCGAGGAACAGCACTCATCTTTCGTTTGGGCACATTACAGCCTTCTGGACTCAACATCGAGTTCAACAATTTCAGACCAGAACCTCTGCCCCCAATTTTGCTCCCTTTCCTTCTTTTTTTTAACCCCCCGCCTGCCTCCGATCTTGTATTTTATTCTCTGTTTCCTGTGGCAGCTGGTAATTATTCTGTCATTCACACCCTCACCCTGGAGCAAGTAAGGATCTGAACTTAACAGCGTGTGAGTCAGTGCAGTTTTCTGAGGACATGAATGAGTTTCAGAAGGACGTGCACTGTGGTACTTCGGATAATCATTTGAGTGAATTACCTCGGGTTTTGGAAGGCACAACATCGTTGGCCTTCAGGCTTGAGAAATGACACCACGTTAAAGTCCTGGGCAACAGAGCATGTCAGCAATCTACAGATGGCACCTTCAGGCCCCAAACGTTGTCATTTATCACAACAAATTCCCTCGGGAGAGCTTTCAAAGTGTGATTGGCTCTTCCTGCCTTTCCTGATGATTGAGGATGGAAGGGACTAGGGAACCTTTGTTTTATTCCTAAAGCTGGTAATTGGGATTAGACTGGATGACCTTTTGTTGGACGGTGCAGATATAATGGTAAGTACTGCAGGGAATCGAATACGGCCAGGGTGATCTCCTGGACTAGTTTTGATCACCTGGATGGGTCGGAGAGGAAGTTTCCCAGATTTTTTCTCCCTAAATTGGCCTGGGTTTTAACTGGTTTTTGCCTCTCCCAGGAGATCACATGGCTCCGGTTGGGGTGGAGTGTAGAATGTTTCAGTATAAGGGGTGTTGCAGTTGTGTGGGGTGGACTGGTTGGGCTGGGTGCTCTTTGCCTTTCTGTCATTGTTCTAAGGTTTATATGTAACCTTCAGGGCTGCTGACCAAGGGCCGTGCGGCTCTTTGTCAGCCGGCGCGGACACGATGGGCCGAAATGGCCTCCTTCTGCGCTGTAAATTTCGATGTTTCTATGTTTCTATTCCCATCAGATTTTTACGGGACCTTTGCGGATATGTGTGGCCCTTAATCAGAATTGATTTGCTGTGGCAGGCACACATCAGGTGAGCATTTGCCCCAGCAAGGCCCCGGCCTTTGTTAATGAAGAGACATCCCAGACTGGGATAACTTCAGTCGCTGGGTCAAAGTCCTGGAGCTTCCTGCCTCACAGCACTGTGGCAGCCCTTCCCCTGGGTGCAAGGCGGGGGCTCAGGGGGTAACGAGGGCCGGGCATTAAATGGCAGCCTTGCCAGCGATGACCACATCCCCAGAATGAATTAAATAATTCTAAATGCGTTTTTTGGAAAGGGGTCAAAATATATTTGTTTCCCGTAATGTTACTGCCAGGGATCCTGTCCAATTCATTTGCAATGACCATCATGTTCGTTGTTATGCTAGAACTGTATAAAACACTGGTTAGGCCACAGCTGGAGTACTGCGTGCAGTTCTGGTCACCACATTACAGGAAGGACGTGATTGCACCAGAGAGGGTGCAGAGGAGATTTATGAGGATGTTGCCTGGAGTGGAAAACTTTAGCGATGAGGAAAGATTGGATAGGTTGGGTCTGTTTTCTTTGGAACAGAGGAGGCTGAGGTGTACAAAATTATGAGGGGCCTGGATAGAGTGGATAGGGCAGATGTATTTCCCTTAGCAGAGGGGGCATAGATTGAAAGTAAATGGGGGGTGTTTAGAGGGGAGATGAGGAAACATTTCTTCACCCAGAGGGTGGGGCTCTGGAACTCACTGCCTGAAAGGGTGGTAGAGGCAGAAACCCTCACCACATTTGAAAAATACTTGGATGTGCACTTAAAGTGCCGTAACCTACAGGGCTACGGACCCAGAGCTGGAAAGTGGGATTAGGCTGGATAGCTATTGGTCAGCTGACGCGGACACGATGGGCCGAAATGGCCTCCTTCCGTGCTGTAAATTTCTATGATTCTATGGTTATTTTCCTTCCTTTGATAGGGTTACCACAGAGGCTTTTTTCTTTGCAATGGTTAGAATTACGTGGGCAAAGATAAGCCACAGTCCGTGTGAAGTGCGTGCTGGGAGAATGGATCTTCAGGATCATCAGATGTTCGGTGATGTCATGTATCTCACACTACTGTATATAACTGTATCTTACCATGCTATACATGACTGTAACTAGATATGACCTGTAACCACAAGCACACTTTACCACCAGGGGTGCACTTGCAGGAGACACTGCATACCTGTTCCACACAGGTATATAAAGGCAGGTCTCAGGCAAGTGTGGCACTCGAGAGCTGTGAAATAAAGGTGCAGGTGCAGAGTGACCTTGACTTCAGCATGTGCCTCGTGTAAGCCTGTACTGCAGGGTTGGGACTTTACAGGTGAGGGTTAGGACAATGCTCAACCTGTCATCACACATGATTGCACCAATCAACAACCAGACGGGATGGATCCGAAGGTCGAAATACTGGTTCATGCCAACCTGCCGGCGCTCACTGGGAACAGGGAATGATCCCAGCTCCGGAACGGAGAGGCCCGAGGCACGCCCAATATTGGGCACACGTGGCAGAGGCCTGCTGGGCAGCCCACCAGAGAAAATTACGGGTCCAGGCCACTGGCAGTACGACTTGGGTCAGTGCTGGGCGAGCGGGGGAGAAGTGGTCGGGAGGGAGAGGGTCGACTGAGACGGGAGGAAGCGATCGTGAGGAAGGGTATGACCAGGAGAGGTGGGGAGGCGATTGAACGGGGGCCAGCGACAGTCTTCGGGACAGCAATGCAGGGAGCAGCGCTCCAGCTCCCACTCCTCTTGGCTCCATATTCAGGTAAGTATTCTTTAACAAACTTATCTTTTAGCGACGGCCGCCAGCCGGTTAGGCCACATGTCGACTATGTTTTCCTGACTGAAGTCTGCCTGATGCAGGCTGCATTTCGGGCAGCCCAATTTTGCAAAGGGCCTAGCGCCTGTTTCAGCCTTTACCAATATGGTGGATGGGGCACCTCTGGCTTGTAACGAGCCTGCGCGCCCCGGCCACCATATTGGAGACTGAGGTGCTCGCTTTGTGCTGGGAAAACCAGCGCAAATTTCTAGCCCATAGAATTATCGACATTTACGGCTCACAAGGAGGCCATTTGGCACACTGTGTCCGCGCCGGCCAACAAAGAGCTATCCAGCCTAATCCCACTTTCCAGCTCTGGGTCCGTAGCCCTGTAGTTTACGGACTTTAAGTGCACATCCAGGTACTTTTTAAATGCAGTGAGGGTTTCTGCCTATATGGGCTTCCATACAGCTTGCAGGGACTTTGCAACAATCGACACACTCATACACCAATATCCAGAAGCACCTGACTTGGAACCCTCGAGAGCAACTAGCTTGGAGGGAGTAGGCGTAAATAATATCTCAAGAGTTGGGACAGATGTGCGGGGAAAGGAACAAATGGAGGTGCGGCATCTGCACCTGCCTCACACGAGCTGCAGTATAACTCTGCTCCAACACCATACCTGCGGAGTGAGAATTGATTGTAGAAGCCTAACCTGACTCTGGAGTGGTGGAGTACGGCTGGTTGATGCAGGGATTCTCAGTCCTCTTTACTCCCGGGTCAGGTTGGGTGCTGGCTCAGGATTACAGCTCTAGTTCCAGCATCGGTCACATTGTTCTCACCCGTCACAGTGCAAAGCTTTGCCTCTTTGCACTCACAGTGTGAATGCAGCCGAAGCCATTGTTTTCGGTCCCCGCCACAAACTCTGTTCCCCAGCCACTGACTCCATCCCTCTCCCCAACTTCTGTCTGAGGCTGAACCAGACTGTTTGCAACCTTGGCGTCATATTTGACCCTGAAGTGAGCTTCCAGCCACATATCTGCAGCATAACTAAGACCGCTTACATCCACCCACGTAACATCACCCGTCTCCGCCCATGCCTCAACTCATCCACTGCTGAAGCCCTCATCCATGCCTTTGTTACCTCTAGACTTGACTATTCCAACACACTCCTGGCTGGCCTCCCACATTTTACCCTACGCAAACTAGAGGTGATCCAAAACTCAGCTGCCCCGTGTCCTAACTCGCACCAAGTCCCGCTCACCCATCACCCCCTGTGCTCGCTGCCCTACATTGGCTCCCGGATAAACAACGCCTCGATTTCAAAATTCTCAGCCTTGTTTACAAATCCCTCCATGGCCTCACCCCTCCCTATCTCTGTAATCTCCTCCAGCCTCACAACGCCCCCCCTCCCCCCCCACGAGATATCTGCGCTCTTCAAATTCTGCCCTCTTGAGCATCCCGATTATAATCACTCAACCATTGGTGGCCGTGCCTTCAGCTGCCTGGGCCCCAAGCTCTGGAACTCCCTCCCTAAACCTCTCCGCCTCTCTGCCTCTCTTTCATCCTTCAAGACGCTCCTTAAAACCTCCCTCTTTGACAAAGGTTTTGGTTACTTGCGCTAATTTCTACTTATACGGTGTAAAATTTTTTAAAATCCCATAATATTCCTGCAAAGTGCTTTGGGATGTCACACTACGTTAAAGGCGCTATATAAATATAGATTGTTGTTGTTGTAAACCATTCAACCCTCGCAAAGGAAAGGCTTCCCATGCACTTGTGATTAGATTTCAGGGTGGGGTTTATCCAGGCACCAATATGCCGAGGGCTCGTTGCCTGAGGAGAGAGCGTGGTGATAAGACCGCAATGGGGCGGATTGTATTGGGATGTGAGGCCGGTAATGGGCCCTCGGACACTGGCTCGGGAGCTTGCGCTGCTTTCCCCGCCATTCCCATCCAATGGGGTCGCTCTTGATCGTTGGGCGACAGACTGGAGGGGGCGCTGGTCAGCTGCTTGTTCCGCTGGTGAGGAGGTTCCAGCCCTCATGCAACATCTGGCTGGTGAGCGGCGGGGAGCCAAACCACCATCCCTGGCGCACCCCTGCCGGAGCGAGGCCTCCGCGGCAAGCCAGGACGGGTGTCAGCGAGGGGCCTCGGGGGACAAGAGGAGGGGTGGGTTTCCTGGGCTGTCAGCCGCCCGGGTTATTCTAGTGGCTCAGAACCTGGTCCTCTGGGGCCCACTGCCAGAATTCCACACTCACCTGCGCCCTCCCGTGTCTCCTCCATCGCCCGCAGAGAGTCTGTGGCACAGACTCCGACCGAGAAAGGCATCCCGGGGGCTGGGGATCAGTAACCTCCAGGACCCTGAAGTCCGTGTGGAAACGGCCCTGAAACAGGCAGGTGCTTTGGACACCTGGGTATAGGCCCCTTTCGAAAGGTGGCGGCTGCATCGTCAGCGGTAACGGGGCCGTGTCACAACCGTTATGATCCCATTCCGCAACCGTTACTGCCCCATTATCTCCCATTACACCTCTGCTACCCCCATTAACCCCCCATTACCCCTGCACCCCATTACCCCCATTAATCCGATTACCCCCCATTATCACCCCATTAACCCTGCCATTAGCCCCCATTACTCCCCATTTGTCCCACCTTTAACCCCCATTACCCACATTAACCCCCCCATTAATCCCTCCCACTAAACCCCCCCCAGTACCCCCCCTGTTAACCCCCATTACCCACATTAACCACCCCCCCCCCAACGTTACCGCTTTTTTATCGCTGGGTGAGGGGAGTGAGATGCGCCCCCTGTTGGTTTCAGTGGATGGAAATCCCAGGGCAGCCGCCCGTTGATCCCGAAACCCTGCGCCCAGGGCGAGTCGGGGTACCCAGCCAGGGGATCGCTTCGCCAGGCCGGCCCTTCTAACCCCAGACTGCCGCCGGACTGCTGGCAGAATGACCAACTGGGGCGTCGCTGACCCGAAACACTGTGCCTGGACTATGAATAACCTCACTCAACGTTACACACGGGGGTGACTTGAACCGAAATCCCTGGACAGGAGTCCCAGGGGATCGGGTGCCACGCTGGACTCGCACTCTGCCCGATATTGCTGCCTGTTGACCTCATTGGGCTGTAACCTCAGCATTGCACCCAGTCCCGTGGGATTCCCGACGGGCGGGCTAGGTTGGAATTACCACCAGAGAGGCAACAGGCATCCAGGCGTTTACTCTGCATCCCGACTGATTCCTTCACTGGGACAATATCTGGGTCACGCTGACCCCGGAGTTCCTCAGGAACCAGCCAATGGGAATCTCCGGCCCGCTGCCAATGATCTTCAGCCCATTGGACGGAATCTGGTGATCAGCCCACTCACCAATCCCCACTGAGTGCAGCCAGCACCAAACAACAACTTGGCTTTATACAGCGCCTTTAACGCAGTAAAACGTCCAAAGGTGCTTCACAGGAGCGTTATCAAAACAGAATTTGACACCAAGCCACATGAGATATTAGGGCAGATGGCCAAATGCTTGATCAAACAGGGAGGTTATAAGGAGCGTCTTGAAGGAGGAAAGAGAGGTAGCGAGGTGGAGAGGTTTAGGGAGGGAGTTCCAGAGCTTGGGGCCCAGGCAGCTGAAGGCACGGCCACCAATGGTTGAGTGATTATAATCAGGATGCTCAAGAGGGCAGAATTGAAGGAGCGCAGACATCTCGGGGGGAGGTGGGGGGGTATTGTGAGGCTGGAGAAGATTACAGAGATAGGGAGAGGTGAGGCCTTGGAGGGATTTGAAGACAAGGAAGAGAATTTTGAAAATGAGGCGTTGCTTAATCAGGAGCCAATGTCGGTCAACGAGCTCAGGGGTGATGGGTGAGCGGGACTTGGTGTGAGTTAGGAGACGGGGCAGCCGAGTTTAGGATGAGCTCAGGTTTGGGGAGACCCACGGTTCCACTGTGCGTGGTCAGCAGACGACGCTCCTCGCCCCTGACACAAACCCACAATGTTGCTCCCCTGTGAGTGAAGACTGAGCTCTATCTCCTTGTTGACGGCGCCACCCCCTGTCCGCTCACAGTATTACTGCTCCAACATCCAGCCCTGCCTATTGGTGCTGTAGTCGCATTCCGTCAGCCTGCTGCCGGTTCGGCCCGAGCTGTTGTCTGACAAGCAGCAGTCCCAGCCTCGTAGTCAGAAGGTGAAGGGTTTAAGCCCCACCCCCAGACAGTCCCCGGCAAGTGGAGACGAGAATGTGGTCCCCAAATACATCCCACAGGGTACTTATGGAATTAGCCACAGAAGACCATTCGGCCCATCGTGTCCGTGCCGGCTCTTTGAAAGAGTGATCCATTTAGTCCCAGTCCCCTGCCCTTTCCCCACAGCCCTGCAAACCTCTCCCTTCCAAGTATGTATCCAATTCTCTATTGAATCTGCTTCCACCTCAGCCCTCTCAGGCTGAGCATTCCCGATCGTCACAACTCATGGTGTAATTACATTCTCCGCATCTCGCCCCCTGGTTACTGACCCTTCTGCCACTCCTGCCTTGTGTTGGACGGAGTGACCTCTGGGTCCAGGGGTAGCAGTCCCACCTCAGGGTCAAAGGGTTGGTCTCGGACTCCACTCCACATCGTCCCGAGGTGCACCAGCTCGGAATACATCCAGCGGGGACCGACTGGTCAATGGGTCATCCCTCCCACCCCCATCATGGAGGATGGGTGGGCCCTTCAGCCTTGGCTGTAGCCCCCCCTAGGAGAAGATACTGTGCTGTTGCTGGTGCTGTTGGGGAGGGTTTAAAGTAGCTTGGCAGAGGGATAAGAACCTGAGAATAGATTCACAAGGGAGAGAAGCAAAGCTGGAATTGGAAAGCAAAATAGTAGAAAGTGGCCTGGGTTTTTGTCTGGTTTTTGCTTCTCCCAGGAGATCACATGGCTCCAGTTGGGGTGGAGTGTAGAATGTTTCAGTGTATGGGTTGTGTGCAGCGAACTGATTGGATGGGTGCTCTTTGCCTTTCCGTCATTATTCATTGTTCGCAGGTTTATATGTAACCTGTGGAGGCTGGGCCATTTAAGGTGAAGATAGACAGATTTTTGATCCATAAGGGAATAAAGGGTTATGGGGAGCGGGCAGGGAAGTGGAGCTGAGTCCATGATCAGATCAGCCATGATCTTATTGAATGGCGGAGCAGGCTCAAGGGGCCGTATGGCCGACTCCTGCTCCTATTTCTTATGTTCTTATGGTTTCCATACAGGGTGGGCCCGAGCACATTGCCAGATTTACACCCAGCAGCAAGTTGAAAATCCACCTCATTATGTTGGCAACAATTGCAGCTCAGCCAATCGGAACAAAACACAAGCCCTGGGCGGACACAGCCTGCAGACCAGCGCTGTCACAGACTTCTAGAATCCCGGGTTTAAAGAGTTGGGTTAAAAGTTTAACAAGTGGCTCATCAACATTTTCATCCAGTGGCATTCTGAGCGACTCCTCCAATCTCTTCACTCCCCCCACAGAGTGCATTGTCGGGAAGCTCACGCTGTGTGGATAAAGAAGTTCATCCTCATGCTAGGCGCATAGCAACTCATTCCGAAACCATCAGAAAGCAAAACAGAAAATGCTGCAAAATACTCAGTGGGTCAGGCAGCATCTGTGGAGAGAGAAGCAGAGTTAACGTTTCAGGTCGATGGCCCTAAGTCAGAACTGGAAGAGGTTAGCGAAGTAACAGGTTTTAAGCCAGTGCGGGGGCAGGGAAAGAGGATGGGGGGTGGGGGGGAGGTCTGTGATGGGGTGCGGGGCAGGAGCGCTGAGTGAATCTGGAAACAAAGGATGGGTCCAGAGCTGGAGTACGGTTACAGAATGTCTGAAAGAAAATGCGATAGGGATTTTATCAGAAATTACTAAGCTAACATTTGCTGAGATAAACTCCCTCCTTAAATATTGTAATAGGTGCAGCATGTGTGTCAATCCATTTCCAGATAGTCTAGCAAGCAGTGCCCTCTGCTGACTACACACAGCATGAGACCTGCTACTTATCCAGCTTATGTCGTGTTGGAGGATTGTCTGGGGGGAGAGTGCTAGGGGGGGAGAGTGCGCAGGGAGAGGGAGGGGAGAGTGTGCAGGGGGAGAGCATGCGGGATGGGGGGGAGAGGGTGTGGGGAGAGAGTGTGCGACGGTAGAGATTATTTTTATTACACCAGCTCCTTCAGGACCCCCAAAATAATTGCATGCTTACCTTGTCTGGGCCTCCGTTGCTGGGGGAACTGGTCGCGTGTACCTTTGCGCCCTGTGATTTGCTCATTTGCCGAGAGCAGCGGGCACCGTGGGCCTTTGACAATGGCGGCAGCCTCTTGGCCGACGCTCACGGGCCAGTCAGACGACGAACCCTGGAGACCGTTACCCCCCCCCACCCCCCCTCAATTAATGCCCATCGACGGCACTAAAACCGCACCCTTCATCCTGTGAGACGTCCATTCAAACAGCAGCGACACCAACCTTTGTATCAGGCACATTTGTAGCACCGGTTTCAATATAAGCAGAAAATTCAGTGAATTTGGATCCAATAATTGTATTGTTTAAAACAGACATGAACATGTTACAATTGTTTATGTAGAATTACATGGAATTAACAGCAGAGAAACTGTGCCGGTGTTTATGCTCCACACCAGCCCCCTCCCACCCCTCTTCATCTCACCCCATCACCATATCCTTCTATTCCTTTCTCCCTCATGTGTTTATCCAGCTTCCCCTTAAATGTATCTGTGCTAGTCGCCTCAATCCTTCGCTGCGGTGGTTTCTGGAGACTCAGTTTGTGTTCACTGAGCGAAACGCTGGCAGCAGTCGAGGGCAGTGTCGCTTCTAAGGACCATGAAAAGGACCCATCAGTGTTCCCCACACACTGACCGAAACCACACTGTCACTACCTCCCTGCTCCGCAAGGTCCTGCAAATCCCCTGGGAGGACAGATGCACCAACATTAGCGTCCTCGATCAGGCCAACCTCCCCAGCATTGAAGCACTGACCACACTCGACCTGCTCCGCTGGGCAGGCCACATTGTCCGCATGACAGACACGAGACTCCCAAAGCAAGCGCTCTATTCAGAACTCCTTCACGGCAACCGAGACAAAGGTGGGCAGAGGAAACATTTCAAGGACACCTTCAAAGTCTCATTGATAAAATGCAACATCCCCACCGACACTTGGGAGTCCCTGGCCAAAGACCGCCCAAAATGGAGGAAGTGCATCTGGGAGGGCGCTGAGCACCTCGAGTCTCATCGCCGAGAGCATGCAGAAATCAAGTGCAGGCAGCGGAAAGAGTGTGCGGCAAACCAGTCCCACCTACCCTTTCCCTCAACGACTATCTGTCCCACCTGTGACAGAGACTGTAATTCCCGTATTGGACTGTTCAGTCAACAAAATTCTAAAAGGACAAAGAGTATCAAAAAAACAAGCCTGAAGGCTCTGTGTCTCAATGTGAGGAACGTTCATAATAAGGTGGATGAATTATCTGCGCAGACAGCTGTTAACGGATATGACGTAATTGGGATTACGGAGACGTGGCTCCAGGGTGACCAAGACTGGGAACTCAACATCCAGGGATATTCAACATTCAGGAAGGATAGACAGAAAGGAAAAGGAGGTGGGGTAGCGTTGCTGGTTAAAGAGGAAATTAACACAATAGTAAGGAAGGACATTAGCTTGGATGGGAATCTGCATGGGTAGAGCTGTGGAACACCAAAGGGCAGAAAATGCTAGTGGAAGTTGTGTACAGACCACCAAACAGTAGTAGTGAGGTTGGGGATGGCATCAAACAGGAAATTAGGGATGTGTGCAATAAAGGTACAGCAGTGATCATGGGTGACTTTAATATGCACATAGATTGGACTAACCAAACTGGTAGCAATACGGTGGAGGATTGCCTGGAGCGTGTTAGGGATGGTTTTCTAGACCAATATTTCGAGGAACCAACTAGAGAGCAGGCCATCCTAGACTGGGTGATGTGTAATGAGAGAAGATTAATTAGCAATCTTGTTGTGCGAGGCCCCTTGGGGAAGAGTGACCACAATATGGTAGAATTCTTCATTAAGATGGAGAGTGACACAGTTAATTCAGAGTCTAGGGTCCTGAACTTAAAGAAAGGTAACTTCGATGGTATGAGACGTGAATTGGCTAGGATAGACTAGTGAATGGTACTTAAAGGGTTAACGGTGGATAGGCAATGGCAGACATTTAAAGATCACATGGATGAACTTCAACAATTGTACATCCCTGTCTGGCTCAACTGTGGCTAACAAAGGAAATTAGGGATAGTGTTAGATCCAAGGAAGAGGCATATAAAGTGGCCAAATAAAAGCAGCAAACCTGAGGACTGGGAGAAATTTAGAATTCAGCAGAGGAGGACTAAGGGTTTAATTAGGAGGGGGAAAATAGAGTATGAGAGTAAGCTTGCAGGGAACATAAAAACTGACTGCAAAAGCTTTTATAGATATGTGAAGAGAAAAAGATTAGTGAAGACAAATGTAGGTCCCTTGCAGTCAGAGTCAGGTGAATTTATAATGGGGAACAAAGAAATGGCAGATCAATTGAATAAATACTTTGGTTCTGTCTTTACTAAGGAAGACACAAATAACATTCCGGAAATACAAGGGGACCGAGGATCTAGCGAGAAAGAGGAACTGAAGGAAATCCTTATTAGTCAGGAAATTGTGTTTGGAAAATTGATGGGATTGAAGGCCGATAAATCCCCAGGGCCTGATAGTTTGCATCCCAGAAGTGGCCCTAGAAATAGTGGATGCATCGGTGGTCATTTTCCAACATTCTATAGACTCTGGATCAGTTCCTATGGATTGGAGGGTAGCTAATGTAAACCCACTTTTTAAAAAAGGAGGGGGAGAGAAAACAGGGAAATATAGACCGGTTAGCCTGACATCAGTAGTGGGAAAATGTTGGAATCAATTTTTAAAGATGTAATAGCAGCGCATTTGGAAAGCAGTGACAGGATCGGTCCAAGTCAGCAAGGATTTATGAAAGGGAAATCATGCTTGACAAATCTTCTAGAATTTTTTGAGGATGTAACGAGTAGAGTGGAGAACCAGTGGATGTGGTGTATTTGGATTTTCAAAAGGCTTTTGACAAGGTACCACACAGAGATTAGTGTGCAAAATTAAAGCACATGGTGTAAAGTCCTTACTCTACAATATGAAACCACATGGGGCACATTCTGGGGACAAGGTCACCCTGTGACCTTAACTCTTTATTCACAGGACTCCAAAGACGATGACCCTGCGTGGGACCTCCCTTTATATACCAGTGTAGTCAGGTAAGGAGCGTCTCCCACAAGTTCACCCCTTGTGGTCAAGGTGTGCATCTAGGTTGAGTGTATACAGTAATACAGTGGTGTTACATTGTGGTTACATACATGACATCACCTTCCCCCGCCCCCCACTGCCCCAAAGTCTTATTGGGATCATTGGTTTAGACTTTCAGGTGGTCTACACTCCCTCGTGGAGGGAGTTGGGGCTCTGGTTGTTGGACACTGACGTGAGTGTCAGTCACCTGTGGTGATTCCGGCCTGTCCGGGCTGACCGTTCTTCTGATTGGTCTTGTTGCTCGTTCACTGACAGTCTTGTGAGCTCCATCTCATGGTCTTCTTCAGGTTCCTCCGTGTCGATGCTGAACCTTTTTTTTTACTTGATCCAGATGCTTCCGGCATATCTGACCATTGTTGAGTTTTACCACGATGACCCTATTCCCCTCTTTGTTAATTACAGTGCCCTCAAGCCATTTGGGCCCCATGGCGTGATTGAGGACGAATTCAGGATAATTTATTTCTATACATCTCCCCCTCGAATTACAGTCATGGCACTCATTTTGTGACTTGCGCTTGCCCTCAACTCCTCAACTATATCGGTCAGGACTGGGTGAATGAGGGACAACCGAGTTTTGAGTGTTCATTTCATTAGTAGCTCTGCGGGCAGGACCCCTGTGAGCAAGTGCGATCGGGATCCATAGGCCAGCAGAAGATGCGATAGGCGGCATTGTATGGAGGGTCCTTGAATCCTGAGCATACCTTGCTTAATGATTTCGACTGCCCATTCCGCCTGGCCATTGGAGGCCAGCTTGAACGGCGCAGTCCTGACGTGGTTGATGCCATTGCCCGACATAAACTCTCGGAATTAGTAGCTCGTGAAACATGGGCCATTATCACTAACCAGGATGTCCGGCAAGCCATGGGTTGCAAAGATCGCACGTAGGCTTTCCACGGTGGTGGATGATGTGCATGAATTCAGAATGATGCACACGATCCATTTCGAGTACGCATCTACCACAACAAGGAACATCTTCCCCATGAACGGGCCCGCGTAGTCAACATGAATGCGTGACCATGGCCTGGTGGGCCAGGGCCACGGGCTGAGTGGGGCCTCCCTGGGGGCATTACCCAGCTGGGCACATGTCGTGCACCTGCGAACACAGTGTTCCAGGTCTGAATCAATTCCAGGCCACCAAACGTGTGACCAGGCAATGGCCTTCATCAGCACAATGCCTGGGAGCTCGCTGTAGAGTTCCCTGATGAATGCCTCACTGCCCTTCTGGAGCATAACTATCCGGCTGCCCCATAGTAGTCAGTCAGCTTGGATGGAGAGCTCATCTATCCGTCTGTGGAACGGTCTGACCTCCTCAGGGCATGCTCCGTGTGCGGGCGCCCAATCCCCAGTCAGGACACATTTCTTAATCAGGGATAGGAGGGGATCTCTGTTTGTCCAGATTTTGATCTGGCAGGCTGTGATGGGGGAGCCTGCGCCGTCAAAGGCATCGACAGCCATGACCATCTCAGCGCTTTGCTCCGCTGCCCCCTCAGTGGTGGCCAGTGGAAGCCAGCTGAGCGCGTCAGCGCAATTTTCAGTGCCGGGCCGGTGCCGGATGGAGTAGTCATAAGCAACCAGCGTGAGAGCCCATCGCTGTATGCGAGCTGATGCGTTGGCATTGATGGCCTTGCTGTCTGACAGCAGGGATGTTAATGGCTTTGGTCCGTCTCTAATTCAAATTTCTTACCAAAGAGATGCTGATGCATTTTTTTTACACCATAGACACATGCAAGCGCTTCCTTCTCGACCATCCCATATCCCCGTTCTGCTTGAGAGCGCGACCTGGAGGCATAAGCCACAGGTTGTAGTTGACCCTCAGCATTACTCTGCTGCAACACGCACCCAACCCCATAGGACGATGCATCACATGTCAGAACCAATTTTTTACAAGGGTCGTACAGGGTCAATAACTTGTTTGAACAAAGTAGATTTTGCGCCCGATCAAAAGCCCGTTCCTGACAGCCCCCACAAAACCAATTGCAACCCTTCGCAGGAGCACGTGTAGCGGCTCCAACAACGTGCTCAAGTTCGGCAGAAAGTTCCCAAAATAGTTCAACAGTCCCAGGATTAACGCAATTCCGATGTGTTGCAGGGCCTGGGTGCTCGTCGAATCGCCTCTGTTTTGGATTCGGTGGGCCGAATCCCATCTGCAGCAACCCTCCTGCCCAGAAACTCAACCTCAGGGGCTAAAAACACACATTTAGACTTCTTGAGTCGCAGGCCTACCCGGTCCATTCGGCGTAGCACTTCCTCCAGGTTGTGGAGGTGTTCCTCGGTGTCACGACCCGTGATGAGGATGTTGTCCTGGAATACGATGGTTCCAGGAATGGATTTAAGCAGGCTTTCCATGTTTCGTTGAAAAATTGCGGCCACTGATCGAATGCCAAACGGGCACCTGTTATAAACGAACAGTCACTTGTGCGTGGTGATGGTGGTCAGTAGTTTAGATTTGTCGGCCAGTTCCTGGGTCATATTGGTTGAAGTGAGGTCCAACTTGGTGAACAGCTTGCCGCCTTCAAGCGTGGCGAAGAGGTCCTCCGCTCTCGGGAGCGGGTATCGATCTTGTAAGGACACCCGATTGATGGTGGCCTTGTAGTCGCCATGGATCCTGACAGAGCCATCCGCTTTTAGGACGGGAACGATGGGGCTCGCCCAGTCGCTGAATTTAACAGGCAAGATGATGCCCTCTCTCAACAGCCGGTCCAATTCGCTCTCGATCTTTTCCCGCATTACATACGGCACCGCTCTGGCTTTGTGGTGCACTGGCCTGGCGTCCGGGGTGACGTGTATCACTACTTTAGTGCCTTTGAAAGTCCTGATGCCAGGTTGGAATAGTGAATCGAATTGTTGTAGGACTTGTGAGCACGAACTTCACTCCACAGAGGACATTGCATGAACATCCCCCATTTCTAGTTCATCTCGGCTAACCAGCTCCTCCCCAACAGTGCGGGACCATTGCCCGGGACAATCCAGAGCGGCAGCCGATTCACTAACCCATTGTGTTTGACAGCCAACATTGCACTGTCTAGCACCTGATTGATTTCTTTAGTGTAAGTCCGTAATTGTGTCTCAATACATGCTAATTTGGGTCTACTGGCTTTAAGTGGCCATAGGTTCTCAAATTTCTGAACGCCTATGAGTGACTGGCTGGCCCCAGTGTCCAGCTCCATGCAAATTGGGATACCGTTTAATAAAACCCTCATCATCATTGGTAGCGTTTTGGTGTATGAATTGTGAATATTCGCCACATGGACCCGCTGAACCTCGGCGTCCATCGATTTGCCCCAAAAGTCATCTTGCCTCATAGTCTTCTGGTCCATTCGCCTCATATATTAGTCTGGTTGTAGACTTCCTGCACATTTGAGCTAAGTGGCCACTGAGATTGCAGTTCCTGCAGACAAACTGTTGAAATCTGCAAGATCTAGCTGAGTGTTTTCCCCCACACCTCCAGCATGAGTTAAAGTTTCCATTGTTGGGAACAAAGGGACTATAGCCAGGCATTCCGTGCTGACTGTTCCTTGGACTGCTCTTAAGTACCCTATTAGTGGGTGTCAATGGCCCCATCCCGGGTCGCATTGTCCACTGTGATGGTGTGAATGTCCGTTCAGCCTGCCATTGTCTCTTTTGAAGTCCTACTCTGGGGTCTATTGCTGCCTGGGGGGTGTCGGACTGCCCCTGCCTGCCTGCGGGGCTCTGAGTCACATTGATGATGTTGACTCCCTGATCCATCGCCGCATTAGAGGCAGAATTGCGCACGTATATTATTTTTGTCTCTTCCTCCCCCACCATGAAAGTTTGAGCTATCAACACCGCCGTTTCCAAGGTCAAATCCTTGATCTCAATTAATTTGCGGAAAATCCCCACATGACCGATGCCCTCGATAAAGAAGTCCCTTAGCATCTCCCCCCCTGCAGCCTTACAGAGGCTGGCCAAACGCCGGAGGTCCGCTACGAAGTCCGGTATGCTCTGTCCTTCCTGACGTCGGTGGGTGTAGAATCTGTGTCGGGCCATATGTATGCTACTCGCCGGTTTGAGGTGCTCCCCGATCAATTTGCTAAGTTCTTCAAAGATTTTGTCCGCCGGCTTTTCGGGTGCTAGTAAGTTCTTCATGAGCGCGTAAGTCTTTGGTCCGCAGCTGATCAAAAGATGATCCCTTCGCTTGTCGGCCGCTGCCATTCTTTCGTAACGAAGCTTTGCTGAAACCTCTCGACAAAATTGTCCCAGTCTTCCCCAACACAGTACCGTTCCTCTGTGCTACTGGTGGCCTTTCTCGTGGGTCGTGAATTCCCATTTCTCGTCGCCAATATAAAGTCCTTACTCTACAGTAAGAAACCACAAGAGGCACATTCTGGGGACAAGGTCACTCTGTGACCTTAACTCTTTATTCAGAGGCTCCAAAGACGACGGCCCTGCGTGGGACCTCCCTTTTTATACCTGTGTGATCAGGTAACGAGTGTCTCCCACAAGTTCACCCCTTGTGGTCAAGGTGTGCATCTAGGTTAAGTGTATACAGTAATACAGTGGTGTTACATTGTGGTTACATACATGACACATGGTACTGGGGGTAATATATTGACGTGGATAGAGAACTGGTTGGCAGACAGGAAGCAAAGAGTAGGAATAAAGAATCCTTTTCAAAATGACAGGCAGTGACTAGTGGGGTACCGCAAGGCTCAGTGCTGGGACACCAGCTATTTACAATATACATTAATGATTTAGACGAAGGAATTGAATGTAATATCTCCAAGTTTGCAGATGACACTAGGCTGGGTGGCAGCGTGAGCTGTGAGAAGGATGCTAAGAGGCTGCAGGGTGACTTGGACAGGTTAGGTGAGTGGACAAATGCATGGCAGATGCAATATAATGTAGATAAATGTGAGGTATTCACTTTGGTGGCAAAAACAGGAAGGCAGAATATTATCTGAATGGTGACAGATTAGGAAAAGGGGAGGTGCAACGAGACCTGGGTGTCCTGGTACATCAGTCATTGAAAGTTGGCACGCAGGTACAGCAGGCAGTGAAGAAAGCAAATGACATGTTGGCCTTCATAGCGAGAGGATTTGAGTATAGGAGCAGGGAGGTCTTACTGCAGTTGTACAGGGCCTTGGTGAGGCCACACCTTGAATATTGTGTTCAGTTTTGGTCTCCTAATCTGAGGAAGGACATTCTTGCTATTGAGGGAGTGCAGCGAAGGTTCACCAGACTGATTCCCAGGATGGTCGGACTGCCATATGAAGAAAGATTGGATCGACTAGGCTTATGTTCACTGGAATTTAGAAGAATGAGAGGGGATCTCATAGAAACATAAAATTCAGACGGAAGTGGACAGGTTAGATGCAGGAAGAATGTTCCCGATGTTGGGGAAGTCCAGAACCAGGGTCACAGTCTAAGGATAAGGGGTAAGCCATTTAGGACTGAGATAAGGAAAAACTTCTTCACCCAGAGAATTGTGAACCTGTGGAATTCTCTACCACAGAAAGTTGTTGAGGCTGGTTCGTTAGATATATTCAAAAGGGGGTTAGATGTGGCCCTTATGGCTAAAGGGATCAAGGGGTATGGAGGGAAAGCAGGAATGGGGTACTGAGGTTACATGATCAGCCGTGATCTTATTGAATGGCGGTGCAGGCTCGAAGGGCCGAATGGCCTACTCCTGCACCTATTTTCTATGTTTCCATGTTTCTAAGGACTCATTTTTAGAGTGGAAGCAAGTCTTCCTCGATTCTGAGGGACTGCCTATGATGATACTACGCAGGTTTGCTTTCCGGTTGATCAATGCCGAGCGCAGCACACAACTGGAAGAGCTGGAGGAAAAACCTGCCAGAACCAGAATCTGTGCAAAGTGCTGTTTCTCATGCTCAGTGACGTTCAATGCTTTGATAGCTGCACGGAGAACCATTAACCTTTCGTCTCCATACAGTTAGCGTAATACTTTTCGGCAGTCAGAATGCACCGTGAAGCTTCCGAGAAGCCATTAACTCAAGAGCTGAAATTGCCTTGAAATCCCCACAGCACCGCTGTGCACGGTAATTCCCCAAACCTTCAATATCACATTTCGGGAGGATTGCAAATCTCCAGTAGATCGGCACGACTGAAGTGTTGCCACGCAAACTACGTACTCGGAGAATTGCTGCAAAGTGCTCAATAATACAGACTAAGCCCCGACATTTTATCGAAAGAAAGACTTGCATTTATATAGCGCCTTTCATGACCACCGGACGTCTCAAAATGCTTTACAGCCAATGAAGTACTTTTGGAGTGTAGTCACTGTTGTAATGTAGAAAGTTCCGATTACAGTGGAAACTTTGGAGGCTCTATCTGATTAAACCAGGAACTCGCTGACCTGAATCCTGCACGATTGTTTACCTCTGCAACATGAGAACATGAGAATTAGGAGGAGTCGGCCATTTGGCCCCTCGAGCCTGCTCCGCCATTCAGTGAGATCATGGCTGATCTTCTACCTCAACTCCACTTTCCTGCACTATCCCCATATCCCTTGATTTCCTTAATATCCAAAAATCTATTGATCTCAGCCTTGAATATACTCAAAGACTGAGCCTCCACAACCCTCGTGGGTAGAGAATTCCAAAGATTCACCACCCTCTGAGTGAAGAAATTTCTCCTCATCTCAGTCCTAAATGGCCGACCCCTTATTCTGAGACTGGCCCCTGGTTCTAGACTCCCCAGCTGACTCCTGCTCCTATTCTCATGTTCTCATGTTGCAGAGGTAAACAATCGTGCAGGATTCAGGTCAGCGAGTTCCTTGTTTAATCAGATAGAGCCTCCAAAGTTTCCACTGTAATCGGAACTTTCTACATTACAACAGTGACTACACGCCAAAAGTACTTCATTGGCTGTAAAGCGTTTTTGAGACATCTGGTGGTCATGAAAGGCGCTATATAAATGCAAGTCCCTACATCTACCCTGTCAAGCCCTGTAAGAATTTTGTATGTTTCAATGAGATCACCTCTCATTCTTCTAAACTCGAGAAGATAGGCCTAGTCTGCTCAATCTCTCTCCTCATAGGACAATCTCCTCATCCCAGGAATCAGTCTGGTGAACCTTCGTTGCATTCCCTCTACAAACCTAATGGTGGTGTCGGTGGTGCAGTAACTTGGGACAGTTTGTGACTTTGAAAGTAATTGATTATGAAGATTGTAAGTAACTTATAAAATACACAGTATTGTAGACTAAATAGTGCAGCAATATTGGACAGTGTGAGTTCTCTGCAATGGCTGTCTACAAGGGTTCATTTGACTACCTGAGACTGAACTAGACTGTTCACAATCTCAACATCCTAGCTGACCCAGTAAGTGTGGTTTTGGACTGAAGTGCGCGCAGAGCAACGGTTGGGCCATATCCGAGCAATGCAGCCAGCCCATTCTACAGATTTGCACCCAGAGCAGTACATGAAACGCTCCTGGTTACGTTGGGAGTTGGTGTGGCTGCATTTGTATCAATCCACAGTCTACGCAGGCTTCCAGCAGCACACACCACTTCTTCCTGTCGATAGGTTTCGACACAGCATCTTGACCTTGCAATTAAGCCCCTTGTATACAGACGTTCAGTCCAGGGTTAACGGTCGTTTGCTGAACTAGGGTTGCCAAGGCGCACAATCGGCAGTAAAAGTTTGCCACTTCCCGAGTGGTATCCAACTCACATTGCGATATGTGTGCGCACTAGGTCCATGCAGCGGAACTGGTCTCTAGTCGTCTTGGTTAATCTTTGCTACTGGACCAAGCCCTAGCTCTGTCAAGCCCGTGTGGTGGCTGGTGTGCAACGGTCACCACATGTTAAAAAAATCCACACACAGACATCTTCCACCCTTCAACATATAGTTCAGGACCTGGAATATTAGCTCCTTCACTGAAACACCTGTGAACTTTTTGGCGTGGAAGCAAGTCATCCTCAACGCGAGAGATCGCCTATGATGATGATGCCTATTTGACCCTGAGCTGAACTCCTGACCCCATATCCGTTCCTACACCAAGACCACCTCCCGCCACCTCCGTGATATCGCCCATCCCTGCCCCGCCTCAGCTCATCTGTCACTGAAACTCTCAACCATCCTCGACCAATCCAATGATCTCCTGGCCGGTCTCCCACCCTCCACCCTCCATAACCATCTCCTCAACAGAAACTGTGCAGCCTGCATTATCCCACATCGAGTCACACTTGTTCATCGACCTTGTGCTCACTGACCGACCCTGGCTCCCCTTCTGCCAATGCCGCAGATTTAAAACTCTGATCCTTGTGATTAAATTCTTCCATAGACTTGCCCCATCCTATCTCTGTATCATCCTCCAGCCCCGCCTTATCTCTGACACCTCCTCCAGCCCATTCTGAATTGTCCTCCAGCCCCTCCCATTCTCTGTCACCTCCTCCAGCCCCTCCCACTCTCTGAACCCTCCTCTAGCCCCTCCCACTCTCTGAACCCTCCTCTATCCCCTCCCACTCTGTGACCTCCTCTAGCCCCTCCCACTGCATCCACCTCTAGCCCCTCCCACTCTGAAACCTCGTCTAGCCCCTCCTACTCTATCCTCCTCTAGCCCCTCCCACTGAAATATCTAGCCCCTCCCACTCTATCCTCTTCTAGCCTCTCCCACTCTCGCACCTCCTCTAGCCCCACCCACTCTCTGTAACCTCCTCTGGCCCCTCCCACTCTGACACCACCTCCAGCCCCAGCCACTCTCTGACACCTCCTCTAGCCCCACCCACTCTCAGAAACCTCCTCTAGCCCCCTCCCACTCTCAGAAACCACATCCAGCCCCTCCATGTAACCTCCTCCTACCCTGTTTCTGTAATCTCTTCCAGCCTCTCTCTATCTCTGACACCTCGTCCAGCCCCTCCCACTCTCTGAAACCTCCTCCAGCCCCTTCCACTCTCTGACACCTCCTCCAGCCCCTCCCACTCTCTGGCACCTCCAGCCCTCTCCCACTCTCAGAAACCTCCTCCAGCCCCCTTGCGCTCCCTGTTATATTCTCCAGCCCGACAGGCACCAGCACCCCCTTCAAACTAGCCGCCACCCCTGACTCTCACCCCTCCGTTCATCCCTCGGTGGCCACACCTTCAGTCGCCGAGGCTCCTCGCTCCGGAATTCCTTCCATAAACCCCTCTTCTCTCTTCTTCTTCCTCAAGACCCCCCTTAAAACTCACCATTTTGGCCAAGCCCATTGGGAATATTGTTGGATTGAGCTTGGAGATGAAGGAATACAGCACGATATGTGACCTTGGCTTTAAACGTTCATCGGAATTAAACTGCCCTGTATTCAATTGTAAAAACCTGTTACTTACAGGTTAAAATTATTTAGATTGTTTGATTACCCCTTCCTAATCTTTCCTTCTTTGCTGCGAGATGTTTTCATATCTTAATTATTACTTTTAATATTAAAGAGGCAGTATGAATGGCAGTGGTTAACACACAGGACGGTATTGCTGTGGGTGGGAGCCATTACACAGCAATGGAGCACTGGCCCTTCCTGTTTACGTATACGCCTTGGGTGCAATGAGGCCCGCAGACCTGGGGACAGCCTGCCAGTTGGCTAATGCACCTGTTCTCTCCACAGTGCTGACTCCTTCCCCCAAGAGAGGCTGAAATTCTTCCCCCAGACCAGCATGGCGTCAGCCGTTTGCTTGCTGCAGGACTGAGCGGAAGACTTGTGTGTTGAGCAGATGTCCCTTGCGGTGGCCAGGAATGCTCGAGCAGCACAGAAGCTGAATACCACACTGATCTCCACAACAACAAAGGGGTCTGTTCCCGTCCTTGATGCTGGCCTGGAATTTCCTCAAACCCACTCTGACTCCCCCACCATATGTTCACCGGAAGTGCAGCATCAAAACCCCGGAAACCTGTACTTGGACAGAAGTGTGAGGTAATGCATCTGGGGAGGGCTAACAAGGCAAGGGAATACACATTAAATGCTAGGACACTGAGACGTGTAGAGGAACACAGGGACCTTGGAGTGTTTGTCCATAGATCCCTGAAGGTAGCAGGCCTGGTAGATAAGGTGGTTAAGAAGGCATTTGGTATGCTTGCCATATTAGCCGAGGTTATGCTTGAACTGTATACAACACTGGTAAGGCCACAGCTGGAGTACTGCGTGCAGTTTTGGTCACCACATTACAGGATGGATGTTGTATTATATGTAACCTTCACATAACTGTAACCTTTATGTAACAATATTGTACACTGTATACACCTAAGAAATGCACACCTTGACCACAGGGGGTGAACTTGTGGGAGACATTCCTCACCTGGTCATCCAGGTATATAAAGGGAGGTCCCACGCAGGGTCATCACTTCTTGGTCCTGGGAATAAAGGTTCGGGTCACAGAGTGACCTTGTCTGCAGAATGTGCCTCGTGTGAATTTATTGTAGAGTGTAAGGACACTACATTTGGCGATGAGAAACGGGAATCAACGACTCACGAGAATGGCCACCGGTAGCACAGAGGAATGGTACTGTGTTGGTGAGGACTGGGACGATTTCGTTCAGAGGCTCCAGCAGAGCTTTGTCATGAAGGACTGGCTGGGAGCGGCAGCGGCTGACAAGCGAAGGGCGCATCTACTGACCAGCTGTGGACCTAAGATGTATGCGCTGATGAAGGAGCTACTCACACACGAGAAGCCGGCGGACAAAACCTTTGAAGAGCTCAGCAAACTGATCGGTGAGCACCTCAAACCAGTGAGCAGTATACACATGGCCCGTCGGGAAGGACAGAGCATACCAGACTTTGTTGCGGACCTTCGGCGCTTGGCCAGCCTCTGTAAGTTCACAGACACCTGCAGGGGGGAGATGTTAAGGGATTTCTTTATTGAGGGCATTGGTCATGCCGGGATTTTCAGAAAGCTAATTGAGACCAAGGACTTGACCTTGGAAGCGGCGATGTTGATGGCTCAAACCTTCATGGCGGGTGAGGAGGAATCCAAGATAATATAGGCTTGCAACTCTGCTTCCAACGTGGTGATGGATCAGGGAGTTAACATAGTAAACGCGACTCAGAACCCCGCAGGCAGGCAAGGGAAATTCGACACCACCCAGGCAGCAACAGACTCTAGAGTGGGTCCCGAGACAATGGCAAGTTGAACGGACATTTACGCCATCACAGTGGACAATGCGTCCCGGGATTGGGCCATTGACACCCACTAACAGAGTGCTCAAGAGTAATCAAAGAGACAATCAGAGAGGAATGCCTGGTAACAGCTCTTTTGTTCACAACAATCTCCGCTCATGCTGGAGGTGCGGGGGCAGACATGCTGCAAAAACCTGTAGGTTTCAACAATTTATCTGTAGAAATTGTAACTTCAGTGGACATTTAGCCAGGATGTTGCAGGAAGCCCGCAGCGAGGCTAATTTACGAGGCAGATGAACCAGAAGAGAGGTCTGCAAGGCAGGTTGATGCTTGGAACAAAGCAATGGACGCTGAAGTTCAGCGGGTTCATGTGGCAAACATCCACAGCTCATATACCAAAACGCCACCTATGATGATGAAAGTCCTATTAAACGGCATCCCGGTACACATGGAGCTGGACACAGGGGCCAGCCAGTCACTGATGAGAGTCCAACAATTCAAGAAACTATGGCCACTCAGAGCTAGCAGATCCAAACTAGAACGCAATTGCGGACGTACACCAAAGAGATCATCCCAGTACTAGGCAGTGCAATGTTGGTGGTCACACATAATGGATCAGAGAACCAGCTACCACTCTGGATTGTCTCGGGAAATGGTCCCGCGCTTTTGGGGAGGAGCTGGCTAGCCGAGATGAGCTGGAAATGGGGGGGATGTGCACGCCATTTCATCTGTGGAGCGAAGTTCTTGCTCACAGGTCCTACAGAAATTTGAGTCCCTATTTCAACCTGGTGTCAGGACTTTCAAAGGTACCAAAGTAGTGATACGCATCACCCCAGACGCTAGACCAGCGCACCACAAAGCCAGAGCTGTGCCGTATGTGATGCAGGAGTGAGTTGGACAGGTTGCTAAGAGAGGGGGCAAGCCCCATCGTCCCTGTCCTAAAAACGGATGGCTCGGTCAGGATCTGTGGCGACTACAAGGCCACTATCAACCAAGTGTCACTACAAGACCAATACCCGCTTCCGAGAGCGGAGGATCTTTTTGCCACGCTGGCAGGCGGCAAGCTGTTCACCAAGTTGGGCCTCACTTCGGCCTACATGACCCAGGAACTGGCGGAAGAATCCAAGCTACTGACCACCATCACCACGCACAAGGGGCTGTTTGTTTACAATAGGTGTCCATTTGACATTCGATCAGCAGCCGCTATCTTTCAAAGGAACATGGAAAGCCTGCTCAAATCCATCCCCGGAGCAATCGTATTTCAGGACGACATTCTTATCATGGGTCGAGACACCGAGGAACACCTCCACAACCTGGAGGAGGTGCTACGCCGACTGGACCGGTTAGGCCTGCAACTAAAGAAGTCCAAGTGTGTGTTTTTGGCCCCAGAGGTCGATTTTTTGGCCGAGGATTGCCGCAGACGGGATCCGGCCTACCGAATCCAAAACGGAGGCGATCCGTCATGCGCCCAGGCCTGGCAACACATCGGAGTTGCGTTCATTTCTGGGACTGTTGAACTATTTCGGGAACTATCTGCCGAACTTAGGCACATTGTTGGAGCCACTACACGTGCTCCTGCGTAAGGGTTGCTATTGGTTTTGGGGGGACTGTCAGGAACGGGCTTTCAATCGGTTGCGGAACCTGCTTTGTTCGAATAAGCTGTTGACCCTGTACAACCCTTGTAAGAAATTGGTTTTGACATTGGTGCATCATCCTATGGGGTTGGGTGCATGTTGCAGCAGAGTAATGATGAGGGCCAACTCCAACCTGTGGCTTATTTTTCCAGCAGAACGGGGATATGGGATGGTTGAAAAGGAAGCACTCGCATGTGTCTACGGGGGTGAAAAAGATGCACCAGTACCTTTTTGGCAGAAGGTTCGAGTTAGAAACAACTACAAGCCGTTAACATCCTGTTGTCAGACTGAAAAGCTGTCAATGCCAATGCGTCAGCTCGCATACAGCAATGGGCTCTCACGCTGGCTGTGTATGACTACACCATATGGCACCGGCCAGGCACCGAAAATTGCGCTAACGCGCTCAGCAGGCTTCCACTGGCCACCACTGAGGGGGCAGCGGAGCAAAGTGCTGAGATGGTCATGGCTGTTGATGCCTTTGACAGCGCAGGCTCCCCCATCATAGCCTGCCATTTCAAAACCTGGACAAACAGAGATCCCCTCCTATCCTTGATTAAGAAATGTGTCCTGATTGGGCGCCCGCACACGGAGCGTGCCCCGAGGAGGTCAGATCGTTTCACAGACGGATGAATGAGCTCTCCATCCAAGCCGACGGCCTACTATGGGGCAGCTGGGTAGTCATGCCCCAGAAGGGGAGGGAAGCATTCATCAGAGAACTCCACAGCGAGCACCCAGGCATCATGCTAATGAAGGCCATTGACCGGTCACATGTACGGTGGCCTGGAATTGACTCAGACCTGGAACACCGTGGTCGCAGGTGCACAACGTGTGCCCAGCTGGGCAATGCCCCCAGGGAGGCCCCACTCAGCCCGTGGCCCTGGCCCACCAGGCCATGGTCACGTATTCACGTAGATTACACGGGCCCGTTTATGGGAAAAATGTTCCTCATTGTCGTTGATGCGTACTCGAAATGGATCGAGTGCATCATATTGAGTGCACCACTGTGGAGAGTCTGCGTGCGGTCTTTGCGACCCATGGCTTGCCGGACATCCTGGTTAGCGACAACAGCCCGTGTTTCACTAGCTATGAATTCCGAGAGTTCATGTTGGGTAATGGCATCAAACATGTCAGGACAGCACCGTTCAAGCCGCTTCCAATGGCCAGGCGGAACGTGCGGTCCAAATCATAAAACAGGGCATGCTCCGGATTCAAGGACCCTCCCTTCAGTACCGCCTATCGTGCCTCCTGCTGGCCTATAGGTCCTGCCCGCGTTCGCTCACGGGAGTCCCGCCCGTGAAACTACTCATGAAACGTACACGTAAAACTCGGCTGTCCATCATTCATCCAGTCCTGTCAAACATTGTTGAGGGCAAGCGGCAGTCCCAAAATGAGTTCCATGACCGTAACTCAAAGGGGAGATATATAGAAATCGATGACCGTGTATTTGTTCTTAATCACGCTTTGGGGCCCAAATGGCTTGAGGGTACTGTAATTGGCAAAGAGGGGAATAGGGTCATAGTGGTCAGACTTAACAATGGACAGATATGCCGCAAGCATCTGGACCAAATAAAAAAAAGGTTCAGCATGGACACTGAGGAACCTGAGGAAAATCATGAGATGCTGCCCACACCACCGCCAGTGAATGAGCAACAAGAACTTTCAGCAGCATGCACAGTCCCTGCGGTCAGCCCGGACGAGCCGGAATCACCACAGAGGACAGAGACACATGCCAAGGCTCAACAACCAGAGCCCCAACTGCAGCACTCCACGAGAGAGTGTCGACCGCCCGAAAGACTTAATCTTTGACCCAAAGACGTTGGGGGGAGGTGATGTCATGTATGTAACCTTCATGTAACTGTAACCTTCACAACAACACTGTACACTGTATACACCAAAGAAATGCACACCTTGACCACAGGGGGTGAACTTGTGGGAGACATTCCTCATCTGGTCATCCAGGTATATAAAGGGAGGTCCCACGCAGGGTCATCACTTCTTGGTCCTGTGAATAAAGGTTCGGGTCACAGACTGACCTTGCCTGCAGAATGTGCCTCGTGTGAATTTATAGTCGAGTGTAAGGACACAACAGACGTGATTGCACTGAAGAGGGTACAGAGGAGATTTACGAGGACTGGAAAAATTTAGCTATGAGGAAAGATTGGATAGGCTGGGGTTGTTTTCATTGGAACGGAGGAGGCTGAGGGGGGACCTTATTGAGGTGTATAAAATTATGAGAGGCCTGGATAGAGTGGATAGGAAGGACCTATTTCCCTTAGCAGAGGATCAATAACCAGGGGGCATAAATTTAACGTAATTGGGGGTAAGTTTAGAGGAGATTTGAGGGGAAGTTTCTTCACTCAGAGGATAGAAACATAGAAAATAGGTGCAGGAGTAGGCCATTCGGCCCTTCGAGCCTGCATCACCATTCAATAAGATCATGACTGATCATTCCCTCAGTACCCCTTTCCTGCTTTCTCTCCATACCCCTTGATCCCTTTAGTGGTAAGGGCCACGTCTAACTCCCTCTTGAATATATCCAATGAACTGGCATCAACAACTCTCTGCGGTAGGGAATTCCACAGGTTAACAACTCTCTGAGTGAAGAAGTTTCTCCTCATCTCAGTCCTAAATGGCCTACCCCTTATCCTTAGACTGTGTCCCCTGGTTCTGGACTTCCCCAACATTGGGAACATTCTTCCTGCATCTAACCTGTCCAATCCCGTCAGAATTTTATATGTTTCTATGAGATCCCCTCTGATCCTTCTAAACTCCAGTGAATATAAGCCGAGTCGATCCAGTCTTTCTTCATATGTCAGTCCTGCCATCCCAGGAATCAGTCTGATGAACCTTCGCTGCACTCCCTCAATAGCAAGAATGTCCTTCCTCAGATTAGGAGACCAAAACTGAACACAATATTCAAGGTGTGGCCTCACCAAGGCCCTGTACAACTGCAGTAAGACCTCCCTGCTCCTATACTCAAATCCTCTCGCTATGAAGGCCAACATGCCATTTGCCGGCTTCACAGCCTGCTGTACCTGCATGCCAACTTTCAATGACTGATGTACCATGACACCTAGGTGTTGTTGCGCCTCCCCTTTTCCTAATCTGTCACCATTCAGATAATATTCTGCCTTCCTGTTTTTGCCCCCAAAGTGGATAACCTCACATTTATCTACATTATACTGTATCTGCCATTCATTTGCCTACTCACCTAACCTATCCAAGTCACCATGCAACCTCTTAGCGTCCTCCTCACAGCTCACACTGCCACCCAGCTTAGTGTCATCTGCAAACTTGGAGATATTACACTCAATTCCTTCATCCAAATCATTAATGCATATTGTAAATACTGGGATCCCAGCACTGAACCTTGCGGTACCCCACTAGTCACTGCCTGCCATTCTGAAAAGGACCCGTTTATTCCTACTCTTTGCTTCCTGTCTGACAACCAGGATAGTGGGGGTCTGGAACTCACTGCCTGAAAGGGTGGTCGAGGCAGAAGCCCTCACCACATTTAAAAAATACTTGGATGTGCATTTGAAGTACCGTAACCTACAGGGCTACGGACCGAGAGCTGGAAAGTGGGATTAGGCTGGATAGGCTCTTGGTCGGCTGGCACAGACACGATGGGCCGGAATGGCCTCCTTCCGTGCTGTAAATGTTTCTGATTCTATATAGCGCCTGCATACTATATGGAATATGCCATTAGGTCGTCCCAGAGAACGTCACTGTACTAACGTAGGGAAATCACCGCAAACAATTTGTGCACAGCAAGATCCCACAAACAGCAGTGTGAAAATGACCAGATAGCTTGTTTTTAATGATATTTGTTGAGGGATAAATATTGGCCAGGACACCAGTGTGAACTCCCCTGCTCGTCTTCAAATAGTGACACGGGATCTTTTACATCCATGTAGATGGGGCGATTAGGCCTCGATGTGACATCTCATCCGAAAGACTCATCTCCAACAGTGTCATCCTCTCCACTTCTCTGTCCTCCTTTCAGACGCTCCTTAAAACCTACCCCTGGTCCCCTGTCCTAATATCTCCTTATAAGGCTCGGTGTCAAATTTTCTTTGATAACGCACCTGTGAAGTGCCTTTGGATCAGTTGCTGCGTTAAAGGTGTTATATAAATACAAGTTGTTGTACCAGTGGCTCAGTGGGCAGCACCCTCGCCTCTGAGTCAGAAGGTTGTGGGTTCAAGTCCCACTTCAGGGACTTGAGCACATAAATCTAGGCTGACACTCCCAGTGCAGTACTGAGGGAGTGCTGCACTGTCGGAGGGGCAGTATTGAGGGAGTGCTGCACTGTCGGAGGGGCCGTACTGAGGGAGTGCTGCACTGTCGGAGGGACAGTACTGAGGGAGTGCTGCACTGTCGGAGGGGCAGTACTGAGGGAGTGCTGCACTGTCGGACGGGCAGTACTGAGGGAGCGCTGCACTGTCGGAGGGGCAGTACTGACGGAGCGCCGCACTGTCGGAGGGGCAGTACTGAGGGAGTGCTGCACTGTCGGAGGGGCAGTACTGAGGGAGGGTTGCACTGTTGGAGGGGAAAGCACTGAGGGAGTGCTGCACTGTCGGAGGGGCAGTACTGAGGGAGTGCTGCACTGTCGGAGGGGCAGTACTGAGGGAGTGCTGCACTGTCGGAGGGGCAGTACTGACGGAGCGCTGCACTGTCGGAGGGGCAGTACTGAGGGAGTGCTACACTGTCGGAGGGACAGTACAGAGGGAGTGCTGCACTGTCAGAGGGGCAGTACTGAGGGAGTGCTGCACTGTCGGAGGGGCAGTACTGACGGAGCACTGCACTGTCGGAGGCGCTGTCTTTCAGCTGCGACGTTAAAACCGAGGTCCCATCTGCTCTCTCAGGTGGATGTAAAAAATCCCATGGCACTATTTGAAGAAGAGCAGGGGAGTTATCCCTGGTGTCCTGGGCCAATATTTATCTCTCAATCCACATAACAAAAACAGATTATCTGGTCATTATCACATTGCTGTTTGTGGGAGCTTGCTGTGCGCAAATTGGCTGCCGCGTTTCCCACATTACAACAGTGACTACACTCCAAAAGTACATCATTGGCTGTAAAGCGCTTTGGGACGTCTGGTGGTTGTGAAAGGCGCTATAGAAATGCAAGGCTTTGTTTTTTTTCTTTTACAAGAGCACAGAAGTGTCAGCCTAGATTATGAACTCACGGTTCTGGGTGATATACGAACCCACGACCTTTGACTCAGAGGCGACCTTTGACTAAGCAGCAGCCGATAACAGCGTAGAAGCAGCATGGTGTGCAGACACGTGGTATGGGATGTTCACACACAATGCCTGAGGGTCTTTGGAACGACAGATGATGTGACATCCTTATCCAACAGCACATTCCTGGGTTTCTGCAGCTAGCCGACACTGAAATATAAAGCGGAGACTGTAACAAAGGACAGATTCAGGATGCCCCAAAATACACGCACAATTTTAAAACTCTCGTACTTGTTTTCAAATCCCTGGTTTTCAAATCCCTCCATGGCCTCACCCCTCCCTATCTCTGTAATCTCCTCCAGCCCCACAACCCCCCCCCCCTCCACCGTTAAAGTAATCATTCATTAATTATTCGTTCATCATTTTAAACACTTCCATTAGCTTACCCCGCCTGCACCTTCTCTGGCTCAGTGAATACAGCAGCAGTCTTTGGGTCTCTCACCATGAACCATTTGCTGGCGATCACATATTGCATCTTTCCTTTGCCCGAGTGTCCCTAAAACTGCATTAAAAATGTGTCTGCCTGGTTTCGGGAATTGCTGAATGTGCCACCTCGGGGAGACCTTGATGCAAGAATATGTTAAAAATAACACGATTGAGTTAAATTTAGCTCTCAAATTCACAGAACAGCAGGGCTGGGAGACAGAGATTCGGGTTCTGATTGAACGTCCGAACCAACAACAACAACTTGTATTTATATAGCACCTTTAACGTGGTGAAACGTCCCTAGGCATTTCACAGGTGCGTTATAAGACAAAAAATTTGACACCGAGCCACACAAGGAGATCTTAGGGCAGGTGACCAAAAGCTGAGTCAAAGAGATAGGTTTTAAAGAGTGTCTTAAAGGAGGAAAGAGAGGTAGAGAGGTTTTGGGAGTGAGTTCCAGAGCTTGGCGCCCAGGCAGTTTCCTCAGAAACCTCTTTCCAAATCTAGCCAGCTGCCAAGTGCATAACCCCTCACCCTCCCCCACATCCCACTGACCCCTCCCCCACTCCCACCGACCCCTCCCCCACATCCCCAAACCCCTCCCCCTCCCCCACATCCCAAAAACCCTCCCCCTCCCCCACATCCCCAAAACCCATCCCCCTCCCCCACATCCCACCGACCCCTCGTCACCCCCACTCCCACCAACCCCTCCCCCCCCCATTCCCACCGACCCCTCCCCCACATCCCAAAACCCCTCCCCCTCCCCCACATCCCCAAAACCCATCCCCCTCCCCCACATCCCACCGACCCCTCTTCACCCCCACTCCCACCGACCCCTCCCCCCCCATTCCCACCGACCCCTCCCCCACATCCCAAAACCCCCTCCCCTGCGCCACATCCCAACAACCCCTCCCCCTCCCCCACATCCCACTGACCCCTCCCCCACTCACACCGACCCCTCCCCCACATCCCCAAACCCCTCCCCCTCCCCCACATCCCAAAAACCCTCCCCCTCCCCCACATCCCCAAAACCCCTCCCCCTCTCCCACATCCCCAAAACCCATCCCCCTCCCCCACATCCCAAAACCCCCTCCCCCTGCGCCACATCCCAACAGCCCCTCCCCCTCCCCCACATCCCACCGACCCCTCCCCCACCCCCACATCCCACTGACCCCCTCCCCTCCCCCACATCCCACTGACCCCTCCCCTCCCCCACATCCCAAAACCCCCTCCCCCTGCGCCACATCCCAACAACCCCTCCCCCTCCCTCACATCCCACCGACCCCTCCCCCACCCCCACTCCCACTGACCCCTCCCCCACATCCCACTGACCCCTCCCCCTCCCCCACATCCCAAAACCCCCTCCCCCTGCGCCGTATCCCAACGACTGCTCCCCCACTCCCACATCCCAAAACCCCCTCCCCCACATCCCACCGAACCCTCCCCCCTCCTCCACATCAGTCCACAGTGCCGGCTCTGTGCTGCCCTCTGCTGGGCAGGCGAGGCCTAGTCAGCTAAAAGGAGCTGAATATTAATGGGGCAACCTTCAAGAAAATGCTTGTTGGCAAACCTACTTCCCATTGAAAGATGAAAGAAAAGCAGAAAAGTTGTGCGCTATTTCAGTCACTGCGGTTCACACACAGGTAATGTGCCGGTAAATCTGGTCATGATTTATGTCACAGAAAAGAAAGAAAGATTTGCATTTATATAGCGCCTTTCATGACCTCAGGATGTCTCAAAGCGCTTTACAGCCAATTAAGTACTTTTGGAGTGTAGTCACTGTTGTAATGTGGAAAACGCAGCAGCCAATTTGCACACAGCAAGCTCCCACACACAGCAATGTGATAATGACCAGATAATCTGTTTTAGTGATGTTGATTGAGGGATAAATATTGGCCAGGACATTGGGGATAACTCCCCTGCTCTTCTTTGAAGTAGTGCCGTGGGATCTTTTACATCCACCTGAGAGAGCAGGCGGGGCCTCGGTTTAATGTCTCATCCGAAAGACAGCACCTCCGACAGTGTAGCACTTCCTCAGCACTGCACTGAGAATGTCAGCCTAGATTATTGTGCCCAAGGCCCTGGAGTGGGACTTGAACCCACAACCTTCTGACTCAGAGGTGAGGGTGCTGCCCACTGAGCCACAGCTGACAAGCTTGCCGAACGGTTTGCCAAGCATTTATTTTTTTAAATGGAGACGGTGCCCCTTTAAGGCTGCCATAAGCAATCCAAATATCAAAGTTTAAATGTTAACAACTCGAACAGTTTTGACAGACGTACCCACTCGGGGATGGGGAGCGGGGGGGAGAATGGAATCCTGGTGGGTCAGTTGTGACATTCCATGTGGGGGTGGGGGTGGGGATGAGATGTTGATCCCGTGACACATGCAACTGACCTGACGCTGTGGCGTGTAACTTTCTGTTTTTAGTCAGACCGCGCCTTTCTTGAACAAAGATGCTCGACCCCTCCTCGCCCAGTCCGGGCAGCCTGCCTGTGTCCTCACTGCTCGGGAGGACAAGCGAGGGAAAAATGGCATCAAACAATCCACTTTCGCTGGCAACTGCAACGGGAGCTGTGGGAATTGGTCCCTTATTTTTTTGTTCCGTGGAATCAAATCAGAAAACGTTGCAGGTGTTAATGTGTCTTGACAGCTGTATTTTCCTCACATTATTATATTGGATAATTTCAGTTACTGCCAACTAAAGGTAGATTTAATGGTTCCACCATCACCTTAAGGTTAAGCATTCGAAAGTATGAAAACGGAGATGTGAACTTTAAAGGGAGTTAACCTTCTGCTTCCAGCCCCGACAGCCGGCAAATATCATCTGTCCAATTAAATAATAGCCTCCCAAAGATCCTCATTGCCGTAAGACAGCCTTGCCTCTCAAACTACTGTGTCTCAACGCTTAAACTGTTCATTTACTGTTCCTCCCTCCACTGTGTTAAACACTTTTTCTCCTTGACTAAAACGCCACACAGGGGAAGTTTAGTTGCATCTGTTAAATTGCTGACGCTGCTATCCTACAGCTGAATCTCAAAGCCCTTGTCGCCAATGTTCACTTTTATTTTTGGGGGGGGTGGGGTGCGCGGCCCGATTAAGGGGGCGCAGCAGGTTTAAGATAGCGCCCGGTTTAAAATGGCGGGCCGGCTACGCGGGAGTTCAAGAGCGCCGCGCGTCCGCACACGCTGTAATGGGAGCATTGTGTGTCGCTCTCCCCGACCCGCCAAGCTCTCGGGGGTCAAACTTCCGTTTCTATGGCCGCCGGTTAGCGCTGGAGAGGGGCGGCTAACGGCCGGCTAAGTGCTTACCGTCGCCGGCGACCGGCTACCTCAGCTGTCCGTAAATTTAATTGGGCGGCGGGGGGACGGGGGGTGGGGGGGCGCCGAGACGTACTGCCGCGCGCTCTGCCACCACCCGCGTGGTGATGTCATCGAGCGTGCAACGTCCCCTCGCCACCGCCGTGGCGATATTCGCTGAGTACGGTGGCCTTACCGGCCGGCGTCCATACTACCTGAGGAAGGGGGTGGGACATCAGGGGTCCCGGGGATGGAGCTTCCAGGGAGCAAGGTCAGGGGTTATGTTCATTTTTTTTTAGCATTTCGGTATTAATGGGAGCAGTGGGGAAGTGTGGGTGAGGGAAAGTGTCAGAAACTTTTCTTTTCATTTATTTCATCTCGGGAAATTCAGTCGCCTTCCTGAGCTGCTGTTCCATGGGCGCCCGAGGGGTTTTAGCGCTGCTCTCTTACCTTTGGGCGGGAAAACTGAATTTTTGCCGTTTGAGGCGGTAAAGTCAGCACTCAGCCGGTGTCACCGCCTCAAAAATGGCAGGACCGAATTTCCACCCCTCAATCAGTCAGCATTTTCGTGTTCTGTCTAAACCAGAGGTGTCCAAACTCAAGCCTGAGCAGTGTGGCCCATGAGCCCCAGATATCCAGCTTAGAAAGCAGTATCAGAATTGCTGGTCGGCGAGCATTCTGTCGCAACTCGATTTCAAAACCATTGGGCCAAACCTTGCTGCCAAACTCACAGCCTTGTTAATGACACTTGCTATTATTAATGCGCAAATCAGCCGGCGAGTTCAGGGGCTGAAGAGTTACGGCGTGAGTTACAAATCCCCAGATGTTGCTGGATTTGCACATTAACTGCCCATTAAACACGCCACAGAAAGTTAGGGCCCAGGGTGAGTACCGCTTAATGTTGTGACAATGGTTAATGCAATGACAATCAACCTCTCTGGCCCAGAAATGGAACAATTTAAACTGCTGACTCTCATTCCTGCAGGTAATCAATTGTTATTCGAGAGTTAAGAGGTTTTGAGGGAGAAATTCGTGTGTTTAGCACCGTTCAGCGCTCTCCCGCCAACTGATGGCGGTTCCTGCGCCGCACACCGTCTTGCCAGTAGCGCTGCCGCTAAACCCGATCGCCGGGGACATCATAATCATGGACATGATGACGTCAGTGAGTGTACAACGCTCACTTGATGCCCGGGCTCCCAACTTTGTTTTGGCCATTGCAGTGACCGGCTGGAGAAAGCAGCGACAGGTTGAGCTGGCATGCAGCAGCAGGAAACCGGCTCCAGCGACACTATTTAAACGCCAGGCCGGTGTGCCAGCACTCTTCCGGCCACCACGTCAAGTTTGCGGCTGGCTGCTCGCAGACAAGGGCTATCCGCTCTCCACCTGGCTCATGACTCCCCTTCTCAACCCGAACACTTATGTTCTGCACCCATACAATGAGCTTACGCTACCACCAGGAACATCATCAGGCAGACCATCGGTTTAAGAACAGAAGAACATAAGAAATAGGAGCAGGAGCAGGCCATACGGCCCCTCGAGCCTGCTCCACCCTTTAATAAGATCATGGCTGATCTGATCATGGACTCAGCTCCACTTCCCTGCCCGTTCCCCATAACCTTTACTCCCTTATCGCTCAAAAATCTGTCTATCTCCCCGTTAAATATATTCAATGACCCAGCCTCCACAGTTCTCTGGGGCAGAGAATTCCACAGATTTACAACCCTCTGAGAGAAGAAATTCCTCCTCATCTCAGTTTTAAATGGGCGACCCCTTATTCTGAGACTGTGTCCCCTAGTTTTAGTTTCCCAATGAGTGGAAATATCCTCTCTGCATCCACCTTATCGAGCCCCCTTATTATCTTATAAGTTTCAATAAGATCACTTCTCATTCTTCTGAACTCCAATGTGTATAAGCCCAATCTACTCAACCTATCTTCATAAGTCAACCCCCTCATCTCGGAATCAACTTAGTGAACCTTCTCGGAACACCCTCCAATGCAAGTATTGAAGCAACAGTTCCGCTTGGGCGGAGCCCACCAGTACTCGGCTGAGTGGGTGTCCCATTTCATGTTAGTCTGCTGCATGCTCCACAACTTGACCATCAGGAGGGAGCAGCCCGTTCCACCAGGGATTGTGGGACCACCTTATTAGGAGGACGAGGAAGAGGAGGACCAGGAGGAAGAGCAGGAGGGAGTGTGGAGGCAGCGATGGGCTGTCCAAGATCGGCTCATCAGACTCCGATTCGCATGAATAGAACCCCAGATCCCCATAACTCACCACACCCCCATCATAAATGTAAATGAGTTGACGGCACAAATCATTACAAATGGGTATGATTTGGTGACCATTACAGAAACGTGGTTGCAGGGTGGCCAAGACTCGGAATTAAACATACAGGGCTATCTGACAATTCAGAAAGATAGACAAGAAGGGAAAGGAGGTGGGGTAGCTCTGTTAATAAAGGATGATATCAGGGCAGTTGTGAGAGATGATATTGGCTCTAATGAACAAAATGTTGAATCATTGTGGGTGGAGATTAGAGATAGTAAGAGGAAAAAGTCACTGGTGGGCGTAGTTTATAGGCCCCCAAATAATAACTTCACGGTGGGGCGGACAATAATCAAGGGAATAATGGAGGCATTTGAAAAAGGAACGGCAGTAATCATGGGGATTTTAACCTACATATCGATTGGTCAAATCAAATCGCACGGGGTAGCCTTGAGGAGGAATTCATAGAATGCATACGGGATTGTTTCTTAGAACAGTATGTTACAGAACCTACAAGGGAGCAAGCTATCTTAGATCTGGTCCTGTGTAATGAGACAGGAATGATAAACGATCTCCTAGTAAAAGATCCTCTCGGAATGAGTGATCACAGTATGGTTGAATTTGTAATACAGATTGAGGGTGAGGAAGAAGTGTCTCAAACGAGCGTACTATGCTTAAACAAAGGGGACTACAGTGGGATGAGGGCAGAGTTAGCTAAAGTAGACTGGAAACACAGACTAAACGGTGGCACAATTGAGAAACAGTGGAGGACTTTTAAGGAGCTCTTTCATAGTGCTCAACAAAAATATATTCCAGTGAAAAAGAAGGGCGGTAAGAGCAGGGATAACCAGCCGTGGATAACCAAGGAAATAAAGGAGAGTATCAAATTAAAAACCAATGCGTAAAAGGTGGCCAAGGTTAGTGGGAAACTAGAAGATTGGGAAAATTTTAAACGACAGCAAAGAATGACTAAGAAAGCAATAAAGAAAGGAAAGATAGATTAAGAAAGTAAACTTGCGTAAAACATAAAAACAGATAGTAAAAGCTTTTACCGATATATAAAACGGAAAAGAGTGACTAAAGTAAATGCTGGTCCTTTAGAAGATGAGAAGGGGGATTTAATAATGGGAAATGTGGAAATAGCTGAGACCGTAAACAATTATTTTGCTTCGGTCTTCACAGTGGAAGACACAAAAACCATGCCAAAAATTGCTGGTCACGGGAATGTGGGAAGGGAGGACCTTGAGATAATCACTATCACTAGGGGGGTAGTGCTGGACAGGCTAATGGGACTCATGGTAGACAAGTCCCCTGGTTCTGATGAAATGCATCCCAGGGTATTAAAAGAGATGGCGGAAGTTATAGCAGATGCATTCGTTATAATCTACCAAAATTTTCTGGACTCTGGGGAGGTACCATCGGATTGGAAAGCAGCTAATGTAACGCCCCTGTTTAAAAAAGGGGCAGACAAAAGGCAGGTAACTATAGGCCGGTTAGTTTAACGTCTGTAGTGGAGAAAATGCTTGAAGCTATCATTAAGGAAGAAATAGCGGTACATTTAGATTGGAATAGTGCAATCAAGCAGATGCAACATGGATTCATGAAGGGGAAATCATGTTTAACTAATTTACTGGAATTCTTTGAGGATATAACGAGCATGGTGGATAGAGGTGTACCGATGGATGTGGTGTATTTAGATTTCCAAAAGGCATTCGATAAGGTGCCACACAAAAGGTTACTGCAGAAGAAAAAGGTACGCGGAGTCAGAGGAAATGTATTAGCATGGATAGAGAATTGGCTGGCTAACAGAAAACAGAGAGCCGGATAAATGGGTCCTTTTCAGGTTGGAAATCGATGGTTTGTGGTGTGCCACAGGGATCGGTGCTGAGACCACAACTGTTCACAATACACATAGATGACCTGGAAGAGGGGACAGAGTGTAGTGTAACAAAATTTGCAGATGACACAAAGATTAGTGGGAAAGCGGGTTGTGTAGAGGACACAGAGAGGCTGCAAAGAGATTTAGATAGGTGAAGCGAATGGGCTAAGGTTTGGAATACAATGTCGGAAAATGTGAGATCACCCACCTTGGAAAAAAAAACAGTAAAAGGGAATATTATTTGAATGGGGAGAAATTACAACATGCTGCGGTGCAGAGGGACCTGGGGGTCCTTGTGCATGAATCCCAAAAAGTTAGTTTGCAGGTGCAGCAGGTAATCAGGAAGGCGAATGGAATGTTGGCCTTCATTGCGAGAGGGATAGAGTACAAAAACAGGGTGGTCCTGCTGCAACTGTACAGGGCATTGGTGAGGCCACACCTGGAGTACTGCGTGCAGTTTTGGTCACCTTACTTAAGGAAGGATATACTAGCTTTGGTGGGGGTACAGAGATGATTCACTAGGCTGATTCCAGAGATGAGGGGGTTACCTTATGATGATAGATTGAGTAGACTGGGTCTTTACTCGTTGGAGTTCAGAAGGATGAGGGGTGATCTTATAGAAACATTTAAAATAATGAAAGGGATAGACAAGATAGAGGTAGAGAGGTTGTTTCCACTGGTCGGGGAGACTAGAACTAGGGGGCACAGCCTCAAAATACGGGGGAGCCAATTTAAAACCGAGTTGAGAAGGAATTTCTTCTCCCAGAGGGTTGTGACTCTGTGGAATTCTCTGCCCAGGGAAGCAGTTGAGGCTAGCTCATTGAATGTATTCAAGTCACAGATAGATAGATTTTTAACCAATAAGGGAATTAAGGGTTATGGGGAGCGGGCGGGTAAGTGGAGCTGAGTCCACGGCCAGATCAGCCATGATCTTGTTGAGTGGCGGAGCAGGCTCGAGGGGCTAGATGGCCTACTCCTGTTCCTAATTCTTATGTTCTTATGTTCTTATACTATCCCTGTCTCACATAGAAACATAGAAAATAGGTGCAGAAGTAGGCCATTCGGCCCTTCGAGCCTGCACCACCATTCAATAAGATCATGGCTGATCATACCCTCCGTAACCCTTTCCTGCTTTCTCTCCATACCCCTTGATCCCTTTAGCCATAAGGGCCATATCTAACTCCCTCTTGAATATATCCAATGAACTGGCATCAACAACTCTTTGTGGCAGGGAATTCCACAGGTTAACAACTCTCTGAGTGAAGAAGTTTCTCCTCATCTCAGTCCTAAATGGCCTACCTCTTATCCTAAGACTATGTCCCCTGGTTCTGGACTTCCCCAACATCAGGAACATTCTTCCCGCATCTAACCTGTCCAGTCCCGTCAGAATCTTATATGTTTCTATGAGATCCCCTCTCATCCTTCTAAACTCCAGTGATTAAAGACCCAGTTGATCCAGTTTCTCCTCATATGACAGTCCAGCCATCCCGGGAATTAGTCTGGTGAACCTTCGCTGCACTCCCTCAATAGCAAGAACATCCTTCCTCAGATTAGGAGACCAAAACTGAACACAATATTCCAGGTGAGGCTTCACTAAGGCCCTGTACAACTGCAATAAGACCTCCATGCTTCTATACTCAAATCCCCTAGCTATGAAGGACAACATACCATTTGCCTTCTTCACCACTTGCTGTACCTGCATGCCAACCTTCAATGACTGATGAACCATTGCACCTCCCCTTTTCCCAATCTGCCGCCATTCAGATAATATTCTGCCTTCGTGCTTTTGCCCCAAAAATGGATAACCTCACATTTATCCACATTATACTGCATCTGCCATGCATTTGCCCACTCACCTAACCTGTCCAAGTCATCCTGCAGCCTCTTAGCGTCCCCCTCACAGCTCACACCGCCACCCAGTTTAGTGTCATCGGCAAACTTGGAGATATTACACTCAATTCCTTCATCTAAATCGTTAATGTACATTGTAAATAGCTGGGGTCCCAGCACTGAGCCCTGCGCCACTCCACTAGTCACTGCCTGCCATTCTGAAAAGGACCCGTTTATCCCGACTCTCTGCTTCCTGTCTGCCAACCAATTCTCTATCCACGTCAGTACATTACCCCCAATACCATGTGCTTTGATTTTGCACACCAATCTCTTGTCAAAAGCCTTTTGAAAGTCCAAATACATCACATCCACTGGTTCTCCCTTGTCCACTCTATTCGTTACATCCTCAAAAAATTCCAGAAGATTTGTCAAGCATGATTTCCCTTTCATAAATCCATGCTGACTTGGACCGATCCTATCACTGCTTTCCAAATGCGCTGCTATTTCATCCTTAATGATTGATTCCAACATTTTCCCCACTACTGATGTCAGACTAACCGGTCTATAATTACCCGTTTTCTCTCTCCCTCCTTTTTTAAAAAGTGGTGTTACATTAGCTACCCTCCAATCCATAGGAACTGATCCAGAGTCGATAGACTATTGGAAAATGATCACCAATGCATCCATTATTTCTAGGGTCACCTCCTTAAGTACTCTGGGATGCAGACTATCAGGCCTCGGGGATTTATCGGCCTTCAATCCCATCAATTTCCCTAACACAATTTCCCGCTTAATAAAGATATCCTTCAGTTCCTCCTTCTCACTAGACCCTCGGTCCCCTAGTACATTTAGAAGGTCATTTGTGTCTTCCTTCGTGAAGACAGAACCAAAGTATTTGTTCAATTGGTTTGCCATTTCTTTGTTCCCCATTATAAATTCACCTGAATCCAACTGCAAGGGACCTACATTTGTCTTCACTAATCTTTTTCTCTTCACATATCTATAGAAGCTTTTGCAGTCAGTTTTTATGTTCCCTGCAAGCTTCCTCTCATACTCTATTTTCCCCCTCTTAATTAAACACTTAGTCCTCCTCTGTTGAATTCTAAATTTCTCCCAGTCCTCAGGTTTGTTACTTTTTCTAGCCAATTTTTATGCCTCTTCCTTGGTTTTAACACTATCCTTAATTTCCACGGTTGAGCCACCTTCCCTGTTTTATTTTTACTCCAGACAGGGATGTACAATTGCTATCACAGCGTCCTCCTGGGCACAAAACTGAAATGACAGACACCACGACATTTGTACAGAACTCTTCCTTCTTCTTGAGCTCCTTATGGTTGTTGGGGCAGCTGCACACCCAATGATCCTGACAATGAGGTGCTGCCCCATCAATCAACCTCCCCTCTAAGCAGTGAAAAAAGCCTGTGGCAATCATTACTTGCCCCCGATATTGGTCCAGCTTTTCAGTGTAACGACAATGGGCTTGAGGTTTTAGACTAGAATCATGACAACAATCATTTTAATGAGGAGTTGCATGAACTTTGTGCATCCTAGACGATTTTCAGGTGGTGCAGCTTAACCAGTTTTACTATAAGCACTGCTCATTTCTTGGTTACAACAAATTTCTAGCCTTTTAAATTTCAAATTTCTGTTTTTCTTCTTACTTTTCTTTTCCGTTTTCTCTCTCCATTAACCCAATCATTTTGTCCCGCTCTTTATTTCTCTTTCTGTACCAGATTTGACTCTAATTCACCCACTTTCCTGCTCAGTCCTTCCTCTCTATCTTTCTCAACCCATTAAATCTCATTGATTAAGGAGATAGGCAGTCGGTCCCGTCATTCCAGGTCAGAGGCTGGGTATTCTGCGACGAGTGTCTCACCTCCTGACTCCCCAAAGCCTTTCCACCATCTACAAGGCACAAGTCAGGAGTGTGATGGAACACTCTCTACTTCCCTGAATGAGTGCAGCTCCAACAACACTCGCGAAGCTCGACACCATCCAGGACAAAGCAGCCCGCTTGATGGGCACCCCATCCACCACCTTAAACATTCACTCCCTCCACCACCGGCGCACCGTGGCTGCAGTGTGTACCATTCACAAGATGCACTGCAACAACTCGCCAAGGCTTCTTCAGCAGCACTTCCCAAACCCGCGACCTCTACCACCTAGAAGGACAAAGGCAGCAGACGCATGGGAAGACCACCACCTCCACGTTCCCCTCCCAGTCACACACCATCCTGACTTGGAAATATATCGGCCGTTCCTTCATCGTCACTGGGTCAAAATCCTGGAACTCCCTCCCTAACAGCACTGTGGGAGCACCTTCACCACACGGACTGCAGCGGTTCAAGAAGGCGGCTCACCACCACCTTCTCAAGGGGCAATTAGGGATGGGCAATAAATGCCGCCCTTGTCAGTGATGCCCACATAAGAACATAAGAAATAGGAGCAGGCGTCGGCCATTTGGCCTCTCGAGCCTGCTCCGCCATTCAATTAGATCATGGCTGATCTGATCATGGACTCAGCTCCACTTCCCTGCCCTCTCCCCATAAACCTTTATCCCCTTATCGCCCACAGATCTGTCTATCTTCACCTTAAATATATTCAATGACCCAGCCTCCACAGCTCTCTGGGGCAGAGAATTCCACAGATTTACAACCCTCTGAGAGAAGAAATTCCTCCTCATTCCCATAAATGATTTTTTTTTTTTAATTCCGCAAGTTACGGAACAAATTATGTTTTCTGAAGGTTGCAGGAAACTAACGGAGCTTGTTGCGAGAGGCCCACTCCAGCAAGATCCGGCCCATTATTGCAGAAACCTCCTCCTTGAGTCCTGGTGCACTGATCAAGTGGATTCGTATTCTCACTGATTATGGGTATAATCAGAAGCAGGATTGGGAGAGGGTCACCATTCTCTACTGTGGATCTCTGTATATAACTTTGAACAGATTGTGCAGAGTGGATTTGGCTACTGGTTTGCAGATTTCATCTCTTACTTCCCACGACAAACCAGGAAATAGTTCAGGAAGCATCTCCCCAAAAGCACACTCCCAATGGTCGAGAGTTCGGGAGGTAAGTGATTGGCTGTTTGATTGGTAAGTATCTCTCTCTCTCTTTTATAATCAGATAAATTTCATGAGAGGGATGGCAGGATAGCTCAGTCCTGTGGAGCGCTTGCCCTGTGGCATGTGGGAAGTCCTGGACGCTTCATGCGGCCGAGACAACTTTGTGTGCAGGAGGTGTCTCCAGCTTCAACTACTCGAGCTTCGCGTTTCGGAGCTTGAGCGGCGGCTGGAGTCAATACGGTGCATCCGCGAGGCTGAGCGCTACGTGGATAGCACGTTTCAGGAGCTGATCACCCTGCAGCTTAAAGGTAGAGGGGAAGTGGGTGACCACCAGACGCTAGGCAGGTAGTGCAGGAGTCCCCCCGTGAGTCCATCTCGCTTTCCAACCGATATTCTCTTTTGAGCACCGGTGGGAGCGATGGTGTCTCTGGGGAGTGCAGCCAGAGCCAAGTCCAAGGCACCACGGGTGGCTCAGCTGCACAGGGGGGAAGGACGAAGAACAAAAGAGCTATAGTGGTAGGGGATTCAGTAGTTAGGGGAATAGACAGGTGTTTCTGCAGCCATAGACATAACTCCAGGATGGTATGGTGCCTCTCTGGTGTCAGGGTCAAGGATGTCACAGAGCGGATGTAGGACATTCTGGGGGTAGAGGGTAAACAGCTAGAGGTCGTGGTCCATATCGCGACCAACGACATAGGTAGGAAGAGGGATGAGGTCCTGCAGGCAGAATTTAGGGAGTTAGGAGAAAAATTAAAGGGTAGGACCTCAAAGGTAGTAATCTCCGGGTTACTACCGGTGCCACGTGCTAATGAGTACAAGAATAGAAGGATAGAGAGGATGAACACGTGGCTGGAGAGTTGGTGTAGGAAGGAGGGCTTTAAATTCCTGAGGCATTGGGACCGCTTCTGGGGGAGATGGGTCCTGTACAAACCGGACGGGTTGCACCTCAACAGGACCAATATCCTTGCAGGGAGTTTTGCTAGTGCTGTTGGGGAGAGTTTAAACTAGCTTGGCAGGGGGATGGGAATCTGAGAACAAATTCAGTAAAGCTGAAATTTGAAGGCAAGAATGCAGAAAGTGAATCTGTAAGACAGAGGAAACAAGGGTTAGTAAGTAGTAATCAAGGAGGTCTTCCTGTACTGAATGGTATACACTTCAATGCAAGGAGTATAGCAAATAAGGCAGGTGAGCTGAGAGAACTTGGGAGTATGACATTATAACCATTACAGAGACATGGCTGAAGGAGGGGCAGGTTTGGCAGCTCAATATTCCTGTTTCAGGATTTTTAGACAGGGTAGGGAGGGGGGTAAAAAAGGGAGGGGGAGTCATGGTATTGATTAAATAAATGATTACAGCTCTGAGGAGAGATGATATGTTAGAGGGATCATTAACTGAGGCCATATGGGTCGAATTGAAAAATAAAAAAGGGGCGATCACACTGCTGGTGTGTATTATAGACCCCCAAATAGTGGGAGGGAGATAGAGGAGCAAATATGTAGGTAAATTGCTGTGAAGTCCAAAAACCATAGGATAGTAATAGTAGGGGATTTTAACTATCCGAATATTGATTGGGACAAATTTAGTATGAAGGGTATAGAGGGTGCGGAATTCCTAAAATGCATTCAAGAGAACATTTTTAGTCAGTATGTAACAAGCCCAACATGAGAGGGGACAGTTTTGGATTTAGTTTTGGGGAATGAAGCTGGTCAGGTTGAAGGGGTATTAGTGGGAGAGCATTTGGGTGCCAGTGACCATAATTCAGTCAGATTCAAGGCAGTTATGGATAAGGACAAGGATAGGCCTGGAATAAAAGTTCCAAATTGGGGAGAAGTTAACTTTGCTAAGTTAAGGAGTGATTTGGCCATAGTGGACTGGAAACAGCTACTTGTGGGAAAATCAGTGTCGGGACAGTGGGAGGCATTCAAGGAGGAGATCTGGAAGGCTCAGGCCAAACATGTGCCCTTAAGGAAAAAGGCTGGGAAAAATAATTCTAGAGCCCCCTGGATGTCTAGGGACTTACAGGGGAGGATTAAGAAAAAAAAAGCAAAGTTTATGTCATATACTGACGGCTAAGTACTGTAGAATCCCTGGAGGAATATAAAAAGTTCAGAGGTGAAATTAAAACAGAGATTAGGAATGCTAAGTGAGAGTATGAAAAATTCTTGGCCAGTAAAATCAAGGGAAACCCAAAGATCTTCTATAAATATATTAAGAGCAAAAGGGTAACTAAAGAAAGGGGAGGACCTATTAGAGACCATGAGGGTAATCTCTCTGTGTGGAGGCGGAAGATGTTGGTAGGGTTCTTAATGAATACTTTGCATCTGTTTTCACAAAGGGAAGGGGTAATGCAGATACTGCTATTGAGGAGGAGTGTGATATTCTGCATGAAATGAACATAGTGAGAGAGGAGATATTAAGGGGTTTAGAAGCTTTGTAAGTAGATAAGTCCCTAGGCCCAGAAGAAATGCATCCCAGGCTGTTGAGCGAAGCAATAGAGGAAATAGCAGAGGCCTTGACCATCATTTTCCAGTCCTGTTTGGATTCAGGCATGGTGCCGGAGGACTGGAGGACTGTTCATGTGATACCCTTGTTTAAGAAGGGAAAAAGGGATAGGCCGAGTAATTACAGGCAGGGAGGTTATGTTTAAATTGTATAATACACTGGTTAGGCCACAGCTGGAACACTACATGCAGTTCTGGTTGCCGTATTATAAGAAGAATGTGATTGCACTGGTGAGGGTGCAGAGGAGATTTACGAGGATGCTGCCAGGAATAGAGAATTTTAGCTATGAGGACAGATTGGATAGGCTGGGATGGTTCTGCTTGGAACAGAGGAGGCTGAGAGGAGACCTCATTGAGGTGTATAAAATTTTGAGGGGCCTGGACATTGTGGATTGCAAGGGCCTATTTCCCCTGGTGGAGGGGCCAATTATGAGGGGGTTGGTGGAAGATTTAGAGGGGATTTGAGGGGAGGCTTCTTCACCCAGAGGGTGGTGGGGGTCTGGAACTCACTGCTTGGAAGGGTGATAGAGGCAGAAACCCTCACCACATTTAAAAGGTGCTTGGATGGGCACTTGAAGTGCCGTAACCTACAGGGTTACAGACCTAGAGCTGGTAAGTGGAATTAGACTGGATAACCTCTTGTAGGCTGGCGCAGATACAATGGTAAGTACTTCAGGGAATTGAATATGGCCTGAGTGATGATCTGGACTAGTTTCGATCGCCTGAATGGGTCTGAGAGGAATTTTCCCAGATTTTCTTTCCTAATTGACCTGGGTTTTTATCTGGTTTTTAGCCTCTCCCAGGAGATCGCGTGGCTCTGGGTGGGGTGGAGTGTAGAATGTTGCGATGCATGGGGTATCGCAGTTGTGTGGGGCGGACTGGTTGGGCTAGAGGCTCTTTACCTGTCTGCCATTGTTCATTGTTCATAGGTTTATATGTAACCTTCAGGGCTGCTGACCGAGGGCCGTGCGGCTCTTTGTCGGCTGGCGTGGACACGCTGGGCCGAAATGGCCTCCTTCTGCGCTGTAAATGTCTATGTTTCTATGTTTCTAACCCTCTCCGCCCATTAACCAAACAAATGTTTCCTGTTATTCTGTGGACACCACTTTCACGGGTATGTGTGAGAGTAAGGCAAGGAGTGTTCGCTAGTGGATGTCATTGACATCTCTTCCCGCAAGAATTCAGTAATCCGATAATATCTGCATTTATATCGGCCCTTCGCAACCTCAAGCTGCTTCAGTTACCCTTGGAGAACAGTGAGTGTTCGCTAGGTAACTCTGTCGGCCATTCTGCACCGACAATGCCCAGAAGCAGCATTGGGAGAGGTGACCAGTTCATTCGTTGCGTTTGGGGCCGGGGGCGGGGGCTGTTGTTTGAGTCGAGGAATGTTACCCGGGACACTAGTAGAACGGATTTACTGATGGTCGAATCATGCCATGGTATCGAGCAGATCATTTGGGATCACCCAGTGGATCATTTGGTAATCACTGAGTGGATCACTTGATAAGTAGCTCAGTTGATCACTTGGTGGATGTTTCAGTAATCGCCCAGTGGATCATTCAATGGATCACTCGATGCATCACTCTGTGGGTCACCTGGTGGATCATTTGGTAATCGTGTGTGGATCTCCGAGTGAATCATTTGGTAATTGTGCAGTGGATCACTGGGTGTGTCACTCGGTGTGTCACTCAGTAGATCGACCAGTAGATCACCTGGTGGATCACCTGGTGGATCATTCGGTGGATCACTCAGTGGACCACTCAGTGGGTCACTCAGTAGATCACCTGTGGATCATTTGGTAGTCGTGCAGTGGATCGCTGGGTGTGTCATTCAGTGTGCCACCCAATAGATCGCTCAGTAGATCACTCGGTGGATCATTCGGTGGACCACTCAGTGGACCACTCAGTGGACCACTCAGTGGATCACTCGGTGGGTCACTCAGTTGATCACTCGGTGGATCATTTGGTAATCAGTTGGTGACAAACATTAGATGGGTTCTTTCTTGCCTCACAATCCCAGGACAATCTGAAACATGCACTGTGGGCCTCACAGTTTACTGGGTTATAGGCCTAACGCACAAACTATCCCGTGTATGTATTTCTATAAATTCCCATTGAACAATATAATCTGGTAGTGTGTCCTACTAAAAATAAATGAAACTCCTTTTTTGGCAATAATTTGATTTGAGTGCTGCGATGACTTGGGGTGAAAGCCATTAGTCAGAAAGATGACTCAGATGTTGAAGAATGCACAGGAGCTGCAGTATGCATGTTAAACTCGCCACTAATGGGAGCTCAGACCCTCACAGGCACTTTCCACTGTTACCACCAAGGCTGCAAGCTGCTGCCACTGGTTCTTTAAACAGATTCAGTCTAGCTCGGAGAATCAGGGATAATGAATGATCATTTAGGTCAGTGTGGTGCATTGGAAACCCTGAAGTAAAATGAATTTGCACGCAGTGATCCCTTAAAGGGAAGTATCTTCGATGTGTAGTCACTATGTGGGAAATATGGGAGACAATGTGCACCCAGCTTGGTCGCACAAGCATCAGTAAGATAATGACCAGAGAATCTGTTTTTCAGGTATTGGTTGAAAGATAAATATTGGCCAGGACACCAAGGTTAACTCCCCTGTGCTCTTCTTCGAAATAATATCTGATCTGAAAAACAACACCTCCGACAGTGCGGCGCTCCCTCAGTACTGCCCCTCCGACAGTGCGGCGCTCCCTTAGTACTGCCCCTTCGACAGTGCAGCACTCCCTCAGTACTGCCCCTCCGACAGTGCGGCACTCCCTCAGTACTGCCCCTCCGACAGTGCGGCGCTCCCTCAGTACTGCCCCTCCGACAGTGCGGCGCTCCCTCAGTACTGCCCCTCCGACAGTGCGGCGCTCCCTCAGTACTGCCCCTGCGACAGTGCGGCGCTCCCTCAGTACTGCCCCTCCGACAGTGCGGCGCTCCCTCAGTACTGCCCCTCCGACAGTGCGGCGCTCCCTCAGCACTGCCCCTCCGACAGTGCGGCACTCCCTCAGTACTGCCCCTCCGACAGTGCGGCGCTCCCTCAGTACTGCCCCTCCGACAGTGCGGCGCTCCCTCAGTACTGCCCCTCCGACAGTGCGGCACTCCCTCAGTACTGCCCCTCCGACAGTGCGGCGCTCCCTCAGTACTGCCCCTCCGACAGTGCGCCGCTCCCTCAGTACTGCCCCTCCGACAGTGCGACGCTCCCTCAGCACTGCCCCTCCGACAGTGCAGCACTCCCTCAGCACTGCAATGGGAGTGTCAGCTTAGATTTTTGTGCTAAAGTTCCTGGAGTGGGATTTGAACCCACAACCTTCTGACTCAGAGGTGAGGGTGCTGCCCACTGAGCCACGGCTGACACATTGGACAGACAGTGACAGGGCTAGAGATTGCGTGGCATCCCGTTCAGGGCGATAACTTTTGTCGGGCACTTCTTCCCAATTCTAGCGGACGCGAACATCCGGTTCAGCGCTCCAGGAGGGAAGTGGAACGCTAAATCAAGTGCTACCACTTCCCTTGGAGCGCTAAACCGGGCAAGAGGGGCGGTAGCGGTGCAGCACGGCCCAATGTCCCGTGCAGCGCTGCCGGGATTGGAGGCTCCTCCTCTCCCGTAAAGGGAAGGCCCATTGCTGCGGGATCTGCAAGAAATCGAATCCCCTGCTCGCCGAGATAACCGCGATCCGCGATGATCAGCCCCAAACATTCGAACAGAGCGCGGGGCTCATCAATCGCAGAAGAGGAAAATTTGAAAAAAATGCACAGAGGGCTGAACACAGTTTTTCCCCCCTCCCTCGCCAGCAATCCCTTTAACTACCGCACCCCCCCCCCCCCTCACCCCACGAGTGGCTGGCCTCCCTCACAACGCCCGGTGTCGACCCCCGGCAATGCTGCTGGGGGCGGGAGAGAAGTTCGCATCCGGGGCGTTACCGGGGCGATGCGCACCGGATGATGCCGCGATATCTGGGGCGTAGGAGATCGGGGCGTTAGGGGGGTACCACCGGCGCTAACTCGGAAGGCAATTTCACGGGCAGCGGTACACTCACCGTGCCCGGTCACACAGCCGGTACTGCCACGTTATCGCCCCGGCGGAGGCGCGAACGAGAAGCGCAGGGGAGACCAATTCTGGGCTCACTGGGCAGCACACAAGCAGGAAAGCTGAAGGAGTGAGGGCTCTCACGTTCTCGCGCACTCAGAAGCTGCCAGCTCACCAAGGCACAGCGTACGTTCAAGTGGGAGGTGGTCTGTGCCAATAGGATTAATAATAGCACTGACTGTAAAGGCAAGCAAATGATAAGTGACCCAACACACAATTAAGGGCCAAATGATGTGTCCGCTGCCACAACATTAAATCTTGAATTGAAAATCTCAACAACTTGAGGAAGAGAGCTATAGCTGCAGGGGCAGATTAGAAGGTGAAGGCTATTCCACTTGGTGGGAACAAAGGAAACAAGCTTGGATCACAATCAGTCTGAATGCCTGCATTGACCCTCAGAGTGGAGCCAAAAACAAAAATCTAACAAGGAGGCATACAATACCGTCATGGACAGGAATAGGGAAGAAAATCCAGAGAAATGACAAAAGCACGGAAGAGAGATGCTGAGAGAGGTTGCTAAGGATGAGAGAGAGTACAAAGACCTGTGATCAACTGAAAGGTTAAATTGAAGGCTTTTATAATCAAATCCAATGGGGTCACTGAAGAATGAAGAAGGTATTCTTAGGTTGTGGGTTCAAGTCCCACTCCAGGGATTTGAGCACATAAATCTAGACTAACACTCCCAGTGCAGTGCTGAGGGAGCGCCGCACTGTCGGAGGGGCAGTACTGAGGGAGCGCTGCACTGTCGGAGGGGCAATACTAAGGGAGCGTCGCACTGTCGGAGGGGTAGTATTGAGGGAGCGCCGCACTGTCGGAGGGGCAGTGCTGAGGGAGCGCCGCACTGTCGGAGGGGCAGCGCTGAGGGAGCACTGCACTGTCGGAGGGGCAGTGCTGAGGGAGCGCCGCACTGTCGGAGGGGCAGTACTGAGGGAGCGCTGCACTGTTGGAGGGGCAATACTAAGGGAGCGTCGCACTGTCGGAGGGGTAGTATTGAGGGAGCGCCGCACTGTCGGAGGGACAGTACTGAGGGAGCGCTGCACTGTCGGAGGGGCAATACTAAGGGAGTGTCGCACTGTCGGAGGGGCAATACTAAGGAAGCGTCGCACTGTCGGAGGGGCAGTGCTGAGGGAGTGCCGCACTGTCAGAGGTGCCGTCTTTCGGGTGAGACGTTAAACCGAGGCCCCATCTGCTCTCTCAGGTGGATGTAAAAGATCCCATGGCACTATTTCGAAGAAGAGCAGGGGAGTTATCCCCGGTGTCCTGGGGCCAATATTTATCCCTCAATCAACATCACTAAAACAGATTATCTGGTCATTATCGCATTGCTGTTTGTGGGAGCTTGCTGTGCGCAAATTGTCTGCCGCGTTTCCCACATTACAACAGTGACTACACTTCAAAAGTACTTCATTGGCTGTATAGCTCTTTGGGACATCCTGAGGTCATGAAAGGCGCTATATAAACGCAAGTCATGTTTCTTTTCCTTTTATAATAGAGAATGAGCAATAGCAGAGATGCTTCAGAAGTATTCCGTCTGATTACAGAAGGACATGAAGGGAGGACTACAGGGGTACCAGTGGAGGACAATGAGGAACAACTAACATATATAAATATTACAAAGGAAAAGATATACTTTTCAAAAGAAGTTGATAAGTCACCAGCCTCGGACAATAACAGGATTGGTGATTAAACGGAAGCAGGATTATACCAACAGACTGTCCCAACTGGGGCCTGAGATAAGTCTGCTGACCCCGTTTGTCTCATGTCAGTCATCGAAACCATAACAAGAGCTAACATTAGTCAACACTTTGAACCGTTTGGTCTCACCAGGAACAGCCAACATGGATCTGTAAAGGAGAGGGATAGCTGGCTAATTTAATCAAATTCTCCAATAAAATAATTAAGCATTGTCAAAGAGAGTTAAGTGGTTCTGATGTACTTGGAGGCCGAGAATGCATTTGATGGAGTGCAACGAGGGATGGTTGTTGTGACGATTAGGGCCCATGGAGTGAAAGGTAATGTGACGGCCTGGTGAATAGGGGTCAATGGCTGTCTCCTACATTGGCACCATGCAACGCACGGCAAGCCCGGGGCTCGTGCTGGGACCTCTCGTCTTCTCCACGTACAGAAATGATTTGGATACGGACACGTGACTAAGGTTATAGGGAATTGCAGGAGGCTGCGTGGCAAAGAAAAATGAATAACTTTTGGATAAAAGAACTGAAATATACAGGTGCCACAAATTTTCAAATTCTCACTGGAGTGGAGCAACATAGAGATCTCGGAGGGGCAGACACACTAATCTTTAAAAGTGGAGATAAAGGCAGAAAAGGCCATTGGAAGGGCAAATGGCATTCCAGATTTAATACTGATTATGCAAGCAAGGGAGTAAACATGCACTCAGCACTGGTTAGGACAATGCAACACATTCATGACTGCCCTCGATAATGGGAGGTGACTCACACTGCCCTATAACTACTTGTGTGATAGTATAACCTGGGGGTGTACCAACAGTGTAACAATAATACTCTCTTATGACCTACGACATAAGAATTAGGATTAGGAGTCAGCCATTCGGCCCCTCAGGCCTGCTCCGCTGATCTTCGAACTGCACTCTACCTTCCCACCCGATCTCCATATCCCTCGCTTCTCCTCGAATTCAAAAATCTATCGATCTCAGCCTTGAATATATTCAGAGACTCGGCATCCACAGCCCTCTGGGGCAGAGAATTCCAAAGATTCACCACCCTCCGAGCGAAGAAGTTCCTCCTCATCTCTGTCTTAAATTGGCTGATCCCTTATTCTGAGACTGTGACCCCTGGTTCAAGACACTCCAGCCCGGGGAAAACATCCTCTCAGTCAATCCCCCTCAGAATCTTGTATGTTTCAATGAGATCATCTTTCATTCTTCTAAACTCCAGAGAGTATGTCTCAATCTCTGCAATCTCTCCTCATGGGACAGCTTGACCCAAGCTGGATAATAGTGTCTATCGCATGTGTTATTCTGCAATCTGTCTGAAGGCATGCTGAGCAGACACTGAGGGAGATGAGGCTTGATACAAATAGTTAAGTTGCTTTATTTTGCATCATGTGAATGTACAGAGCAAGGGTCATGGTTGAACTCATTTATTTCAATCAGTTTAACTTGCCTTCATGCAATAATACAGAATAATACACACAGTACACTTCCCCTCACGTCAGTGAATGGCCTTACTTGACTGAAGCGGAGTAACCCCTCTGCACCCTGGTCCATCAGCGAACATCTGCTTTATTTTCTGGCGGTTGACTCCAGTGTCAGCTTTTTAGTCAAAGTGAGCCAGGAGTGGAATCTGCCAATCCAGGACGACAATGACCCTTGTTGAGTTTAGATGTATAGAGTTGTTACAGCAGCAATAAGTGTGAATGATCACTAGGGTATTAAATGTTCTTAAATTGTCTACAACACATTGGTTAATCTAACCTTGGCACCCTCCTATTTCTCATCTACATGTTGCCCCTTGGCGACATCAGCCAGAAACACAGTGTCAGTTTCCCCATGTACGCTGACGACACCCAGCTCTACCTCACCACCACTTCTCTCAACCCCTCCAGTCTCTAAATTGCCAGACTGCTTGTCCAACACCCAGTTCTGGATGAGCAGAAATTTTCTCGCATTTAATATTGGGAAGACCGAAGCCATTGTTTTCGGTCCCCGCCACAAACTCCATTCCCCAGCCACTGACTCCATCCCTCTCCCCAACTCCTGTCTGAGGCTGAACCAGACTGTTCGCAACCTTGGTGTCATATTTGACCCCGAAATGAGCTTCCGGTCACATATCTGCAGCATAACTAAGACCGCCTATTTCCACCACTGTAACATCGCCCGTCTTGCCTCAGCTCATCCGCTGCTGAAACCCTCACCCATGCCATTTTTACCTCGAGACTTGACTATTCCAACGCACTCCTGGCTGGTCTCCCACATTCTACCCTACATAAACTAGAGGTGATCCAAAACTCGGCTGCCTGTGTCGTAACTCGCACCAAGTCCTGCTCAACCATCACCCCTGTGATTGTTGACCTACAGTGGCTCCTGGTTAAGCAAAGCCTCGATTTCAAAATTCTCATCCTTTCAAATCCCTCCCTATCTCTGTAATCTCCTCCAGCCTCATAACCCTCCGACATGTCTGTGCTCCTCTAATTCTGCCCTCCTGAGCATCCCTAATTATAATCGCTCCACCATTGGTGGCCGTGCCTTCAGCTGCCTGGGCCCCAAGCTCTGGAACTCCCTCCCTAAACTTCTCCGCCTCTCTACCTCTCTTTCCTCCTTCAAGACGCTCCTTAAAACCTACTTTTTTGACTCAGCTTTTGGTCACCTGCGCTAATTTCTCCTTACGCGGCTTGGTGTCAAATTTTTTGTCAGAATACTCCTGTGAAGCGCCTTGGGACTTTTCACCACGTTAAAGGTGCTATATAAATACAAGTTGTTCTTGGTTCGGACGTTCAATCAGAACCCTAATCTCTGTCTCCCAGCCCTGCTGTTCTGTGAATTTGAGAGCTAAATTTAACTCAATCGTGTTATTTTTAACATATTCTTTCATCAAGGTCTCCCCGAGGTGGCATATTCAGCAATTCCCGAAACCAGGCAGACACATTTTTAATGCAGTTTTAGGGACACTCGGGCAAAGGAAAGATGCAATATGTGATCGCCAGCAAATGGTTCATGGTGAGAGACCCAAAGACTGCTGCTGTGGAATCAATTATTAAGGATGTTATAGCAGTGCATTTGGAAAGAGGTGACATGATAGGTCCAAGTCAGCATGGATTTGTGAAAGGGAAATCATGCTTGACAAATCTTCTGGAATTTTTTGAGGATGTTTCCAGTAGAGTGGATAAGGGAGAACCAGTTGATGTGGTATATTTGGACTTTCAGAAGGCGTTCGACAAGGTCCCACACAAGAGATTGATGTGCAAAGTTAGAGCACATGGGATTGGGGGTAGTGTGCTGACATGGATTGAGAACTGGTTGTCAGACAGGAAGCAAAGAGTAGGAGTAAATGGGTACTTTTCAGAATGGCAGGCAGTTACTAGTGGGGTACCGCAAGGTTCTGTGCTGGGGCCCCAGCTGTTTACACTGTACATTAATGATTTAGATGAGGGGATTAAATAGAGTATCTCCAAATTTGCGGATGACACTAAGTTGGGTGGCAGTGTGAGCTGCGAGGAGGATGCTGTGAGGCTGTAGAGCGACTTGGATAGGTTAGGTGAGTGGGCAAATGCATGGCAGATGAAGTATAATGTGGATAAATGTGAGGTTATCCACTTTGGTGGTAAAAACAGAGAGACAGACTATTATCTGAATGGTGACAGATTAGGAAAAGGGGAGGTGCAGAGAGACCTGGGTGTCATGGTACATCAGTCATTGAAGGTTGGCATGCAGGTGCAGCAGGCGGTTAAGAAAGCAAATGGCATGTTGGCCTTCATAGCAAGGGGATTTGAGTACAGGGGCAGGGAGGTGTTGCTACAGTTGTACAGGGCATTGGTGAGGCCACACCTGGAGTATTGTGTACAGTTTTGGTCTCCTAACCTGAGGAAGGACATTCTTGCTATTGAGGGAGTGCAGCGAAGGTTCACCAGACTGATTCCCGGGATGGCGGGACTGACCTATCAAGAAAGACTGGATCAACTGGGCTTGTATTCACTGGAGTTCAGAAGAATGAGAGGGGACCTCATAGAAACATTTAAAATTCTGACGGGGTTAGACAGGTTAGATGCAGGAAGAATGTTCCCAATGTTGGGGAAGTCCAGAACCAGAGGTCACAGTCTAAGGATAAGGGGTAAGCCATTTAGGACCGAGATGCGGAGGAACTTCTTCACCCAGAGAGTGCTGAACCTGTGGAATTCTCTGCCACAGAAAGTTGTTGAGGCCAATTCACTAAATATATTCAAAAAGGAGTTAGATGAGGTCCTTACTACTCGGGGGATCAAGGGGTATGGCGAGAAAGCAGGAATGGGGTACTGAAGTTGAATGTTCAGCCATGAACTCATTGAATGGCGGTGCAGGCTAGAAGGGCCGAATGGCCTACTCCTGCACCTATTTTCTATGTTTCTATGTTTCTATGTTTCTATGTATTCACTGAGCCAGAGAAGGTGCAGGCGGGGTAATCGAATGGAAGTGTTTAAAATGATGAACGAATAATTAATGAATGATTACTTCCAGTGGCTGGTGAATCAGTAACAAGAGACAGCGATTTAAGATTGGGATTTGAAGCACAAAGAGGGAGTTTTCGGATTATTCGAATACAGAATTAATTAGAAGCCAAGTCAACCATCACGTTTGAGAGGCAATTGATCATTTGAACAAGAAAAATATCAAAGGGTAGAGAAAGAAAAAGAAAGCCTTTCATTTATATAGTGCCTGTAGCGACCATCGGCTTTACAGCCAGTGATCAATGAGGGGAAGAGAAGGCAAGGGGATTAGAGTGGACAGCTCTGATACGGTGCCAATACTCACACAGGAAAGATGGGCTGAATGACCTCCCCGGGCTGGATTTTGGCCTTGACTTTGCGAGCGGGTTTTTGCTGCGATTTGACCCTCCGCGGCAAAAACATGGTCAGCGGGATCCTCGGTGACCAGTTTGCGGCGGCGCTTCCACGTACCGCCGGGGAGAGGTGCGCCGATGTGCAACGCCATAGATTGCGTTAGCGGCGCACTTTCGGCTCTCTCGGGACCCGTACCCCGCGCCCAGAATACTGACAGGGTCAAACCTGCCAGCAACGGCAAATATAGAGACCTGCAAAAAGGTCAGTTGAAGATTTTATTTTTTAATTATTTCTCAGCGATTCAGTAGGTAAGGGTTTTATGAATGTTTTTTGAATTTTATTTTTGTTTCTCCCCCCTCCCAAGGCCTCTCTCACAGCGCTCCCGGCCCGGGACTAAAGTTGCCAAAACTCGCGGTTTGCGCCGCGAATCCTCGTGCAATGCCGACTTTACCGGCGTAAAGGCCGAAAGTTAGGCCTAAAAACGGTGGCGCAGCGAAAAAGGTAATTTTGGCGTAAAACTTCCGTTTTCGCTGAAATCTGAAAACCCAGCCCGAGCTGGTGTGTTAAACTTTACAAAAATGTCAGACAGGAACAGACCCACCGGTCCGGCCAGCCTGGCCCACACAGTCACAATGTCTTATCCATCATAATACCGTCAGAGCTAGCTCCTGGGAGAGGCGAAAAAACAGATGTTAAAACCCAGCCCAATTAGGGAATAAGGGATTACATAAGAACATAAGAAATAGGAGCAGGAGTAGGCCAAACGGCCCCTCGATGCTGCTCCACCATTTAATAAGATCATGGCTGATCTGATCATGGACTCAGCTCCACCTCCCTGCCCGTTCCCCATAACTCCTTATTCCCTTATCATTTAAGAAACTGTCTATTTCTGTTTTAAATTTATTCAATGTCCCAGCTTCCACAGCTCTCTGAGGCAGCGAATTCCACAGATTTACAACCCTCTCAGAGAAGAAATTTCTCCTCATCTCAGTTTTAAATGGGCGGCCCCTTATTCTAAGATCATGCCCTCCAGTTCTAGTCTCCCCCATCAGTGGAAACATCCTCTCTGCATCCACCTTGTCAATCCCCCTCATAATCTTATATGTTTCAATAAGATCACCTCTCATTCTACTAAACTCCAATGAGTAGAGGCCCAACCTACTCAACCTTTCCTCATAAATTAACCCCCTCATCCCCGGAATCAACCTAGTGAACCTTCTCTGAACTGCCTCCAAAGCAAGTATATCCTTTCGTAAATATGGAAACCAAAACCGCACGCTGTATTCCAGGTGTGGCCTCACCAAAACCTTGTATAGCTGTCGCAAGACTTCCCTGCTTTTATACTCCATCCCCTTTGCAATAAAGGCCAAGATACCATTGGCCTTCCTGATCATTTGCTGTACCTGCATACTATCCTTTTGTGTTTCATGCACAAGTACCCCCAGGTCCCGCTGTACTGCGGCACTTTGCAATCTTTTTCTATTTAAATAATAACTTGCTCTTTGATTTTTTTCTGCCAAAGTGCATGACCTCACACTTTCCAACATTATACTCCATCTGCCAAATATTTGCCCACTCACTTCGCCTGTCTAAGTCCGTTTGCAGATTTTTTGTGTCCTCCTCACACATTGCTTTTCCTCCCATCTTTGTATCATCAGCAAACTTGGCTACATTACACTCAGTCCCTTCTTCCAAGTCATTAATATAGATTGTAAATAGTTGGGGTCCCAGCACTGATCCCTGCGGCACCCCACTAGTTACTGGTTGCCAACCAGAGAATGAACCATTTATCCTGACTCTCTGTTCCCTGTTAGTTAGCCAATCCTCTATCCATGCTAATATATTACCCCCAACCCCGTGAACTTTTATCTTGTGCAGGGGTTATGGGGAGCAGGCAGGGAAGTGGACCTGAGTCCATGATCGGATCAGCCATGATCATATTGAATGGTGGAGCAGGCTTGAAGAGCCGTATGGCCTACTTCTGCTCCTATTTCTTATGTTATTATGTTCTTAAAATCTGAATAATTCCTTTAGGTGATCGAAACTCGACCACGAGATCACAAGGGGCTCCAATTTACTTTTGTTCGAGGTGCTCTCTGGCCCAGCCAGAAACAGGTACAGCTCTCGCTTGAAGGAATTCAGCTTCTGCTGATCACCCTCCCTTCTTTTGAATCTTGGGACCTTCTATGTGTTTTAATTCGCCCTTAAAAAGCTGCCATTTATATTCAGCATCAGTTGTAACCAGACCCAGTAGGGGTGACCAATCCTCTCGCGTTTTAATATAGTTCGCCCTCTGCAATCTGTAATTACTGTAGATTTTCAGGACCTTTGGTGCTGCTCCCCAATTGAAACCGTATAATATTGTGGTCACTGTTTCTGAGGTATTCTCGCACATGGAGGCTGGAGGGCGCGCATATATGTTTTACACGTTCCCCTGATTCTTTGACTTGGGACTTATAGGGGAAAGGACAAACCGTGGCATAAAATTTAGGCTTAACCCAGTGTCAGTTTTATGACGCAAAAAACGACTAAAACTACAGAGCTAGACTTCTGAGAAAAATTGACTGAAGACATACAATCACCCTTCCTGGCTGTAGCTATTGTAAGTTCGTGGTCATTGGTTCCGTGACCAGTTGGTTCTTCTTCTGGCCATTCTCTGTAATTCTGTTTCTTCCGCGTACGTTCCGTACCTCGCTTCGGTACCACGCTTCCGTTACCCCGCCAATGATGATGGACGACTGATACGTGTACCTGTAAGTGCACCTGTACATGTACCCGTATACCCTGAGCTGCTTCTAGCTTGCATACTTATATCCAGGTTTTGACAGATCTCCCGCCACTGCGGTTTCTGATAATGTGTTTGCATCAATATGCTGTTTTGTGGTGGTCCTGGTTGATTGACTGCAATAATGGACCCGACTGTTCCCAGTTTGCACACGGAGTCTGTAGTGTCCTTACACCTTACTATAGAATCACACGAGGCATGTACTGCAGACAAGGTCACTACGTGACCTGAACCTTTATTCCCAGGACCAAGAAGTGATGACCCTGCGTGGGACCTTCCTTTATATACCTGGATGACCAGGTGAAGAGTGTCTCCCACAAGTTCACCCCCTGTGGTCAAGGTGTGCATTACTCAGGTGTATACAGTGTACTGTGTTGTTACATAAAGGTTACAGTTGTGTGAAGGTTATAAACATGACATCACCTCTCCCCAATGTCTTTGGGTCAAAGATTAAGTCTTTCGGGCGGTCGACACTCTCTCGTGGAGCGCCGCAGTTGGGGCTCTGGTTGTTGAGCCTTGGCATGCGTCTCTGTCACCTGAGGTGATTCTGGCCTGTCCGGGCTGGCCGCAGGGACTGTGCATGTTGGTGAATGTCCTTGTTACTCGTTCACTGGCGGTGGTGTGGGCGACATCTCATGATCTTCCTCAGGTTCCTCAGTGTCTATGCTGAATCTTTTCTTTACTTGGTCCAGATGCTTGCGGCATATCTGCCCATTGTTAAGTCTGACCACTATGGCCCTATTCCCCTCTTTGCCAATTACAGTACCCTCAAGCCACTTGGGTCCCAAAGCATGATTGAGAACAAATACACGGTCATCAATTTCCATGCATCTCCCGACTGAGTTGCGATTGTGGCACTCAATTTGGGATTGGCGCTTGCCCTCAACAATGTCTGACAGGTCTGGGTGAATGAGGGACAGCCGTGTTTTAAGCGTGTGTTTCATGAGTAGTTCCGCGGGCGGGACTCCCGTGAGCGAATGCGGGCGGGACCTATAGGCCAGCAGGAGGCACGATAGGCGGTACTGAAGGGAGGGTCCTTGAATCCGGAGCATGCCTTGTTTTATGATTTGGACCGCACGTTCCGCCTGGCCATTGGAAGCGGCTTGAACGGTGCTGTCCTGACGTGTTTGATACCATTACCCGACATAAATTCCTGGAATTCATAGCTCGTGAAACATGGGCCATTATCGCTAACCAGGATGTCCAGCAAATCGTGGGTCGCAAAGACCGTATGCAGACTTTCCACGGTGGTGGATGTCGTGCACGAGTTTAATATGATGCACTCGATCCATTTCGAGTATGCATCGACAACAATCAGGAACATTTTTCCCATGAACGGGCCCACGTAGTCTATGTGAATACGTGACCATGGCCTGGTGGGCCAGGGCCACGGGCTGAGTGGGGCCTCCCTGGGGGCATTGCCCAGCTGGGCACACATCGTGCACCTGCGAACCCAGTGTTCCAGGTCTGAATCAATTCCCGGCCACCATACATGTGACCGGGCAATGGCCTTCATTAGCACAATGCCTGGGTGCTCGCTGTGGAGTTCCCTGATGAATGCTTCCCTTACTTCCTGGGGCATGACTAGCCAGCTGCCCCATAGCAGACAGTCGGCTTGGATGGAGAGCTCGTCCATCCGTCTGTGAAACAGCCTGACCTCCTCGGGCACGCTCCGTGTGCGGGCGCCCAATCCCCAGTCAGGACACATTTCCTTATCAGGGATAGGAGGGGCCCTCTGTTGGTCCAGATTTTGATCTGGCGGGCTGTGATGGGGGAGCCTGCGGTGTTGAAAACCTCAACAGCCATGACCATCTCCGCGCTTTGTTCCGACACCTCCTTGGTGGTCGCCAGTGGGAGCCTGCTGAGCACGTCAGCGCAATTTTCGGTGTCCGGCCAGTGCCGTATGGTGCAGTCGAACGTAGCCAGCGTGAGGGCCCACCGCTGTATGCGAGCTGACACGTTGGCATTGACAGCCTTGCTGTCGGACAACAGGGATGTTAATGGTTTGTGGTCCGTTTCTAACTCGAACCGTCTGCCGAAAATGTACTGCTGCATCTTTTTCACCCCGTAACACATGCGAGTGCTTCCTTTTCAACCATATCCCCGTTCTGCCTGGGAGAGCGACCTGGAGGCATAAGCCACAGGTTGAAGTTGGCCCTCATCATTACTCTGCTGCAACATGCACCCAACCCCATAGGATGATTCATCGCACGTTAAAACCAGTTTCTTACAGGGGTTGTACAGTGTCAACAGCTTGTTAGAACAAAGCAGATTCCGCGCCCGATTGAAAGCCCGTTCTTGATAGTCCCCCTCAAAACCATTCACAACCCTTATGCAGGAGCACGTGCAGCGGCTCCAACAATGTGCTTAAGTTCGGCAGAAAGTTCCCGAAGTAGTTCAATAGTCCCAGAAATGACCGCAACTCCGATGTGTTGCCGGGCCTGGGCGCACGACGGATCGCCTCCATTTTGGATTCGGTAGGCCGGATCCCATCTTCGGCAACCCTCCTGCCCAAAAACTCGACCTCTGGGGCTAAAAACACACACTTGGACTTCTTTAGTTGCAAGCCTACCCGGTCCAGTCGGCGTAGCACCTCCTCCAGGTTGTGGAGCTATTCCTCGGTGTCTCGACCCATGATAAGGATGTCATCTTGGAATACGATTGTTCCAGGGATGGATTTAAGCAAGCTTTGCATGTTTCTCTGGAAGATAGCGGCTGCTGAACGAATGCCAAACGGACACCTGTTGTAAACGAATAGCCCCTTGTGCGTGGTGATGGTGTCAGAAGCTTGGATTCTTCAGCCAGTTCCTGAGTCATGTAGGCTGAAGTGAGGTCCAACTTGGTGAACAGCTTGCCACCTGCCAGCGTGGCAAAAAGATCCTCCGCTCTCGAAAGCGGGTATTGGTCTTGTAGTGACACTCGGTTGATGGTGGCCTTGTAGTCGCCACAAATCCTGACCGAGCCATCCGCTTTAAGGACAGGAACGATGGGGCTTGCCCAGTCACTGAATTCAACGGGCGTAATTATGCCCTCTCTTAGCAGCCTGTCCAACTCACTCTCAATTCTCTCACGCATCACATACGGCACGGCGCTGGCTTTGTGATGCACTGGTCTGGCGTCCGGGGTGATGCGTATCACTACTTTAGTACCCTTAAAGGTCCAGACACCTGGTTGAAAAAGTGGCGCGAATTTCTGTAGGACCTGTGAACATGAACTTCGCTCCACAGATGAAATGGCGTGCACACCCCCCATTTCCAGTTCATCTCGGCTAGCCAGCTCTGTTAAGTCCTGACTCTAATGTACTGACTTACACGAGACACATGCTGAAGTCAAGGTCACTCAGGGCCTGCACCTTTAATTCCAGCTCTCCAGTGCTGCACTTGCCTGAGACCTCCCTTTATATACCTCAGTGGGACAGGTATGGAGTGTCTCCTGCAAGTGCACCCCCGGTGGTAAGGTATGCTTATTGTTACAGGTCATATCCAGTTACAGTCATGTATAGCATGGTAAGATACAGTTATATAGAGTAATGTGAGATACATGACATCACCCTCCCCCAAGGTCTTATTGCCTTTATAGATTCAGTCTCTCAGGTGGTCTGCACTCTCGCGTGGAGCGTCTTAGTTGTGGTTCAGTTGTTTGCCTTGGTGCCTGTTTTTCGTTCAGTGTGATTGCTGGTATCTCGCCTGGGCTGTCTGTTGAGACTGCCCTTTCCCAGGTTGTTCCCTCTGTCTATCCACCAGGTGTGGTGTGAGTTCCACATTGTAGTCTGCCTCTGGTTCTTCAGTGTTATCAGTGAATCTACTTTTTACTTGGTCTACATGCCTCCGGCAGGTTTGGCCATTGTCCATTTGTACAACCAGTAGCCTATTTCCCTCTTTGTCTGTTACAGTCCCTGCAAGCCATTTGGGAGAAACACTTTGTCCCCTATCTCATTCCACCTCCCCCTCGAATTTCGGTCATGGTACTCGGTTAGCTTTTGACGCTTAGCCTCAACAATTTCATGCATGTCTGGAAGGATTAACGAGAGCCTGGTCTTTAAGGTTCGTTTCATCAATAGTTGCACAGGAGATCTCCAGTCAACGAATGCGGACGAGATCTGTATGCCAGCAGCAGTTGCGACAGGCGGCTCTGCAGCGTGGGACCTTGGATTCTGAACATGCCTTGTTTAATGATCTACACTGCTCACTCCACCTGGCCATTGGAGGCCGGCTTGAAAGGTGCCGTCTTAACATAATTTATACCGTGGTCAACTATAAAATCATGAAATTCTGCGCTGGTGAAGCACGGACCATTATCACTGACCAATATGTCAGGAATGCCGTGCATTGCAAACATGCTTCTAAGGCTCTCCACAATGGTGAAGGTGGTGCTCGAGTTTAAAATGGTGCACTCGATCCATTTTGAAAATACATCAACGACTACGAGGAACATTTTGCCCATGAATGGGCCCGCATAGTCGACATGCACCTGCGACCACGGGCCAGGGGCTTCGGGAGGCCTCCCTGGGGCATTACTGAGTTGGGCACAAATGGTGCACCGACGGACATAGAGCTCCAAGTCCACGTCAATGCCAGGCTACCAGACATGAGATCTGACTATGGCCTTCATAAGGACGATCCCCGGGTGCTCGCGATGGAGCTCCCGGACAAACGCCTCCCTGCCTCGTAAGGGCATAACTACTCGGCTGCCCCACATCAGGCAGTCTGCCTGTAGTGAGAGTTCATGCATGCGCCTATGGAAGGGTTTGACCTCCTCGGGGCAGGCATTGCGAGCCTCTGCCTAGTCACCGGTTATAACGCATATTTTAACTAGAGATAACGTGGGGTCGCTGGTCATCCAGGCTCTGATTTGGCGAGCCGTCATGGGAGAACCTGTGGATTCAAAGGCATTGATTGCCATGACCATCTCACAGTCCTTTTCGTCGGACTCTTCTGTGGTCGCCAGGGGTAGCCTGCTAAGCGCGTCGGCACAGTTGTCTGTGCCTGGTCTGTGCCTTATTGTGCAGTCGTAAGCCGCCAGCATGAGTGCCCACCGCTGAATGCGCGCCGAGGCGTTGGCGTTGATTGCCTTGCACTCGGATAGTAGGGACGTGAGGGGTTTGTGGTCGGTTTCTAACGCAAACTTGGCCCCGAGAAGGTATTGGTGCATCTTTTTGACACCGTACACGCACGCGAGCGCCTCCTTCTCAACCATAGCATACCCGAGCTCCGCCCGCGAAAGTGACCTGGAGGCATAAGCAACGAGCTACAATTTACCCGCATCATTGACGTGCTGTAAAACGCACCCGACCCCGTACGCTGACGCATCACACGTAAGGACTAACTTTTTACCTGGGTCAAAAAAGGCTAAAACACTCTTGGAACACAGAAGGTTGTGTGCCTTATTGAAGGCGCGTTCTTGGGCGTCCCCCCAAAACCAATCGCACCCCTTTCTGAGTAGCACGTGGAGAGGCTCCAGCAGCGTGCTCAAGTTCTGCATAAAGTTCCCAAAGTAATTGAGTAGCCCGAGAAAGGCACGCAGTTCCGAGACATTCCGGGGAATGGGTGCCAGGCGAATCGCTTCGGTTTTGGATTCGGTTGGGCGGATTCCATCAGCGGCAATCCTTCTGCCCAAAAATTCAACCTCAGGCGCAAGAAACATACACTTGGATTTCTTAATTCTTAGGCCTACCCGATCCAATCGACTTAGTACTTCCTCAAGATTGCAGAGATGAGAGTCCGTGATGAGTATGTCATCTTGAAACACAACCGTCCCCGGGATGGACTTGAGCAGACTCTCCATGTTGCGCTAGAATATGCAGCTGCCAACCTGATGCCGAATTGGCATCGATTGTACACAAAAAGGCCTTGATGTGTGTTGATGGTGGTGAGTAGCTTGGGCTCTTCGGTCTGTTCTTGCGTCATATACCCAGATGTGAGGTCAAGTTTCGAGAAAAGTTTTCCTCCAGCCAACGTGGCAAATAGGTCCTCCGCTCTGGGCAGCGGGAATTGGTCCTGTAGGGAGACTCTGTTTATGGTAGACTTGTAATCCCCACAGATTTCGCACGGATCCATCAGGCTCCATGACGGGGATGATGGGGCCTGCCCAGTCGCTGAATTCCACGGGAGAAATTATGCCTTCCCGCAGAAGCCGGTCCAGTTCGTTTTCAATCTTTACCCTCATCGCATAAGGCACAGCTCTAGCCTTGTGATGGACCGGTCTGGCATTCTGTGTGATGTAGTTTCTAACTTTAGCCCCTTTGAAGGTGCCCACACCTGGCTGAAAGAGATGTTCAAAACGGCTTAGAACTGTTGAGCAGGAGGTCTGTTCCTCTGACGACATGGCGTGAACATCATCCCATTTCCAATTAAGTTCTGCTCGCCAGCTTCTCCCCAACAGTGCTGGGAGATTCCCGGGAACAATCCACAGGGAAAGTCGGTGCACCATCCCTTTGTGTGTGACTGAGAGCATGGCGCTGCCAAGGACTGGGACGGTTTCTTTAGTATAGGTCCTTAGTTTGGTGTCGATCCTTGTGAGTTTTGGTCTGTTGCTTTTGTGCGGCCACAGCTGTTCAAATTGTTGAACGCTCATGAGGGATTGACTGGCCCCCGTGTCCAGTTCCATGTTGATGGGTATCCCGTTGAGTAGAACCCTCATCATAATTGGAGGCGTCTTGGTGTAAGAACAGTGGACATTGATCGTGTTAACCCGCTGTACCTCGGCGTCCCGTGCACTGTTCCAACCGTCTTCTAGTCCGCTTTCCAGCCCTTCCGATTCGTATATCAGCCGAGCCGCTGTTTTTCTGCACATGCGAGCCAGATGCCCTGTGTAATTGCAGTTTCTGCAAACGGCATGCTGAAATCGACACACCCTGGTTGAGTGTCTTCCCCCACATCTTCAACACAGACCATTTCCATTGTTTCCGAAGGATGAGCTGCGTCTGGCTGATCTCCCTTGAGCTTCTCTCAATCTGTTGTTGATTGCTCGCATTGTGGGTTGATGAGGTGTGATCGGCCGTTCATGTGGCCCTTGATTTTGATGGCTCCTGGCGCCACTGTCTGCTGTTGAAGGCCTGCTCTCCTGCCTGTGTGTGGGGGTAGTGGTTTGTTTCACAATGTGAACCCCTTGTTCCGATGCCTCGTTGGTTGTCGTACCCGAAGTATAGATCAGCCTTGTTTCTTCTTTGCCTGCCAAGAACATCTGTGCGACCAGTGCTGCTGCCTCTAGAGTCAAGTTCTTAGTCTCTATAAGCTTTCGGATTATGCCTGAGTGGTCTATTCCTTCAATAAAAAAGTCTCTCAGTGTTTCTCTCCTTAGTTCATCGGGGAACTCACATAAACTAGCCAGCCTCCGAAGTTCCGCCACGAAGTCGGGTATGCTTTGGCCCACACAATGTCTGTAGTTGTAGAACCTGTGTCTGGCCATGTGTAGGCTGCTCGCTGGCTTCAGGTGGTCTCTCACCAGTGTGCTCAACTCCTCAAACAACTTGCTTGCTGGTTTCTCGGGTGCCAGCAGGTCTTTCATTAAATCGTATGTTTTCGAGCCACAACTGGTCAAGAGATGGGCTCTTCTCTTGTCTGCCTTATCGTCGCCCAGCCAGTCTTTGGTCACAAAGCTTTGCTGGAGCCTTTCTATAAAGTCATCCCAATTGTCTCCAGCATTGTATTTCTCATCTGAGCTGTTGGTAGCCATTCTGTGGATTCTGTGATCCCGTTACTCGTCGCCACTGTTAAGTCCTGACTCTAATGTACTGACTTACACGAGACACATGCTGAAGTCAAGGTCACTCAGGGCCTGCACCTTTAATTCCAGCTCTCCAGTGCTGCACTTGCCTGAGACCTCCCTTTATATACCTCAGTGGGACAGGTATGGAGTGTCTCCTGCAAGTGCACCCCTGGTGGTAAGGTATGCTTATTGTTACAGGTCATATCCAGTTACAGTCATGTATAGCATGGTAGGATACAGTTATATACAGTAATGTGAGATACATGACAAGCTCCTCCCCAAGAGCACGGGACCATTCCCCGGGACAATCCAGAGTGGCAGCCGGTTCTCCAATCCATTTTGTGTGACCACCAAGTTTTCACTGCCTAGTACTGGGATGATCTCTCTGGTGTACATCCGTAGCTGCGTGTCAATGCGTTCCAGTTTGGGCCTGTTAGCTTTGAGTGGCCATAGTTTTTCAAATTGTTGGGCACTCATAAGTGACTGATTGGCTCCTGTGTCCAGTTCCATGCGTACCGGGATGCCATTTAATAGAACTTTCATCATCATAGGTGGCGTTTGGTGTACGAGCTGTGGACGTCTGCCACATGAACCCGCTGGACTTCAGCATCCATAGCTTTGCCCCAAGCATCACCCTGCCTTGCAGACCTCTCATCTGGTTCCTCTGCCTCGTAAATTAGCCTCACTACAGGCTTTCTGCATATTCTGGCCAGACATAAGAACATAAGAACATAAGAATTAGGAACAGGAGTAGGCCATCTAGCCCCTCGAGCCTTCTCCGCCATTCAATAAGATCATGGCTGATCTGGTCGTGGACTCAGCTCCACTTACCCGCCCGCTCCCCCGTAACCCTTAATTCCCTTATTGGTTAAAAATCTATCTATCTTTGACTTGAAAACATTCAATGAGCCAGCCTCAACTGCTTCCTTGGGCAGAGAATTCCACAGATTCACAACCCTCTGGGAGAAGAAATTCTTTCTCAACTCGGTTTTAAATTGGCTCCTCCGTATTTTGAGGCTGTGCCCCCTAGTTCTAGTCTCCCCGACCAGTGGAAACAACCTCTCTGCCTCTATCTTGTCTATCCCTTTCATGATTTTAAATGTTTCTATAAGATCACCCCTCATCCTTCTGAACTCCAACGAGTAAAGACCCAGTCTACTCAATCTATCACCATAAGGTAACCCCCTCATTTCTGGAATCAGCCTAGTGAATCGTCTCTGTACCCCTTCCAAAGCTAGTATATCCTTCCTTAAGTAAGGTGACCAAAACTGCACGCAGTACTCCAGGTGCGGCCTTACCAATACCTTATACAGTTGCAGCAAGACCTCCCTGCTTTTGTACTCCATCCCTCTCACAATGAAGGCCAACATTCCATTCGACTTCCTGATTACCTGTTGCACCTGCAAACTAACCTTTTGGGATTCATGCACAAGGACCCCCAGGTCCCTCTGCACCACAGCATGTTGTAATTTCTCCCCATTCAAATAATATTCCATTTCATTTTTTCCCAAGGTGGATGACCTCACACTTTCCGACATTGTATTCCATCTGCCAAACCTTAGCCCATTCGCTTAACCTATTCAAATCTCCTTGCAGTCTCTCTGAGTCCTCTACACAACCCGCTTTCCCACTAATCTTAGTGTCATCTGCAAATTTTGTTGCACTACACTCTGTCCCCTCTTCTAGGTCATCTATGTATATTGTAAACAGTTGTGATCGCAGCACTGATCCCTGTGGCACACCACTAACCACTGATTTCCAACCGGAAAATGTCCCATTTATCCCGACTCTCTGCTTTCTGTTCGCCTGCCAATTCTCTATCCATGCTAATACATTTCCTCTGACTCCGCATACCTTTATCTTCTGCAGTAACCTTTTGTGTGGCACCTTATCAAATGCCTTTTGGAAATCTAAATACACCACATCCATCGGTACACCTCTATCCACCATGCTCGTTATATCCTCAAAGAATTCTAGTAAGTTAGTTAAACATGATTTCCCTTTCATGAATCCATGCTGCGTCTGCTTGATTGCACTATTCCAATCTAAATGTACCGCTATTTCTTCCTTAATGATAGTTTCAAGCATTTTCTCCACTACAGATGTTAAACTAACCGGCCTATAGTTACCTGCATTTTGCCTGCCCCCTTTTTTAAACAGAGGCGTTACATTAGCTGCTTTCCAATCCGCTGGTACCTCCCCAGAGTCCAGAGAATTTTGGTAGATTATAACGAATGCATCTGCTATAACTTCCGGCATCTCTTTTAATACCCTGGTATGCATTTCATCAGGACCAGGGAACTTGTCTACCTTCAGTTCCATTAGCCTGTCCAGCACTACCCCACGAGTGATAGTGATTGTCTCAAGGTCCTCCCTTCCCACATTCCTGTGGCCTGCAAATTTTGGCATGGTTTTGTGTCTTCCACTGTGAAGACAGAAGCAAAATAATTGTTTAAGGTCTCAGCCATTTCCACATTTCCCATTATTAAATCCCCCTTTTCATCTTCTAAGGGACCAGCATTTACTTTAGTCACTCTTTTCCGTTTTATATATCTGTAAAAGCTTTTACTATCTGTTTTTATGTTTTGCGCAAGTTTACCTTCGTAATCTATCTTCCCTTTCTTTATTGCTTTTTTAGTCATTCTTTGCTGTTGCTTAAAATTTTCCCAATCCTCTAGTTTCCCATTAACCTTGGCCACCTTATATGCATTGGTCTTTGATTTGATACTTTCCATTATTTCCTTCGTTATCCGCGGCTGGTTATCCTTTCTCTTGCCGCCCTTCTTTTTCACTGGAATATATTTTTTTTGCGCACTATGAAAGAGCTCCTTAAAAGTCCTCCACTGTTCCTCAATTGTGCCACCGTTTAGTCCTTGTTTCCAGTCTACTTTAGCCAACTCTGCCCTCATCCCACTGTAGTCCCCTTTGTTTAAGCATAGTACGCTCGTTTCTGATACAACTTCCTCATCCTCAATCTGTATTACAAATTCAACCATATTGTGATCACTCATTCCGAGAGGATCTTTTACTAGGAGATCGTTTATTTTTCCTGTCTCATTACACAGGACCAGATCTAAGATGGCTTGCTCCCTTGTAGGTTCTGTTACATACTGTTCTAAGAAACAATCCTGTATGCATTCTATGAATTCCTCCTCCAGGCTACCCCGTGCGATTTGATTTGACCAATCGATATGTAGGTTAAAATCCCCCATGACTACTGCCGTTCCTTTATCACATGCCTCCATTATTCTCTTGATTATTGCCCGCCCCACCGTGAAGTTATTATTTGGGGGCCTATAAACTACGCCGACCAGTGACTTTTTCCCCTTACTATCTCTAATCTCCACCCACAATGATTCAACATTTTGTTCATTAGAGCCAATATCATCCCTCACAACTGCCCTGATATCATCTTTTATTAACAGAGCTACCCCACCTCCTTTCCCTTCTTGCCTATCTTTCTGAATCGTCAGATAGCCCTGTATGTTTAATTCCAAGTCTTGACCACCCTGCAACCATGTTTCTGTAATGGTCACCAAATCATACCCATTTGTAATGATTTGTGCCGTCAACTCATTTACTTTATTTCGAATGCTGCGTGCATTTAGGTAGAGTGTTTTCATCCTAGTTTTTAAACCATGATTTTTAGTTTTGACCCCTCCTGCAGCCCTTTTATATTCAGTGGCCCTTTTTGTTTCTTAACATAGAAACATAGAAAATAGGTGCAGGAGCAGGCCATTCAGCCCTTCTAGCCTGCACCGCCATTCAATGAGTTCATGGCTGAACATGAAACTTCAGTACCCACTTCCTGCTTTCACGCCATACCCCTTGATCCCCCGAGTAGTAAGGACTTCATCTAACTCCCTTTTGAATATATTTAGTGAATTGGCCTCAACTACTTTCTGTGGTAGAGAATTCCACAGGTTCACCACTCTCTGGGTGAAGAAGTTTCTCCTTATCTCGGTCCTAAATGGCTTACCCCTTATCCTTAGACTGTGACCCCTGGTTCTGGACTTCCCCAACATTGGGAACATTCTTCCTGCATCCAACCTGTCCAAACCCGTCAGAATTTTAAACGTTTCTATGAGGTCCCCTCTCACTCTTCTGAACTCCAGTGAATACAAGCCCAGTTGATCCAGTCTTTCTTGATAGGTCAGTCCCACCATCCCGGGAATCAGTCTGGTGAATCTTCGCTGCACTCCCTCAATAGCAAGAATGTCCTTCCTCAAGTTAGGAGACCAAAACTGTACACAATACTCCAGGTGTGGCCTCACCAAGGCCCTGTACAACTGTAGCAACACCTCCCTGCCCCTGTACTCAAATCCCCTCGCTATGAAGGCCAACATGCCATTTGCTTTCTTAACCGCCTGCTGTACCTGCATGCCAACCTTCAATGACTGATGTACCATGACACCCAGGTCTCGTTGCACCTTCCCTTTTCCTAATCTGTCACCATTCAGATAATAGTCTGTCTCTCTGTTTTTACCACCAAAGTGGATAACCTCACATTTATCCACATTATACTTCATCTGCCACGCATTTGCCCACTCACCTAACCTATCCAAGTCACTCTGTAGCCTCATAGCATCCTCCTCGCAGCTCACACTGCCACCCAACTTAGTGTCATCCGCAAATTTGGAGATACTACATTTAATCCCCTCGTCTAAATCATTAATGTACAATGTAAACAGCTGGGGCCCCAGCACAGAACCCTGCGGTACCCCACTAGTCACTGCCTGCCATTCCGAAAAGTACCCATTTACTCCTACTCTTTGCTTCCTGTCTGACAACCAGTTCTCAATCCACGTCAGCACACTACCCCCAATCCCATGTGCTTTAACTTTGCACATTAATCTCCTGTGTGGGACCTTGTCGAAAGCCTTCTGAAAGTCCAAATATACCACATCAACTGGTACTCCTTTGTCCACTTTATTGGAAACATCCTCAAAAAATTCCAGAAGATTTGTCAAGCATGATTTCCCCTTCACAAATCCATGCTGACTTGGACCTATCATGTCACCATTTTCCAAATGCGCTGCTATGACATCCTTAATAATTGATTCCATCATTTTACCCACTACTGATGTCAGGCTGACCGGTCTATAATTCCCTGCTTTCTCTCTCCCTCCTTTTTTAAAAAGTGGGGTTATATTGGCTACCCTCCACTCGATAGGAACTGATCCAGAGTCAATGGAATGTTGGAAAATGACTGTCAATGCATCCGCTATTTCCAAGGCCACCTCCTTAAGTACTCTGGGATGCAGTCCATCAGGCCCTGGGGATTTATCGGCCTTCAATCCCATCAATTTCCCCAACACAATTTCCCGACTAATAAAGATTTCCCTCAGTTCCTCCTCCCTACTAGACCCTCTGACCCCTTTTATATCCGGAAGGTTGTTTGTGTCCTCCTTAGTGAATACTGAACCAAAGTACTTGCCTTTGGTTTCTCTGCTCTCCACTTTTACTCATCTCTTTTCTGTCTTTTGTTTTTGTCTCCTTTTTGTTTCCCTCTGTCTCCCTACATTGGTTCCTATCCCCCTGCCATATTAGTTTAACTCCTCCCCAACAGCACTAGCAAACATTCCCCCGAGGACATTGGTTCCGTTCCTGCCCAGGTGCAGACCGTCCAGTTTGTACTGGTCCCACCTCTCCCAGAACCGGTTCCAATACCCCATGAATTTGAATCCCTTCCTGCTGCACCACTGCTCAAGCCACGTATTCATCTGTGTTATCCTGCGATTCCTACTCTGACTAGCACGTGGCATTGGTAGCAATCCCGAGATTACTACTTTTGAGGTTCTACTTTTTAATTTAGCTCCTAGCTCCTTAAATTCGTCTCGTAGGAACTCATCCCTTTTTTTTTACCTATGTCGTTGGTACCAATGTGCACCACGACAACTGGCTGTTCTCCCTCCCATTTCAGAATGTCCTGCACTCGCTCGGAGACATCCTTGACCCTTGCACCAGGGAGGCAACATACCATCCTGAAGTCTCGGTTGCGGCCGCAGAAACGCCTATCTATTCCCCTTTTGATTGAATCCCCTATCACTATCGCTCTCCCACTCTTTTTCATGCCCTCCTGTACATCAGAGCCAGCCACGGTGCCATGAACTTGGCTGCTGCTGCCCTCCCCTGATGAGTCATCTCCCTCAACAGCACTCAAAGCAGTGTATCTGTTTTACAGGGGGATGACCAGATGGGACCCCTGCACTACCTTCTTTGTACTACTCTTCCTGTTGGTCTTCCATTCCCTAGCTGGCTATGGATCCTTCTCCTGCGGTAAGACCAACTCACTACATGTGCCACTTATGTCATTCTCAGCATCGTGGATGCTCCAGAGTGAATCCACCCTCAGCTCCAAATCCGCAACGCGGTCCATCAGGAGATGGAGGCGGATACACTTCTCACACACGTAATCGTCAGGGACACCGGAAGTGTCCCTGAGTTCCCACATGGTACAGGAGGAGCATAACATGTGACCAAGCTCTCCTGCCATGCCTTATCCCTTAGATACCCTTAAATTGGTAACAGCAATGTTACAGTTTACTTCCTGATATAAAAAAGAAAAAGAAAAGCTACTCACCAATCACCAGCCAATCACTTGCCCCCTTGGCTGTGACGTCACCTTTTGATTCCTTTCTACTTCTTTTTTGCCTTCTCTCCCGCTGTAGCTGCACAAGTCACACCTTTTATAGGTAAACCTGGATCCTGGGAAAGCAGACGTGAATGTTCAACCTGTCAGACGGGATACAGCGAGACAGTTTGAGGAAAGAGGTAGGTGAAATATATTCCCTTTCTCTGTTGCTGGCAGTTAAACACACGAAAGGGAGGGACCGCAGGAGTCTAACATAAGTCAGGCCAGTCTCAGATATCCACTGAAGTTACAGTTTCTACAGATAAATTGTTGAAATTTACAGGTTATTGCAGCATGTCTGCCCCCGCACCTCCAGCATGAGCTGAGATTGTTGTGAACAAATGAACTGTTACCAGGCATTCCTCTCTGATTGTCTCTTTGATTACTCCTGAGCACTCTGTTGCTGAGTGTCAATGGTCCCATCCCGGGACGCATTGTCCCTTGTGATGGCGTGAATTGCCGATCCCCCTGCCATTGTCTCTGTTGCTGGCCTACCCTAGAGCCTGTTGCTGCCTGGGCGATGTCGAATTGCCCTTGCCTGCCTGTGGGGTTCTGTGTCTCATTTACAATGTTAACTCCCTGGTCCATCGCCACGTAGGAACCAGGGCTGCGTGCGTAAATTATCTTGGTCTCCTCTTCCCCTGCCATGAAGGTCTGAGCTATCAGCGTTGCCCTTTCCAAAGTCAAGTCCTTAGTCTCAATAAGCTTCCTGAAAATCCCGGCATGACCAATGCCCTCAATGAAGAAATTCCTTAACATCTCCCCACTGCAGGTGCCTGTGAACTTACAGAGGCTGGCCAAACGCCGAAGGTCTGCAACGAAGTCCGATATGCTCTGTGCCTTCCAACGCCGGTGTGTATAGAACCGGTGCCGGTCCATGTGTATACTGCTCGCCGGATTGAGGTGCTCACCGATCAGAGTGCTGAGCTCTTCAAAGGACTTGTCCGCCGGCTTGTCGGGTGCGAGCAGGTCTTTCATCAGCGTATATGTCTTGGATCCACAGTTGCTCCGTTTGCCAGCCACTTCCTCTCCCAGCCAGTCCTTCGTGACAAAGCTCTGCTGGAGCCTCTCAACGAAGTCGTCCCAGTTCTCGCCAACACAGTATCATTCCTCTGTGCTACCGGTGGCCATCCTCGTGGGTCGTTGATTCCCGTTTCTCGTCGCCAAATGTAGTGTCCTTACACCTTACTATAGAATCACACGAGGCATGTACTGCAGACAGGGTCACTATGTGACCTGAACCTTTATTCACAGGACCAAGAAGTGCTGACCCTGCGTGGGACCTCCCTTTATATACCTGGATGACCAGGTGAGGAGTGTCTCCCACAAGTTCACCCCCTGTGGTCAAGGTGTGCATTACTCAGGTGTGAAAAGTGTACAGTGTTGTTACATAAAGGTTACAGTCATGTGAAGGTTACAAACATGACAGAATCTGTGAGGCTCAAGCTGACTCCCCATCTTAACAGCTTGTCCGGCAAAAATGTGCACCTGGGGTGATTCCTTTGTTGTCTGGTCTTCTTGCAGACTTGGTGTCTCCAGTGAGCTTGTTTCCCCCTCGCCCGCATCCCCCCCACCCCGGCCAATCAAGTTCAGGGCCTCATCAGTTAACTTAAAAATGTAATAACTCCATTGTTGTTCTGCATAAAGCCAGTCTGGTCCCTGACTCCAGAGTGTCCTTAATTGCCCGCAGGATGGTGTCCTTTTTGCTCCCATTGTCCAGTTAATTCCAAAAGCTTGTATTATCAATTTTTTAGTTCATAGTCTCCTTCTGAGCTTTTCTGAAGATGTGTAACCTTACAGGCTGGACACCGAGTTATATCTAAACACTGCAACATAAGCCCTCGTGTCTTCCTTCACATGTTGAGTGAGGAAACAGTCTTATATTAGTTCAAAAAATCTTTCACTGCATTTCCCCCCCCCCCACATTAGATGTTAAACCGTCATGTGACTGGGTACCTGGAGAATGAAAGGGGGTGAAAATGCCCCTTGGCCCGATTGGGAGGAATAACGTTCCAGAGCCGGGATCTTTATCGCCCGGAGGCCCCGCCCGCAATGTGGACTCACAGGAAGCGCCGCTCTGTCTCCGACATTTCGCCTCCTTAGAGGGGCGCTTCTGGGGCTGTAGCGCGGCCCTCCCCTGTAACCGAAATGGAGGGGCATTATAGCGCGTCACCGCCATGCGATGCATTCGCGATACGCGGTTACAGGGGAGGGCCGCTGCACACTCTGAACGCCTCTGATGGCCGCCACTGGGCCCCCCAGGACAGCGTGCGATCGAGCATTCCAAGACGGAGTGGCGCGGTGGAGGTCCGGTCCACACTGTGGCCGCCACGGGCGAGCTGACCCGAGAGTCGGCCGACTGACAAAGATGGCGGGCCTGAGGCATTGCAGGCCTCCCGTGTAAGCAGCACCCCGCGAGCGGGTGTCCGCCTGCCTCACAGTCCGCGGGCCAGGTCCCCGCGGGTCCTACACACATCGTACGAGGGATGGGCACGGGGCGGCAAGAGGTCGGCGCGTACGGTGATTGCACCATCGCCGGTCGTGCGCCATTCCCGGGGCACTAACCGCGGGCCGCGTCTCCCAAATCTCCGGCCCAATTTCCCGGGAGGCCATAGCACCAGCCTCTCCCCCGGGTGAAAGCGCCCCTGCCAATGGAAGGCTGTATCCTCTGGGATCTTTCTCTTGACCAGTGGGGACCTGAGAGTGCTGCATGGAGCAGTTGCCGACCTCACCCAGGCCCTGTGCCATTTCTGTAGGCTGGATGAAAGTCGACTCCACATGTACGTGGAGCGTGAGAATCTGCTGCTGAAAGGCGACCTCTGGTTTCACATTAACCCGGGGTCGTCGGCCATTCTGGATCAGAGGGGAACGTTCAGATCGGAGGACCTTGCTGTGGGCCTGACCAAAACAGCCACCCAACAGGCCCAGGATGTGTCGGATCCACGGGGAATGCCGCTAATACTGCCTGCCTCTATTCACCGGTCTTGTCTGTGCCCGGGTATCCCTGCGGAAGGACCATGCGACCAGTACGCCCGAGGCCTTCTGTGACCGGTGGGCACCACAAAACATCCACAATAATATCTGCTTTTGTTCCACTTTGAGCTCCTTTCAGTTTGGCTCGACTTTCAATATGAGATTATTTTATTAGTGGTGAGGGGGACACTTGTGGTGCTGATTACTGTCTGGTGACACAGCCCAAACATTGGTCCAATTAAAATAGGCCTGTTTGAGAGGCAATCCTAATTTGTTTCCATAGTAACCCATCATCTTCAGCTGCCCGATCTGGAGCACAGGAATCAGTCCCAGCCCATGAACCTGATCCACGTCAACCCAGAGAGCTTCAACTCTACCCCATGAAGCAAACTCACATCCCTCGAGAGCTTTTAAAGCTCGCTGATAAATATAGCAACCGCCCTCCCTTTTGACTGATTATCCGTTCTGAATCCCTTTAGATGAATTTCTGTGCCACCATGTGTGAGATATTTATAAAATGTCTAATTTCCTAATACAGAATGTGATTGAAGTTTTCACATTTTGTTTTTACTATTTCTGGCATTGGTATAGAAATAATTTAAGGCTATAATTATGTATTTGTTTTGAGAAGTTTTATTCTCTCATACTTCTTACCTATGTTAGTAGTTGAAGCTAACGAGGTCATTCGGGGCGGATAATTCGAATTAAATGTTGAATTGACACCAGGACAGACGGGGTGGAGATTGGAGGGGACCTGGGCTCTGTTGTGAGCGGGGCGTTATTGGGGGCGGCAGAGAGTCGGGAGTGGACGTGCAACGTCGCCCTAGCGCGTAGCAACGTCCGGTCCCCTTGTCACTGAAAGTGGTTGGGTGCTGCGAGGCCTAGCGAAGCCTGCTTGGCGCCCACTGTCCGGGCCAGTGACCCAGCATCTGAGAGAGGGGGGGGTCGTCCAGCCGAAACCCACGGCCACCACTGTCGGATCGACTGCAGAGTCGGCCAACAATTAAAACAAAATGGCGGCCGTGGCGGTGCACCTTCTCCTTTAAGGGCGGAAGCACCGTCCAGCCACTGGCCGCTTCCCGCCGCGCGGTTAGCTGTCGGGGGTGCCGACCAGGGGCGGCTGCACTTCCGCGGGGCGGGAAAGGGGTCGCCACCGGGCGGTAAGGGGTCGGCACGCGGCCGACAATGGCAGGAACCCATTTCCATTGCCCCCGGTCGGAAAGGCCGTCCTGCCCCATTGAGGCGGTAACGGGCCTTAAAAAAAGGGCCAATATCAGCCCCATAGTGTCTACGCACTGATTACCATGAATGTGGTTATACTATCTTTGGGCTCAGTTGGAAACACTCTCACGTCTGAGTCAGAAAGTTGTGGGTACAAGTCCCACTCCAAAGACTTGCAATGCAAAAAAATCTCGGCTGACACTCCCAGTGCAGAGCTGAGGGAGTGCTGCACTGTCGGAGGTGCCGTCTTTCGGAAGAGACGTTAAACCGAGGCCCCATCTGCTCTCTCAGGTGGATGTAAAAGATCCCATGGCACTATCTCGAAGAAGAGCAGGGGAGTTATCCCCGGTGTCCTGGAAGAATATTTATCCCTCACTAAAACAGATAATCTGGTACTTTATCACATTGCTGTTTGTGGGAGCTTTCTGTGCGCTAATTGGCTGCTGCGTTTCCCACATTACAACAGTGACTACACTCCAAAAGTACTTCATTGCCTGTAAAGCGCTTTGGAAAGTTCTGAGGTCGTGAAAGGCGCTATAGAAATGCAAGTCTTTCTTTCTTTCAGTTAGTTTAAATGCTTCGAAAAAGCAAGCTCACTGTTGTCATCCAACCTTGGTGTACCCGTGAGGTTTGTGGAGCCTGTCGCTCTGACAGAGCACACCTTGCCCCGAGGTTCCTGTCAGTTATCTGTGCGAAGGGCAGCTGTTCCTTCTTGTCCAGCTGAATTGCTGCCAGGTGCAATATTCCTTTTCAAAATACATTTATCTCAACTCTGTCAATGGGTTCGACAATTGTCAGGGCGACGTGGTCAGGGGAGTGTGCTCGGGGAGATTGAGTCAGGGGAGTGTACTCGGGGAGAGTGTGCTCGGGGAGAGTGTGCTCGGGGAGAGAATGCTCGGGGAGAGTCCGCTTGGGGAGTGTGGTCGGGGAGCGTGCGCTCAGGGAGAGTGCACACGGGGAGAGTGTGCTCAGGGAGAGTGTGCCCGGGGAGTGTGTTCGGGGAGGGTGTGTCAGGGGAGTGTACTCGGGGAGAGTGCTCGGGGAGAGTGTGTCAGGTGAGTGTACTCGGGGAGAGTGTGCTCGGGGAGAGTGTGTTCGGGGAGAGTCTGCTCGGGGAGAGTCCGCTCGGGGAGTGTGTTCGGGGAGAGTGTGCTCAGGGAGTGTGTGCTCGGGGAGTGTGTTCTGGGAGGGTGTGTCAGGGGAGTGTGCTCGGGGAGAGTGTGTCAGGGGAGTGTACTCGGGGAGAGTGTGCTTGGGGAGAGTGTGCTCGGGGAGAGTCTGCTCGGGGAGAGTCCGCTCGGGGACTGTGCTCGGGGAGAGTATGCTCGGGGAGAGAATGTTCGGGGAGAGTCCGCTTGGGGAGTGTGTTCGGGGAGCGTGCGCTCGGGGAGAGTGCACACGGGGAGACTGTGCTCGGGGAGAGTGCGCTCGGGAAGAGTGTGCTCAGGGAGAGTGTGCTCGGGGAGTGTGTTCTGGGAGGGTGTGTCAGAGGAGTGTGCTCGGGGAGAGTGTGCTCGGGTAATGTGTTCGGGGAGAGTGTGTCAGGGGAGTGTGCTCGGGGAGAGTGCGCTCAGGAAGAGTGCGCTCGGGGAGAGTGTGTCAGGGGAGAGTGTGTCAGGGGAGAGTGTGCCCGGGGAGAGTGTGTCAGGGGAGAGTGTGTCAGGGGAGAGTGTGCCCGGGGAGAATGTGTCAGGGGAGATTGTGTTCTGGGAAGGTGTGTCAGGGGAGTGTACTCGGGGAGAGTGCTCGGGGAGAGTGTGTCAGGTGAGTGTACTCGGGGAGAGTGTGCTCGGGGAGAGTGTGTTCGGGGAGAGTCTGCTCGGGGAGAGGCCGCTCGGGAAGTGTGTTTGGGGAGCGTGCGCTCGGGGAGAGTGCACACGGGGAGAGTGTGCTCGGGGAGAGTGCGCTCGGGGAGAGTGTGCTCAGGGAGAGTGTGCTCGGGGAGTGTGTTCTGGTAGGGTGTGTCAGGGGAGTGTGCTCGTTGAGAGTGTGTCAGGAGAGTGTACTTGGGGAGAGTGTACTTGGGGAGAGTGTGCTTGGGGAGAGTGTGCTCGGGGAGAGACCGCTCGGGGAGAGTCCACTCGGGGAGTGTGCTCGGGGAGAGTGTGCTCAGGGAGAGAATGCTCGGGGAGAGTCCGCTTGGGGAGTGTGTTCGGGGAGCATGCGCTCGGGGAGAGTGCACACGGGGAGACTGTGCTCGGGGAGAGTGCGCTCAGGGAGAGTGTGCTCGGGGAGTGTGTTCTGGGAGGGTGTGTCAGGGAAGTGTGCTCGGGGAGAGTGTGCTTGGGGAGTGTGTTTAGGGAGGGTGTGTCAGGGGAGTGTGCTCGGGGAGAGTGTGCTCGGGGAGTGTGTTCGGGGAGGGTGTGTCAGGGGAGTGTGCTCGGGGAGAGTGCGCTCAGGAAGAGTGCGCTCGGGGAGAGTGTGTCAGGGGAGAGTTTGTCAGGGGAGAGTGTGTCAGGGGAGAGTGTGTCAGGGGAGAGTGTGCCCTGGAAGAGTGTGTCAGGGTAGATTGTGTTCTGGGAGGGTGTGTCAGGGGAGTGTGCTCGGGCAGAGTGTGCTCGGGGAATGTGTTCGGGGAGAGTGTGGCAGGGGAGTGTGCTCGGGGAGAGTGCGCTCAGGAAGAGTGCGCTCGGGGAGAGTGTGTCAGGGGAGAGTGTGTCAGGGGAGAGTGTGCCCGGGGAGAGTGTGTCAGGGGAGAGTGTGTCAGGGGAGAGTGTGCTCGGGGAGAATGTGTCAGGGGAGATTGTGTTCTGGGAAGGTGTGTCAGGGGAGTGTACTCGGGGAGAGTGCTCGGGGAGAGTGTGTCAGGTGAGTGTACTCGGGGAGAGTGTGCTCGGGGAGAGTGTGTTCGGGGAGAGTCTGCTCGGGGAGAGGCCACTCGGGAAGTGTGTTCGGGGAGCGTGCGCTCGGGGAGAGTGCACACGTAGAGTGTGCTCGGGGAGAGTGCGCTCGGGGAGAGTGTGCTCAGGGAGAGTGTGCTCGGGGAGTGTGTTCTGGGAGGGTGTGTCAGGGGAGTGTGCTCGGGGAGAGTGTGTCAGGAGAGTGTACTTGGGGAGAGTGTACTTGGGGAGAGTGTGCTTGGGGAGAGTGTGCTCGGGGAGAGACCGCTCGGGGACAGTCCACTCGGGGAGTGTGCTCGGGGAGAGTGTGCTCAGGGAGAGAATGCTCGGGGAGAGTCCGCTTGGGGAGTGTGTTCGGGGAGCGTGCGCTCGGGGAGAGTGCACACGGGGAGACTGTGCTCGTGGAGAGTGTGCTCAGGGAGAGTGTGCTCGGGGAGTGTGTTCTGGGAGGGTGTGTCAGGGGAGTGTGCTCGGGGAGAGTGTGCTTGGGGAGTGTGTTTGGGGAGGGTGTGTCAGGGGAGTGTGCTCGGGGAGAGTGTGCTCGGGGAGTGTGTTCGGGGAGGGTGTGTCAGGGGAGTGTGCTCGGGGAGAGTGCGCTCAGGAAGAGTGCGCTCGGGGAGAGTGTGTCAGGGGAGAGTGTGTCAGGGGAGAGTGTGCCCGGGGAGAGTGTGTCAGGGTAGATTGTGTTCTGGGAGGGTGTGTCAGGGGAGTGTGCTCGGGGAGAGTGTGCTCGGGGAGTGTGTTCGGGTAGGGGGTGTCAGGGGAGTGTGCTCGGGGAGAATGCGCTCGGGGAGAGTGTGTCAGGGGAGAGTGTGTCAGGGGAGAGTGTGTCAGGGGAGAATGTGCCCGGGGAGAGTGTGTCAGGGGAGAGTGTGTCAGGGGAGAGTGTGCCCGGGAAGAGTGTGTCAGGGGAGACTTTGCTCGGGGAGAGTGTGTCAGGGGAGTGTACTCGGGGAGAGTGTGCTCGGGGAGAGTCCGCTCGGGGAGTGTGCTCTGGGAGAGTGTGCTCGGGGAGAGAATGCTCGGGGAGAGTCCGCTTGGGGAGTGTGTTCGGGGAGCGTGCGCTCAGGGAGAGTGCACAAGGGGAGAGTGCAGACGGGGGGAGAGCGCTCGGGGAGAGTGCACATGGGGAGAGTGCACACGGGGAGAGTGCACACGGGGAGAGTGCGCTCGGGGAGAGTGTTCGGGGAGGGTGTGCCAGAGGAGTGTGCTCGGGGAGAGTGTGCTCGGGGAGTGTGTTCGGAGAAGGTGTTTCAGGGGAGTGTGCTCGGGGAGAGTGTGCTCGGGGAGTGTGTCCGGGGAGGGTGTGTCAGGGGAGTGTGCTCGGAGAGAGTGCGCTCGGGAAGAGTGCGCTCGGGGAGAGTGTGTCAGGGGAGAGTGTGCCAGGGGAGAGTGTACTTGGGGAGAGTGTGCTTGGGGAGAGTGTGCTCGGGGAGAGACCGCTCGGGGAGAGTCCACTCGGGGAGTGTGCTCAGGGAGAGTGTGCTCAGGGAGAGAATGCTCGGGGAGAGTCCGCTTGGGGAGTGTGTTCGGGGAGCATGCGCTCGGGGAGAGTGCACACGGGGAGACTGTGCTCGGGGAGAGTGCGCTCAGGGAGAGTGTGCTCGGGGAGTGTGTTCTGGGAGGGTGTGTCAGGGAAGTGTGCTCGGGGAGAGTGTGCTTGGGGAGTGTGTTTAGGGAGGGTGTGTCAGGGGAGTGTGCTCGGGGAGAGAGTGCTCGGGGAGTGTGTTCGGGGAGGGTGTGTCAGGGGAGTGTGCTCGGGGAGAGTGCGCTCAGGAAGAGTGCGCTCGGGGAGAGTGTGTCAGGGGAGAGTTTGTCAGGGGAGAGTGTGTCAGGGGAGAGTGTGTCAGGGGAGAGTGTGCCCTGGAAGAGTGTGTCAGGGTAGATTGTGTTCTGGGAGGGTGTGTCAGGGGAGTGTGCTCGGGCAGAGTGTGCTCGGGGAATGTGTTCGGGGAGAGTGTGGCAGGGGAGTGTGCTCGGGGAGAGTGCGCTCAGGAAGAGTGCGCTCGGGGAGAGTGTGTCAGGGGAGAGTGTGTCAGGGGAGAGTGTGCCCGGGGAGAGTGTGTCAGGGGAGAGTGTGTCAGGGGAGAGTGTGCCCGGGGAGAATGTGTCAGGGGAGATTGTGTTCTGGGAAGGTGTGTCAGGGGAGTGTACTCGGGGAGAGTGCTCGGGGAGAGTGTGTCAGGTGAGTGTACTCGGGGAGAGTGTGCTCGGGGAGAGTGTGTTCGGGGAGAGTCTGCTCGGGGAGAGGCCGCTCGGGAAGTGTGTTCGGGGAGCGTGCGCTCGGGGAGAGTGCACACGTAGAGTGTGCTCGGGGAGAGTGCGCTCGGGGAGAGTGTGCTCAGGGAGAGTGTGCTCGGGGAGTGTGTTCTGGGAGGGTGTGTCAGGGGAGTGTGCTCGGGGAGAGTGTGTCAGGAGAGTGTACTTGGGGAGAGTGTACTTGGGGAGAGTGTGCTTGGGGAGAGTGTGCTCGGGGAGAGACCGCTCGGGGACAGTCCACTCGGGGAGTGTGCTCGGGGAGAGTGTGCTCAGGGAGAGAATGCTCGGGGAGAGTCCGCTTGGGGAGTGTGTTCGGGGAGCGTGCGCTCGGGGAGAGTGCACACGGGGAGACTGTGCTCGTGGAGAGTGTGCTCAGGGAGAGTGTGCTCGGGGAGTGTGTTCTGGGAGGGTGTGTCAGGGGAGTGTGCTCGGGGAGAGTGTGCTTGGGGAGTGTGTTTGGGGAGGGTGTGTCAGGGGAGTGTGCTCGGGGAGAGTGTGCTCGGGGAGTGTGTTCGGGGAGGGTGTGTCAGGGGAGTGTGCTCGGGGAGAGTGCGCTCAGGAAGAGTGCGCTCGGGGAGAGTGTGTCAGGGGAGAGTGTGTCAGGGGAGAGTGTGCCCGGGGAGAGTGTGTCAGGGTAGATTGTGTTCTGGGAGGGTGTGTCAGGGGAGTGTGCTCGGGGAGAGTGTGCTCGGGGAGTGTGTTCGGGTAGGGGGTGTCAGGGGAGTGTGCTCGGGGAGAATGCGCTCGGGGAGAGTGTGTCAGGGGAGAGTGTGTCAGGGGAGAGTGTGTCAGGGGAGAATGTGCCCGGGGAGAGTGTGTCAGGGGAGAGTGTGTCAGGGGAGAGTGTGCCCGGGAAGAGTGTGTCAGGGGAGACTTTGCTCGGGGAGAGTGTGTCAGGGGAGTGTACTCGGGGAGAGTGTGCTCGGGGAGAGTCCGCTCGGGGAGTGTGCTCTGGGAGAGTGTGCTCGGGGAGAGAATGCTCGGGGAGAGTCCGCTTGGGGAGTGTGTTCGGGGAGCGTGCGCTCAGGGAGAGTGCACAAGGGGAGAGTGCACACGGGGGGAGAGCGCTCGGGGAGAGTGCACATGGGGAGAGTGCACACGGGGAGAGTGCACACGGGGAGAGTGCGCTCGGGGAGAGTGTTCGGGGAGGGTGTGCCAGAGGAGTGTGCTCGGGGAGAGTGTGCTCGGGGAGTGTGTTCGGAGAAGGTGTTTCAGGGGAGTGTGCTCGGGGAGAGTGTGCTCGGGGAGTGTGTCCGGGGAGGGTGTGTCAGGGGAGTGTGCTCGGAGAGAGTGCGCTCGGGAAGAGTGCGCTCGGGGAGAGTGTGTCAGGGGAGAGTGTGCCAGGGGAGTGTGCCCGGGGGGAGTGTGCCTGGGAAGAGAGTGTCAGGGAAGAGTGTGTCAGGGGAGAGTGTGCCCGGGGAGATTGTGTCAGGGAGAATGTGCCCGGGGAGAGTGTGTCAGGGGAGATTGTGTCAGGGGAGAGTGTGTCACGGGAGAGTGTGCCCGGGGAGAATGTGCTCGGGGAGAGTGCGCTCGGGGAGAGTGCACATGGGGAGAGTGCACACGGGGAGAGTGCACACGGGGAGAGTGCGCTCGGTGAGAGTGTTCGGGGAGGGTGTGCCAGGGGAGTGTGCTCGGGGAGAGTGCGCTCGGGGAGTGTGTTCGGGGAAGGTGTTTCAGGGGAGTGTGCTCGGGGAGAGTGTGCTCGGGGAGTGTGTCCGGGGAGGGTGTGTCAGGGGAGTGTGCTCGGGGAGAGTGCGCTCGGGAAGAGTGCGCTCGGGGAGAGTGTGTCAGGGGAGAGTGTGCCAGGGGAGTGTGCCCGGGGGGAGTGTGCCTGGGAAGAGAGTGTCAGGGAAGAGTGTGTCAGGGGAGAGTGTGCCCGGGGAGATTGTGTCAGGGAGAATGTGCCCGGGGAGAGTGTGTCAGGGGAGATTGTGTCAGGGGAGAGTGTGTCACGGGAGAGTGTGCCCGGTGAGAATGTGCTCGGGGAGAGTGTGTCAGGGGAGAGTATGCCTGGGGAGAGTGCGCTCGGGGAGAGTTTGCCCGGGGAGAGTGTACTCTGGGAGAGTGTGCCCGGGGAGAGTGTGTCAGGGGAGAGTGTGTCAGGGGAGAGTGTGTCATGGGAGAGTGTGCCCGGGGAGAATGTGTCAGGGGAGATTGTGTTCTGGGAAGGTGTGTCAGGGGAGTGTACTCGGGGAGAGTGCTCGGGGAGAGTGTGTCAGGTGAGTGTACTCGGGGAGAGTGTGCTCGGGGAGAGTGTGTTCGGGGAGAGTCTGCTCGGGGAGAGGCCGCTCGGGAAGTGTGTTCGGGGAGCGTGCGCTCGGGGAGAGTGCACACGGGGAGAGTGTGCTCGGGGAGAGTGCGCTCGGGGAGAGTGTGCTCAGGGAGAGTGTGCTCGGGGAGTGTGTTCTGGGAGGGTGTGTCAGGGGAGTGTGCTCGGGGAGAGTGTGTCAGGAGAGTGTACTTGGGGAGAGTGTACTTGGGGAGAGTGTGCTTGGGGAGAGTGTGCTCGGGGAGAGACCGCTCGGGGAGAGTCCACTCGGGGAGTGTGCTCGGGGAGAGTGTGCTCAGGGAGAGAATGCTCGGGGAGAGTCCGCTTGGGGAGTGTGTTCGGGGAGCGTGCGCTCGGGGAGAGTGCACACGGGGAGACTGTGCTCGGGGAGAGTGTGCTCAGGGAGAGTGTGCTCGGGGTGTGTGTTCTGGGAGGGTGTGTCAGGGGAGTGTGCTCGGGGAGAGTGTGCTTGGGGAGTGTGTTTGGGGAGGGTGTGTCAGGGGAGTGTGCTCGGGGAGAGTGTGCTCGGGGAGTGTGTTCGGGGAGGGTGTGTCAGGGGAGTGTGCTCGGGGAGAGTGCGCTCAGGAAGAGTGCGCTCGGGGAGAGTGTGTCAGGGGAGAGTGTGTCAGGGGAGAGTGTGCCCGGGGAGAGTGTGTCAGGGTAGATTGTGTTCTGGGAGGGTGTGTCAGGGGAGTGTGCTCGGGGAGAGTGTGCTCGGGGAGTGTGTTCGGGTAGGGGGTGTCAGGGAGTGTGCTCGGGGAGAATGCGCTCGGGGAGAGTGTGTCAGGGGAGAGTGTGTTAGGGGAGAGTGTGTCAGGGGAGAATGTGCCCGGGGAGAGTGTGTCAGGGGAGAGTGTGTCAGGGGAGAGTGTGCCCGGGAAGAGTGTGTCAGGGGAGAGTTTGCTCGGGGAGAGTGTGTCAGGGGAGTGTACTCGGGGAGAGTGTGCTCGCGGAGAGTGTGTTCGTGGAGAGTCTGCTCAGGGAGAGTCCGCTCGGGGAGTGTGCTCTGGGAGAGTGTGCTCGGGGAGAGAATGCTCGGGGAGAGTCCGCTTGGGGAGTGTGTTCGGGGAGCGTGCGCTCAGGGAGAGTGCACAAGGGGAGAGTGCACACGGGGGGAGTGCGCTCGGGGAGAGTGCACATGGGGAGAGTGCACACGGGGAGAGTGCACACGGGGAGAGTGCGCTCGGGGAGAGTGTTCGGGGAGGGTGTGCCAGAGGAGTGTGCTCGGGGAGAGTGTGCTCGGGGAGTGTGTTCGGGGAAGGTGTTTCAGGGGAGTGTGCTCGGGGAGAGTGTGCTCGGGGAGTGTGTCCGGGGAGGGTGTGTCAGGGGAGTGTGCTCGGGGAGAGTGCGCTCGGGAAGAGTGCGCTCGGGGAGAGTGTGTCAGGGGAGAGTGTGCCGGGGGAGTGTGCCCGGGGGGAGTGTGCCTGGGAAGAGAGTGTCAGGGAAGAGTGTGTCAGGGGAGAGTGTGCCCGGGGAGATTGTGTCAGGGAGAATGTGCCCGGGGAGAGTGTGTCAGGGGAGATTGTGTCAGGGGAGAGTGTGTCACGGGAGAGTGTGCCCGGGGAGAATGTGCTCGGGGAGAGTGTGTCAGGGGAGAGTATGCCTGGGGAGAGTGCGCTCGGGGAGAGTGTGCCCGGGGAGAGTGTACTCTGGGAGAGTGTGCCCGGGGAGAGTGTGTCAGGGGAGAGTGTGTCAGGGGAGAGTGCACTCGGGGAGAGTGTGCCCGGGGAGAGTGTGCTTAGCGAGAGTGTGCCCGGGGAGAGTGCGCTCGGGGAGAGTGTGTCAGGGGAGAGTGTGTTAGGGGAGAGTGTGCCCGGGAAGAGTGTGTCAGGGGAGAGTGCGCTCGGGTAGAGTGTGCCCGGGGAGATTGTTGTCTGGGAGGGTGTGTCAGGGGAGTGTGCTCGGGGAGAGTGTGCTCAGGGAGTGTGTTCGGGTAGGGGGTGTCAGGGGAGTGTGCACGGGGAGAGTGTGCTCGGGGAGAATGCGTTCAGGGAGAATGCGCTCGGGGAGAGTGTGTCAGGGGAGAGTGTGTCAGGGGAAAGTGTGTCAGGGGAGAATGTGCCCGGGGAGAGTGTGTCAGGGGAGAGTGTGTCAGGGGAGAGTGTGCCGGGGAAGAGTGTGTCAGGGGAGTGTACTCGCGGAGACCGTGCTCGGGGAAAGTGTGTTCGGGGAGAGTCCGCTCAGGGAGAGTCCGCTCGGGGAGTGTGCTCGGGGAGAGTGCTCGGGGAGAGAATGCTCGGGGCGAGTCCGCTCGGGGAGTGTGCTCGGGGAGAGTGTGCTCGGGGAGAGAATGCTCAGGGAGAGTCCGCTTGGGGAGTGTGTTCGGGGAGCGTGCGCTCAGGGAGAGTGCACACGGGGAGAGTGCGCTCGGGGAGAGTGCACATGGGGAGAGTGCACACGGGGAGAGTGCGCTCGGGGAGAGTGCGCTCGGGGAGTGTGTTCGGGTAGGGTGTTTCAGGGGAGTGTGCTCGGGGAGAGTGTGCTTGGGGAGTGTGTTCAGGGAGGGTGTGTCAGGGGAATGTGCTCGGGGAGAGTGCGCTCGGGAAGAGTGCGCTCGGGGAGAGTGTGTCAGGGGAGAGTGTGTCAGGGGAGAGTGTGCCCGGGGAGAGTGTGCCTGGGGAGAGTGTGTCAGGGGAGAGTGTGTCAGGGGAGAGTGTGCCCGGGGAGAGTGTGTCAGGGAGAATGTGCCCGGGGAGAGTGTGTCAGGGGAGATTGTGTCAGGGGAGAGTGTGTCAGGGGAGAGTGTGCCCGGGGAGAATGTGCTCGGGGAGAGTGTGTCAGGGGAGAGTGTGTCAGGGGAGTGTGTGCCCGGGGAGATTGCGCTCGGGGAGAGTGTGCCCGGGGAGAGTGTGCTCAGGGAGAGTGAGCCCGGGGAGAATGTACACCGGGAGAGTGTGCCCGGGGAGAGTGTGTCAAGAGAGAGTGTGTCAGGGGCGAGTGTGTTAGGGGCGAGTGTGTCAGGGGCGAGTGTGTCAGGGGCGAGTGTGTCAGGGGAGAGTGTGTCAGGGGAGAGTGTGTCAGGGGAGAGTGTGCCAGGGGAGAGTGTGTCAGGGGAGAGTGTGTCAGGAGAGAGTGTGCCCGGGGAGAGTGCGCTCGGGGGAGAATGTGCCCGGGGAGAGTGTGTCAGGGGAGAGTATGTCAGGGGAGAGTGTGCCCGGGAAGAGTGTGTCAGGGGAGAGTGTGCTCGGGGAGAGTGTGCCGGGGAAGAGTGTGTCAGGGGAGTGTACTCGCGGAGACCGTGCTCGGGGAAAGTGTGTTCGGGGAGAGTCCGCTCAGGGAGAGTCCGCTCGGGGAGTGTGCTCGGGGAGAGTGCTCGGGGAGAGAATGCTCGGGGCGAGTCCGCTCGGGGAGTGTGCTCGGGGAGAGTGTGCTCGGGGAGAGAATGCTCAGGGAGAGTCCGCTTGGGGAGTGTGTTCGGGGAGCGTGCGCTCAGGGAGAGTGCACACGGGGAGAGTGCGCTCGGGGAGAGTGCACATGGGGAGAGTGCACACGGGGAGAGTGCGCTCGGGGAGAGTGCGCTCGGGGAGTGTGTTCGGGTAGGGTGTTTCAGGGGAGTGTGCTCGGGGAGAGTGTGCTTGGGGAGTGTGTTCAGGGAGGGTGTGTCAGGGGAATGTGCTCGGGGAGAGTGCGCTCGGGAAGAGTGCGCTCGGGGAGAGTGTGTCAGGGGAGAGTGTGTCAGGGGAGAGTGTGCCCGGGGAGAGTGTGCCTGGGGAGAGTGTGTCAGGGGAGAGTGTGTCAGGGGAGAGTGTGCCCGGGGAGAGTGTGTCAGGGAGAATGTGCCCGGGGAGAGTGTGTCAGGGGAGATTGTGTCAGGGGAGAGTGTGTCAGGGGAGAGTGTGCCCGGGGAGAATGTGCTCGGGGAGAGTGTGTCAGGGGAGAGTGTGTCAGGGGAGTGTGTGCCCGGGGAGATTGCGCTCGGGGAGAGTGTGCCCGGGGAGAGTGTGCTCAGGGAGAGTGAGCCCGGGGAGAATGTACACCGGGAGAGTGTGCCCGGGGAGAGTGTGTCAAGAGAGAGTGTGTCAGGGGCGAGTGTGTTAGGGGCGAGTGTGTCAGGGGCGAGTGTGTCAGGGGCGAGTGTGTCAGGGGAGAGTGTGTCAGGGGAGAGTGTGTCAGGGGAGAGTGTGCCAGGGGAGAGTGTGTCAGGGGAGAGTGTGTCAGGAGAGAGTGTGCCCGGGGAGAGTGCGCTCGGGGGAGAATGTGCCCGGGGAGAGTGTGTCAGGGGAGAGTATGTCAGGGGAGAGTGTGCCCGGGAAGAGTGTGTCAGGGGAGAGTGTGCTCGGGGAGAGTGTGTCAGCGGAGTGTACTCGGGGAGAGTGTGTTCGGGGAGAGTCCGCTCAGGGAGAGTCCGCACGGGGAGTGTGCTCGGGGAGAGTGTGCTTGGGGAGAGAATGCTCGGGGAGAGTCCGCTTTGGGAGTGTGTTCGGAGAGAGTGCGCTCGGGGAGAGTGTGCTCGGGGAGAGTGCGCACGGGGAGAATGCACATGGGGAGAGTGCAAACGGGGAGAGTGCACACGGGGAGAGTGCGCTCGGGGAGAGTGCGCTCGGGGAGAGTGTTCGGAGAGGGTGTGTCAGGGGAGTGTGCTCGGGGAGAGTGCGCTCGGGGAGTGTGTTCGGGGAGGGTGTTTCAGGGGAGTGTGCTCAGGGAGAGTGTGCTCGGGGAGTGTGTTCAGGGAGGGTGTGTCAGGGGAGTGTGCTCGGGGAGAGTGCGCTCGGGAAGAGTGCGCTCGGGGAGAGTGTGTCAGGGGAGAGTGTGCCTGGGGAGAGTGTGTCAGGGGAGAGTGTGCCCGGGGAGAGTGTGCCTGGGGAGAGTGTGTCAGGGGAGAGTGTGTCAGGGGAGAGTGTGCCCGGTGAGAGTGTGTCAGGGAGAATGTGCCCGGGGAGATTGTGTCAGGGGAGATTGTGTCAGGGGAGAGTGTGTCAGGGGAGAGTGTGCCCGGGGAGAATGTGCTCGGGGAGGGTGTGTCAGGGGAGAGTATGCCCGGGGAGAGTGCGCTCGGGGAGAGTGTGCCCGGGGAGAGTGTACTCGGGGAGAGTGTGCCCGGGGAGAGTGTGTCAGGGGAGAGTGTGCCCGGTGAGAGTGCGCTCGGGGAGAGTGTGCCCGGGGAGACTGTGGTCAGGGAGAGTGTGCCCGGGGAGAGTGTACACCGGGAGAGTGTGCCCGGGGAGAGTGTGTCAAGGGAGAGTGTGTCAGGGGCGAATGTGTCAGGGGAGAGTGTGTCAGGGGAGAGTGTGCCCGGGGAGAGTGTGCCCAGGGAGAGTGCACTCGGGGAGAGTGTGTCAGGGGAGAGTGTGCCCAGGGAGAGTGTGTCAGGGGAGAGTGTGTCAGGGGAGAGTGTGTCAGGGGAGAGTGTGTCAGGAGAGAGTGTGCCCGGGGAGAGTGCGCTCGGTGAGAGTGTGTCAGGGGAGAGTGTGCCCGGGGAGAGTGTGTCAGGCGAGAGTGTGCCCGGGGAGAGTGCGCTCGGGGAGAGTGTGTCAGGGGAGAGTGTGTTAGGGGAGAGTGTGCCCGGGAAGAGTGTGTCAGGGGAGAGTGTGAGCTCGGGGAGAGCGCACTCGGGGAGAGTGTGCTCGGGGAGTGTGTTCGGGTAGGGGGTGTCAGGGGAGTGTGCTCGGGGAGAGTGTGCTCGGGGAGAATGCGCTCGGGGAGAGTGTGTCAGGGGAGAGTGTGTCAGGGGAGAGTGTGTCAGGGGAGAGTGTGTCAGGGGAGAGTGTGCCCGGGAAGAGTGTGTCAGGGGAGAGTGTGCTCGGGGAGAGTGTGTCAGGGGAGTGTACTCGCGGAGAGTGTGCTCGGGGAGAGTGTGTTCGGGGAGAATCCGCTCAGGGAGAGTCCGCTCGGGGAGTGTGCTCGGGGAGAGTGTGCTCGGGGAGAGAATGCTCGGGGAGAGTCCGCTCCGGGAGTGTGCTCGGGGAGAGTGTGCTCGGGGAGAGAATGCTCGGGGAGAGTTCGCTTGGGGAGTGTGTTCGGGGAGCGTGCGCTCAGGGAGAGTGCACACGGGGAGAGTGCGCTCGGGGAGAGTGCACATGGAGAGAGTGCACATGGGGAGAGTGCGCTCGGGGAGAGTGCGCTCGGGGAGAGTGTTCGGAGAGGGTGTGTCAGGGGAGTGTGCTCGGGGAGAGTGCGCTCGGGGAGTGTGTTCGGGGAGGGTGTTTCAGGGGAGTGTGCTCGGGGAGAGTGTGCTCGGGGAGAGTGTTCAGGGAGGGTGTGGCAGGGGAGTGTGGTCGGGGAGAGTGCGCTCGGGAAGAGTGCGCTCGGGAAGAGTGTGTCAGGGGAGAGTGTGCCCGGGGAGAGTGCGCCCGGGGAGAGTGCGCCCGGGGAGAGTGTACACGGGGAGAGTGTGCCCGGGGAGAGTGTGTCAGGGGAGTGTGTGCCCGGGGAGAGTGCGCTCGGGGAGAGTGTGCCCGGGGAGAGTGCGCTCGGGGAGAGTGTGCCCGGGGAGAGTGTACACCGGGAGAGTGTGCCCGGGGAGAGTGTGTCAAGGGAGAGTGTGTCAGGGGCGAGTGTGTCAGGGGAGAGTGTGTCAGTGGAGAGTGTGTCAGGGGAGAGTGTGTCAGGGGAGAGTGTGCCAGGGGAGAGTGTGCCAGGGGAGAGTGTGGCAGGGGAGAGTGTGTCAGGAGAGAGTGTGCCCGGGGAGAGTGCGTTCGGGGAGAGTGTGTCAGGGGAGAGTGTGCCCGGGGAGATTGTGTCAGGGGAGAGTGTGCCCGGGGAGAGTGTGTCAGGGGAGAGTGTGCCCGGGGAGAGTGCGCTCGGGGAGAGTGTGTCAGGGGAGAATGTGTTAGGGGAGAGTGTGTCAGGGGAGAATGTGCCCGGGGAGAGTGTGTCAGGGGAGAGTGTGTCAGAGGAGAGTGTGTCAGGGGAGAGTGTGCCCGGGAAGAGTGTGTCAGGGGAGAGTGTGCTCGGGGAGATTGTGTCAGCGGAGTGTACTCGGGGAGAGTGTGCTCGGGGAGAGTGTGTTCGGGGAGAGTCCGCTCGGGGAGTGTGCTCGGGGAGAGTGTGCTCGGGGAGAGAATGCTCGGGTAGAGTCCGCTCGGGGAGTGTGCTCGGGGAGAGTGTGCTCGGGGAGAGAATGCTCGGGGAGAGTCCGCTTGGGGAGTGTGTTCGGGGAGCGTGCGCTCATGGAGAGTGCACACGGGGGGAGTGCGCTCGGGGAGAGTGCACATGGGGAGAGTGCACACGGGGAGAGTGCGCTCGGGGAGAGTGTTCGGAGAGGGTGTGTCAGGGGAGTGTGCTCGGGGAGAGTGCGCTCGGGGAGTGGGTTCGGGGAGGGTGTTTCGGGGAGTGTGCTTGGGGAGCGTGTGCTCGGGGAGTGTGTTCAGGGAGAGTGTGTCAGGGGAGTGTGCTCTGGGAGAGTGCGCTCGGGGAGAGTGCGCTCGGGGAGAGTGCACATGGGGAGAGTGCACACGGGGAGAGTGCACACGGGGAGAGTGCGCTCGGTGAGAGTGTTCGGGGAGGGTGTGCCAGGGGAGTGTGCTCGGGGAGAGTGCGCTCGGGGAGTGTGTTCGGGGAAGGTGTTTCAGGGGAGTGTGCTCGGGGAGAGTGTGCTCGGGGAGTGTGTCCGGGGAGGGTGTGTCAGGGGAGTGTGCTCGGGGAGAGTGCACTCGGGAAGAGTGCGCTCGGGGAGAGTGTGTCAGGGGAGAGTGTGCCAGGGGAGTGTGCCCGGGGGGAGTGTGCCTGGGAAGAGAGTGTCAGGGAAGAGTGTGTCAGGGGAGAGTGTGCCCGGGGAGATTGTGTCAGGGAGAATGTGCCCGGGGAGAGTGTGTCAGGGGAGATTGTGTCAGGGGAGAGTGTGTCACGGGAGAGTGTGCCCGGTGAGAATGTGCTCGGGGAGAGTGTGTCAGGGGAGAGTATGCCTGGGGAGAGTGCGCTCGGGGAGAGTTTGCCCGGGGAGAGTGTACTCTGGGAGAGTGTGCCCGGGGAGAGTGTGTCAGGGGAGAGTGTGTCAGGGGAGAGTGTGTCATGGGAGAGTGTGCCCGGGGAGAATGTGTCAGGGGAGATTGTGTTCTGGGAAGGTGTGTCAGGGGAGTGTACTCGGGGAGAGTGCTCGGGGAGAGTGTGTCAGGTGAGTGTACTCGGGGAGAGTGTGCTCGGGGAGAGTGTGTTCGGGGAGAGTCTGCTCGGGGAGAGGCCGCTCGGGAAGTGTGTTCGGGGAGCGTGCGCTCGGGGAGAGTGCACACGGGGAGAGTGTGCTCGGGGAGAGTGCGCTCGGGGAGAGTGTGCTCAGGGAGAGTGTGCTCGGGGAGTGTGTTCTGGGAGGGTGTGTCAGGGGAGTGTGCTCGGGGAGAGTGTGTCAGGAGAGTGTACTTGGGGAGAGTGTACTTGGGGAGAGTGTGCTTGGGGAGAGTGTGCTCGGGGAGAGACCGCTCGGGGAGAGTCCACTCGGGGAGTGTGCTCGGGGAGAGTGTGCTCAGGGAGAGAATGCTCGGGGAGAGTCCGCTTGGGGAGTGTGTTCGGGGAGCGTGCGCTCGGGGAGAGTGCACACGGGGAGACTGTGCTCGGGGAGAGTGTGCTCAGGGAGAGTGTGCTCGGGGTGTGTGTTCTGGGAGGGTGTGTCAGGGGAGTGTGCTCGGGGAGAGTGTGCTTGGGGAGTGTGTTTGGGGAGGGTGTGTCAGGGGAGTGTGCTCGGGGAGAGTGTGCTCGGGGAGTGTGTTCGGGGAGGGTGTGTCAGGGGAGTGTGCTCGGGGAGAGTGCGCTCAGGAAGAGTGCGCTCGGGGAGAGTGTGTCAGGGGAGAGTGTGTCAGGGGAGAGTGTGCCCGGGGAGAGTGTGTCAGGGTAGATTGTGTTCTGGGAGGGTGTGTCAGGGGAGTGTGCTCGGGGAGAGTGTGCTCGGGGAGTGTGTTCGGGTAGGGGGTGTCAGGGAGTGTGCTCGGGGAGAATGCGCTCGGGGAGAGTGTGTCAGGGGAGAGTGTGTTAGGGGAGAGTGTGTCAGGGGAGAATGTGCCCGGGGAGAGTGTGTCAGGGGAGAGTGTGTCAGGGGAGAGTGTGCCCGGGAAGAGTGTGTCAGGGGAGAGTTTGCTCGGGGAGAGTGTGTCAGGGGAGTGTACTCGGGGAGAGTGTGCTCGCGGAGAGTGTGTTCGTGGAGAGTCTGCTCAGGGAGAGTCCGCTCGGGGAGTGTGCTCTGGGAGAGTGTGCTCGGGGAGAGAATGCTCGGGGAGAGTCCGCTTGGGGAGTGTGTTCGGGGAGCGTGCGCTCAGGGAGAGTGCACAAGGGGAGAGTGCACACGGGGGGAGTGCGCTCGGGGAGAGTGCACATGGGGAGAGTGCACACGGGGAGAGTGCACACGGGGAGAGTGCGCTCGGGGAGAGTGTTCGGGGAGGGTGTGCCAGAGGAGTGTGCTCGGGGAGAGTGTGCTCGGGGAGTGTGTTCGGGGAAGGTGTTTCAGGGGAGTGTGCTCGGGGAGAGTGTGCTCGGGGAGTGTGTCCGGGGAGGGTGTGTCAGGGGAGTGTGCTCGGGGAGAGTGCGCTCGGGAAGAGTGCGCTCGGGGAGAGTGTGTCAGGGGAGAGTGTGCCGGGGGAGTGTGCCCGGGGGGAGTGTGCCTGGGAAGAGAGTGTCAGGGAAGAGTGTGTCAGGGGAGAGTGTGCCCGGGGAGATTGTGTCAGGGAGAATGTGCCCGGGGAGAGTGTGTCAGGGGAGATTGTGTCAGGGGAGAGTGTGTCACGGGAGAGTGTGCCCGGGGAGAATGTGCTCGGGGAGAGTGTGTCAGGGGAGAGTATGCCTGGGGAGAGTGCGCTCGGGGAGAGTGTGCCCGGGGAGAGTGTACTCTGGGAGAGTGTGCCCGGGGAGAGTGTGTCAGGGGAGAGTGTGTCAGGGGAGAGTGCACTCGGGGAGAGTGTGCCCGGGGAGAGTGTGCTTAGCGAGAGTGTGCCCGGGGAGAGTGCGCTCGGGGAGAGTGTGTCAGGGGAGAGTGTGTTAGGGGAGAGTGTGCCCGGGAAGAGTGTGTCAGGGGAGAGTGCGCTCGGGTAGAGTGTGCCCGGGGAGATTGTTGTCTGGGAGGGTGTGTCAGGGGAGTGTGCTCGGGGAGAGTGTGCTCAGGGAGTGTGTTCGGGTAGGGGGTGTCAGGGGAGTGTGCTCGGGGAGAGTGTGCTCGGGGAGAATGCGTTCAGGGGGAATGCGCTCGGGGAGAGTGTGTCAGGGGAGAGTGTGTCAGGGGAAAGTGTGTCAGGGGAGAATGTGCCCGGGGAGAGTGTGTCAGGGGAGAGTGTGTCAGGGGAGAGTGTGCCGGGGAAGAGTGTGTCAGGGGAGTGTACTCGCGGAGACCGTGCTCGGGGAAAGTGTGTTCGGGGAGAGTCCGCTCAGGGAGAGTCCGCTCGGGGAGTGTGCTCGGGGAGAGTGCTCGGGGAGAGAATGCTCGGGGCGAGTCCGCTCGGGGAGTGTGCTCGGGGAGAGTGTGCTCGGGGAGAGAATGCTCAGGGAGAGTCCGCTTGGGGAGTGTGTTCGGGGAGCGTGCGCTCAGGGAGAGTGCACACGGGGAGAGTGCGCTCGGGGAGAGTGCACATGGGGAGAGTGCACACGGGGAGAGTGCGCTCGGGGAGAGTGCGCTCGGGGAGAGTGTTCGGAGAGGGTGTGTCAGGGGAGTGTGCTCGGGGAGAGTGCGCTCGGGGAGTGTGTTCGGGTAGGGTGTTTCAGGGGAGTGTGCTCGGGGAGAGTGTGCTTGGGGAGTGTGTTCAGGGAGGGTGTGTCAGGGGAATGTGCTCGGGGAGAGTGCGCTCGGGAAGAGTGCGCTCGGGGAGAGTGTGTCAGGGGAGAGTGTGTCAGGGGAGAGTGTGCCCGGGGAGAGTGTGCCTGGGGAGAGTGTGCCTGGGGAGAGTGTGTCAGGGGAGAGTGTGTCAGGGGAGAGTGTGCCCGGGGAGAGTGTGTCAGGGAGAATGTGCCCGGGGAGAGTGTGTCAGGGGAGATTGTGTCAGGGGAGAGTGTGTCAGGGGAGAGTGTGCCCGGGGAGAATGTGCTCGGGGAGAGTGTGTCAGGGGAGAGTATGCCCGGGGAGAGTGCGCTCGGGGAGAGTGTGCCCGGGGAGAGTGTGCACGGGGAGAGTGTGCCCGGGGAGAGTGTGTCAGGGGAGTGTGTGCCCGGGGAGATTGCGCTCGGGGAGAGTGTGCCCGGGGAGAGTGTGCTCAGGGAGAGTGTGCCCGGGGAGAATGTACACCGGGAGAGTGTGCCCGGGGAGAGTGTGTCAAGAGAGAGTGTGTCAGGGGCGAGTATGTTAGGGGCGAGTGTGTCAGGGGCGAGTGTGTCAGGGGCGAGTGTGTCAGGGGAGTGTGTGTCAGGGGAGAGTGTGTCAGGGGAGAGTGTGTCAGGGGAGAGTGTGCCAGGGGAGAGTGTGTCAGGGGAGAGTGTGTCAGGAGAGAGTGTGCCCGGGGAGAGTGCGCTCGGGGGAGAATGTGCCCGGGGAGAGTGTGTCAGGGGAGAGTGTGTCAGGGGAGAGTGTGCCCGGGAAGAGTGTGTCAGGGGAGAGTGTGCTCGGGGAGAGTGTGTCAGCGGAGTGTACTCGGGGAGAGTGTGTTCGGGGAGAGTCCGCTCAGGGAGAGTCCGCACGGGGAGTGTGCTCGGGGAGAGTGTGCACGGGGAGAGAATTCTCGGGGAGAGTCCGCTCGGGGAGTGTGCTCGGGGAGAGTGTGCTTGGGGAGAGAATGCTCGGGGAGAGTCCGCTTTGGGAGTGTGTTCGGAGAGAGTGCGCTCGGGGAGAGTGTGCTCGGGGAGAGTGCGCACGGGGAGAATGCACATGGGGAGAGTGCAAACGGGGAGAGTGCACACGGGGAGAGTGCGCTCGGGGAGAGTGCGCTCGGGGAGAGTGTTCGGAGAGGGTGTGTCAGGGGAGTGTGCTCGGGGAGAGTGCGCTCGGGGAGTGTGTTCGGGGAGGGTGTTTCAGGGGAGTGTGCTCAGGGAGAGTGTGCTCGGGGAGTGTGTTCAGGGAGGGTGTGTCAGGGGAGTGTGCTCGGGGAGAGTGCGCTCGGGAAGAGTGCGCTCGGGGAGAGTGTGTCAGGGGAGAGTGTGCCTGGGGAGAGTGTGTCAGGGGAGAGTGTGCCCGGGGAGAGTGTGCCTGGGGAGAGTGTGTCAGGGGAGAGTGTGTCAGGGGAGAGTGTGCCCGGTGAGAGTGTGTCAGGGAGAATGTGCCCGGGGAGATTGTGTCAGGGGAGATTGTGTCAGGGGAGAGTGTGTCAGGGGAGAGTGTGCCCGGGGAGAATGTGCTCGGGGAGAGTGTGTCAGGGGAGAGTATGCCCGGGGAGAGTGCGCTCGGGGAGAGTGTGCCCGGGGAGAGTGTACTCGGGGAGAGTGTGCCCGGGGAGAGTGTGTCAGGGGAGAGTGTGCCCGGTGAGAGTGCGCTCGGGGAGAGTGTGCCCGGGGAGACTGTGGTCAGGGAGAGTGTGCCCGGGGAGAGTGTACACCGGGAGAGTGTGCCCGGGGAGAGTGTGTCAAGGGAGAGTGTGTCAGGGGCGAATGTGTCAGGGGAGAGTGTGTCAGGGGAGAGTGTGCCCGGGGAGAGTGTGCCCAGGGAGAGTGCACTCGGGGAGAGTGTGTCAGGGGAGAGTGTGCCCAGGGAGAGTGTGTCAGGGGAGAGTGTGTCAGGGGAGAGTGTGTCAGGGGAGAGTGTGTCAGGAGAGAGTGTGCCCGGGGAGAGTGCGCTCGGTGAGAGTGTGTCAGGGGAGAGTGTGCCCGGGGAGAGTGTGTCAGGGGAGAGTGTGCCCGGGGAGAGTGCGCTCGGGGAGAGTGTGTCAGGGGAGAGTGTGTTAGGGGAGAGTGTGCCCGGGAAGAGTGTGTCAGGGGAGAGTGTGCGCTCGGGGAGAGCGCACTCGGGGAGAGTGTGCTCGGGGAGTGTGTTCGGGTAGGGGGTGTCAGGGGAGTGTGCTCGGGGAGAGTGTGCTCGGGGAGAATGCGCTCGGGGAGAGTGTGTCAGGGGAGAGTGTGTCAGGGGAGAGTGTGTCAGGGGAGAGTGTGTCAGGGGAGAGTGTGCCCGGGAAGAGTGTGTCAGGGGAGAGTGTGCTCGGGGAGAGTGTGTCAGGGGAGTGTACTCGCGGAGAGTGTGCTCGGGGAGAGTGTGCTCGGGGAGAGAATGCTCGGGGAGAGTCCGCTTGGGGAGTGTGTTCGGGGAGCGTGCGCTCAGGGAGAGTGCACACGGGGAGAGTGCGCTCGGGGAGAGTGCACATGGAGAGAGTGCACACGGGGAGAGTGCGCTCGGGGAGAGTGCGCTCGGGGAGAGTGTTCGGAGAGGGTGTGTCAGGGGAGTGTGCTCGGGGAGAGTGCGCTCGGGGAGTGTGTTCGGGGAGGGTGTTTCAGGGGAGTGTGCTCGGGGAGAGTGTGCTCGGGGAGAGTGTTCAGGGAGGGTGTGGCAGGGGAGTGTGGTCGGGGAGAGTGCGCTCGGGAAGAGTGCGCTCGGGAAGAGTGTGTCAGGTGAGAGTGTGCCCGGGGAGAGTGCGCCCGGGGAGAGTGCGCCCGGGGAGAGTGTACACGGGGAGAGTGTGCCCGGGGAGAGTGTGTCAGGGGAGTGTGTGCCCGGGGAGAGTGCGCTCGGGGAGAGTGTGCCCGGGGAGAGTGCGCTCGGGGAGAGTGTGCCCGGGGAGAGTGTACACCGGGAGAGTGTGCCCGGGGAGAGTGTGTCAAGGGAGAGTGTGTCAGGGGCGAGTGTGTCAGGGGCGAGTGTGTCAGTGGAGAGTGTGTCAGGGGAGAGTGTGTCAGGGGAGAGTGTGCCAGGGGAGAGTGTGCCAGGGGAGAGTGTGTCAGGGGAGAGTGTGTCAGGAGAGAGTGTGCCCGGGGAGAGTGCGTTCGGGGAGAGTGTGTCAGGGGAGAGTGTGCCCGGGGAGATTGTGTCAGGGGAGAGTGTGCCCGGGGAGAGTGTGTCAGGGGAGAGTGTGCCCGGGGAGAGTGCGCTCGGGGAGAGTGTGTCAGGGGAGAATGTGTTAGGGGAGAGTGTGTCAGGGGAGAATGTGCCCGGGGAGAGTGTGTCAGGGGAGAGTGTGTCAGAGGAGAGTGTGTCAGGGGAGAGTGTGCCCGGGAAGAGTGTGTCAGGGGAGAGTGTGCTCGGGGAGATTGTGTCAGCGGAGTGTACTCGGGGAGAGTGTGCTCGGGGAGAGTGTGTTCGGGGAGAGTCCGCTCGGGGAGTGTGCTCGGGGAGAGTGTGCTCGGGGAGAGAATGCTCGGGTAGAGTCCGCTCGGGGAGTGTGCTCGGGGAGAGTGTGCTCGGGGAGAGAATGCTCGGGGAGAGTCCGCTTGGGGAGTGTGTTCGGGGAGCGTGCGCTCAGGGAGAGTGCACACGGGGGGAGTGCGCTCGGGGAGAGTGCACATGGGGAGAGTGCACACGGGGAGAGTGCGCTCGGGGAGAGTGTTCGGAGAGGGTGTGTCAGGGGAGTGTGCTCGGGGAGAGTGCGCTCGGGGAGTGGGTTCGGGGAGGGTGTTTCGGGGAGTGTGCTTGGGGAGCGTGTGCTCGGGGAGTGTGTTCAGGGAGAGTGTGTCAGGGGAGTGTGCTCTGGGAGAGTGCGCTCGGGGAGAGTGCGCTCGGGAAGAGTGCGCTCGGGGAGAGTGTGTCAGGGGAGAGTGTGTCAGGGGAGAGTGTGTCCGGGGAGAGTGTGCCTGGAGAGAGTGTGCCTGGGGAGAGTGTGTCAGGGGAGATTGTGCCCGGGGAGAGTGTGTCAGGGAGAATGTGCCCGGGGAGAGTGTGTCAGAGGAGATTGTGTCAGGGGAGATTGTGTCAGGGGAGATTGTGCCCGGGGAGAATGTGCTCGGGGAGAGTGTGTCAGGGGAGAGTATGCCCGGGGAGAGTGCGCTCGGGGAGAGTGTGCCCGGGGAGAGTGTACTCGGGGCGAGTGTGCCCAGGGAGATTGTGTCAGGGGAGAGTGTGCCCGGGGAGAGTGCGGTCGGGGAGAGTGTGCCCGGGGAGAGTGCGCCCGGGGAGAGTGCGCCCGGGGAGAGTGTACACGGGGAGAGTGTGCCCGGGGAGAGTGTGTCAGGGGAGTGTGTGCCCGGGGAGAGTGCGCTCGGGGAGAGTGTACACCGGGAGAGTGTGCCCGGGGAGAGTGTGTCAAGGGAGAGTGTGTCAGGGGCGAGTGTGTCAGGGGAGAGTGTGTCAGTGGAGAGTGTGTCAGGGGAGAGTGTGTCAGGGGAGAGTGTGCCAGGGGAGAGTGTGCCAGGGGAGAGTGTGTCAGTGGAGAGTGTGTCAGGAGAGAGTGTGCCCGGGGAGAGTGCGTTCGGGGAGAGTGTGTCAGGGGAGAGTGTGCCCGGGGAGATTGTGTCAGGGGAGAGTGTGCCCGGGGCGAGTGTGTCAGGGGAGAGTGTGCCCGGGGAGAGTGCGCTCGGGGAGAGTGTGTCAGGGGAGAATGTGTTAGGGGAGAGTGTGTCAGGGGAGAATGTGCCCGGGGAGAGTGTGTCAGTGGAGAGTGTGTCAGAGGAGAGTGTGTCAGGGGAGAGTGTGCCCGGGAAGAGTGTGTCAGGGGAGAGTGTGCTCGGGGAGAGTGTGTCAGCGGAGTGTACTCGGGGAGAGTGTGCTCGGGGAGAGTGTGTTCGGGGAGAGTCCGCTCAGGGAGAGTCCGCTCGGGGAGTGTGCTCGGGGAGAGTGTGCTCGGGGAGAGAATGCTCGGGTAGAGTCCGCTCGGGGAGTGTGCTCGGGGAGAGTGTGCTCGGGGAGAGAATGCTCGGGGAGAGTCCGCTTGGGGAGTGTGTTCGGGGAGCGTGCGCTCAGGGAGAGTGCACACGGGGGGAGTGCGCTCGGGGAGAGTGCACATGGGGAGAGTGCACACGGGGAGAGTGCGCTCGGGGAGAGTGCGCTCGGGGAGAGTGTTCGGAGAGGGTGTGTCAGGGGAGTGTGCTCGGGGAGAGTGCGCTCGGGGAGTGGGTTCGGGGAGGGTGTTTCGGGGAGTGTGCTCGGGGAGCGTGTGCTCGGGGAGTGTGTTCAGGGAGAGTGTGTCAGGGGAGTGTGCTCTGGGAGAGTGCGCTCGGGGAGAGTGCGCTCGGGAAGAGTGCGCTCGGGGAGAGTGTGTCAGGGGAGAGTGTGTCAGGGGAGATTGTGTCAGGGGAGATTGTGTCAGGGGAGAGTGTGCCCGGGGAGAGTGTGCCTGGGGAGAGTGTGCCTGGGGAGAGTGTGTCCGGGGAGAGTGTGCCTGGGGAGAGTGTGCCTGGGGAGAGTGTGTCAGGGGAGAGTGTGCCCGGGGAGAGTGTGTCAGGGAGAATGTGCCCGGGGAGAGTGTGTCAGGGGAGATTGTGTCAGGGGAGATTGTGTCAGGGGAGATTGTGCCCGGGGAGAATGTGCTCGGGGAGAGTGTGTCAGGGGAGAGTATGCCCGGGGAGAGTGCGCTCGGGGAGAGTGTGCCCGGGGAGAGTGTACTCGGGGAGAGTGTGTCAGGGAGAGTGTGTCAGGGGAGAGTGTGCCCGGGGAGAGTGCGGTCGGGGAGAGTGTGCCCGGGGAGACTGTGGTCAGGGAGAGTGTGCCCGGGGAGAGTGTACACCGGGAGAGTGTGCCCGGGGAGAGTGTGTCAAGGGAGAGTGTGTCAGGGGCGAATGTGTCAGGGGAGAGTGTGTCAGGGGAGAGTGTGCCCGGGGAGAGTGTGCCCAGGGAGAGTGCACTCGGGGAGAGTGCGTCAGGGGAGAGTGTGCCCGGGGAGAGTGTGTCAGGGGAGAGTGTGTCAGGGGAGAGTGTGTCAGGAGAGAGTGTGCCCGGGGAGAGTGCGCTCGGTGAGAGTGTGTCAGGGGAGAGTGTGCCCGTGGAGAGTGTGTCAGGGGAGAGTGTGCCCGGGGAGAGTGCGCTCGGGGAGAGTGTGTCAGGGGAGAGTGCGCTCGGGGAGAGTGTGCCCGGGGAGAGTGCGCCCGGGGAGAGTGCGCTCGGGGAGAGTGCACTCGGGGAGAGTGTGTCAGGGGAGAGTGTGCCCGGGGAGAGTGTGTCAGGGAAGAGTGCACTCGGGGAGAGTGTGTCAGGGGAGAGTGTGCCCAGGGAGAGTGTGTCAGGGAAGAGTGCGCTCGGGGAGAGTGTGCCCGGGGAGAGTGTGCCCGGAGAGAGTGCGCACGGGGAGAGTGTGCCCGGGGAGAGTGCGCTCGGGGAGAGTGAGCTCGGGGAGAATGCACTCGGGGAGAGTGCGCTCCGGGAGAGTGTGCCCGGGGAGAGTGCGCTCGGGGAGAGTGCGCTCGGGGAGAGTGTGTTCGGGGTGAGTGTGTCATGGAAGAGTGTGCCCGGGGAGAGTGTGCCCAGGGAGCGTGTGTCAGGGGAGAGTGTGCCCGGGGAGAGTGTACTCGGGGAGAGTGTGGTGTCAACAACTCCATTATCGTTGGATCATGTGACTACCAGGAAGATCGAAGGAGAGCTGAGTAGATCTTGGTCTTTGGTTTAGTATTTTACACGTTCCTATGTTGAGGTTTACTCACTATCACTGTTTTAATCTACGTTTAAATTGGCACCTTGGACCTCGCTCCCACACACCGCCCCCCCCCCCTCTCGCCCATTAAGCAGCATTTTGGTCAACGTCCCCCCGAAGCACTCTCTCTTGCCTCCCCTTCACATGCTGTCTCTCTCAGCCATCAAACCTGCCTCCCTGTTCTCCATTTGATCAGCCCCCTGCATCGCACAGCCCCGACATCCCTCCGAGCGGAGAAATTGTCCTCAGTACCCCCGCACTCTCTCCGAGGAAGAAGATTGTCCGTCGCCCCTCTCCACAGGGCTCTGGGATTCTCCACCCCTTCCGCCTCTCTCTGTCCTCTTCCCCTCCTCTTCATCCCTCTTCATCCCCTTTTACTGGCCACCTTTCCCATCCACCTCCTCCTCTCCCTGTCCCCATCTATTCCCAGTCCCGCCCTCTCTCCCTCCTCTCTCCTGTTTTCCATTCCTCCTCTCTCTGTCCTCTTCCCCTCATCTTCACCCATTTCATCGACGTTTCTCATGACGAGCCCATCCTACGCCCCCTCTCCCTGTTCCTTCCTCTCAATGTTCCCTCTTCCCTCCAGTCCCTCCTCTCTCCCCGAGGACACACTCAGCCCAGTGAAATGGGATTAGTCTCCTCTGTCCACGGGTTGGGAACGGGCCTCGAAGGAATGATTGTGAAGGGTCTCACGCCGGTTCCCGATGGGCGTGGACGTGTGTCAGCACCAAGTGCCATCGCTCAGGCAGGCCGGTCGGTGCGGGCAGTGCAATGGCCCAGGCTGAGGAACATTGACGGGGCACAGTCAGATACTGTTCCTGACCGTGAGCACTTGATGCGCCCTCGGGCCCCTGCCCTCAGACCCAACATCCCACCAATTCCTGCACACAGACAAAACACAGTGCAGATAGAAATATTTTTACAATGATTGAGCTTTTGTTAGTTGTTGGAAACCAAAACTGGCAACAGACAAAACTGATAGTTAACCAGAGGAGGTTACTGATAGATTTGATAAAGTGGATGGGAAAGAGTAAATTAGCAGGTAATGATGCTCTGGTCAACTCCATATTCAGAAACAGAAAGAAATAGAAGAAACTGCCAATGAGATGTGAACCCCAGAATAGTTCTTTATTACTGGTGTGAAAACACAGGAGATGACATATCATTGCAGTGGATTCAAGGACTTTACTATAACACTATAATCGTCTCACTGTAACATTATCATCATCATCGGCAGTCCCTCGGAATCGAGGAAGACTTGCTTCCACTCCAAAAGTGAGTTCTCAGGTGACTGAACAGTCCAATGCGGGAATTACAGTCTCTGTCGCAGGTGAGACAGACAGTGGTTGAGGGAAAGGGTGGGTGGGAAGTCTGGTTTGCCGCACGCTCCTTCCGCTGCCTGCGCTTGCCTTCATCATGCTCTCGGCGACGAGATTCGAGGTGCTCAGCGCCCTCCCGGATGCACTTCCTCCACTTAGGGCAGTCTTTGGCCAGGGACTCCCAGGTGCTGGTGGGGATGTTGCACTTTATCAGGGAGGCTTTGAGGGTGTCCTTGAAACGTTTCTTCTGCCCACCTGGGGCTCACTTGCCACGTTGGAGTTCCGAGTAGAGCGCTTGCTTTGGGAGTCTCGTGTCAGGCATGTGAACAATATGGCCCACCCAACGGAGCTGGTCGAGTGTGGTCAGTGCTTCAATGCTGGGGATGTTGGCCTGGTCGAGGACACTGATGTTGGTGCGTCTATCCTCCCAGGGAATTTGCAGGATCTTGCGGAGACATCGTTGGTGTTATTTCTCCAGTGATTCGAGGTGTCTACTTTATAGGTGCCACTGTAACACTCTGTCACTACCTGTCATATGATGTCCTTTACTAATGCTGATTAAACTAGACCACATTAACAATCACCTTTATATCATAATTGTTTCCTAATTCCTTCCCCAATCACTAATTTGCTCTTCCAATTTTACTGACATGGTCTTCTTACCTGGAGACTCCTTGCTGGGGTACAGATCCATGGGACTGAACCCCCTCTTTGCTGGGGTACAGGTCCGTGGGACTGAACCCCCTCCATGCTGGGGTATAGTTTGCTGGGACTGAACCCCCTCCTTGCTGGGGTACAGGTCCGTGGGACTGAACCCCCTCCTTGCTGGGGTACAGGTCCGTGGGACTGAACCCCCTCCTTGCTGGGGTACAGGTCACTGGGACTGAACCCCCTCCTTGCTGGGATACAGGTTGCTGGGACTGAACCCCCTCCAGTATCCATGACTGTGGAACTGATCCCCCTCTGGCAGCTGGCTGTGAAGGCCATGTTTTCCAGACCAGAGATATGACTGAGCAAGAAAATATAATTTGTTTCAAGGGAGTGGAGATTCCATGTTTTTTTTTGAAGGCAGATACAATTCTAAACTCACAACTAAGCTATCGCGTTGCATCAACCTGAGATTAGTCGCAAATGTAAAGTGAGATTAGTGAGCACTTTGTCATCTGTCACACTTATAAACGGCAAGCAATTCATCATCTTGCCGGTCAGAAACAGCTGTGGGATCGTGTAACAATATAGCCCCTGTTCTAGCCCCCACCCCCAGCAGTTGGGCAGGGCGGTTGGGAGGAGTGAGTGTGCAGTATTCGGAGAGCTGAGTCCCACAGCACCCCATGGTCGCTATCAATGGCTTTCGGCCTCCCGGAGGATTCAGCATCAGTGCCTGGGCTTTGGCAACTCGGTTGCTGCTTGTGCTTCAGCCCATGTGAACTGTAAGCACTTCCAAACCGACCTGAACAAAATGACATCTTAGCATTTAAGCTGCGTTCTCAATGATAGAAGTTCATGGAATCGTAGGAGTCCATTCAGCCCATCGTGCCTGTGCCGGCCCTTTGAAAGCTCGATCCCGTTAATCCCACATCCCCCTGCTCTTTCCCCATAGGCCGGCACAGGTTCACGTTTCAAGTACAGGCACAACGCCTGAAATCCAGCAACCTCGGGATCGAGACCGTGCCGGTTTTGGGATTTTTCCGGATTTCGGACCTTGCTGTTGGCGCTCCTCGCCGTTCGGTGATTCACCGATCCTCGCTGCCCGCCGATCCTCCACTCCTCACCACCCGCTGATTCTCACCGCCCGCAGCCCCCTGGCACTGTGACCTTTACCGCTTTCCTCGTCCCTCGCCGCCCAATGTCGCTATCTTGGCCGCCTCAAAAATGTCCGGTTTTCAGACAGCCGGATTCGGGACGTTGGGCCCGAATTTGGTGAAGGTCCCCGCCCGCCCAAATGTCACCCAAAGGACCGCCGATGGCCGCCGAGCTCCCTGACGGGATTTGGGCGGGATTTCCATCACCCAGGTCCCTCGAAGGTCGGCAGGTGGCAATCTGGGCAACAGCGGGCGGGAGGTCTCGTTCTCGGCGGCAGAGGCACTTGCCGCCCAAGTGCCGCCGAAGATGGAGTCGGGCCCACGGAGGGCCGAAGAGCTGGAAATAAAACCCATCGAATGAGATTCAGGGGACCCCATTGAGGTTAAGACAGAAATAGACAGTTTCTTAAACGATTAAAGGATAAAGGGTTATGGGGAGCGGGCGGGGAAGTGGAGCTGAGTCCATGATCAGATCGGCCATGATCTTATTAAATGGCGGAGCAGGCTCGAGGGGCCGAATGGCCGACTCCTGCTCCTGTTTCTTATGTTCTTATATAAGTCGCTGTGAAAAATGTTTAAAAATATTCATTAACCTTTTTTTCACGATCTTCAGACTCACCGTCGGGGACAGACCAGCCTCCAGCCAGCGGCCCACCCGTTCTGCCGCCGACTCCCGCCCGCAGGAATCTGGGAGCTCAGCGGGCGGGAGCTCAGTTGTGCCACTCGGCCGTCCGCTGATGTCAGCGGGCGATTCCCGGTGGCTCTCCCCTCCCGCCCGCTCCAGGCCGCCCCGAAAGTGGCACTGGGCGGGTCTTCAGGAGGAATGTCGGGGGCAGTGGGGGGCGAGGTGATCAAATTCTGGCCCGTTGTATCTGTATTTATCAATTCCCTTTTCAAAGCTATGATTGAACCTGCTTCTGCCACCCTTTCAGGCCGTGCATTCCTGATCACAACCCGCTGCGTAAAAAAAAATTCTCCTCCTCTGGTTCTTTGGCCAATGACCTGGAATTTTTGTCCTCTGGTTACCAATCCTGCCGCCAGTGGGAAAGTTTCTCCATATCGACTTTATCAAAACCCTTCATGACTTTGAACACCTCGATTAAAATTCCCCTTAACTTTCTCTGCTCGAAGGACAACAATCCCAGCTTCTCCCATCTCTCCACAGAACTGAGGTCCCTCATCCCGGGCACCAGTCTGGTCAATCTCCTCCGCACCCTCTCCAAGGCCTTCACATCCTTCCTAAAGTGCGAAGCCCGGAATTGGACACAATACTCCAGCTCAAGTTTAATTAACTCAATGAATAAAATGTTAGTAATGATTTAATATATGCGCAAATCATTGCAGAGCCATCAGCTGGCACTGAATAAGGGATTTTTTTTATCCTTTTAATTTGAGATCACTCTCTGATCTCTGAGCTTTGCATCAATTGTGTCGAGATAGAATTAAAAACTAACTCCAGGACACTGCAACAACAACAACTTGTATTTATATAGCGCCTTCAACGTAGTGAAACGTCCCAAAGCGCTTCACAGGAGTATTATGAGACAAAACATTTGACACCGAGCCGCATAAGGAGAAATTAAGGCAGGTGACCAAAAGCTTGGTCAAAGAGGGAGGTTTTAAGGAGCGTTTTAAAGGAAGGAAGAGAGGGAGAGAGGCGGAGAGGTTTAGGGAGGGAGTTCCAGAGCTTGGGGCCCAGGCAGCTGAAGGCACGGTCACCGATTGTTGAGCGATTATAATCAGGGATGCTCAAGAGGGCAGAATTTGAGGAGCGCAGACATCTTGGGGGGGGCGGGGGGGTGGGGGTTGTGGGGCTGGAGGAGATTACAGAGATAGGGAGGGGTGAGGCCATGGAGGGATTTGTATACAAGGATGAGAATTTTGAAATTGAGGCGTTGCTTAACCGGGAGCCAATGTGGGTCAGCGAACACAGGGGCGATGGGTGAGCGGGACTTGGTGCGACTTAGACACGGGGCAGTGAGCACAGGGGAGATGGGTAAGCGGGACTTGGTGCGAGTTAGACATGGGGCAGTGAGCACAGGGGAGATGGGTGAGCGCGACTTGGTGCGAGTTAGACATGGGGCAGCCGAGTTTTGGATCACCTCTAGTTTGCGTAGGGTAGAATGTGGGAGGCCAGCCAGGAGTGCGTTGGAATAGTCAGGTCTCGAGGCAACAAAGGCATGGATGAGGGCTTCAGCAGCGAATGAGCTGAGGCAGGGGCGGAGATGGGCAGAGAGCAACAGCCGGTAGAAAACTTATAGGTACACTAAAAAAAATTGTACTTTTAAAAATAAATTCTCTTTTTTTTGTGAGTTAGAAAAATATCAGCCATGGGGAGAAAGTCGAGAATCATCCAATCGGGTGGGGAAGGCAGGGTGCCACAAGGATGGACAGCCAATGGCGGGAGTGCAAGGTCATGTGATGACACCTGTGGGAATATGTCCAGCCAGTCATGGCAACCCAACGTGGGCAGGCTGAGCAATGCCATCTCGCCCACTGATGCACTTTTGGTCTGCGTAACATCAGAGGGGATTGAGGGAAATAATTAGAGGGCAATGACGTTGAGAAGTGATTGAGCCACGATGTCTGTGGGGAGGTTGCTAGCCACTGATTACACGGAAACATAAAAGAGATCACGTTACCCAGAGCCCGGGTGACTTCAAACTGCATTCCTGTTTCCAGTCGTTAGAAAGAGAGTCTGGTCACATTGTTGAAACATTGCAAGGGATTAAGCCCTCTGGATATGCCAAAAAATGTCTATCCTGGGGTTTTGGGTCGAGGATTTTTGGAGAGGAACCATCTGGTCTAAGAGCAGCGGAGAAATGGAAAAGAGAAGTCTAGATTATGGCAACTCGGCAAGCACTGTGTCCAGCTTCACAACAAGGCTTGCACCTGTCTCCAGCATAGGCGTGCCTGTGTTTTTTAACTTGCTGCTTTCATTCTAAGCACTGATCCCACAGAAGGAAGCACTTTTCACACAAAGGGGAGTGCAAATGTGAAACTCTTGCACAAAAAGCTGTTGGGTAAGAGTATTGAGGGTTAGGGAACCGAGGCGGGTAGATGGAGTTATGATACAGATCAGCCATTGAATAGCGGGACAGGCTCGAGGGGCTGAATGGCCTCCTCTGTTCCTCTATTCCTATGCTCCCAAAAGGCAATCAAAGCACTTTATTTTTGAAATGGGGAATTGGAAGCAGAAAGGCAGAAATCGATGGTGGTTATTCCACAAACCATATAGGGCGAATTAGTAATGGGTATCAGATGAAGCTTAACCCTTTTTCTTCAAAACCACATCAAAGATGGTGCTTTACCCTCCCTGTCTAAGGTTTATTAGATGCTTGAAGTATGGCTCATTTGAAGTGCGTTAAATGAACCAGCCCAAAGCACATGAACAAACGACACACACAGCTGCAGTGATATACATGACCAAAAGTCAGATGACGAACTCTGTCTCAGCATCGTCATCACTCAGACACAGAGCTACACAAACTAACATCACTCCATTCACACATTCATGGTGACACGACCCGGTAGATTTAAACATTCAGGAGTACTTGAGTAAATATTGTTACTGGGCAGAGTTTGATCGTTACAGGCTTATTACAACTGAGCATCAGCTGCTCTCTACTTAGTACATCATTAAGTCGGCAGGTTTATTTAGGCACATTTAATGTCACATGCAGTGAATTTCTTACAAACCACCAGCCTTTGACAATATTATTCCATAGGTTTCACAGAACCGAATCTTCTGAGTCAGCTGTTGTGGAGTTAAGTGCATCGACCCCCAGCTGGTGACACACATTCGACTTACGGACTTCTGTGAGGTTAGTCCTCATCTGCAGCCGTGATATTACCATCTCCCTCCATTGTCTACATCTCTTCCTGCGACAGCTAACCTTGCATGTTCCGATACATACAGCGCAGTAACCATGCCAACCTCTCTTCCTCTGTTCCGGAGACCTGACCTGTTCCACTTCGAACATTTGCCTGTATCTGACTAACCTTCTGAGTTATCACTCTCAACACTTTCTCAATTTAGAAGGCTTGCTTCGTAAGTTATTTTGAAACCCTTCCTTGATTTCTCAAGATCACTGTAAACATCTTTCTTTAGGTCCCAAATGCACAATATTGACACAAACTTAATTTCACAAAGTAAGGCCCTTTTTCCAGTTCAGTACCTGACCAATTAAGATCACCAATTTTACTGCAAGGATTCACGTTTAGGTATCAGTCACAGACACAGGAAAATTTTAATTGTTTGGTAAAACCTTTAACTAGTTTGGAGCCTGCAGGGAATGGAAAAGGTGCCCTTATGGCTATGCACCAGATTTGAAAAGCACATATATAGACCAGGACATGGGGCTAGATTTTACACTTTTGTGCAAATGATCCTCTTACCTATTTCCACCTCCGTAACATCACCCGTCTCTGACCCTGCTTCAGCTCATCCACTGCTGAAACCCTCATCCATGCCTTTGTTACCTCTACATTTGACTATTCCAACGCACTCCTGGCTGGCCTCCCACATTCTACTCTACGTAAACTTGAGGTAATCCAAAACTCGGCTGCCCCGTGTCCTAACTCGCACCGAGTCCCGCTCACCCATCACCCCCTGTGCTCGTTGCCCCGTGTTCTAACTTGCACCGAGTCCCGCTCACCCATCACCCCCTGTGCTCGTTGCCCCGTGTTCTAACTTACACTGAGTCCCGCTCACCCATCACCCCCTGTGCTCACTGCCCCGTGTTCTAACTTGCACTGAGTCCCGCTCACCCATCACCCCCTGTGCTCGTTGACCCGTGTCCTAACTTGCACCAAGTCCCGCTCACCCATTACCCCCTGTGCCCTGTGTCCTAACTCGCACCGAGTCCTGCTCACCCACCATCCCCTGTGCTCACTGCCCCGTGTCCTAACTCGCACCAAGTCCCGCTCACCCATCACCCCCTGTGCTCGCTGCCCGTATCCTAACCCGCACCAAGTCCCACTCACCCATCACCCCCTGTGCTCGCTGCCCCGTGTCCTAACTCGCACCAAGTCCCGCTCACCCATCACCCCTGTGCTCGCTGACCTACATTGGCTCCCGGTTAAACCGCCTCAATTTCAAAATTCTTATCCTGGTTTACAAATCCCTCCAGGGCCTCGTCCCTCCCTATCTCTGTAATCTCCTCCAGCCCCACAACCCCCGGAGATTTCTGTGCTCCTCTAATTCTCCCCTCCTGACCATCCCTGATTATAATCACTCAACCATTGGTGGCCGTGTCTTCAGCTGCCTGGGCCCCAAGCTCTGGAACTCCCTCCCTAAACCTCTCCGCCTCTCTCCCTCTCTCCCTCTCTTCCTTCCTTTAAAACGCTCCTTAAAATCTATCTCACCTGCCGTAATTTTTCCTTATGTGGCTCGGTGTCAAATCTTTGACCTACAACACTCCTGTGAAGCGCCTTGGGACGTTTTACTATGTTAAAGGCGCTATATAAATACAAGTTGTTGTTGTTGCTGTATTTGGAGATGGGGTCATGTGTGGGGTTAATTCAGCTGTGTGTTATTGGACAGAATTTTGTTTTTTAGTAAATGGAGCTTTATTCAATACCTTTAATTAACACTTTTATTCTTAAATTCCCTGCGCTATGCTACAATGGGACAGTTATAAGAACATACAAACATAAGAATTAGGAGCAGGAGTCGGCCATTCGGCCCCTCGAGCCCGCTCTGCCATTCAATACGATCACGGCTGATCATCGACCTCAACTCCACTTTCCCGCCCGATCCCCATATCCCTCGATTCCCCAAGTCTCCAAAAATCTATCGATCTCAGCCTTGAATATATTCAGAGACTCAGCCTCCACAGTCCTCTGGGGCAGAGAATTCCAAAGATTCACCACCCTCTGAGTGAAGAAATTCCTCCTCATCTCTGTCCTGAATGGCTGACCCTTTATCCTGAGACTGTGACCCCTGGTTCTAGACTCTCCAGCCCGGGGGGAACATCCTCCCTGCACCTACCCTGTCAATCCCCCTCAGAATCTTGCATGTTTCAATCAGATCACCTCTCATTCTTCTAAACTCCAGAGAGTATCGGCCCATCTAGACAATAATTATCATCATGGGTACTCACCAAATGCTCTCTTCGACATTTCCCACCCTTTCCACTTATGTCTGTACCTTGGTAATTCCTCCCTTTCTCCCATCCTCGCCCCGCCAGCTGCTCTCAGTACAAACAAAGGAAAGCACATGTAAATTATCTATCATTTTTACTGTTTATTTATCTTTCTTTGCTATGTCTTTAGTTAAAAAGAAATCGTTAATAAGATCCTTCATGCGAAACTTCAGCGCAACAAGCTTCTTTTCATCGTCCAACTTGTTTTCAAATCAAAGTAGAATATATTGTTATATAGACTGCTTCCACTAAGAAAAATAAATATCTTTTCAGTGTATGATCATTATTTTTCAATTCTCAATATAAGCAAAAGAACTCCCAAAACACTATCTGCCCCATCTCTCTAATTGTCTGCCTTTCTCTGCTAGCTAAATACTATCTTCAAATAAAAATTGAACACTGATGAAAGTAGAAGAGAGAACTTTTATTTAGGTTGTGCCTGATCACCTTCTCGAGACAGCCGAAAGCATTCCATACCCAAGGAGTTAGTCCTGAAGTGCAACTATTGTTGTAAGGTAAGGGTAGAATATTAACTGAAAATAATAATTGCCCACCCAGCTTTCAAAACATCAGTAAAAACATATAAACCCAGAAAATCCGGTCACAGTACAAAGAAATAGAGGCAACTTTGGACTCTGGGAGATTTTCCCGATGTCTGATGGATAATTGTGTACACTGCACTCACAGTCTGATAGCGGTGGGAAAATTTGGGCACAGAAATTGCACTCGGACGATTCCCACGGGCAGACACCTGCAACTGAAATGTTTTCTCCGAAAGTACCTGGTGGTCGCGGAGGAACATAGACTTGCGGTCCGAGGCCTCCATTCGCAGTATGGCGTACGGGCCCACACATCTCGGGAGCGTACGCGCATCCTGGGATCATGTGGGCCAGGACCACCAATCACAATGTAGTGTTCTCATTGATAATAATGGTCAGTTCCATTTGAAAGAGCTCCCATGATGATCATTGAGAATACACCCCAAAAACACAGAAACACAACACAGTAAATTTTTTTAAAACTCACATATTTAAAATGAATTGAAATTAAATGTTTTAGAAAAAAAATTATTTTTTTGAAAATGTTTTTAAAATGTTTTAATAGGGTTAAAAATAAACTTACCTTAATGTACAGGGATTTTAAATATAAAAATTAGTGATAACATTTATTTTTTCTATCTTTTAAAACTCTTACGCTGGTAGAAGTAGACTATACGCCTGCTTTTACCAGATGTAAGAGTTTGAAGGGCATTCGATGGGCAGGAGTTGGTCAAATAACCCAAATCTCCGCCTCGCCAAGGTCCTTCTCCCGGGGAAGTGCGTGGTCTGTGACAAATTGGAAAAGCCGGTTATCGGCGCATGCGCATTGCGCCCTGAGAATCAGCTTTAGCGGGGCCCACACGGGTACACGCGCTCATTGTACACATCTACGGGAGAGGCTGCTATTTACAGTACATTAACTCCAAGCTCAGGGTTTGGAGACAAGCTGAGGCCTTTGAGTAAAAACCACAGTGAAGGTACTCCCAGAGACAGAAGAGGATTTCATATAGACATTTCTTCGAGTCTTTTTAATGTTTTTATTGTGTTTGAAACCTTGGCCTAGACTTTCCACTTTTCTTTCATCGATACCGCCTGTTATATATGTGAACTTGTATTTACTCTGTACAGCCACCAGAGGGCTCATCCCCTGGAGTCCCAAGGGATCCCATAATCCCTTGGGAGCACAGGTATTTAAGAGGGTCACAGGTTGGAGAGGCACTCTGGAGACCTGCAATAAAAGACTAAGGTCACACTTTACTTTGAGCTCACAGTATTCAGTCTGATTCTTTCTCCATACACAACAACTGGCGACGAGATACAGATAGCGAACCCAAAGATGCAGAGAACAGTGGACATCCTGGAGAACTTTTTGGAGGGAGATGATTGGGAAACGTTTGTGGAGCGACTCGACCAATATTTCGTGGCCAACAAGCTAGTTAGGGAAGAGAGCGCAGCCAAACGAAGGGCGATCCTCCTCACCATCTGTGGGGCACCAACGTATGGTCTCATGAAGAATCTGCTCACTCCAGCGAAACCCATGGAGAAATCGTACCACGATTTGTGCACACTGGTCCGAGAGCATTTAAACCCGAAGGAAAGCATTCTGATGGCGAGGTATCGTTTCTACACCTACAAAAGGTCTGAAGGCCAGGAAGTGGCGAGTTATGTCGCCAAGCTAAGACACCTTGCAGGACATTGCGAATTTGAAGGACATTTGGAGCACATACTCAGAGAACTTTTCGTACTTGGCATTGGCCTGGAAACCATATTTCGCAAACTTTTGACTGTAGAGACCCCAACCTTGAGTAAGGCCATAGCGATAGCCCAGGCGTTCATTGCCACCAGTGACAATACGAAGCAAATCTCTCAGCACACAAGTGTTGCTACAGTTACTGTGAACAAAGTGATGTTGTTTCGAATCGTAACATATAGGGGAAGGTCACACATACCTGCAGCTACACGTCCGCAGATGACTCAGAGTCCACCATCAAGGGTGATGACTGCAAGGCCATTAACACCTTGTTGGCGCTGTGGGGGTGATCATCGTTTCCATTCATGCCAATTCAAAGAGTACGTTTGCAAGGGCTGTGGAACAATGGGACACCTCCAACGAGTGTGCAGGCGAGCTGCAAAGCCTGTTCAACCTGCAAACCACCATGTTGCAGAGGAGGACAGATCCACAGAGGATCACGACGAACCAGAGCCTCGGATCGAGGAGACAGAGGTACATGGGGTGCACACATTCACCACGAATTGTCCCCCGATAATGCTAAATATTGAACTAAATGGACACCCGGTGTCAATGGAGCTGGACACGGGCACAAGTCAGTCCATCATGGGCAAAAAGACTTTCGAAAGGTTGTGGTGCAGCAAGGCCTCAAGGCAAATTTTAACTCCAGTTCGCACGAAACTAAGAACTTACACAAAAGAATTGATTCCTGTAATCGGCAGTGCTACCGTAAAAGTCTCCTACGATGGAGCGGTGCACAAGCTACCACTCCGGGGGGTACCGGGCGATGGTCCCACGCTGCTCGGCAGGAGCTGGCTGGGAAAGATACGCTGGAACTGGGACGACATCCGAGCGCTATCGCCCGCTGACGACACTTCATGTGCCCAGGTCTTAAACCCACCGTGGTTTTCCAGGACAACATCTTGGTCACAGGTCGGAACACAGTCGAGCACCTGCAGAACCTGGAGGAGGTTCTTAGACTCAACGGCGTGGGACTCAGGTTAAAATACTCGAAGTGCATTTTCCTGGTGCCTGAAGTGGAGTTCCTGGGAAGGAGGATTGTGGCGGATGGCATCGGGCCCACCAACGAGAAGATGGAGGCAATTGAGAATGCACCAAGGCCAAAGAACGTGATGGAGTTGCAGTCGTTTCTGGGACTCTTGAACTACTTTGGTAACTTCTTACCGGGTCTCAGCACACTGCTGGAACTACTACATGTCTTTCTACAAAAAGGGGGCGAATGGGTTTGGGGCAAAAGCCAAGAAAATGCCTTTGTAAAAGCGAGAAAATTGTAATGCTCAAACAAATTGCTTGTGTTGTATGATCCATGTAAGCGTTTGGTACTAGTGTGTGATGCATCGTCATATGGCGTCGGGTGTGTATTGCAACAAGCTAAGGATTTCGGGAAACTGCAACCGGTTGCTTATGCATCCAGGAGTCTGTCTAAGGCTGAGAGAGCCTACAGCATGATTGAAAAAGAAACGTTAGCGTGTGTCTATTGGGTAAAGAAAATGCATCAATACCTGTTTGGGCTAAAATTCGAATTGGAAACTGACCATAAGCCACTTATATCCCTGTTTTCCAAGGGTAAAGGGATAAATACCAACGCATCCGCCCGCATCCAGAGATGGGCTCTCACGTTGTTCGCATACAACTACGCCATCTGCCACAGGCCAGGCACAGAAAACTGCGCCGATGCTCTCAGTAGGCTGCCATTGCCCACCACGGGGGTGGAAATGGCGCAGCCCGCAGATCTAGCCATGGTTATGGAAGCATTTGAGAGTGAGCAATCACCCATCACTGCCTGGCAGATCAAAATCTGGACAACCAGGACCCCTTATTATCTCTAGTCAAAAGCTGTGTGCTTCACGGGAGCAGGTCCAGTGTCCATGTGGAAATGCAGAAAGAGATAAAGCTGTTCCAGCGGCGCAAAGAAGAAATGTCTATACAGGCAGACTGCCTTCTGTAGGGCAATCGAGTAGTGGTCCCCAAGAAGGGCAGAGACACCTTCATCAATGACCTCCACAGTACCCACTTAGGCATCGTAATGATGAAAGCAATAGCCAGATCCACGTTTGGTGGCCCGGTATCGATGCGGACTTAGAGTCCTGCCTCCACAGATGTAATGCAGTTAAGCAATGTACCCAGGGAGGGGCCGCTAAGTTTATGGTCTTGGCCCTCCAAACTGTGGTACACGTCGACTATGCAGGCCCGTTCTTGGGTAAAATGTTCCTGATGGTTGTAGACAAGTACTCCAAGTGGATTGAATGTGAGATAATGTCGGCTAGCACGGCTAGCACTGAAAGCCTACAGGCCATGTTTGCCACTCACGGCTTACCCGATGTCCTGGTGAGCGACAACGGGCCATGTTTTACCAGTGCTGAGTTCAAAGAATTCATGACCCGCAACAGGATCAAACATGTCACATCTGCCCCGTTTAAACCAGTGTCCAATGGTCAGGCAGTGAGAGCAGTGCAAACCATCAAGCAAGGCTTGAAGAGGGTAACTGAAGGCTCACTGCAGACTCGCCTATCCCGAGCCCTGCTTAGCTACCGCATGAGACCCCACTCACTCACTGGGATCCCACCTGCTGAACTGCTCATGAAAAGAGCACTTAAGACAAGGCTCTCGTTAGTTCACCCTGATCTACATGAACAGGTAGAGAGCAGGCGGCTTCAACAAAGTGCATACCATGATAGCGCAAATGTGTCACGCGAGATTGAAATCAATGATCCTGTATATTTTAAAATTATGGACAAGGTCCCAAGAGGCTTCCCGGCACTGTCGTGGCCAAAGAGGGGAGCAGGGTGTTTAGGGTCAAACTTTCAAATGGACTAATTCAACGGAAACACTTGGACCAAATCAAACTGAGATTCACGGACTATCCTGAGCAACCCACCTAAGACCCTACCTTTTTTGATCCCCCAAATACACACCAGTGGTAACCGGCACCACGGCTGACCACGAAGCAGAACCCATCATCCACAGCAGCCCAGCAGAGCCCAACACATCAGGCAGCCCAGTGAGACCAGCTGCACAGCAGCCCAGCGAGGGCCCAACAAATGATTCAACAACACCAGCCTTCACACCGAGACGATCAACCAGGGCAAGAAGGGCCCCAGATCGACTCACATTGTAAATAGTTGCACTATTGACTTTGGGGGGGAGTGTTGTTATATATGTGGACTTGTATTTACTCTGTACAGTCACCAGAGGGCTCATCCCCAGAAATCTCATCCCCTGGAGTCCCAAGGGATCCCATAATTGCTTAGGAGCACAGGTATTTAAGGAGGCTTCACAGGTTGAAGAGGCACTCTGGAAACCTGCAATAAAAGACTAAGGTCACACTTTACTTTGGGTCTGACTCTTTCTCCATACACAACACCGCCCACTTCACATCCATTTTAATGCTGAGATGAGGAATCGTACATTTAGCAACAAAATGGAAACTAACGGCCACTTATCGCCCACTTATTGGCCAGTGTTACATGTAGTTAACGGCGTGCACTTTTTTTGCCGTAAATTTCAGAATGGGTGAAATTGACGCCCATAATATCGCCGAGCGTTACTTTCGGCACCTCGCCCACATATCGCCGAAAATATCGCTCGCCGAGGAACCCGCTGGGAAAAAGTTGCTCTCACCTGAATTAAACCCTGCGTAATGGACGCCATTTTGTAAATTGGAGGTCGGTTCATGTAAAAGGCTGCTTCAAGTTCTGGGGAGTTTTGGTGTACTGTGCAGTTCTTTTAAGGTGATGTGAACATCTGAATAAAGATCTTATCATACTGTGGACGATTTGAATTTATTTTAGGTGTTTTAGTGGGTAAATTTATTATTTGTGAACAATAGGTATAATACCCACCCTCCTGTATGGCTCAGAGACGTGGACCATGTACAGCAGACACCTCACGTCGCTGGAGCAATACCACCAGCGATGTCTCCGCAAGATCCTGCAAATCCCCTGGGAGGACAGACGCACAAACATTAGCATCCTCGTGCAGGCCAACATTCCCAGCATTGAAGCACTGGCCACACTCGATCAGCTCTGCTGGGTGGGCCACATTGTTCGCATGCCAGACACGAGACTCCCAAAGCAAGCGCTCCACTCGGAATTCGTCCACAGCAAACGAGCCAAAGGTGGGCAGCGGAAACGTTACAAGGACACCCTCAAAGCCTCTCTGATAAAGTGCAACATCCCCACCAACACCTGGGAGTCCCTGGCCAAAGACCGCCCTAAGTGGAGGAAGTGCATCCGGGAGGGCACTGAGCACCTTGAGTATCGTTGCCGAGAACATGCAGAAACCAAGCGCAGGCAGCGGAAGGAGCGTGCGGCAAACCTGTCCCACCCACCCTTTCCTCCAACCACTGTCTGTCCCACCTGTGACAGAAAATGTGGTTCCCGTATGGGACTGTTCAGCCACCTAAGGACTCATGTTAAGAATGGAAGCAAGTCTTCCTCGATCCCGAGGGACTGCCTATGATGATGATTGTGATTGTAATGGGCCTGTAATTTCTCAGCCTGTCTTGATGACTGCGCGCGTGCTGCAGACTAGAGATGGCAGAAGGTTTATTGAAGAGCATTATGTGCGCAGTCAAAGAGGCGGCAGATTGAGGAGGAGGACGAGAACTTACACCCCACGCACCTACAGGGAGAAGCGGTCTTATCTGAGAAAATGCGCAACAAGGTTATGTGAAATAAAAAATATTTAATGAGAACATTTGTATAAAATCATAAATATAACTGTAAAAAACACCCTATCCCACCCCCACCACAGGACACAACAAATTGATGACTTTAATATCATTCATAAAAGTGTTCACATTTCAAACAAAACTTCATAATCATAGAACACAAATGCAAAAAAACAAGGTAACCCCCTCCCCTCTTCCCCCAAACCTCCCAACAAAATAGCAACCACAACATTAAAATACTGTGATCAATACACCTCCTGCGACCACGCACCTTACTTTCCTCCCCCCCCACCCCCGCTTCTCTCCCCACCTCTACCCCTTCCACTTCCCCTCCCGACTCCAAGCCGCCTGGCCGAGGAGCTCCTCAGGCGATGCTTCATTGGGGGGGAGGGACGGCAGAACTGCTGCTTGGACAGGTACAGGAGAGGACAGTCCCGAGGTGGGAACGTCCTCCGGGTCAGAAGCAAGATCTTCCTCCTGGCTCTCATGTGTCGTTGGCAATGGGGGTGTGGCACCTTGTGATGCAGTGCCGTGCTCCAGGACCACTGGGAGCCCTCTGCAACCAGTGTTCCTGGCTATCAGCTCCAGGGCCTCCGCCATCCGTGGCACGGACTCCGTCACGGTGGCGGACATGCTGGCCAGTTGTTGGGATATGCTTCCATTGTCTGGAGGATCTGCTGATCTATGTCAACACTCCTCCTGAACAAGTGTACCATGTCCCCGCTCAGATCTGCCGCTCGTGGAGCAGACCTGCCGCATCGAACCAACCTCCGCTTGGTCGGCACGGTCCTGGAGACACCTGGGGTGCCCTGCGGCAAGGTGCTTGGGCCCGGTACCTACACAGTGGGAGAGGGCATGGTCGCAGGAGCACTAGATGTAATAGGTGTAGAATGCATTATGGAGCTTGGCGATGCAGGTTCCTCGAAGTCTGCACTGTCATCCGTGGAGAAGGCACCCTGCAGCTCCACGGGCAATAATCGGGGCTCCTGAGCACCAGATGGACGATCGTCCAGCAACTCCGGTCCTGGACCCCCAGCTCCTGGGCTCGGTGGCCTTGCCTGGGGCCACGCTGCTGGCTGAGCTGCAAAACATAAATGAGGTTATTAGAGGAGAAGGGGGTACTAGGGTCACAAGGTGAGTCCAGCGCTACACACAGCATATGCACGACAAAAGCACCACCACTATCAAAATCATCACAGACATCAGATTTCATGACCATCAACACATTGTGCATTGCAATGATTCTCATGAGGCCATCATGATTTATATAACACTTTTATCAATCATCTATCCTATATTATTGGTCGGATATGAGTGGGTGTGGCATCTATTGACTTTACATCTCGCAATGGTGTATACTTTACTCACGTGGCATCACTTCAGGGTCTGCAGCTGCCTGCGTGGCTGACCGGGGGTGCTTCCCCACGAGTGCCAGCATCCGCTCCTCGATGTCGGTGAGCTCGATGGTAACTGGAGGCTCGGCCCTATTCCTCGAAAGCTTCTTCTGTAAAAGGTAACACCAGCACGACATGGCATGAGATCATTGCTAGGTACTGTCACAGAGACGGATACAACAGGTAACCGACAGAGTAAATCAGGATTATCACAAAAATCATCATTATTTACCTAAAAACGTACACCGTCAATGCAGGCTTTGAGTAAAACATTCCCAGTATAAGTGCAAGATATCACATCTGATTTGAATCACTCATTACACTTACAATTCAAATTATATAAAGATATAAGTAAATGTAAGTAAATGTAATACTTACTCTGGCGGAACCGACAAGGTCATTCCAGCATTTGCAGCACTGGTTGCCCTCACGCACCTCGCTCGTCACCGATGAGACCATCTCGGCTATGCCGGCCCATATCCTCTGGTAGATCTTTGGGGTGGACTTCCCACGCACACCCCGGGTCAAATGACCCCAGCGTGACTCCACCTCCTGCAGGAGGGAGGCATTTGCCTCATCCGAGAATCACCTCGCTCATTTGCGTCCACCCAATTGTTCCTCTCCCACCTCACTGCTTTCACCAGCGCCCTCAGTCTCCACAGCGTGCTGTGCTGCCTCCTCCATATCTTCCATTTTAAATATATTTTTTTTCCCCAAACTCCGATGGAACAACGTTATTTGTGCTCACAAGTCTTTTTGCTGCTGGTACATCTCCCTCCTACCTCCCACAACAGCTAAACAACCACACAACACACCCACACACACTTTCAGTTCCTCTCTGCTCCCTCTCTCTCTCTCTTCTCTTCCGCGCATGTATTGATGACCCCTGACCTCCTGAAACGCGGGAAACGACCATTGCCATAGCGTTGCTATGGACGCCGACAGTTTACGGCAGAAGGTAATGCTAACGCTCATTTCAGATCGCTCGCGGTAACGCCCATTTTATAAAATGGAAAGTTGGGGTTTTGAAAATGGGCGATAATCCGGCGATCTCAAAACCCATATTTACCGCCAACGCGTGAAATAACGCCCATTTTTAGGCACTTTGCATAAAAGTGGAAAGTCTGGCCCTTTATTTTGAGCCTTTTGAAGTTGAGAGGAAAATGAGGGACAATATTTTCAATAAGTAATTTGATTGGTTCACTCAACTCAAATCTTTTAAAAGAAATTTAAATTCCAATTAATAAATTTGAATCACAATGATAAATTTGCAAATTAACCAATCAGATGACAGGGACTTTGATTAGGGAATGCGCCCTGATTAGTACAGAGGGAGTGTGTAACAATGGTGGGCCTGGGCGGAGGGGCGGGTGACATGGTTCCCACATTACACAATGGGATTGGTGTGGGCCACAGCACCTCACCACGTCAGGCCAGGACTGCTGTGTGCCAGTTCAGGGTGGGCCAACAACTCAAACCCCAAGCCCCTGTCAGAGGCTAGGCCTCAGAGGGGTAAAAGTTATTAATTGCCTTTCTGACAGCACCTGGACAGTTAAATTAAAATATGCGCTCCAATATCTTTTTACATTTTCACATGTTCGTAAGTTAATAGATTTAGGGGTGGAAATTTGGTCGCTCCTCTGTTGTGGCGGTAACCCAGGCGGGGCGGTAAATTTTGGGCTGGGAAATGGTCTGTGTCTCCGACCGCACAGTTCACCAGCTGGGCCCTGAGTGTAGGGCGGAACGCTAAGGGAGGCATTGCACACATCTCTCAGGGCGTTAGGCCGGCTGAGCGACTGAAAATCTCGAGCTGAACAGTCGACCTCAGAGTGTCGGTTGTTGTAAAGGAAATCTCGAAAAAAACATCAAAAATATTCCCGATACTTCCCTCACGCCACATCCACATGAATCGCAAAACTAAAAAATAAAAACAATCACGCTTACCATTCCTTCCCTCACTGCAGCTGCTTTCCCAGGCGGTCCCACTAGGGGGCGCTGCGGGGCGCTACGATCGGGCGGGTATCAAATATTGAGCCGATGTCGCAACCAGGGGGCGGTATGCACCGGCTCGCCTCTCCCGGGCAGTACTGCTCCACGCCCCCACAAACCCCGCACCCAATGACCCAGCGGGGCGTTGGAAGCTGGCCTCCCACCTGGAAACGCTCTCCGGCCGCCATTCCCGCCCCTCCGGGCCGAAAACAGAGGCGGCAGCCAACCAAAAATCCAGCCCGATTTCTTACCTCGGTGGAATGAGGTTGAAGGAAAAATGACACCCTGTGCGGAGGGGAGCGGGTAGGTCCGAGGGCCTCCTTGTAGGACTGCTCCTGGGCCTGGCCAAGGGGGCCATCAGCCAGTCCAGGCAGCGGGCGGTCAAGGGGGTCGTTCAGCCCGACTGCCTGCCTCTCTTCCGCGGTTACATCCGAGCCAGGGTGTCCCTGGAGATGGAGCACGGTGTCCACCGGTACGCTCGCGGCCTTCCGCGAGAGGTGGGCACCGGAGGGACTGGAGTGCATCATCACCCCCGGCAACCATATTTTAATTTGATCCATTTAATGTTTAAAGTTTAATTTGTTAATCTGTCGGTTTTAGTGCCCCCTTTAATCAAGGGCCACTTGATTTACATTTCAACTAAAATAATTGAAGGAAAAATGACAGACTATTTTAGTTTAAATATTTTTTGAGTGAATTAATTGGTGCTCCTAGCTAATAAATTTGCATGTGACCAAATTACAATGAATGAATTTAAATATCAGCCAACCAGGTGAAAAAAATTTGAATTGAGGTGGGAAAGTTCAGTCAGTGTGTCAAAGAAATTTGCCTAAGTTACAGGATGACATAAAACTGGGAAACAGGAACTGTGACAAAGAACAGGAAATGCAGTCAGTCGTCCTATTGATAGTACCAGTGGATCTCCTGTGGCATGGCTCACGGTGATGTGGTGTTGCTCCGAGTTCTGGGCTAGGATTCTCAGGGCAGTGAGTGTGGGGTGAGAGCCCTTGTTGGGGAAGTTGCATGGTGCGTATCTGGGACTGTGGGGAGTTGGGGTGAGTGAGCGTAGAATCAGAGAACGGTTACAGCACAGGAGGCCCTGCTGGCTCTCTGCAAGAGCACATCAGCCAGTCCCACTCCCCCGCCCTATCCCTGGAGCCCTGCACCTTTTTTTCCTTCAGCTACTTATCCAACTCCCTTTTGAAAGCCATGATTGAGTCTGCCTCCACCACCCTCTCAGGCAGCGCATTCCAGATCCTAATCACTCGCTGCGTAAAAAAGTTTTTCTCCATGGTCGTCTTTGGTTCTTCTGCCAATCGCCTTAAATCTGTGTCCTCTGGTTCTCGGCCCTTCCGCCAATGGGAACAGTTCCTCTCTATCTACTCTGTCTAGGTTCTTCATGATTTTGATTGCCTCTATCAAATCTCCTCTCAACCTTCTCTGCTCCAAGGAGAGAAACCCCAGCAGTTTGCTGATTGGGCAGTGGGCACTTTAAGAAAGTGTAAAGTTGGGAGTTGGGCAATGACCATTGGGAGGACAGGGGCTTTAGGGAGTGGGAGATACTGAAGGGTGGGAGGGACAGAACACCTTTGCTCCTGTACTGCACCAAGATAGACTAGATAAACTCCTGTGATTATAATGACTACATTTCCAACTATCAGTATAACAAAGCTGATAGGGATCAAAGGGCCCGAATTTGATGAAGGCCCCACCCACCCAAGTGCTGCCCAAAGGACCTCCAATGGCCACCGAGGTCCCTGATGTTCTTTGGGCGGGATTTCCGTCACCCAGGTCCCTCGAAGGGCGGCGGGTGGCAAATCTGCGGCGTACACCGCCAATCTGGGCGACAGCGGGCGGGAGCTCTCATTCTCGGCGGCAGAGGCGCTTGCCGACCAAGTGCTGCCGAGGATGGAGTCGGGCCCACGGAGGGTCGAAGAGCTGGAAATAAAAAGCATCAAAACCAAAAAAAAAACATCTGACAATCTTCAGGGGACCCCATCCAGGTAAGTCCCTGTAAAGAAAATCATTGAAATAAACGTCACTAACCTTTGTTACAGGATCTTCACACTTACCGCCGGGGACAGAGCATCCTGCACACAGTGGTCCCCCGCCGTCTCCCGCCGACTCCCGCCGTCTCCCGCCGTCTCCCGCCGACTCCCGCCGTCTCCCGCCGTCTCCCGCCGACTCCCGCCGTCTCCCGCCGACTCCCGCCATCTCCCGCCGTCTCCCGCCGACTCCCGCCGACTCCCGCCGACTCCCGCCGACTCCCGCCGACTCCCGCCGACTCCCGCCCGCACCAATCTGACATCTCGGCGGGCGGGAGTATACTTCCGCGCATCGGCCGTCCACGACGTCAGCGGGCGCTTCCCGGCGGCTCTCCCCTCCAGGCCACGGCGAAAGTGGCACTGGGCGGTTCGGCCCGAGCAATGTCATCGGCAGTGGGCGGCAATGGGCGGGGAGTGGGCAGCACTGGGTGGCAGTGGGTGGCAGTGGGCGGTGAGTGGGTGGCAGTGGGTGGTGAGTGGGTGGCAGTGGGCGGCAGTGGGTGGTGAGTGGGTGGCAGTGGGTGGCAGTGGGTGGTGAGTGGGTGGCAGTGGATGGCAGTGGGTGGCAGTGGGTGGCAGTGGGTGGTGAGTGGGTGGCAGTGGATGGCAGTGGGTGGTAAGTGGGTGGCAATGGATGGCAGTGGGTGGCAGTGGGTGGCAGTGGGTGGCAGTGGGTGGCAGTGGGTGGTGAGTGGGTGGCAGTGGATGGCAGTGGGTGGCAGTGGGTGGCAGTGGGTGGCAGTGGGCGGTAAGTGGGTGGCAGTGGTTGTTGAGTGGGTGGCAGTGGGTGGCAGTGGGCGGTGAGTGGGTGGCAGTGGGTGGTGAGTGGGTGGTGAGTGGGTGGCAGTGGGCGGTGAGTGGGTGGCAGTGGGTGGTGAGTGGGTGGCGAGTGGGTGGCAGTGGGTGGCAGTGGGTGATGAGTGGGCGGTGAGTGGGTGGCAGTGGGCGGTGAGTGGGTGGCAGTGGGTGGCAGTGGGTGGTGAGTGGGTGGCAGTGGGTGGTGAGTGGGTGGCAGTGGATGGCAGTGGGTGGCAGTGGGTGGCAGTGGGTGGCAGTGGGCGGTAAGTGGGTGGCAGTGGTTGTTGAGTGGGTGGCAGTGGGTGGCAGTGGGCGGTGAGTGGGTGGCAGTGGGTGGTGAGTGGGTGGTGAGTGGGTGGCAGTGGGTGGCAGTGGGCGGTGAGTGGGTGGCAGTGGGCGGTGAGTGGGTGGCAGTGGGTGGTGAGTGGGTGGCAGTGGGTGGTGAGTGGGTGGCAGTGGGTGGTGAGTGGGTGGCAGTGGGTGGCAGTGGGTGGTGAGTGGGTGGCAGTGGGTGGTGAGTGGGTGGTGTGTGGGTGGCAGTGGGTGGCAGTGGGTGGTGAGTGGGTGGCAGTGGGTGGTGAGTGGGTGGCAGTGGGTGGTGAGTGGGTGGCAGTGGGCGGTAAGTGGGTGGCAGTGGTTGTTGAGTGGGTGGCAGTGGGTGGCAGTGGGTGGTGAGTGGGTGGCAGTGGGTGGTGAGTGGGTGGTGAGTGGGTGGCAGTGGGTGGCAGTGGGTGATGAGTGGGTGGCAGTGGGCGGTGAGTGGGTGGCAGTGGGTGGTGAGTGGGTGGCAGTGGATGGCAGTGGGCGGTGAGTGGGTGGCAGTGGGTGGCAGTGGGTGGTGAGTGGGTGGCAGTGGGTGGCAGTGGATGGCAGTGGGTGGTGAGTGGGTGGCAGTGGGTGGCAGTGGGCGGTGAGTGGGTGGCAGTGGGTGGTGAGTGGGTGGCAGTGGATGGCAGTGGGCGGTGAGTGGGTGGCAGTGGGCGGTGAGTGGGTGGCAGTGGGTGGCAGTGGGCGGTGAGTGGGTGGCAGTGGGTGGTGAGTGGGTGGCAGTGGGTGGCAGTGGGCGGTGAGTGGGTGGCAGTGGGCGGTGAGTGGGTGGCAGTGGGTGGTGAGTGGGTGGCAGTGGATGGCAGTGGGCGGTGAGTGGGTGGCAGTGGGTGGCAGTGGGTGGTGAGTGGGTGGCAGTGGATGGTGAGTGGGTGGCAGTGGGTGGCAGTGGGTGGTGAGTGGGTGGCAGTGGATGGCAGTGGGCAGTGAGTGGGTGGCAGTGGGCGGTGAGTGGGTGGCAGTGGGTGGCAGTGGGTGGTGAGTGGGTGGCAGTGGGCGGTGAGTGGGTGGCAGTGGGTGGTGAGTGGGTGGCAGTGGGTGGTGAGTGGGTGGCAGTGGGCGGTGAGTGGGTGGCAGTGGGTGGTGAGTGGGTGGCAGTGGATGGCAGTGGGCGGTGAGTGGGTGGCAGTGGGCGGTGAGTGGGTGGCAGTGGGTGGCAGTGGGTGGTGAGTGGGTGGCAGTGGGCGGTGAGTGGGTGGCAGTGGGTGGTGAGTGGGTGGCAGTGGGTGGTGAGTGGGTGGCAGTGGGCGGTGAGTGGGTGGCGAGTGGGTGGCAGTGGGTGGCAGTGGGTGGTGAGTGGGTGGCAGTGGGTGGTGAGTGGGTGGCAGTGGGTGGTGAGTGGGTGGCAGTGGGTGGCAGTGGGCGGTGAGTGGGTGGCGAGTGGGTGGCAGTGGGTGGCAGTGGGTGGTGAGTGGGTGGCAGTGGGTGGTGAGTGGGTGGCAGTGGGTGGTGAGTGGGTGGCAGTGGGTGGCAGTGGGTGGTGAGTGGGTGGCAGTGGGTGGTGAGTGGGTGGCAGTGGGCGGTGAGTGGGTGGCGAGTGGGTGGCAGTGGGTGGCAGTGGGTGGTGAGTGGGTGGCAGTGGGTGGCAGTGGGTGGTGAGTGGGTGGCAGTGGGCGGTGAGTGGGTGGCAGTGGGTGGCAGTGGGCGGTGAGTGGGTGGCATTGGGTGGTGAATGGGTGGCAGTGAGTGGCAGTGGGCGATGAGTGGGTGGCAGTGGGTGGTGAGTGGGTGGCAGTGGGTGGCAGTGGGCGGTGAGTGGGTGGCAGTGGGCGATGAGTGGGTGGCAGTGGGCGGTGAGTGGGTGGCATTGGGTGGTGAATGGGTGGCAGTGGGTGGCAGTGGGTGGTGAGTGGGTGGCAGTGGGCGGTGAGTGGGTTGCAGTGGGTGGCAGTGGGCGGTGAGTGGGTGGCATTGGGTGGTGAATGGGTGGCAGTGAGTGGCAATGGTGGATGAGTGGGTGGCAGTGGGCGGTGAGTGGGTGGCATTGGGTGGCAGTGGGCGATGAGTGGGTGGCAGTGGGCGGTGAGTGGGTGGCATTGGGTGGTGAGTGGGTGGCATTGGGTGGCAGTGGGCGATGAGTGGGTGGCAGTGGGTGGCAGTGGGTGGTGAGTGGGTGGCAGTGGATGGTGAGTGGGTGGCAGTGGGTGGCAGTGGGCGGTGAGAGGGTGGCATTGGGTGGTGAGTGGGTGGCAATGGGTGGCAGTGGGTGGTGAGTGGGTGGCAATGGGTGGCAGTGGGTGGTGAGTGGGTGGCATTGGGTGGTGAGTGGTTGGCAATGGGTGGCAGTGGGTGGCAGTGGGTGGTGAGTGGGTGGCATTGGGTGGTGAGTGGGTGGCAATGGGTGGCAGTGGGTGGTGAGTGGGTGGCATTGGGTGGTGAGTGGGTGGCAATGGGTGGCAGTGGGCGGTGAGTGGGTGGCATTGGGTGGTGAGTGGGTGGCAATGGGTGGCAGTGGGTGGTGAGTGGGTGGCATTGGGTGGTGAGTGGGTGGCAATGGGTGGCAGTGGGTGGTGAGTGGGCGGTGAGTGGGTGGCAGTGGGTGGTGAGTGGATGGCAGTGGGTGGCAGTGGGTGGCAAGGGTGGCAGTGGGCGGTGAGTGGGTGGCAGTGGGTGGCAAGGGTGGCAGTGGGTGGTGAGTGGGTGGCAATGGGTGGCAGTGGGTGGCAGTGGGTGGTGAGTGGGTGGCAGTGGGTGGTGAGTGGGTGGCAATGGGCGGCAGTCAGCGGCAGTGGGCAGTAAGGCCATCATTTTCCGCCCCAAAGATTTTGTGTAGATCGATAAAGCTTTCAACATTCAACTTATCTTTATTTGGAAGCGGAATGAAATCCCCAGGATAGGATTAGGAAGGGCACAGGGTTCGGATTTGGATCCCACTCGGAGCCGGATCAGCATCTGCGCTGGGCAACCACAGCTGAACACAACTGAGATTACAGCATTATGGGATATACGGCCCAGAAACAGACCAATCGGCCCAACCAGTCCAGGCCGGCGTTTATGCTCCACTCGAGCCTCCTCCTGACTTTCCTCATCTAACTCTGTCAGCATAACCCTCTATTCCCTTCTCCCCCATATGCTTGTCCAGCCTCCCCTTAAATACATCGATACTATTTGCCTCAACCCCTCCCTGTGGCAGCGAGTTCCACATTCTCACCACTCTCTGGGTAAAGAAGTTTCTTCTGAATTCCCCATTGGATTTCTGGGTGACTATCTTATATTGATGGCCTCTCGTTCTGCTCTTCCCCACAAGTGGAAACATTCTCTCTATATCCACTCTATCAAAACCTTTCATCATTTTAACGATCTCTATTAGCTCACCCCTCAGCCTTCGCTTTTCAAGAGAAAAGCGGACCCAGCCTGTTCTGTATACTTTCCTGATATGTATACCCTCGCCTTTCTGGTATCATCCTTGTAAATCTTCTCTGAACCCTCTCCAGTGCCTCTTCAGCCTCATTTGTGTTTTGTAGGTGAGATGTCATGTGCCTGGGATTGATGAACAAGGCGTAGAATCAGGTTTCATGGGCATTGCAAAGGTGTGAGGCTGGACGAGCAGGATACCCGAGGCCTGCTCACTCGCCTCGGAAGGAGGTTCATTTGCTTCCTCCTTCCCTATTTTGCCGATTCCCAAACTGCAGGACCATCCCGCGGGCGGGTGGCTTCCCAGTTCTCCCCCGGCCTCTCTTGGCACTTGCTGGGCCTGGCTCCCCCTGAGCCATCATCTGGTCAGCACCCTGCCCAAGGCCCAATCTTTATACACAGGCCTAGGCTATGAGAGTTGCGATCGGGCAATAGGAACATGGCAGCCAAGCATGAGCCTATTCTCACCCAACACCCACACACACATGCATGTACACACACACACATGTACACACGCACATGTACATACACACACGCGCATGTACACACACACACACATGTACATACACACACACGCACATGTACATACACATGTGCATGTATATACACACGCACATGTAAATACACCTGCACATGTACATACACACTCATAGGTACATACACACGCACGCACACACACGCACATACACATGCGCGCACACACACGCACATACACACGTGCATGTACACACACACGCACATACACATGCGCGCACACACACGCACATGCACATACACACGTGCATGTACACACACATGTACACACACGTACACACACACATGAACACATGGCACACGGCACATACACAGACGAGCGCACACACAGCATGTGAACATCCATACACATGCACGTACTCTCGAGTCACTAGGTAGTGATGAGTGGGGGTGGAGGGAGGGAGGGGGAGAATTCTGGCTAGTTCTTCTCTCCCGCCAACGGGCATCAGTCCAGTTGTTAATGCCCAATTGTTACCCGAACTGGGATCATTAACTGATTTTAGCTTGGCTGTCAAACGGAGAAGATTCTGGTTGATATGGGATGGTGCATTTACCCATTAAGGTAGTGGAGAGCTACCATAATGCTTTTACAGAGAAAGTTCCATCCATTTTATATATTAGAAGTCTTGTGTCGAGCACATATTTTCTGTTTGTTACACTTTCGCCACCGAACTTTCGAAATCACACTGTTGGTTGATTCACCATCAAACATCAGGACATCAGAACTGACAAAACATAGAAACATAGAAAATAGGTGCAGGAGTAGGCCTTTCCGCCCTTCGAGCCTGCACCACCATTGGATTAGATCATGGCTGATCATTTTTGCCATTTCAGTACCCCATTCCTGCTTTCTCTCCATACCCCTTGATCCCTTTAGCCGTAAGGGCCACATCTAATTCCTTTTTGAATATATCTAATGAACTGGCCTCAACAACTTTCTGCGGTAGAGAATTCCACAGGTTCACAATTCTCTGAGTGAAGAAGTTTCTCCTCATCTTGGTCCTAAATGGCTTACCCCTTATCCTTAGTCTGTGAGTTCTGGTTCTGGACTTCCCCAAAGACGAAAGACGAGGCGGCAAACGCACCTATCAGAGGTGAGGAAAGAGACTGAACACTACCAGTGAGGAACGAGCTGCCCATTGTCCCAGTCCCTGCTTGCCTGAATCCTGCTGGGTGGGAAAGGAATCTTCATGCCTTGGCTGAGTGAATAACCTGCCCCATTACTCTCTGTAAATGCAAAGCTGGGACCTCAACCAGAATTCTACAATGGAATGCGATAGATCTCCAGATCCTCACACAAATTAAGCTCATTATCCCTTCCTTTTTCTGAAGGACTTGAAATTACCGGCAAAACACAACCAGAGCCCACGGTGTCAGCTGTGGCTCAGTGGGCAGTACACTCGCCTCTCAGTCAAAAGGTTGTGGCTTCAAGCCCCACTCCAGGCACTTGAGCACATAAATCTAGGCTGACACTCCAGTGGAGTACTGAGGGAGTGCTGCACTGTCAGAGGTGCTGTCTTTCGGATGAGACCTTAAACTGTGGCCCCGTCTGCTCTCTCAGGTGGACGTAAAAGATTCCATGGCACTATTTTGAAGAAGAGCAGGGGAGTTTTCCCCGGTGTCCCGGCCAATATTTATCCCTCAATCAACATCACTAAACTAGATTATCTGGCCATTATCACATTGCTGCTTGTGGGAGCTTGCTGTGCGCAAATTGGCTGCCGCGTTTCCCACATTACAACAGTGACTACACTTCAAATGTACTTCTTTGGCTGAATATGGCTTTCTTAGCAGGGTCTTTGAGTGCTCCAGCATTGGGACAGTTCTCTTATCTGGAAGGAGGAGAGCATGCCAGGGGACCTCAGACGCTGTAATCGTGACCATCTTCAAGAAAGGTGACAAGTCCGATTGTGGTAATTACAGAGGAGTTTCCCTGCTGTCTGCCACAGGGAAAGTCATCGTAAGAATCCCCCTCAACTGTCTTATCCCAGTGGCTGAAGAGCTGCTCCCAGGGTAGCAGTGCAGATTCCGCCCACTAAGGGGCACAACCGACATGATCTTCACCGCGCGCCAAATCCAAGAAAAATGTAGGAAGCAGCATCAACCTCTGTACATGGCTTTCTTTGACCTCACAAAGGCCTTCGACTCTCAACCGTGAGGGATTATGGAGTGTCCTCCTCAAATTCGCCTACCCTCAAAAATTTTTCACCATCCTCTGCCTGCTTCACGATGACATGCAAGGTGTGATCCTGACCAATGGATCCACCACACACTTGCAGACCGGTGTCAAGCAAGGCTGTGTCATCACACCAACGCTCTTCTCGATCTTCCTTGCTGCAGTACTCCATCTCACCCTCAACAAGCTCTCCGCTGGAGTTGAGCTAAACTACAGAACAAACGGGAAATTGTTCAACCTCCGTCACCTCGAGTCCAGATCCTAGGTCATTCCAACCTCGGTCATTGAATTACAGTATGCAGATGACACTTGCATTTGCGCACACTCTGAAGTCAAACTCCAAGCCATCGTTGACACCTTCACTGAGTTATATGAGAGCATGGGCCTTACACTAAACATCCGTAAGACAAAGGTCCTCTACCAACCTGCCCCTGCCACACAGCATGCCCCCCCCCCCGATTACCAAGATCTATGATGAGGCCTTGGACAACGTGGACCATTTTCCATACCTCGGGAGCCTACTGTCAACAAGGGCAGACATCGACGACAAGGTCCAACATCGCCTCCAGTGCGCCAGCGCAGCCTTCAGTTGCCTGAGGAAGAGAATGTTTGAAGACCAGGTCCTCAAACCCGGCACCAAGCTCATGGTCTACATGGCAGTAGTGATACCCGCCCTCCTATATGGCTCAGAGACATGGACTATATACAGCAGGGCACTTCCAAGCACTGGAGAAGTACCACCAACACTGCCTCCACAAGGTCTTACAAATACACTGTCTGGATAGACGCACTAACGTCATGTTCTTGCTTAGGCCAACATCCCCAGCATCGAAGCATTGACCGCGCTTGATCAGCTCCGATGGGCAGGCCACAGCGTCCGCATGCCCGACACTAGACTCCCAAAACAAACGCTCTACTCAGAGCTCCGACACGGCAAGCGAGTCCCAAGTGGGCAGAGGAAACGCTTCAAGGATACCCTCAAAGCCTCTTTGAAAAAGTGCAACATCCCCACTGACACCTGGGAGTCCCTAGCCAAGATCGCCCTAAGTGGAGGAAGAACATCTGGGAAGGCGCCGAACACCTCGAGTCTCTTCGCCGGGAGCACGCGGAAGCCAAGCACAAACAGCGGAAGGAGCACACAACAACTCAAGCCCCCCACCCACCCGTCCCTCCAACCACCGTCTGCCCCACCTGTGACAGAGACTGTAGGTCCCGCATTGGACTCATCAGTCCCCTGAGAACTCATGTTAGTGTGGAAGCAAGTCATCCTCGACTCCGAGGGACTTCCTGAGAAGGAGATATCACTGGGAAGAGTCGCCGTCCTGACTGAAGTTGTTCTTGCAGACTTTGCTCCAACTTGAGCTGATTCAAAGGAATGCTTGTACATCTGTGTCACTTCCCAATTTCATTGTCTTTTTTCATTTCAGGATAATGACATACATAATCAGCGCGTGGTCAGAACATTCGACACATTCTCACCCTCTGCATTATTTCTAAAGATTTTTTTTTACCGTGGCAATATTATTTCACTCCTTCGTCTCAAAACACACTTGCACTGTCGGAGATGCCGTCTTTCAGATGAGACGTTAAACCGACGCCCCATCTGCTCTCTCAGGTGGACATAAAAGATCCCATGGCACTATTTCGAAGAAGAGCAGGGGAGTTATCCCCGGTGTCCTGGTAACTATTTATCCCTCAATCACCATAACAAAAAAATGGATTATCTGGCCATTATCACATTGCTGTTTGTGGGAGCTTGCTGTGCGCAAATTGGCTGCCACATTTCCCACATTACAACAGCGACTACACTCCAAAAGTACCTAATTGGCTGTAAAACACTTTGAGACATCCAGTGCTCGTGAAAAGTGCTTTATAAATCCAAGTATTTTTTTTCATGGGTCCTTTGCTGAAGAATTCATAGCAACACATTGCTATTAAGAACTAGTCGGTTTCTTAGCAAAGGTTTAACAATCACACTACACATTACCAGTTAATCCACCAGGCTCACAACCATCTGCCCCATCGTGGATCCCCCGAACCCAACTGGCTGGGGTTTTATTGAGTCTTGTGAACATCATGTGACTGGCTAAGCCACTCCCAACTCAACAGCTCTACAACTATTTTGAGCCTAACTTTAAATCAAGTGCCCCTTTCGTAACCCACAAATTAACAAAGAAACATTAAAGGGAACCTTGTCAAATTAAATAAAAATTCTGTTTGAAGGCCACGAGCGTACCGGTGGACACCGCATGCTCCAGGGACACCCTGGCTCGGACATACCAACAGCTCCACAAACCTATGAGCACACTCACAGGTGCATACATTACAATAGCCATTCCTTACTCGCCTCATTTCAGCACCTGCTGGAGGGGTGATGGCCCGCCGCTGGAGCCTGCCTTCACCCCTCCAACAGCGATCGGGCCTGTCCTCCTTGACGATGGCTGGAGCTCTCCTTCCCCACTGGTGACCCGGCCTCTTCTCCTCCTCCAGCACATGGTGAGTACCATGGCAGTGACCCACCCCACCCCCCCCCCCCCACCCGACCCCCCACTCTGAACCCCGGTGGGCCCCCAACCAGGCCTCGGACCAGCTACCATCAAGGGCGTTACTCAGTACCGAGCCTGCGGCCAACATCTCGCCGTAGGCAACTAGGCTCGTACAGCGGAGCCTGGTCTCCAGTCGTCTTGGACCCCCTTGTCACTGGACCAAGACCTTGCTCAGCTAAGCCCGTGTGGTAGCAGGTGTGCAATAGCCACCCCACTATAAAAGAACTCACACACAGGCATCTTCCATCTCAGCACGTCAAAACTTCAAGATTATAGTTTACTTCCCAGTCATTGATCCTCACTCTTCTCAAAACCACCTCCTGCAAATTTGCCCTTGTTCTCTCCTTGGTCTCAAAACACACTTGCAAAGATTTCCAACCATTAGGAGATCTCGAGACGAGATCGCTCACACATTCCAATTTACCTCCCATATTTCTTTTTCACTCTTTTTGAAATATTCAGAAAAACAGCAACTCAGCCACCAACATCCAATGATTTGATAATAATAATGCCTTAGGAAAGTAAGTTCAGGAGTGGGCCATTTAGCCCCTCAAGCCTGTTCCGCCATTCAATTAGGCTGATCTGCAAAAGAATGAAAGAAAGATTTACATTTATATAGCGTCTTTCACGTCCACCGGACGTCTCAAAGCATTTTACAGCCAATGAAGTACTTTTGGAGTGTAGTCACTGTTGTAATGTGGGAAACGCAGCAGCCAATTTGCGCACAGCAAGCTCCCACAAACAGCAATGTGATAATGATCAGATAATCTGTTTTTTGTTATGTTGATTGAGGGCTAAATATTGGCCGGGACACCGGGGAGAACTCCCCTGTACTTCTTCGAAATAGTGCCATGGGATCTTTTACGTCCACCTGAGGGAGCAGATTTAACGTCTCCTCCGGAAGACGGCACCTCCGACAGTCCAGCGCTCCCCCAGCACTGCACTGGAGCGTCGGCCTAGATTTTTTTGTGCTCAAGTTCCGGGATATATGAAGTGGAGAAATATTTGGAAAGGAAATATTTAAAAGGCAATGGAGTGGGATTGAGTGCCTAGCTCTTTCAGCGAGCCAACACAAGAGTGAATAGCCTCCTGTGCAGCAAACTTCTCTGATTCAGTTAAAGTCACATCAATTAATAACTCAGAGGCATCTCAAAAGTTAGAAAACCCATATCTTTGCCAACCTCAGTTGAATTGTATACGTTGAGCTTAATGTTTAGCTCCCACCTCTAGCTGATAATCTCCCAATATCCCCATTTCAATCTTATCATTTGTTGAACAAGATTGCTGCCCTGCTTTCCCAGCAAGATTCAACCCTGACTCATTGGAATCCTGCCTCGACAATCTACACCTCATTTCTCAACATGAAGAATCACAAGAAATTGAACATTCTTGGAGAAAAACACAGTCGGCATTACCTTGGCAAATGTAGCGTACGTATTTCATACGTTCGCTGAAACTACCAATATTCTGCTCGAGTGAAATCCCCTTAGTTCCTTTGAGGCAGAACTCCAGAACATAATCGACGTGAGGCGTACGAAAGCATGGGCCTTACGCTAAACATCCGTAAGACAAAGGTCCTCCACCAGCCTGTCCTCACCGCACAGCACTGCCCCCCAGTCATCAAGATCCACGGCCCGGCCCTGGACACCGTGGACCACTTCCCATATCTCAGGAGCCTCTTATCAACAAGAGCATGCAGCGACGACGAGATCCAGTGTGCCAGTACAGCCTTCGGTCGCCTGAGGAAAAGAGTGTTTGAAGATCAGGCCCTCAAAACTGCCACCAAGCTCATGGTCGACAGGGCTGTTGTAATACCTGCCCTCCTGTATGGCTCAGAGACATGTACCGTGTACAGTAGACATCTCAAGTCTATATCACCAACGATGTTTCCGCAAAATCCTACAAATCCCCTGGGTGGACACGCGCACCAACATCAGCATCCTCATTCAGGCTAACATCCCCAGCATTGAAGCACTGACCACACTCGATCAGCTCAGCTGGGCAGGCCACATTGTTCGCATGCCAGACACGAGACTCCCAAAGCAAGTGCTCTACTCGGAGCTCTTTCATGGCAAACGTACCAAAGGTGGGCAGCGCTAACGCTACAAGGACACCCTCAAAGCCTCCTTGATAAAGTGCAACATCCCCACTGACACCTGGGAGTCCCTGGCCCAAGACCGCCCTAAGTGGAGGAAGTGCATCCGGGAGGGCGCTGAGCACCTTGAGTCTCATCGCCGAGAGCATGCAGAAACTAAGCGCAGGCAGCGGAAGGACCATGCGGCAAATTAGTCCCGCCCATCCTTTCGCTCAACGACTGTCTGGCCCACATGTGACAAAGTCTGTGGCTCTCGTATTGGACTGTTCAGCCACCAAAGAACTCACTTCAGGAGTGGAAGCAAGTCTTCCTCGATTCCGAGGGATTGCCTGTGACGATTTAATCTCTTCCTTCCTCTTCATTTTCACTTCAACAAAATGTCTCTGATCCCTTCTCTCCTTTTCCAAAGATCTCTCTGCACATTTTAGCAACCCGCTGTCTCACTGAGACGTCACAGTCCTTTCACAACAACAACAACAACTTGCATTTCTATGGCACCTTTAACGTGGCTAAACCTCCCACGGCGCTTCACAGGAGCATTATCAAACAAAATCTGACACTCAACCACATAGGGAGATTTTCGGGCAGGTGACCAAAAGCTTGGTCAAAGAGGTAGGTTTTAAGGAGCGTCTTAAAGGAGGAGAGAGTGGCGGAGGTTTAGGGAGGGAGTTCTAATCTCCCAATATCCCCATTTCAATCTTATCATTTGTTGAACAGGATTTGCTGCCCTGCTTTCCCAGCAAGATTCAGCCTGACTCAGTGGAATCCAGCTTAGAGCTTCGGACCCAGGCAGCTGAAGGCACGGCCATTGACTTGATGCGAGTTGGGATACAGGCAGCAGAGTTTTGGATGACCTTAAGTTTATGATGGGTGGAAGATGGGAGGCTATGTGTTTCTGACTAAGAGGAGCTTGTTTGCACTGTCTATTAGAAACAAGCTAATAAAAGCGGTGTCCTTTTGAACTCAGCAACAGTTAAAACTATTACATTTCTCTTTAAAGTGAAAGATTAGGATTGAAACAACATGGAGATTCAGTTAAAGTTACATGATATATGAGTAATTCATTTTAAATAGGTCTCTGAAATGAATGATCTACAAATTATAAATGTTGGTGTGAGGCTTGTCCCTCAGCATCGTACATTAAACATCTCTCCGAATGGTTTTACATCCATGTTTGCACTTGTAAATGATCACCAAACATGTCCACGTGCTTTGCTTATTTCTCAGTTTATAATCTGGTCATGGTGACTTGCTATTCTCAGTCTGAACTGTCTGTTGAATTACTGTACCACACTCTCAAATGCTTGCGTTGATCTAACGAAGTCCGATTAATTGCCACGCCAGTTGTGTGCAGTTTTCCTTTGGGAATTTTTCAATCATCATTTTACGCTGAGTTTGGAATATCTCATTCTCTTTCAGAAAGTCTATCCCAAACCCGCGACCTCTACCACCTAGAAGGACGAGGGCAGCAGGCGCATGGGAACACCACCACCTCCATGTTCCCCTCCAAGTCACACACCATCCTGACTTGGAAATATATCGGCCGTTCCTTCATCGTCGCTGGGTCAAAATCCTGGAACTCCCTCCCTAACAGCACTGTGGGAGCACCTTCACCACACGGACTGCAGCGGTTCAAGAAGGTGGCTCACTACCACCTTCTCAAGGGCAACTGGGGATGGGCAATAAATGCTCCCCGGGGCCCCCACCCTGCTCCCCGGGGCCCCCACGCTGTTCCCCGGGGCCCCCACACTGCTCCCCGGGGCCCCCACGCTGCTCCCCAGGGCCCCCACACTGCTCCCCGGGGCCCTGCTCCCCCACGCCGCTCCCCGGGGCCTCCACACTGCTCCCCGGGGCCCTGCTCTTCGAGGCCTCCACGCTGCTCCAGGCCGCCGCCCCTCCGCTCCTTTTATGGCCCCGACCTGCCGCTGGTGTTCTCACGCAGGTCGGGGCCTCCATGCTTCAAATGATCATAATATTAACACTCACATCTTTCTAAATGTTTATTATTCAGTTTGAAAATAGTGACATAAACTGTGAGCTTAATTATTGTACATTTACTATCAGTTCAAAATCAATACACATTTAAAATGTTAAAGGATGCATTTCAGTGCACTGAAATTAAAGTGGTTTTATATAGTCTCACTCATCACACCTCTGTGAAGAAACGGTCTTTAATTTTCAGAGTTCTATTAATGTAAAAATATCAAGTGTACCACTGTTTACTCAGTTGTACTGTAAATTGTTGGTACTGCACACATATTTTCATATCAAATGCTTTTTTTTTAGTTTTTGCATATTTTAGACAGACTTGCATTTATATAGCACCTTTCACAACCTCAGGACGTCCCGAAGCGCTTTACAGCCAATTAATTACTTTTTGGAGTGTAGTCACTGTTGTAATGTGGGAAATGTGGCAGCCAATTTGCACACAGCAAGCTCCCACACACAGCAATGTGATAATGATCAGATCATCTGGATGTTTATTGATGTAGATTTCAGGATAAATATTGGCCAGGACACCAGGGATAACTCCCCTGCTTTTTTTTCCTCCTCAAAATAGCACTGTGGGATCTTTTACAGCCAGTTGTGAAAACAGACAGGGCCATGGTTTAATATTTCATCTGAAAGATGGCACCTCTGACAGTATAGCACTCCCTCAGCACTGCACTAGAGTGTCAGCCTAGATTTTTGCACACAAGTCAATGAGTGGGACTTGAACCTACAACCTTCTGACTCAAAGGCAAGTGTGCTGTCCACTGAGCCACAACTGACACTGTTTCTTCACAAAGATGTGATAAGTGAGACTATTTTTACAGCTATTAATTCCACCAAAATGTGTTTAGGAAAATTATGCTCATGTGTTACAGCAATGCCTTCAACATCTGGCAACATTCAATCACACTTTAGGTTTTTTTAAAGCTTTCTTGGTCTTTTTCTTGTTTTCAAATCGCTCCATGGCCCTCGTCCCTCCCTATCTCTGTAATCTCCTCCAGCCCCACAACCCCCCCGAGATGTCTGCACTCTGCCCTCTTGAGCATCCCTGATTATAATCGCTCAACCATCGGTGGCTGTGCCTTCTGTTGCCTGGGCCTCAAGCTCTGGAGCTCCCTCCCTAAACCTCTCCGCCTCTCTACCTCTCTCCTCCTTCAAGACGCTCCTTAAAACCTACCTCTTTGACCAAACTGCGCTAATTCCTACTTATGTGGCTCGGTATCAAATTTATCTGTTTTGTCTTAAAACACTGCTGTGAAGCACCTTGGGACGTTTTAGTGTGTTAAAGGTGCTATATAAATACAAGTTGTTGTTTATAATCATTGTAGTTTTCAAAGAATGGGGTTGAGGACTCAGACATCCAAGCATTTAGTTTGGGCATGTCTAGACACAGAACAAATCCGCTGCTTGTGAAAAGTTGAAGAGCCCACAAAATTTATTTCAACTAACAGACTATTTTGATGAACAGGAATTTATTGGCGACTGTTCACATTTAACCGGTTTGACAAAGCTCCTCAATCTGTTGAGCAGACGGTATGTGGCACAGATAAAGGCAGCTCCATGGGAAAAGATCCAACGTGTTTCTGAACCTGTGGGTTTACAGCACTGTGAGACAGTGAGACAACCCTTTGCAGGATTCACATCTGACTGGGAACGTGAATGCCAAGGGATTCAACCCAGCAAAAAGCCCCACCGCCACCCACATGATGTATATTTGGGTCTATGTGGGATACACAAGAACATAATAAGAACATAAGAAATAAGAGCAGGAGTCGGCCATTCGGCCCCTCGAGCCTGCTCCGCCATTCAATACGATCATGGCTGATCCGATCATGGACTCAGCTCCACTTCCCCGCCCACTACCCACAACCCTCGAGTTGCTTTATGGTTCAAAATAAAATCTATCTCCGCCTTAAATATATTCAATGACCCCCCCAGCTCTCTGGGGGTGAAGAATTCCAAAGATTCACGACCCCCTGGGGCGGGTTGGGCGGGTGGGGATGTGGGGGAGTGACAGTGAGAAGGAAATGTGGGGGCAAAGTGGGAGTGTCCTGGCATACAATGCCTTTCTGCACCAGCTCGCTCTCTCTTGCAACCTTCCCCAAGCAGCTTCTCTTCCTCCTCCTCTCACAGGGTCCTGGGTTCACTCGCTGTCGTTGTAGCAGTATTGGCAATGGTTTAACTATCACACTCCACATTACCAGTTCAACTATTTTAGTTGTGCACTTTAAACAAATGCCCCCTGCAAAGGGGGCGGGGGGGGGGGCCACACTCCAAAATACATTTTTTCCACTGCTCCTTTTTTTTTTAGGGCACCAAAAACACAAATTATACAAGTGCCCCCTGGCTAAAGGGGGGGGGGGGGCACTAAAACCGGCAAATTAAACAAATTAAACTTTCGACATAAAATCAAATTAAAATTTGGTTGCCGGGGGTGATGATGCACTCCAGTCCCTCCGGCGCCCACCTCTCGCGGAAGGCCGCGAGCGTACCCGCGTGCTCCATCTCCAGGGACACCCTGGCTCGGATGTAACCGCGGAAGAGAGGCAGGCAGTCGGGCTGAACGACCCCCTCGACTGCCCGCTGCCCGGACCGGGCTGATGGCCCTCTTGGCCGTGCCCAGGAGCAGTCCTACGAGGAGGGCCCCTTCCGACCCGCCCGCTCCCCGCAACCCTTGAGTCGCTTTACGGTTCCAAGAAAAAAAATCTGTCTTAATCTCCGCCTTAAATATATTCAATGAGCCCAATGCCCCGCAGCTCTCCAGGGGTGGAGAACTCCAAAGATACACGACCCCCTGGGGCAGGTCTGGCGGTGAGGGTGGGGGGAGTGACAGTGAGAATGAAATTTGGGGGCAAAGTGGGAGTGTCTTGGCATACAAAGCCTTTCTGCACCAGCTCTCTCTCTGTCTCTGTCTATTGCAGCAGGCTCACGTTACACACAGCTGGAGGAGCACTAGATAGCAATTTATTTTTCTGTTGGCAGGTCACTGCCATTTAGGATTTGGGGAAAGGACGACCTTTCACCGCGAAAATCTGGAGTCTGGGAATGATGACGCCTTTCCGGCCATAGTGCTGGTAAAATCTGTGTGTGTGTGTGTTGTCTGTGTGTGTGTGTTGTGTGGCTGGGGCAAGCTGCCGGAGCAAGAGCTGGCGATGCCTGCCTAGGAATGCTACAGGTACAGTGTCAATTGCACCGCACACGTAAGTTTCTCTCTCTCTCTCTCACCCCTTTCCCCCCCTCCCCTGAGCCTCAGCCTTGCAAATCCTGTGTGCCTTATTTATCTGCACCCCTCTTTTTTTTTTGTAAAGGAACCCATGTATTTATTGCAATGTGGGAAATGCACGCAGGGTGTCAGGAGGGAAGGGAAAAGGGGCTGGCATTGAAAAATCACATTGCAAACTGTTGGTTGCAGTGCATTTCTGCTCCCCATGCGTTGCAGTTTGCTGCATTTAGCATTTCTGTATTTTTAAATGTGATGCAAAATGCAAACGAGGGGGAGGGCTGCCTTATTTTATTTTCTTGCACGATGTGCGGTTATCTTATCAGGTTAGCTCTGGCGTGGGATTTAAGGAGATTTGGGAGCCGCCATATTTCCTAGTGCATCTTCCACACCCCTCCCACCCCCCTTTGGAAATAATTGTTCCCCCCCCCCCCGTCCCCTCCTCCTCCTCCTCCAACCCCAAAGTGTGAGCTGAATGGGCAACAATGCAAAGTTTTTTTTGGGGGTGCATGGCATTGTGCGGTTGCATTGCGTGTGTGGGTGTGTGGGGAGGGGGCAGAGACCCTCTGATCATTGCCCTGTAACCCCCCACCCGCCCCTGAGCTGCGCAGGGTGGGCTCGGCTGCTCCACCATTGCAGGCTCTCCCACTGCCACACTCCGGGCTGGGTGGTGCTGGAGAGGGAATAATGCAGCAATGCACGGGGGGCATTGGGGTGGGGGCTTTGCATGAGGCGGGGAGGGGTCGCTGGCGGAGTCAGATGCGAATTCTCCTCCTTTGGAACTTTCCGCAACCCCCCCGGCCCCGAGCGGCTGACAGGCGGAATGAGCCGCCGGATTGACCGACCCATCGGTGGCGGGAGCTGCCGGGGCTCTCCCGTTACACTGGGCATTGTACTAGTATCGTGCACTGGGAGATTGCACTGGGATCGTGCTCTGTGGGATTGCACTGGGGGATTACACTGGGAGTTGTGCTCTGGGAATTGCACTGGGATTGTGCTCTGGGATTGTGATCTGGGAATTGCACTGGGATTTTGCACTGGGATTGTGCTCTGGGAGATTGCACTGGGCTTATGCTCTGGGAAATTGCACTGGGATCGTGCACTGGGGGATTGCACTGGGATCGTGCACTGGGGGATTGTACTGGGATCTTGCACTGGGAGATTGTACTGGGATCGTGCATTGGGATTGTGCACTGGGAGATTGTACTGGGATTGTGCATTGGGAGATTGTACTGGGATTGTGCACTGGGATCATGCACTGGGATCGTGCACCGGGGGATTGCACTGGGATCCATGCACAGGGAGGGGTTGTACAGAGCTGTTTGCACTGATCCGTGCACAGGGGCGCTTGCACAAGGAGACGTGCAAAGGGGAGTTTGCAGTGGGGTGTTTGCACTATGAGCCATGATTGGGGCCTTTTACGGAGAGGGGGGGGGGTCCTCGTAAGGGTGGGCCTTTTGCATGGCTCCCAGTGGAACCACTTGCATGGATCCCAGTGTACGAGAAATGCCTCCAGTGAAACCCTTGCACTGACTGCAATGAAACACCGACATTGATTCCAGTGGCACTGTGCGCTGGTCCATGTTTAACAGGAGTTTGCTGCAGTGCAATGGGTTCCGCCGGGAATGGGAACATAGGAACAGGAGTCGGTCGTTCAGCCTCTCGAGCCAGTCCTGCCATCCTATTAGACCATGGCCCATCTGTAAACTCCATTTACCTGCTTCTACTCCATGTCCAGTGGCCCAACTAATATCTGTCGATCTCGGTCTTGACAACGTCGACTGTCCCAGCATCCACAGTATTTTGTTCCCTGATATCACTCCTAGTTTTTAAATTGTGCCCCCTTGATTTGGATTCCCTCACCGAAGGAAATCCTTTCTCTCTCTCTCTCTCTCTCTCTCTACCCTATCAAATCCCTTAATCATTTTAAACACCTTGATTCAGTCACCCCTGAGTCTCCTAAACTCAAATACAAACCAAAATTCTGCATCCTGCCCTCATAACTCAACCCTTTAAGCCCCCGGGTATCATTCTGGTGACCCCCCTCCGAGGCCAATCGGTCCATCCTCGGGTGTGATGCCCCGTTCGGAAGCTTACTCGGGAGCAGGGATGCAGGGTGGGGGTTTTGGCCCTGGGGTGGGTCGTGAGGTGGTGGTGCTCGGGGGGGGGGAAGGTGGTGATGAGTTTAGAAGTTCTCCTCGTGGCCTCTCTAGCTGGACCGGAGGGGGAAGCTCAGGTTGGAGCAGGTTCTTGACGCTTCTGTTGGATACGACGTGAGATCAAACCAGGACTGGAGGCGATGACGAAATATTTCATCAGTTTATCGCCTGCCTCATTCCGGCCTGTGATCATTCAATGGCCAGAGGTAACAACAGGGGGCTTTTTATGTGTCTAACACTCAGAGCAGATTGCTTTGAAAATTAATTCAGTGATTATGATAATAGAACTTGATGGTCCTGTCTGGTTTTTACACATTTAGATTCTGATTTTACATTCCGTGAGTTTAAACCTTTCACCAGTTGTTGTTCTATGAATGTAGGAGTGACACCCCCATTTTTCTGCACTATTTTTGTGCCCTTTTGTGGTGACTATTTGTGTGATGTTGATATTAGCCTTTCACTCATTGGCTCTCCGTTGAATCTCCTCCATAATGTGCAGGGTGGATAAGGGGGAACCAGTGGATGTGGTGTATTTGGATTTCCAGAAGGCATTCGATAAGATGCCACATAAGCCATTGGAGGGAGCAGCGTGCTGCTGCAGGAGAGAGATGGCTGGGAAGCCAGGTCGCTGATTGCAGTGCGGGCAGGCACAGCAGGAGGGGCGAAGGAGCAGCGAGTGTTTGTAGAGGGAAGTAACCGGGGCTCAGGAGAGGCGAGAGTTTGGGGCTCAGAAGAGGCGAGGGCCCAGGGGCAGCACGGGCCAGCCCACACTGCAATATGTGTGTGCACTAGGTCCGTGCAGCAGAGCTGGTCTCCGGTCACCTTGGGTACCAAGACCTCGCTCTGTCAAGCCCGTGTGGTGGCTGGTGTGCAACGGCCACCACATGCTAAAAACTCCATGCTCGGGCTTCTTCCATCCTTCAGGATGTAGTTCGGGATCTGGAATATTAGGTCCTTCATTGAAACACCTGTGAACGCATCCCTTTTTGCCGTGGAAGCAAGTCATCCTCGTTTCGGGGTCCGCCTATGATGATGACGACATAAGACATTACTGCACCAGATAAAAGCTCATGGGGTTGGGGGTAATATATTAGCATGGATAGCGGACTGGCTAACTAACAGAAAACAGAGAGTCAGGATAAATGGGTCATTTTCAGGTTGGCGAACAGCAACTAGTGGGGTGCTGCAGGGATCAGTGCTGGGTCCTCAACTATTTACAATCTATATTAATGACTTGGATGAAGGGACCGTGTGTAATGTAACCAAGTTTGCTGATGATACAAAGATGGGTGGGAAAGCAAATTGTGAGGAGGACACAAAATCTGCAAAGGGATATCGACAGGCTAAGTGAGTGGGCAAAAATTTGGCAGATGGAGTATAATGTGGGAAAGTGTGAGGTTATCCACTTTGACAGAAAAAAATAGAAAAGCAAATTATAATTTAAATGGAGAAAAATTGCAAAGTGCTGCAGTACAGAGGGACCTGGGGGTCCTTGTGCATGGAACACAAAAAGTTGGTATGAAGGTACAACAAGTAATCAGGAAGGCAAATGGAATGTTGGCCTTTATTGCAAGGGGGATAGAGTATAAAAGCAGAGAAGTGCTGCTACAACTGTACAGGGGATTGGTGAGGCCACACCTGGAGTACTGCGTACAGGTTTGGTCTCCGTATTTAAGGAAGGATATACTTGCATTGGAGGCTGTTCAGGGAAGGTTCACTAGGTTGATTCCGGAGAAGAAGGGGTTGACTTATGAAGATAGGTTGAGTAGATTGGAGTTCAGAAGAATGAGAGGTAATCTTATTGAAACATATAAGATAATGAGGGGGCTAGACAAGGTGGATGCAGAGAGGATATTTTCACTCATCGGGGAAACTAAAACTAGGGGACATAGTCTCAGAATAAGGGGCTACCCATTTAAAACTGAGATGAGGAGGAATTTTTTCTCTGAGGGTTGTAAATCTGTGGAATTCTCTGCCCCAGAGAGCTGTGGAGGTTGGGACATTGAATATATTTAAGGCGGAGAGAGACAGATTTTTGAGCGATAAGGGATTAAAGGGTTATGGGGAGCGGACAGGGAAGTGGAGCCGAGTCCATGATCAGATCAGCCATGATCTTATTGAATGGCAGAGCAGGCTCGAGGGGCCAAATGGCCGACTCCTGCTCCTATTTCTTATGTTCTTATGAGTCGTCCTCCCCCCCCCCCCCCCCCGCACTGAATCTCCCTCCCACCACCACCGAGTCCTCCCCCCACTGAGTCAGCCTCCCCCCCCCCCCCCAACTGAGTCTCTTCCCCCCCCCCCCCCCCCCACTGAATCTCCCTCCCACCACCACCGAGTCCTCCCCCCACTGAGTCAGCCTCCCCCTCCCCCCCCTCCCACACACCGAGCCTCCCCCCCCCCCCCCCCAACTGAGTCTCTCCCCTCCCTCCCCACCACCAAGTCTCCCCCCTCTCAGGAAAACTAGGGACAACAGGACAGCTCAGGATCATCCCACAGCCTCCCGGTGCTGGGCTCTGATCAGCGCGATCATGTTCGCTGGTCGCTGGATTGAATAGTTTCTGAAGTTTGGAATAATCTGCAGATTTCTCTTTTGAGAACAGTAGCCGTGGTCAGTGTTGGATTCTCTGCTATTGATTCCGTACACAATAGGCAATTTATTTTTAAATTCTGCATTTATTTCTGGCTGGCACTCTTGTTTCAGTAAGGTTTTTGTGTTGCCAATTATTGGGAGAGATTGAAATCTTTGGCAGCGTGCATGGGAATGGCCATTGCATCCAGTTGATGTGGAGTAGGGGTAAATTCAGTGGGAAACACTGGTGAACCCAGACAGGCACACACACACACACACAGACACCCATCCTGAAAGTAAGATGTGTGGGTGTGGAAAGACCCTGATGATGATTGAGATCCACGGGTAATAAAAACAAAGACTTGCATTTATACAAGTCTTTCACAACCACCGGTCGTCTCGGAAAGCACTTTACAGCCAGTGAAGTACTTTTGGAGTGTAGTCGCTGTTGTAATGTGGGAAATACAGCAGCAGACTTGCGCACAGCAAGCTCCCACAAACAGCAATGTGATATGACCAGATAATCTGTTTTAGTGATGTTGATTGAGGGATAAATATTGGCCCCAGGACACCGGGGATAACTTCCCTGCTCTTCTTCGAAATAGTGCCATGGGATCTTTTCCGTCCACCTGAGAGAGCAGACGGGGCCTCGGTTTAACGTCTCATCTGAAAGACGGCACCTCCGACAGTGTGGCACTCCCCTCAGCACTGCACTGGGAGTGTCAGCCTAGATTTGTGTGCTCAAGTCTCTGACTCTGAGGTGATTGTGCTACCCCCTGAGCCACGGCTGTCACTGGAGAGTAAGGAGGGGTCGATCACAAAACAGAGGAAGGATATTTGATCCATGCTTACTCATGGATTCCGAGCAAGACCCTCCCATCATAGCCTCCAGCTGCTTAAATAATTCCCTGCTCGAGAGAGATCCAGCGTGTTGCTCACCCTGACACTGGCCCTGAACCTGCCTTGCCACCTGTACTGGCCGACCTGTGGTCAAGGCTGAGTTTCAGGGAAGGCCACAAGAATAAGCCTCTCCCCGCGATCCAGTTTTCCAAATTCTTAAACAGTCAGTAAGTGACGATGTTGTGCACTGTGTGTTTTCATTATTAGTGATCTGAATCTCGCTCAACAACTTACATTTATACTGCGCTTTTATTGTAGTAAATCGACCCAAGGCCACTTAAGATATTGGGGCAGATGATCAGAAGCTTGGTCAAAGAGGTAGGTTTTAAGGAGGAGAGAGGTTTAGCGAGGGAATTCCAGAGTTAGGGCCCTGGCAGCTGAAGGCACCAATGGTGACACGATTAAAACCGGGAATGTTCAAGAGGGTAGAATTGGGGAAATGCAGACATCCCTGAGGGTTGTGGAGCTGGAGGAGATTACAGAGATAGGGCGGGACGAGGCCATGGATGGAGGGATTTGTAAACAAGGATGAGAATTTAAAAATCGAGGCGTTGCTTAACCAGGAGCAAATGTAGGTCAGCGAGCACAGGGGGTGATGGGTGAGCGGGAATTGGTGTGGGTTAGGACACGGGGCAGTGAGCACAGGGGGTGATGGGTGAGCGGGAATTGGTGTGGGTTAGGACACGGGGCAGTGAGCACAGGGGGTGATGGGTGAGCGGGAATTGGTGTGGGTTAGGACACTGGGCAGTGAGCACAGGGGGTGATGGGTGAGCGGGACTCGGTGCGAGTTAGGACACAGGGCAATGAGCACAGGGGGTGATGGGTGAACGGGACTCGGTGCGAGTTAGGACACAAGGCAGCGAGCACAGGGGGTGATGGGTGAGCGGGAATTGGTGTGGGTTAGGACACGGGCAGCAAAGATTTAGATGATCTCCAGTTTATAAAGAGTAGAATGTGGGAGGCCTGCCAGGAGTGCGTTGGAATAATCAATTCTTGAGGTAGCAAAGGCGTGGATGAGGGTGTCCTTTTCATTGTCTCGAGGTGTGACGTACAGTGAAACAATAAGCCGAACGCTGGCATCTGATCAGCCATTGGGGCCACAGCCTCCGTGGTTGTGCTGAGATTTTCCTGGACACGAGTGAGATGGGTGTTGGCAGATTGTGTGGAGACCACAGCTATGTACATTGGCTGGATGGGGTGTGGAGAATGCTGATGATGATCCTGGTGTGAAGAGGTTAGACTGCGAGGAAATACCAGAGAAGTTCAAGCGATGTAGTCTGCAAAGTGACGAAGGAGTTCACTGAGGTAGACAAATTTTCATAAAGGAAACATCACAGCTATTAGCGTCATGCGATAGGGCCAGCAGACATCGGTCGGAAACATCATCACATATTTGGAAGAACCTTTTTTTACTGAGATTGTAAATGTTTGGAATTACCTGCTGGGCTAACCAGTAGAGACCAAGATATAAGGAGCTTCGTAAATGCAGTTGGATTGTATGCTGGAAGTATTAGCAGGATGGGCTTTGATGGGAGATTTAGTGACTTCGAGGAATTGGCTTTAATGCAGGGTTAGTTGGGATAATAGAGTGATGAGAGAGTTAGTGTACTTGAAGGTTTGGGTTCCTCTGGCAGAATGGAATTCTCTGACGTTATATCCTTATTTAAAGAGAAGTGAACGACGCTGAGAATGACTGAGATGCCCCGGTAGTACAGGTTTCTCCAGAGCTCCCTTGTCCAGAACCATTCCCAGCCACCGGGTGGCGCATTCGCAGAACTCCGACATGAGCAAATTGGGGTCCTTCCTCGCTTGCCGACTCCCGCAATCGCTGGCCTGACCCCGCGATCCACCGGCACCCCCCCCCCCCCCCCCCCCCCCCAAACCAATGATCTCTCTGCTGCACTCCCAACCCCAAGCCAGCCAGCCCCGATATCCCCTTGCTCAGTACCTGTACCATCCAATTTAACATGATCACCCCTCGTCCGGAAAAATCCCTTATCCAGAACAGGCCAGGTCCCGAGAGTTCTGGATAAGGGAGGTACAACCTATGAATGAGATATGGAGACCAACTGCTGTGACTTCAGGCCAGGCCTGTCTTAGTTAGGTTATGCTCTTTACGTTGTATATTCGAATTTAAAGATACAGTGTGAAGATCACTTCAATATGCCCCAGTGTGGATCAGCAGATACTGGTGCTATGACCAGCATAAACCTATAACCAGCTTGCTTTCTTCATGCTCAGCATCACAGGCCCAGTTGTGGGATATCTCTCTTTTTTTTCCCAATCCTCTCTTTTGAATTCTTTTACAATTTGTGTTCCCTTGCCAGAATCAAGCTTTCTCTGCTCTCTGTCTCCCCCTACACAGATCTCCAATAACATTTGAAGGCTGAAGAACATTGTTCAATCACCTTAATTCTCACGCATATGGAATTGGTGTGACAAGATGGTGGTTGAGTGTGCCCACACTGAGCTGGTGGTGTAGCGTGTCCATGCGGTGGTGGGTTGGCTGTGCTTGGCTTGTGCGCGCATACGCCTGTCACCAGAGGCACAGTGATGATCATTGTAGCAACCTGTGGGCCCGTTGTCCCGCTACTCCCTGTTGCTGAAAGAAGAAATAAAGACTACATTTATATAGCGCCTTTCACGACCTCAGGATGTCACAAAGCGCTTTGCAGCCAATGAAGTACTTTTGGAGTGTAGTCACTGTTGCAATGTGGGAAACGGGGCAGCCAATTTGCGCACAGCAAGCTCCCACAAATAGCAATGTGATAATGACCGGATAATCTGTTGTAGTGATGTTGATTGAGAGATTAATATTGGCCCAGAACACCGGGGATAACTCCCCTGCTCTTCTTCGACATAGTGCCATGGGATCTTTTCCATCCACCTGCGAGAGCAGACGGCCTCGGTTTAACGTCTCATCCAAACGACGGCACCTCCGACAGTGTGGCGCTCCCTCAGCACTGCACTGGAGTGTCAGGCTGGAACATGTACCCAGGCTCCTGGAGTGGGACTTGAACCCACAACCTTCTGATTCGGAGGCGAGAGTGCTGCCCACTGAGCCACACCTAGCAACAATGTCTGGCTCAAGAGTAGGTTTGGATGAATGCGGGACTCCGGCAAAACCTCAGCTCCTTGAAAGTCTGGCCTGAGGGACTGAGGGGCTGGGTTGTACATCATCTCCCCGTCAGGTCATCGGTTTGATGCGGAATCATTGTCATTGAACAGAGCCTTCCGGAGATTAGAATTCAAAATGCTTGTGGTTCTTTTGTACTCCCTGCCTCTGTTTATAAACCCCGGGATTCCATATGCTTTTTCTTTTATGGATGACATCAGTGCAGGCCAACCAGGGTCTCCTGACGGGGTCATGGTGTGTACAGGTTGCATTTGAAAGTGCGAGACCAGCTCCTCTGTCTGGGCACCGCACTTTGGGACGAGGGTGCAGGGGAGATTGGTGCCAGGGGTGAGGGACCTCAGTTACGTGAAGAGACTGGAGAAGCTGAGATTGTTCCCCTTAGAGCAGAGAAGGTTAGGGGGAGATTTAATCGAGGTGTTCAAAATCATGAGGGGTGCTGATCGAGTAATAGGGAGAAGCTGTTTCCACTGGCGGGGGCAGTCAGTAACTGGACGACATGGATTTAAGATCATTTGGAAAAAGTACCCAGGGGTGGAGAATGTTTTTATGCAGCGAGTTGTTAAGTTGACTGATGTGTTTCCTACATAACAGCAGCGACTACACTTCAAAAAGTACTTCATTGGCTGGAAAGCGCTTTGGGCTGTTGGTGGTCATAAAAACACCATCGAAATGCAAGTGTCTCGTTCTTTCACGCTCTCTCGTTCTTTCACGCTCTCTCGTTCTTTCACGCTCTCTCGTTCTTTCACGCTCTCTCGTTCTTTCACGCTCTCTCGTTCTTTCACGCTCTCTCGTTCTTTCACGCTCTCTCGTTCTTTCACGCGCTCTCGTTCTTTCACGCGCTCTCTCTCTTTCACGCGCTCTCTCTCTTTCACGCGCTCTCTCTCTTTCACGCGCTCTCTCTCTTTCACGCGCTCTCTCTCTTTCACGCGCTCTCTCTCTTTCACGCGCTCTCTCTCACGCGCTCTCTTTCACGCGCTCTCTCTCTTTCACGCGCTCTCTCTCTCTCACGCGCTCTCTCTCTTTCACGCGCTCTCTCTCGCGCTCTCTCTTTCACGCGCTCGCTCTCTTGCTCGCTCTCTTTTTCTCTCCTTTTTCTCTCTCTCTTTCTCTCTTTTTCTCTCTCTCTCTCTCTTTTTCTCTCTCTCTTTTTCTCTCTCTTTCTTTCTCTTTCTCTTTCTCTCTCTCTCTTTCTCTTTCTCTCCTTTTTTTCTCTCTCTCTCTTTTTCTCTCTTTTTCTCTCTTTTTCTCTCTTTTTCTCTCTTTTTCTCTCTTTTTCTCTCTTTTTCTCTCTTTTTCTCTCTCTCTCTTTTTCTCTTTCTCTTTCTCTCTTTCTCTTTTTCTCTCTCTCTCTTTCTCTTTTTCTCTCTTTTTTTTCTCTCTCTCTCTCCTTTTTCTCTCTTTCTCTTTTTCTCTCTCTTTCTTTTTTTTTCTCTCTCTCTCCTTTCTCTCTCTCTCTCTCTCTCTCTCTTTTTTTTCTCTCTCTCTGGAAGCAGATTCAATAATAACTTTCAAAAGGGATTGGAAAAGTGAGTAATTTCCAGTTCTCTGTGGATGGGCCGAATGATGTCCTTCAGTGCCATATGGTTCTCTGATATCACGGCCTGCTTTGTTACGGAGCCTGCAATCCAGAGTGAATGTCCTCGCATTGTTCTTGCGGTTAAACAGCACAAAGACCCAACATTCAGGTTGTGCTGGTTCCTGGCCGGTGGTGTGGCAGTGTTTGTGTGATCCCTGAGGTGGTTCTGCAACATTCCTACTGTAAGGTTTCAGGTGAACACAATACAACGCACAGGTATGAATGGAGCAAACCTTTTAAGCTGGGTGTCCAAAATAATGTCCCACCTGCACACCCTAATCGGCCCACAAGGCCCTGTCGATTCGCCCACACACTTCACCGTTGATATTTGCTGGTTTTGGCCTGGGTTTTTATCTGGTTTTTGCCTCTCCCAGGAGATCACATGGCTCCGGTTGGGGTGAAGTGTAGAATGTTTCAGTGTAAGGGGTGTCGCGGTTGTGTGAGGCGGACTGGTTGGGCTGGGTGCTCTTTGCCTTTCCGCCATTGTTCATAGGTTTATATGTAACCTTCAGGGCTGCTGACCGAGGGCCGTGCGGCTCTTTGTCGGCCGGCGCGGACATGGTGGGCCGAAATGGCCTCCTTCAGCGCTGTAAATTTCTATGTTTGTCCTGCTTAGCTTCACTGGGTTTGGAGGTTTGGACAGGACTTGTCGCCTCGTTGAAGGATAAATCCTAAAACCACAGTCTGTCGGTATCAGCAACTGGAGATGTCAGCAGACTCGTGGCGGCGGGATTTAAACTTTGTATGTGGTGGACAGATTGCGAGGCTTGTCCCTAAGTCGCTCCCGGAGACAGCAACACCTCGACACGCCTACTCCCTGTGCTGTGGGGACCGCTCACACACCCCTCCCCTACCCATTGTTTTACAGTCTGCCGCAACTCCCAGCCACCGCTTCCCCTTTCTCCATCGGCCCCACTCCAGGGATTGAGTCCATAATCCCGGCTGACTGCCCCAGCCCATTGCCGAGGGAGTGCCGCACGGTCGGAGGGGCCGTCTTTCAGCTGAGCCGCTAAACCGAGGCCCCGTCTGCTCTCTCAGCTGGATGTAAAAGATCCCATGGCACTATTTGAAAGAAAGACTTGCGCATCCCCTGGTGTCCTGGGGCCAGTATTTATCCCTCAATCAACATAACAAAAGCAGATTATCTGGTCATTATCACATCGCTGTGTGTGGGAGCTTGCTGTGCACAAATAGGCTGCCGCGTTTCCCACAGTACAACAGTGACTACACTCCAAAAGTACTTCATTGGCTGTAAAGTGCTTTGAGACGTCCGGTGTTTGTGAAAGGCGCTATATAAATGCAAGTCTTCCTTTTATAAGCTGTGCAAGATTAATATTTTTAAAAGTTACCGTTTGGGTTTACGTCAGTTTGTTTACCTTTTGCAATAGTTTTGCGGGAATTGTCGACGATTTTGGTCACTGTAAGGGGCAAGTTTTTAAATATTCTGCCTCGTTGGATTTTTATTGTCTTGTTGGTGATTGAGTCACGGTTGGGTTGGTTGGTGCAAACATTCTTTTCCACTATAAGTGCTTCAGAACTGAAGTGCTTGTATGTTCAACTGTCCCTTAAGTGACTTGCATGACCAGATGCACTTCACGGAGAATTAATTGCTTGCAGAATGCAGTCACTGTTCAAGACAAAGGCAGGAGCCCGAAACTCCATGCACAGCAAAGTCCCACCAACAGCAACTGAAAGACGTGATCAGTTAGCCTGCTCTTAGTGGTGGTGTTCAAGGGAGAAATGTTTTCCAGCACACCAGGAGAACTCCCTTGTTCTTCTGTGAATCATCAGAGGCGGTCCCTCGAACGAGGATGACTTGCTTCCACGAGTTCACAGATGTTTCAATGAAGGACCCGATGTTCCAGTCCTGAACTCCAGTCGAGGGGGTGGAAGATGCCTGTGCGTGGATTTTTTTAACGTGCGGTGATCGTTGTACATCAGCCACCACACGGGCTTGACAGAGCTAGGTCTTGGTCCAGTGGCAAGGGTTAACCAGGACGACTGGAGACCAGCTCTGCTGCACAGGCCTAGTGCGCACACATATTGCAGTGTGGGCAGGCCCACGCTGCCTCTGGGCCCTTGGCTCTTCTGGGCCCCGTACCCTCCTTCGCCGTACCATCGCCCATGATGTTCCAGGGCCCAGCGCTCCAGCTCTATAGCCCCGACCTGCGGTGGTGCTCTCGCACAGAATAGTGCTTCTGTGAATAGTGCTTGTGAGTATGCTCACAGGTTAGGAGAGCTGTTGAGATCCTGTCCGAACTGACCCCTGTCTGGACAGAATTCCTCACCGGCGCCAAGCCCTGAAACCTCCCTCGGGAGCCGGCGCCTCACAACTTGAGCCTCCTCGGGGAAATCCCCTCCGTGCCTTTCAGTTCTGCGCGGAGGGCTTTCCTGTACGGGATGCTCTTTCACACACTCTACTTTGCCATCCTCGTCTCCCGTCCGGACACGCCATGGCACACCATCTTGCCGTCCAGAGGAGGCGGGGGTCCCCGATGGAGTGCACTCTACACGGGACTCCTTCCTCTATTTATTGGGGCCTCGGCCTGGAGGTTGTTGCACGGAGCAGTCCCGTGCTGTTTTTTAAGTCAGTTCACGGACTCCCAGACCGCCGGCAATTTCTGCGGTCTGGAAGAGTCCGTGTTCCATGTTTTTATTGAATGTGTCAGGTTGCAGCCCCTCTTCCATTATTTGAAGGGGCTGCTCCTCAAATTCTGGCTGCACTTCAGTCCCACACTCCTGATCTTTGGGCACCCTGTGCAGAGGGGAGCAGGCAGGTCCGAGGTCCTCCTCGTAGGACTACTCCTGGGCACGGCCAAGGGGGCCATCAGCCGGTCCAGGCAGCGGGCAGTCGAGGGGGTCATTCAGCCCGACTGCCTGTCTCTCTTCCATGGCTACATCCAAGCCAGGGTGTCCCTGGAGATGGAGCACGCGGTGTCCACCGGTACGCTCGCGGTCTTCCGTGAGAGGTGGGCGCCGGAGGGACTGGAGGCATCATCACCCCCGGCAACCAAATTTTAATTTGATTTGTTACGGTTCCTTTCAAGTTTATTTGGCAATTTGTGGGTTCTAGTGTCCCTGTAATGAGGGGGCACTCTGCTTTATCTGTTAATTAAAATAGTTGTAGAGCTGTTGAGTTGGGCGTGGCTTAGCCAGTCACATGATGTTCACCAGACTCAATAAAATCCCAGCCAGTTGGGATCGGGGAATCCACGATGGGGCAGGTGGTTGTGAGCCTGGTGGATGAACTGGTAATGTGTAGTGTGATTGTTAAACCTTTGCTAATAAACCAATTAGTTCTTAATAGCAATGTGTTGCTATGAATTCTTAAGCCAAGAACCCATGAAGCAAACACATTGCAAAGTACCAGGGGATCTTTTAGTCTGACAAGAGGCTTGTTAACGTTTGGAGTGAGACGCTAAACCGAGGCCCCGTCTGCGCTCTCGGGTGGATGTAAAGGATCCCACGACATTATTTCAAAGAAGAGCAGGGGAGTTCTTTGGTCCTGGGGCCAATATTTATTCCTGAACCAACATCACTAAAAACAGGTGATCTGGTCAATGTTCACGTTGCTATGGGACCTTGGTGTGCACAATTTGGTTAGCGCGTTTGCTACATTACAACACTGCCGATACTTCCAAAGTAGTTCATTGGCTGAAAATCGCTATGGGTCGTCCTGAGGTCATGCAAGGCACTACATAAATGCAGGTGCTTTCTTTAGAAGAGGCTTAGTATTGAGATGTTGAATGCGGTGTGTAATTGTTGCCGATCCTGCAACCATCGTGTAGCAAGATTTTGTTGGGAGTCTCTCTCTCGGGCAGCCCCTCGGAGTCGAGGATGACTTGCTTCCACACTAACACCAGTTGTCAGGTGACTGATGAGACCAATGTGGGACCGACAGACTCTGTCACAGATGGTGTCTGTGGCGGACGGGTGCTTGGGTTGCCGTATGTTCCTTCCGCTGTCCGCGCCTGGCTTTTGGCCAAGTTTCCCCACTCTCTGTGGATCGGTGTTAAATGTTGTTGGATACCGTTCCCGCGAAGTGGCTCGGGGACATTTCGCTATGTGAAAAGTGCTATATAACTGCAAGTTGTTGTTGTTGTTGTTGTTTGTGGTAAGCATCTAAAGACCTGTGAGATGATCCGAATGTTTTGTATGAGGCAGCACTTGAAGTGCAACAGTGCATTGTGAAATGCATGCTTTGCCACCTGCTTGGTGTTCTGCATTGATGGATACCCCTCCCACGGCCCCGGACTTGGACTGTGCTAATGTCCGTGTAATATCCAAAACCCGGCTGCCTCGTGTCCTAACTCGCACCGAGTCCCGCTCACCCATCACCCCCTGTGCTCGCTGCCCCCGTGTCCTAACTCGCACCGAGTCCCGCTCACCCATCACCCCCTGTGCTCGCTGCCCCCGTGTCCTAACTCGCACCGAGTCCCGCTCACCCATCACCCCCTGTGCTCGCTGCCCCCGTGTCCTAACTCGCACCAAGTCCCGCTCACCCATCACCCTCTGTGCTCGCTGCCTTGTGTCCTAACTCGCACCGAGTCCCGTTCACCCATCGCCCCCTGTGCTCATTGCCCTGTGTCCTAACTTGCACCAAGCTGACCTACACTGGCTCCCGATTGAACTTTGAGGGGTGTGGATAATATGGAAAGGTCAGGTGCAGCTTACATAGGATTACACAGGATATACAGCACAGAAATAGGCCCAACCAGTCCATGCCGGTGTTTATGCTCCACTCGAGCCTCCTCCCGTCTTTCCTCATCTAAATCTATCAGCATAACCCTCTATTCCCTTCTCCCTCATATACTTGTCTAGCCCCACCTTAAATGCATCGATACTATTCGCTTCAACCCCTCCCTGTGGTAGTGAGTTCCACATTCTCAGCCTGCGGTATTCTTCGAAAGATGGTGAGCTTTCCCGGAGTCTTGGGCCGACATTCCTCCCTCAAGGACAGATCGAGTAGACTCGGCCGTTATTCTCTAGAGGTGATTTCATTGAAACATACAAAATTCTTACAGGGTTTGACAGGGTAGATGCAGGGAGGGTGTTTCCCCCGGGCTGGAGTGCCTAGAATGAGGGGTCACAGTCTCAGAATAAGGGGAAGGCCATTTAGGACTGAGATGAGGAGAAACTTCTTCACTCAGAGGGTGGTGAATCTTTGGAATTCTCTGCCCCAGAGGGCTGTGGAGGGTCAGTCTTTCAGTATATTCAGGACAGAGATCGATAGATTTTGCATATTAAGGGAATCGAGGGATATGGGGATCGTGCACGAAAGTGGAGTTGAGGTCAAAGATCAGCCATGATCTTATTGAATGGTGGAGCAGGCTCGAGGGGCCGAATGGCCGACTCCTGCTCCTGTTTCTTATGTTATATTCTTTGGGTAAAGAAGTTTCTTCTGAATTCCCTATTGGATTTCTGGGTGACGATCTTATATTGATGGCCTCTAGTTATGCTCTTCCCCACAAGTGGAAACATTCTCTCTCTATCCACTCGATCAAAACCTTTCATTATTTTAAAGACCTCTATTAGCCTTTTTTCAAGAGAAAAGTGACCCAGCCTGTTCATCCTTTCCTGATATGTATACCCTCGTATTTCTGGTATCATCCTTGTAAATCTTCTCTACCCCCTCCAGTGACTCTATATATCCTTTTTATAATACGGCGACCAGAACTGTACGCAGTGCTCCAAGTGTGGTCTAACCAAGGTTCGATACAGGTTTAGCATAACTTCCCTACTTTTCAGTTCAATCCCTCCAGAAATAAACCCTAGTGCTTGGTTTGCTTTTATGGCCTCTCTAAAATGTAACGCAATGTTTAGTAATTGGTGTATTTGTATCCGAGATCCCTTTGTTCCTCGACCCCACCCAGACTCGCCCCCTCCCAGTAATAAGTGACCTCCCTATTCTCCCGACCAAAATGTAATACAGGTTGAGCGTCTGAAATCCGGAGTTCCGGAATCCGGACACCGGACCAATCCGTGGCGGGGTCGTCTGGAAACCGGAAAATGTTCCGAAATCCGGACTCCCCCTTACCTCGGCCTGACCCCACCTCCCTCGACCCAGGCAGAGACGTTCCGGAATCTGGAATGGCCTCGGTCCCGAGGTTTCCGGATGTCGGATGTCACACCTGTACCTCACATTTATCTGTGTTGATCTTCACTTGCCAATGATCAAGTTTATTAATGTCCTCCTGTAATTAGTTACAGTCTCCCCCAGTATTGACTATCGGTGACAATTTGGTGTCAGCCGCAAATTTTTAATGAAGGGTGCGATCGAGTTGTGGAACCGATAAGTGTCTAGGAGGGGGAGGGGATTTGGTTCCAAAAACCATGGCAGGATTTGAAGAATATGGGAGCGATAATTGTGCAGTGATGCAACGGAGCCGGACCGTGTTGGAAGAGTTGTGTAAATGGAGCAGTGGGCACCTGCTGAATTATTCCTGAGGTTCTGCTCAGAGCCCGGGAAACGCATGTTACTGTGTCTGTTTATATTGTGAGGAATGATGTGCCAAGTTCTCTCTCTCCCATTTGCATTTCTTGTTCTCTTCACCACCACTTGCCGAGGCACAAGACCGTTGTTGTCGGCAAACTGAAGAAAGGAATGTTTCTAACTGGAGAGAGTCTGTCCAGCTTGTTCTCGTCGGCTGATGGGTATCTGACACTCCCCGCACTGTCGGAGGGGCCGTCTTTCGGGTGAGACGTTAAACCGAGGCCCCGTCTGCTCTCTCAGGTGGACATAAAAAATCCCACGGCACTATCTTGAAAAAGAGCAGGGGAGTTATCCCCGGTGTCCTGGGGCCAATATTTATCCCTCAACCGACATCACTAAAACAGTTTATTTGGTCATTATCACATTGCTGCTTGTGGGAGCTTGCTGTGTGCAAAATTGGCTGCTGTGTTTCTCACATTGCAACAGTGACTACACTTTAAAGGCACTTCATTGGCTGTGAGGTGTTTCGGGACGTCCTGAGGTGAAAGGCGCTATATAAATGCAAGTGCAGAAGGTGAGTGACAGGTCTGTAAATTGGAATAATGGAATGCACACACACACACACACACACTGACTGTTCACAGTTTGAGCTCCCGATATACGCTGTGACCACAGCTGGCCGAACATAGCCGTGATCTTCCTGGTGAATCGAAGTCGTGCAGCAGCGCGGGAGGAGGTGTACAGAAATCTAGATTGTAAACAGTCTCGTCTCCCCAATGACTGCTGCTCTGGTTGGAGATTGTGGAAGATGGACGAGCAGTGCTCGAGTCTTGACCAGTCTTGAAACATAGAAACATAGAAACATAGAAAATAGGTGCAGGAGCAGGCCATTCAGCCCTTCTAGCCTGCACCGCCATTCAATGAGTTCATGGCTGAACATGCAACTTCAGTAGCCCCTTCCTGCTTTCACGCCATACCCCTTGATCCCCCGAGTAGTAAGGACTTCATCTAACTCCCTTTTGAATATATTTAGTGAATTGGCCTCAACTACTTTCTGTGGTAGAGAATTCCACAGGTTCACCACTCTCTGGGTGAAGAAGTTTCTCCTTATCTCGGTCCTAAATGGCTTACCCCTTATCCTTAGACTGTGACCTCTGGTTCTGGACTTCCCCAACATTGGGAACATTCTTCCTGCATCCAACCTGTCTAAACCCGTCAGAATTTTAAACGTTTCTATGAGGTCCCCTCTCACTCTTCTGAACTCCAGTGAATACAAGCCCAGTTGATCCAGTCTTTCTTGATAGGTCAGTCCCACCATCCCGGGAATCAGTCTGGTGAATCTTCTCTGCACTCCCTCAATAGCAAGAATGTCCTTCCTCAAGTTAGGAGACCAAAACTGGACACAATACTCCAGGTGTGGCCTCACCAAGGCCCTGTACAATTTCGTGCCATTGTCTTAGTTGAATTGATTGGCCCTCAACTTAGAGAAGCATCAGAGGGGCAAGAGCCAGTGCCTTCGGTGCAGGAATTGCATGAGGGGGATTGACAGGATAGATGCTGAGAGGGTGTTTCCCCCTGGGCCGGGGAGTCTAGAACCAGGGGTCACAGTCTCAGGATAAGGGGTCGGCCATTTAGGACTGAGATGAGGAGGAATTTCTTCACTCAGAGGGTTGTGAATCTCTGGAATTCTCTGCCCCAGAGGACTGTGGATGCTGAGTCTCTGAATATATTTAAGGCTGAGATCGATAGATTTTGGGAGTCGCGGGGAATCGAGCGATATGGAGATCGGTCGGGAAAGTGGAGTTGAGGTCAATGATCAGCCATGATCTTATTGAATGGCAGAGCGGGCTCGAGGGGCCGAATGGCCGACTCCTGCTCCTAATCCTTATGAACGTTGATGGGAAAGATGAACCCTTTTCCTACATTCTGTGGGGAGCGCTGAAATCAGCTTCTGATAGGTTGAGCAGCGAGTGAGGCTGGAGAGAGAGGGGGAGGGAGGTTTCCATTATCCAGAAAGCCACCGCTTAATCCCGACTGAATTACTGCAGCTGTTGTGTGACGGAGAACTGGTGTGGTGACCTGCTGTGGAAGTGAGAGGTATTGGAGTTGGCCAGCTGTCGGCCAGCTCTGCCCACGGAGGGCCTGCGACTGAGCGATGTGAAGTTCCAGATCGCACCGAGTCGCACGTGGGTTCGCTGCGGACGTGTGCTGGGCAGAAACACGTTGGAGCCGCATTTGTTTTCCGAGCAGCCTTTCACAATCTCTGCTCCTTTGACAACAACCTACAAAGGGTGGTAACCTGAGGCCAAGGCAGAAAATGCCAGGAGAACTGGTCAGGTCAGGCAGCACCTGTGGAGAGATACCATTGTGAGATTGGAACCCTCGTCTTTCTGATGAGCTGTTCAACCGAGGCCCCGTCTGCCCCCTCAGGTGGACATAACCACGGCACTATTTCGAAGAAGAGCAGGTGAGTTCTCCCCAGTGTCCTGGCCAAAAGTTATCTCTCAATCAATATCACTAAAGCAAATTATCTGGTCATCATCACATGGCTGAATGTGGGAGCTTGCTGTGTGCAAATTGGCTGCCGCGTTTCCCACATTACAACAGTGACTACACCTCAAGAAGACGGCTCACCACCACCATCTTGTCGAGGGGCAAATGGGGATGGACAATAAGTGCCGGCCTTGCCAGCGATGCCCACATCCCAAGAATGAATTTTTAAAAAAAAAGTATATCATTGGCAGTAAAGCGCTTTGGAATGTCTGGAGGATGTGAAAGGCGCAATATAAATGCAAGTCTTTCCTTCCTGTCACGCCCAAAACCATGAACTTCTCACCACTCCATGGACGTTGCCTGACTCACCCAGTGTTTTCAGCATTTTCCAATTCACTTCCAGCGGCTCCCAGTTTTATTTCCACGAGCTCATGTACCCAGGGTGTCAGCTATATTACTAATACCTTCCATTGAAACCATGCATTCCCTTTCCTCCTCCTCTTTACTCCCCGCCCTCTCTCCCCCAGCACAGAAGATAGTCTGTTCCCCCGTTCCATATAGGGTGTGTGTTCCCCCCCCCCCCCCCCCGTTCCATATAGGGTGTGTCCCCCCCCCACGTTCCATATAGGGTGTGTTTCCCCTCCCCCCCCCCCACGTTCCATATAGGGTGTGTTTCTCCCCCCCCCCCAGTTCCACGTAGGGGGCGTTCCCCCCAGTTCCACGTAGGGGGCGTTCCCCTGTTCCATTTGCTGCTTTCTCACGCGTCCCACCACAGTCCCTCTGATCAGCCCGGGTCCTTGACATCACATATTTGACATGAAGTGTTTTTGGAAATGAGAAATTTGGCATGGAATTCTTGGCCGACCCGGGCCGACTGCTGAGTGTGGGGGAGAGGGAGAGGCTCGAGTCTGCGTTTTTGAGAAGACAAAATACATTTTTCTTTCTCTTGTGAAACCCGCGTCGGAAGGAGTTGATCCCCCTTGTTGATGGGACGAGTATATAATCGGGAACAGATGTCAGCTTGGAACCCAATGGATCTTGTGGAAACTGCACACTGTGCGCTTTCCAAGCTCACAGACCCCACCCTGCAACTCACCAACATTGTTCAATTATCCTGCCCCAGGCACCGACTATAGCCCAGCTATTTTATGAATGAAGAAAAGCATTTCACAGATGAATTATTCGCTTTATACCATTTGTGTAATGGGCCGGAGGAGCTGAGTGGGATGGTAATGGCTGCTCTCCGTGTTGATCCAGTGAGAATCGGAGCTCTCCCTTATTGACGTTTACTGTTTGCTTTTATTAAAAATTTCTCTCACTCCTGGGGATCCTCCCCCTGTGAATAATCTCGCACTCCCCGGGGACCCCATGTAAATACTGACACACTCCCGGTGACCCCCTGTAAATACTGACACACTCCCGGGGACCCCCTGTAAATACTGACACGCTCCCGGGGACCCCCTGTAAATACTGACACACACCCGGGGACCCCCTGTAAATACTAACACACTCCCGGGGACCCCCTGTAATTACTGACACACTCCCGGGGACCCCCTGTAAATACTAACACACTCCCGGGGACCCCCTGTAATTACTGACATGCTCCCGGGGACCCCCTGTAAATACTGACACACACCCGGGGACCCCCTGTAAATACTGACACACACCCGGGGACCCCCTGTAAATACTGACACACTCCTGGTGACCCCCTGTAAATACTGACACACTCCTGGTGACCCCCTGTAAATATTGACACACACTCGGGGACCCCCTGTAAATACTGACACACTCCTGGTGACCCCCTGTAAATATTGACACACACTCGGGGACCCCCCTGTAAATACTGACACTCCCGGGGACCCCAGTATATAGGGACAAGGCCCTGCCCTAACTTCCAAAGCCCGTGCCATCTGCCCAGTGGGAAACACTGTAATTGTTGAACGTTTTCTGTGTAATGATGATTTAGCTCGAGCTGTGTGAGTGGGGCTCAGTCTCGTCTCTCCGCACAGTCGCTGAAAACTCAACTTCACTGCATTTGCGTGAGCGATCCCACGTTCTTTTATCGAGAAACACTTGTGGATGGAATTAAATTAGTCTCATCTGTGGGGGGGGCCAATCGGCCTGCAGATAAATGGCAATCTGAGGGATTCAGTTCCTTTATAATAAATTTAATAAAAAAAAGACTTGCGTTTCGATACGCCTTGCAGGGGGTCCCAAGGTGCTTCACAGCCAATGAAGTCCTTTTGGAGTGTAGTCACTGTTGTAATGTATCGCACACAATGTGCTGTGTGCCTCACTGGGCAATCCCTGTCCGTCCGGTGCACTGTTGCTCAGTGAAGACCCCACTGTCCATGTTGCAACTCCTCTTCCTGTGTTTGCCAATATGTTGAAGTGTTTGTATTGTGGATCCGAGCTCGCTGGCCCTTGTTTACAGGATGGTGACCTTTGCTCTTCAGTCGATTTCATGCTGATGGCAGAGCCAGAATGTGGAATCACTATTCCCACATTACAACCGTGACTACACTCCAAAAGTACTTCATTGGCTGTAAAGCGCTTTGAGACGTCCGGTGGACGTGAAAGGCGCTATATAAATATCTTTAATAGTTCACTATAATAAATTGAAAGAAAGAAAGACTTGCATTTATATAGCGCCTTTCACAATTACCAGCTGTCTCAAAGCGCTTTACAGCCAATGAAGTACTTTTGGAGTGTAGTCACTGTTGTAATGTGGGAAACGCAGCAGCTAATTTGCGCACAGCAAGCTCCCACACACAGCAATGTGATAATGACCAGATAATCTGTTTTAGTGATGTTGATTGAGGGATAAATATTGGCCCCAGGACACCGGGGATAACTCCCCTGCTCTTCTTCGAAATAGTGCCGTGGGATCGTTTACATCCACCTGAGAGCAGACGGGGCCTCGGTTTAACATCTCACCCGACGGCACCTACGACAGTGCAGCACTCCCTCAGCTCTGCACTGGAGTGTCAGCCGAGATTTATGGGCTCAAGTTCCTGGAGTGGGACTTGAACCCACAACCTTCTGACTCGGAGGCGAGTGTGCTGCCCACTGAACTACAGCTGGCACTAACTGCATTGAGATCTTCACAGTGGGTGGTGTTGAGAAAGCCAGTGGCTGGCGATGCCACTGTTGGACTTGTTACAGACAGATTTTACAATTCTCACCCTTGCCTGGCCTCACCTCTCCTCCCTTCTGCAACCTCCTCCAGCCCAACACTGCGACCTCCGCCTTTCTCCCATTCGTTCCTCTTGCGAATCGCCCGTTATCTTCATCCCACCATCGGTGGCCTGTCTTCAGCCGTGTGGGCCCCAAGCTCTGGCATTTCCTCCCTAAACCTCTCCGCCTCCCTACCTCTCTGTCCTCCTAAAAGGTACTCCTTAAAACTTACCTGTTTGATCACCTGTCCTAACAACTGCTTTATGTGGCTGGGTGTCACATTCTGTTTGATAACACTCCTGGGAAGCACCTTGGGACGTTTTACTACGTTAAAGGCGCTATATAAATACAAGTTGTTGCTATGTGTGTGAAGTCATGGTAACTCTACTGGTGCAGTTTTGAACAATTTCATAGCTGGCTGGCCTTGAAGGGTAGAATTATTTTCATGCCATCTCGATGTAGAGTCTGGATAGGCTATCCGAAAGTGAGATTGTCAACCGTAAATCACTAAATTGGAGCGTGGTAGTAATTTAGTATCTTGGTATCCCATCCTGCTCAGCAGCATTCCTTTCCAGGATGAGCGTCTGTGGCTCAGTGGGCAGCAACCTCACCTCTGAGTCAGAAGGTTGTGGGTTCAAGTCCCACTCCAGGGACCTGAGCACATAAATCCAGGCCGACACTCCACTGCAGCGCTGAGGGAGTGCCGCACTGTCGGAGGGGCAGCGCTGAGGGAGTGCCGCGCTGTCGGAGGGGCAGTGCTGAGGGAGTGCCGCGCTGTCGGAGGGGCAGCGCTGAGGGAGTGCCGCGCTGTCGGAGGGGCAGTACTGAGGGAGCGCCGCACTGTCGGAGGGGCAGCACTGAGGGAGTGCCGCACTGTCGGAGGGGCAGTACTGAGGGAGTGCTGTACTGTCGGAGGGGCAGCACTGAGGGAGTGCCGCACTGTCGGAGGGGCAGTACTGAGGGAGTGCTGTACTGTCGGAGGGGCAGTACTGAGGGGGCGCCGCGCTGTCGGAGGGGCAGTACTGAGGGAGCGCCGCACTGTCGGAGGGGCAGTACTGAGGGAGTGCCGCGCTGTCGGAGGGGCAGTACTGAGGGAGCGCCGCACTGTCGGAGGGGCAGCACTGAGGGAGTGCCGCACTGTCGGAGGGGCAGTACTGAGGGAGTGCTGTACTGTCGGAGGGGCAGTACTGAGGGAGTGCCGCACTGTCGGAGGGGCAGTACTGAGGGAGTGCTGTACTGTCAGAGGGGCAGTACTGAGGGGGCGCCGCGCTGTCGGAGGGGCAGTACTGAGGGAGCGCCGCGCTGTCGGAGGGGCAGTACTGAGGGAGCGCCGCACTGTCGGAGGGGCAGTACTGAGGGGGCGCCGCGCTGTCGGAGGGGCAGTACTGAGGGAGTGCTGTACTGTCGGAGGGGCAGTACTGAGGGGGCGCCGCACTGTCGGAGGGGCAGTACTGAGGGAGCGCCGCACTGTCGGAGGGGCAGTACTGAGGGGGCGCCGCACTGTCGGAGGGGCAGTACTGAGGGAGTGCCGCACTGTCGGAGGGGCAGTACTGAGGGAGTGCTGTACTGTCAGAGGGGCAGTACTGAGGGGGCGCCGCGCTGTCGGAGGGGCAGTACTGAGGGAGCGCCGCACTGTCGGAGGGGCAGTACTGAGGGGGCGCCGCGCTGTCGGAGGGGCAGTACTGAGGGAGTGCTGTACTGTCGGAGGGGCAGTACTGAGGGGGCGCCGCACTGTCGGAGGGGCAGTACTGAGGGAGCGCCGCACTGTCGGAGGGGCAGTACTGAGGGGGCGCCGCACTGTCGGAGGGGCAGTGCTGAGGGAGCGCCGCACTGTCGGAGGGGCAGTGCTGGGGGAGTGCCGCGCTGTCGGAGGGGCAGTACTGAGGGAGCGCCGCACTGTCGGAGGGGCAGCACTGAGGGAGTGCCGCACTGTCGGAGGGGCAGTACTGAGGGAGTGCTGTACTGTCGGAGGGGCAGTACTGAGGGGGCGCCGCACTGTCGGAGGGGCAGTACTGAGGGGGCGCCGCGCTGTCGGAGGGGCAGTACTGAGGGAGCGCCGCACTGTCGGAGGGGCAGTACTGAGGGAGCGCCGCACTGTCGGAGGGGCAGTGCTGAGGGAGCGCCGCACTGTCGGAGGGGCAGTGCTGAGGGAGCGCCGCACTGTCGGAGGGGCAGTGCTGGGGGAGTGCTGCACTGTCGGAGGTGCCGTCTTTCGGATGAGACGTTAAACCGAGGCCCCGTCTGCCTTCTCGGGTCACACTATTTATTAAGAAAAGCAGGGGAGTTATCCCCGGTGTCCTGGGCCCAATATTTATCCCTCAAGCAACATATTAAAAAAACAAATTATCTGGTCATTTATCACATTGCTGTTTGTGGAAGCTTGCTGTGCGCATATTGGCTGCCGCGTTCTCTACACTACAACAGTGACTACACTCCAAAAGTACTTCATTGGCTGTAAAGTGCTTTGAGACGTCTTGTGGTTGTGAAAGGCGCTATATAAATGCAAGTCTTTCTTTATATTGTTTGGTTTCTGAGCAAAGTTGGTTGTGTTCCATCTTGGGCAATCCGATGACTCCAGGAAAGAGACCTGTACTGCCAATACTTGCGTAAGGCCCGGTCTCGAGGGAAGGCAGGGCCTGTGGTGTTACTTCCAGAGCTAGTGTCTCGGGCTGGTTCCCCAGTTGTTTGCAGTGTTAACGGTGATTCATGCTCCGATTGTAGGCTATCGGCACCAGCCTGCTGCAGTAGGTTTAACTGACCAGTTACCCGGAACTGTCGGAATACAACACCGAGAAACACTGAGAAAACCAGTTCACAAAATCTCTCCGTGTTGCAGCCAAAATAACAATTCCGTGGGAACGTCTGACCTGAATTGTGATCATTTGGACCTGTTTCTATTTCAATATAAAATCTGAAGTTACACTTTTCTCACAAAGTCCATTTCTTTATTTACCCAGCGATATACAGATTGTCAAGGCATACTGGCAGCACGGCCAACCAGTTTGTTTTCAGAACATTCTATAATGCCAAATAGATAAGACTGGAAAGGGCCAGTTCGAACCAAATTTGGACAAGGGCTGAGGCTGCTGAGCCCTGGTCCGTGATGTACAGACACGTGGTGTGCAGAGGATTAGAGGACTTAAAAAAAAATTTGAGTAAGAGGGTGATGTCCCGTCAACACGGAACAGCAGCGGATTCATCAGTCAGGACATAAGAACATCAGAAATAGGAGCAGGAGTCAGCCATTCGGCCCCTCGAGCCTGCTCCGCCATTCAATAAGATCATGGCTGATCTGATCATGGACTCAGCTCCACTTCCCCGCCCGCTCCCCATAACCCTTCATAGAAACATAGACAATAGGAGCAGTAGGCCATTCGTCCCCTCGAGCCTGCACCGCCATTCAATATGATCATGGCTGATCCTCTATCTCAACACCATATTCCCGCTTTCTCCCCATGCCCCTTGATGTCATTTGTTTCTAGAAATCTTATCTATCTCCCTCTTAAATATATTCAGTGACTCGGCCTCCACAGCCTTCTGTGGTAGAGAATTCCACAGGTTCACCACCCTCTGAGTGAAAACATTTCTCCTCATCTCGGTCCTAAATTTCCTACCCCGTATCCTGAGACTGTGACCCCTTGTTCTAGACCTCCCAGCCCCGTGGAAACATCCTCCCCACATCCAGTCTGTCCAACCCCGTCAGAATTTTATATGCTTTAATGAGACCCCCTCTCATTCTTCTAAACTCTAGTGAATACAGGCCTAGTTGACCCAATCTCTCCTCATACGACAGTCCTGCCATCCCGGGAATCAGTTTGGCTCAAAAATCTGTCTATCTCCGCCTTAAATATATTCAATGTCCCAGCCTCCACAGCTCTCTGAGGCAGAGAATTCCAAAGATTTACAACCCTCTGAGAGAAGAAATTCCTCCTCATCTCAGTTTTAAATGGGCGGCCCCTTATTCTGAAACCACCCTTTTTTGGCGTGGAAACAAGTCATCCTCGTTTCGAAGGACTGCCTGTGATTTCCCTTGGCAGCGGGTTCAACAACAAGGGGCATAGATTTAAAGTAATTGGGGGGAGGTTTAGAGGGGATTTGAGGGGAAATGTCTTCACCACCCAGAGGGTGGTGTGGGTCTTGGGCGGAACTCACTGCCTGAAAGGGTGGTAGAGGCAGAAACCCTCACCACATTTAAAAAGTATTTGGATGTGGCACTTAAAGTGCCGTAACCTACATGGCTACGGACCCAGAGCTGGAAAGTGGGATTAGGCTGGGTAGCTCTTTGTCGGCCGGCGCGGACACGATGGGCCGAAATGTCCTCATTCCGTGCTGTAAATTTCTATGATTATCTGCTTTTTAGTGATGTTGGTTCAGGGTTAAATATTGATGCAGCTACCGGGAATAGCTCCCCTGCTCTTCGAAATAGTGTCATGGGATCTTTTACATTTACCTGAGAGAGCAGACGGGGCCTCGGTTTAACGTCTCATCCTTAAGACGGAACCTCCGACAGTGCGGCACTCCCTCAGCACAGCACTGCAGGGTCAGCCTGGATTATGCGCTCAATTCGATGGAGTGGGACTTTGAACCCACAACCTCCTGACTCAGGCGAGAGCGTGCTCACTGAGCCACGGCTGACGTGTAATAAATTGGGCCGAAGGAGGGCCAGAAATCTTTGAGTGACCAGGGCTTGTGCAAAAACAAATTGCCATCTTGCAGGTAACCCCCGAGAACCTGCTCCATCGCAACTCCGCCCTCAGCTCAGGGGGTCCCTCTGGGACACACACCTCCAGTATGAGCCTTGGCCTCAGTCAGTGGGACATCTCTGTGGTGGAGGTCCCACGCTCTGCTCGCTGCCAGAGGTGGTGCTCAATCAAGATAGCCTGGATCACCGCGTGTAAAGCGTTTCAAGGTCAAAGCTGTCAATCACCCGCGACTGCAGACCCAGCAATTGCTGTTGGAATGTTGGTGAGCAGGTTCTGGTTGCAACTCGCTGTTTATTGCTTGACCATGTATCATTTAACCGAGTGACTCCTGCCAACGCCCGGAATTTGCGAGGAAGCATACTGCGTATTAGTTTGGAACCGGAAGCTGCTTTTTTTTCCCACAGAGCGTTTTTGAACCAGCCCGCTCCCTCCCAGCATTTTGTAATGATCCCGTTCCCGCGACAGACCGGCAACGCGCATGCGCAGTCTGCTTCCGGTCCGTTGACAGCAGTCACGTCTCTTATGCATAGCAGAACTCCACGAGGCTGAGCGCTGTGAGCTAAACTTAGTGTGACCTTAGTCTTCTTTATTACAACTCCAGAGTGCCTAAACAACATGACAGCCAACCTTTTATACTGGCCCTGCACCCTGCACGTGTGTGCAGGTGACCATTAGGACTCCAACAGTTGCGCCCTCTGCTGGCAAATATTACATAGTTACATACATAACAACGTCCTTCATTCACCTAAACTAAAGCATCTGGTCCCGTAGACGAATTGTCCTCGGCCGACAGCTCGCCTCTCGCCTCGAGGCAGAAGGTTGTGGGTTCAAGTTGTAGTCCAGGGATGTGAACACACAATCTAGGCCGACACACCCAGTGCAGTGCTGAGGGAGTGCCGCACTGTCGGAGGGGCAGTACTGAGGAAGCACAGCACTGTCGGAGGGGCAGTACTGAGGGAGCGCCGCACTGTCGGAGGGGCAGTACTGAGGGAGCGCCGCACTGTCGGAGGGGCAGGACTGAGGGAGTGCCGCACTGTCGGAGGGGCAGTACTGAGGAAGCACAGCACTGTCGGAGGGGCAGTGCTGAGGGAGCGCCGCACTGTCGGAAGGGCAGTGCTGAGGGAGTGTCGGAGGGGCAGTACTGAGGGAGCGCCGCACTGTCGGAGGGGCAGTACTGAGGGAACACAGCACTGTCGGAGGGGCAGTACTGAGGGAGTGCCGCACTGTCGGAGGGGCAGTACTGAGGAAGCACAGCACTGTCGGAGGGGCAGTACTGAGGGAGCGCCGCACTGTCGGAGGGGCAGTACTGAGGGAGCACAGCACTGTCGGAGGGGCAGTACTGAGGGAGTGCCGCACTGTCGGAGGGGCAGTACTGAGGAAGCACAGCACTGTCGGAGGGGCAGTACTGAGGGAGCGCCGCACTGTCGGAGGGGCAGGACTGAGGGAGTGCCGCAGTGTCGGAGGGGCAGTACTGAGGAAGCACAGCACTGTCGGAGGGGCAGTGCTGAGGGAGTGCCGCACTGTCGGAAGGGCAGTGCTGAGGGAGCGCCGCACTGTCGGAGGGGCAGTACTGAGGGAGCGCCGCACTGTCGGAGAGGCAGTACTGATGGAGTGCCGCACTGTCGGAGGGGCAGTACTGAGGAAGCGCAGCACTGTCGGAGGGGCAGTGCTGAGGGAGTGCCGCACTGTCGGAAGAGCAGTGCTGAGGGAGTGCCGCACTGTCGGAGGGGCAGTGCTGAGGGAGTGCCGCACTGTCGGAGGGGCAGTACTGAGGGAGCGCCGCACTGTCGGAGGGACAGTACTGAGGAAGCGCCGCACTGTCGGAGGGGCAGTGCTGAGGGAGTGCCGCACTGTCGGAGAGGCTGTTAAACCGAGGCCCTCCCAAGTGGATACAAGCGATCCAAAGGAACTATTGGAAGCAAAGCAGATCAGTTCTCCAGGTGAGAACTGTATACGTCCTCATGAGAGGCCAGCCCTCTTATTCCAGGCATGAGACTATTGTCCCATGAGGAGAGAATGAATAGATTGGGCCAAAATCTTTGGAGTTTAGAAGAATGAGGTGATCTCATTAAAAGATAGAAGATTCTGAGGGGGATTGACAGGGTAGATGCAGGGAGGATGTTTTCCCCCGGGCTGGGGAGTCTAGAACCAGGGGTCACAGTCTCAGGATAAGGGCTCGGCCATTTAGGACGGAGATGAGGAGGTATTTCTTCACTCAGAGGGTGGTGAATCTCTGGAATTCTCTGCCCCAGAGGGCTGTGGAGGCTCAGTCTTTGAGTATATTCAAGGCTGAGATCGATAGATTTTTTGATATTAAGGGAATCGAGGGATATGGGGACAGTGCAGGAAAGTGGAGTTGAGGTAGAAGATCAGCCATGATCTCATTGAATGGCGGAGCAGACTCGAGGGGCCAAATGGCCGACTCCTCCTAATTCTTATGTTCTTCTGAATGGTTGTGCCTGGGGCTGGACGGACTGACTGAGCACCCCGGGGGAGCTGGCTCTCCGGTGAGAAATGCTCACTGAACCCCCGAACACAGCTCCACACCGCTCACAGTACGAGGCAGCAGCTCGTGTGATATTTCATCTTGAGGAGTTCTCAGAGTTTGTTTTTGAATCCGAGCTGTATTGGGAAATTCTCGTCCTTGGGCAATTGCTTTGTGAATGCAGTTGGAGGTATGGTGGTGAGCCTGTGAGATGGGTGCGGTTTTAAAACAATCGCTTCCTCTCACATTTGTTTTCTTTGAAACTTCAAACACCTCCAACTTTTATTATTCTTCCTGAAAGAGCTGATTGACTCGCTTCCCTCTGACTGCTGACGGCTGGATCTGCTGCAGACTTCGCTTTACTCATCCAGCGACCTGCTTTAAACTCTCTGCTCTTCCCTCATTAATTGAATTTCCCAGAACCCAGGGAGGAGGAACAAACCGTTCCAGGTTCTGGACTGCCTCGGACCGAGAATTCTGGTCACGCTACTTGTTTTCTCTGCTGATTATCGGGAGAGAGGTTTTTTGGGGAAGAGCATGTGGAGCGTTTAGTTCAGCTCATTAATATCCAGCAACATCTGCAGTCACATGTTTCAGACTAAAGCTCACGGCCGGAACATGTGACACGTGTTTGTGACGTATGTGTGACGTGTGTATGGCACTCGCGTGTGTGTATGATGTGTGTGTGCCGTGTGTGTGTTTGACGTGTGACGTGTATGACTCGTGTGTGTATGACTCGCGTGTGTGTGACACGTGTGTGTGCCATGCGTGTCTGACACGTGTGCTTGTGTATGACACGTGCATATGACGTGTGCGTGTGGCGCGCGCGGGTGTGTGACACGTACGTGTGTGACACGTGAGTGTGTATGACGTGTGTGACACCCGTGTGTATGGCACGTGTGCGTGTATGGCACGTGCATATGACACTTGCGTGTGTGTATGACACGTGTGCTTTTGTGTGTATAACGTGTGTGTGACACGTGTGTGTGACATGTCTGCGTGTGTGGCACGTGCGTGTGTGACACGTCTGCGTGTGTGGCACATACGTGCGTGTGTATGGCACATCTGTGTGTGTGTATGACACGTGCGTATGACACTATGGCACGTGCGCGTGTGTGTATGGCGTGCGTGTGTATGGCCTGCGTGACATGTGACACGCGTGTGCATGACGTGCATGTGTGTGTATATGACATGTATGGCACGCGTGTGTGTGTATGGCACGTGTGTGTGAGACGTGTGTGTGTACGCCGTGTGTGAGACGTGTGTGTGTACGACACGCGTGTGTGTGTGCGCGCAACACACGTGTGTGTGTGTGTGTGTACGTGTTTGCATGTTTGTGTGCAGTGGGACTTGAATCCACTGTCTTCTTTCTCCAAGTCTTGAAAGCTACCAATTGGGTCCCACTCCAGTGCATTAAGCACATAGCCCAGGCTGACAGTCCAGTGCAGTACTGAGGGAGTGCCGCACTGTCGGAGGTGCCATCTTTCGGATGAGACGTTAAACCGAGGCCCCGTCTGCTCTCTCAGAAGAGCAGGGGAGTTATCCCCGGTGTCCTGGCCAATATACATCCCTCAGCCAATATCACTAAATCAGATTATCTGGTCATTATCATATTGTTGTTTGTGGGAGCTTGCTGTGTGCAAATTAGCTGTCCTGTTAAATTACAACAGTTCTTTTTTCAATTTTTCTTTTCTATCGTCTTTTTTCCCCTTTATTTTCTTCCTTCTTTCCTTCCATTTGTTTTTTTCGCTCTCTGTCTTTTTGCTCTCTCCTGTTTTCATGTTTTGAGCAAGTGGATGGGCGAACCATTGATTGGGGGGGTATGTGGGGCGAACCATTGATTGGGGGGGTATGTGGGGCGAACCATTGATTGGGGGGGTATGTGGGGCGAACCATTGATTGGGGGGGTATGTGGGGCGAACCATTGATTGGGGGGGTATGTGGGGCGAACCATTGATTGGGGGGGTATGTGGGGCGAACCATTGATTTGGGGGGGGCGAACCATTGATTGGGGGGGGGGTCAAGGAGAAACATTGATTTGGGGTTGTGGTAGGGAGGACCATTGATTGTGGGGGGGGGGGGGGTGAACCATTGATTGGGGGGACGGGGTGAACCATTGATTTGGGAGGGGTGCTGGGGAATTTAAATTCAGTTCTTTAAATAAATCTGGAATAAAAAGCTAATGTCAGTTATGGTGACCATGAAACTGTAAAAACCCATCTGGTTCACTAATGTCCTTACCCGGACTCGGGCCTATGTCATGTCATAGGCGATCCCTTGAACGATGATGACTTGGTTCTATATGAATTCACAGATGTTTCAATGAAGGACCCGATGTTCCAGTCCTGAACTCCAGTTGAGAGGGTGGAAGATGCCTGTGCGTGGATTTTTTTAACGTATGGTGGCCGTTGCACACCAGCCACCACACGGGCTTGACAGAGCTAGGTCTTGGTCCAGGGGTAAGGGTTAACCAAGACGACTGGAGACCTGCTCTGCTGCACGGACCCAGTGCACACACATATCGCAGTGTGGGCTGGCCCGTGCTGCCTCTGGCCCCTCGCCTCTTCTGGGCCCCATACCCTCATTCACCGCACCTCCACCACGATGTTCCAGCGCCTGGCGCTCCAGCTCTATTTATAGCCCCGACCTGCGGTGGTGTTCTCACACAGGTCGGGGCAGCACACGATATATGTGACTCCAGACCCACAGCAATGTGGTTGACTCTTAACTGCCCTCTGAAATGGCCCAGGGAGACACTCCGTTGTGTAAGGTGGATCACCATCACCTTCTCAAGGGCAATTGGGGATGGGCAATAAATGCCGGCCTTGCCAACGATGCCCATGTCCTGTGAATGAATTTAAAAAGCATGTCAAGTCCAGGACTGGAGACAGAATGTGTGATTGGACATGGGGCATGATGTTAAGCGAGGGGTAAAATCCCCCAAAATATGTTTTTTTTTTACACGGACATTTATTCACTTATAAGAACATGAGAATTAGGAGCAGGAGTCGGCCATTCGGCCCCTCGAGCTGCTCCGCCATTCAATGAGATCATGATCTTCGACCTCAACTCCACTTTCCTGCACTGTCCCCATAGCCTTTGATTCCCTTAATATCCAAAAATCTATCGATCTCTGTCCTGAATATACTCAAAGACTGAGCCTCCACAGCCCTCTGGGGCAGAGAATTCCAGAGATTCACCACCCTCTGAGTGAAGAAATTCCTCCTCATCTCAGTCCTAAATGGCCGACCCCTTATCCTGAGACTGTGACCCCTGGTTCCAGACTCACCAGCCCAGGGGAAACACCCTCCCAGCATCTACCCTGTCAAGCCCTGTGAGATATTTATACTAAATTCTTCAATGTCCCAGCATCACCAACTGCAGACTGCACCATGACTGACCATGCAGCTGCCCAAAACTTCAGTGCCAAGCCATCTGATTCATGCTCCACCCAATCACTTCAACTCCAACCCGTCACCGTGCCTTGTGATTGATCAAAGCACCAACTTGGCATGTCACCCGGCCAGTCACTGAGCGCTAGGATCAAGGAATGGGCACTTCATGTGACCTGCACCAGTTTGTCGCTATGGTAACGACTGAATATTTTCACCAACCAAACATTGGCTGTGAGTGGATGGATCAGTGAGAGAATTAACAAAAACAACTTGGATTTATCTAGCGCCTTTAATGTAGAGAAACAGCGCAGGTCGCTTCCCGGAGTGTGATCAGACCAGATATTGACACCGAGATAAAGGAGGAGCTATTCGAAGGGCTGCATGGTCGAAGAGGTAGGTTTTCAGGAGCGTCTTAAAGGAGGAGAGAGGCAGAGAGGTTTAGGCAGCGAGTTCCAGAGATTGGGGCCTGGATGGTTGATGCATCCAATGGCGAAGGGAGTGGAGCATGCACCAGAGGCCAGAGTTGTCGGGCTGGAGGGGGTTACAGAGATAGGGAGGGGTGTAGGGGCTGGAGGAGGTTACAGAGATAGGGAGGGGTGTAGGTCTGGAGGGGTTTCAGAGATAGGGAGGGGTGTAGGGCTGGAGGGGTTTCAGAGATGGGGAGGGGTGTAGGGGCTGGAGGAGGTTACAGAGATAGGGAGGGGTGTAGGGGCTGGAGGAGGTTACAGAGATAGGGAGGGGTGTAGGTCTGGAGGGGTTTCAGAGATAGGGAGGGGTGTAGGGCTGGAGGGGGTTACAGAGATAGGGAGGAGTGTAGGGGCTGGAGGGGGTTACAGAGATAGGAGGGGTGTAGGGCTGGAGGAGGTTACAGTGATAGGGAGGGGTGAGGCCATGGAGGGATTGAATACGAGGATAAGCATTGTAGAGGCAGGATTGTGGTTGAGGAGGTTTATTTGGCTGGGACGAGTGAAATGGGGGAATGAACTGCTCCTGTTATATTGCTGTCCTGTTCCCCCTGGGGATTATGGCCCAGTTTGCGATGTTTTTGACGTAATGCAGCTGAACACTGATCTTGGAAACACACAATGAATGAAATGATAATATCATCTTTGAAATAGAGAGTGTGTGGCAAACAGTGTGTGGGTAGTACACAGTGGTTATGTGACTGGGCCATAATCCAGGGGCCTGGACTAATGATCCCGAGACATGAGTTCAAATCCCACCACGGCAGCTGGAGAATTTAAATTCAGTTAATTAAATAAATCTGGAATAAAAAGCTAGTGACCATGAAAGTATCGGATCGGAAAATCCCAACCGGTTCACTAAGGGAAGGAAATCTGCCGTCCTTACCGCTCTGGCCTACATCATCATCGTCATCATAGGCAGTCCCTCAGAATCGAGGAAGACTTGCTTCCACTTTAAAAGTGAATTCTCAGGTGACTGAACAGTCCAATATGGGAATTACAGTCTCTGTCACAGGTGGGACAGGGGACAGACAGTGATTGGAGGAAAGGGAGGGTAGGACTGCTTTGCCGCACGCTCCTTCCACTGCCTACGCTTGGTTTCTGCATGCTCTCTGCGACGAGACTCGAGGTGCTCAGCGCCCTCCCGGATTCTCTTCCTCCGCTTAGGGTGATCTTTGGCCAGGGACTCCCAGGTGTCGGTGGGGATGTTGCAACTTATCAAGGAGGCTTTGAGGGTGTCCTTGAAACGTTTCCTCTGCCCACCTTGGGCTCGCTTGCCGTGTAAGAGTTCCGAGTAGAGCGCTTGCTTTGGGAGTCTTTTGTTAGGCATGGGAACAGTGTGGCCCACCCAACGGAGCTGGTTGAGTGTGGTCAGTGCTTCGATGCTGGGGATGTTGGCCTGGTCAAGGACACCGATGCTGGTGCGTCTGTCCTCCCAGGGGATTTGCAGGATCTTGCTGAGACATCATTGGTGGTATTTCTCCAGTGACGTTAGGTGTCTACTTTACATGGTCCACGTCTCTGAGCCATACAGGAGGGCAGGTATTACTACAGCCCTGTAGACCATGAGCTTGGCGGCAGATTTGAGGGCCTGGTCTTCGAACACTCTTTTCCTCAGGTGCACTGGAGGCGGTGCTGAATCTCATCATCGATGTCTGCCCTTGCTGATAATAGGCTCCCGAGGTATGGAAAGTGGTCCATGTTGTCCACTACATGTGACTCCCTACACATGTCTGGCCTATATGTGATTCCAGACCCACAGTGATGTGGGTTGACTCTTAACAGCCCTCTGAAATGGCAGCTCACCTCCACCTTCTCCAGGGCGATTATAGATGGGCAATAAACGCTGGCCTTGAAGCGACGCCCACATTCCGTGAATGAATAAAACAAAAAGCATTCGGGGGGGGTGGCAGGGGTCGAGTTTCCTCGAGTTGTATCAGCGCTATCCGTGCAGGATTGGCCGAACCAGTGCAGAAGATCGTGGAATTTTAAACGTAAGTGAGTTACGCCCAAAAGCACTTGGGTTCGTGTTGTCCGCGATCGTTTACACTGGTTCAGGATTCTGTTCAGGCCCCGCCCACACAACTAGCCAGCCCCCAGGGCGGAGTTGCGAGATTCGACGATTACGCTGGTTCAGGATGGCTCTTCAAATTGCACTCATTTCCTGAGGTGCACAGGCACCTGTAGGCACATTATAAATGTTTGTTCATACCAAAAAATATTTACTAAGAAACTGACTGGTGTACACCAATGCAACTGTTAAATGGTTCAGTCGTTTTTTTTAAAAAGTCATTTTTGGTGGTTTTGAATGGGGTTACTCACATGATGGACAGGACACTAATTAAAAATGCTTAGTTTTTCTGATAAACCCACTTTCTTATCATTACCACATTGCTGTTTGTGGGAGCTTGCTGTGCGCAACTTGACTGCTATGTTTACCAACTTTACAACAGTGACTAGAAGGACAGAAGGACTTGCATTTATATAGCGCCTTTCACTACCTCAGGACGTCCCAAAGTGCTTTACAGCCAGTGTAGTCACTGTTGTAATGTGGGAAACACGACAGCCAATCTGTGCTCAGCAAGCTCCCACAAACAGCAATGAGGTAATGACCAGATAATCTGTTTCTGGTGGTGTTGGTTGAGGGATAAATATTGGGCCCAGGACTCTGGGGATAACTCCCCTACTCTTCTTTGAACTACTTTTCAAAAGAAGTACTTCATTGATGGGGAAGCGATTTGGGAGGTCCAGAGGCTGTGAAAAGCGCGATATAAGCGAGCCCCAGGTGGGCAGAGGAAACATTACAAGGACACCCTCAAAGCCTCCTTGATAAAATGCAACATCCCCACCGACACCTGGGAGTCCCTGGCCAAAGACCAGTCCACCCTAAATGGAGGAAGTGCATCCGGGAGGGCGCTGAGCACCTCGAGTCTCGTCGCAGAGAGCATGCAGAAATCAAGCGCAGGCAGCGGAAGGAGCGTGCGGCAAACCAGTCCCACCCACCCCTTCCTTCAACCACTGTCTGTCCCACCTGTGACAGAGACTGTAATTCCCGTATTGGACTGTTCAGTCACCTGAGAACTCACTTTTAGAGTGGAAGCAAGTCTTCCTCGATTCCGAGGGACTGCCTATGATGATGATGAATGCAAGTTATTTCTTCCCTCCTCTCTTGGGCTTGCTCTGGTTGTGTTTGTAGTTCTGAATGTGCTAGGCCCCTGATCATTGTTTCTGCATACCAGATTAGACCAGTAATTGGTTGTACTATTTGGGCCTCCCGGAGGAGATGTTTATGTTTCATGCCATGGTCAATGTGAATTCAACTGAAGATTTATGTCTTGAGTGAATTCCCAATGGCACTTAGCTGAAATTTGGCTCCTTTCATTGCCCAAATTGGCAGTGACATCTTTATACGAGGAACTTGTCATAACTGAAGTGTCCCTTATGTTCCCAGCCGCATTATTCCCAAACACAAATGAGTTGATGGATGATCCAGCCAGTGGTCAAATATTAGCGAGCGCATTTTGACTGACTTAGATATTTAGCGTTATGCACTGTTGCAATGGAGACCAATATTTTTAGAGAGATAGCAAATAATTGTTGCTGCCTCTTTGGCGCTTCATCCTGGAAGTATTGTAACCAGGTGAGAATTCTTCTCAATAAATTAATAATTGTCTCTCTATTCATTGTAAACAGAATGTGGAACAATGTAAATATTGAATCCAGAATGGTTTCTTCACTTTGGAGGTAACCAAATAAGGTTTGTAAGCACTGGTGCTAAATATAAAACGAGAATACACGTGTGTGCAATCTAAGGTGCATCGCTCGTAAAATACGCTCTGTATTAAATTATATTAACAATAACAAGCCAGCTATAATTGGTCTTCGCAGAACTTCTCGTTTGCATTACTACAGTACTGGCCTTTATTGCTAGGAGGATGGAGTATAAAAGCAGAGAAATCCTGTTACAACTGTACAGGATATTGGTGAGGCCACACCTGGAGTATTGTGTACAGTTTTGGTCTCTGTATTTAAGGAAGGACATACTTGCATTGGAGGCTGCTCAGAGAAGGTTCACGAGGTTGATTCCTGAGATGAAGAAAGGGTTGAGCAGGTTGGGCCTATACTCATTGGAGTTTAGAAGAATGAGAGGTGATCTTATTGAAATAAGATTCTTAGGGGGCTCGACAAGGTAGATGCAGAGAGGATGTTTCCCCTCATGGGGGAATCTAGAACTAGGGGACATTGTCTCAGAATAAGGGGTTGCCCATTTAAAATGGAGATGTGGAGGAATTTCTTCTCAGAGGGTTATAAATCTGTGGCATTCTCTGCCCCAGAGAGCTGTGGAGGCTGGGTCATTGAATATATTTAAGTCAGCGATAGTCAGATTTTTGAGTGATGAGGGAATAAAGGGTTATGGGGAGCGGGCAGGGAAGTGGAACTGAGTCGATGATCAGACCAGCCGTGATCATATTGAATGGCGGAGCAGGCTCGAAGGGCCGTATGGCTGACTCCTACTCCTATTTCTTATGTTATGTACTTTAACAGGACTAGAAGTCACATGTGCTCAGAAAAATGACCAGGTGTGCCCCTTGGTGATGCAGTGGTCGATTACTGGACCGATAATCCGGAGAACGGGAGTTTGAATCTCATCGTGGCACAGTTGAGAATTTGAATTCAGTTTATAAACAGCTGGTCCCAGGGAAAGAGACCATGACTGCCGGATTGTCGGAAAAATCCAGCTGGTTCACTAATGTTCTTCAGGGAAGGAAATCTGCCGGCCTTTCCCGGCCTGGCCTACAAGTGACTCCAGTCCCACACCAATATGGTTGACTCGTCAGTGCTCTCGGGAATGGCCCAGAAAGCCACTCAGTCAGGAAAACTATTGATGGCCAATGAGTGCCCACTTGCCAGCAATGTCCACATCCCGAGAATGAATATTTAAAAAATCTTGCACTTGCTGAATATTCACAGATTCTACAGATCTTCCAAATTTGTCCCTGTAATAAATCTTGGACTCATTGTGCTGGATGCAGGAGAGCCAGCAATAGGAACAACAACAACTTGTATTTATATAGAGCCTTTAACTTAGTGAAACGTCCCAAGGTGCTGCACAGGAGTATTATGCAATACAAATTTGACACCGAGCTGCATAAGTAGAAATTAGCGCAGGTGACCAAAAGCTCGGTCAAAGAGGTCGATTTTAAGGAGCATCTTGAAGGAGTAAAGAGAGGCAGAGCGGTTTAGGGAGGGAGTTCTAGAGCTTGGGGCCCAGGCAACAGAAGGCACGGCCACCAATGGTGGAGCGATTATAATCTCGGATACTAAGGAGGGCAGAATTAGAGGGGCGCCGACATCTCGGGGGTGGGGAGGTGGGGGGGGGGGGGTGGGGAAAAGAGGCTGGAGGAGATTACAGAGATGGGGAGGGGCGAGGGCCATGGAGGGATTTGAAAACAAGGATGAGAATTTTGAAATCGGCGTTGCTTAACTGGGAGCCAATGTAGGTCAGCGAGCACATGGGGTGATGGGTGAGTGGGACTTGGTGCAAGTTAGGACACGGGCAGCGAGCACAAGGGAAAGTGCAACATCCCCACTGACACCTGGGAGTCCCTGGCCAAAGACCGCCCTAAGTGGAGGAAGTGCATCCGGGAGGGCGCTGAGCACCTCGAGTCTCGTCGCCGAGAGCATGCAGAAATCAAACGCAGGCAGCGGAAGGAGCGTGCGGCAAACCAGTCCCACCCACCCTTTTCTTCAACCACTGTCTATCCCACCTGTGACAGAGTCTGTGGTTCTCGTATTGGACTGTTCAGCCACCAAAGGACTCACTTCAGGAGTGGAAGCAAGTCTTCCTCGATTCCGAGGGACTGCCTAGGATGATGATGATGATGAATGTGTAATGGGAGCAACATGCGGCAGTCCGGTCCGGGAATCGGCGCGGTCCTGGCCTGTAAGACCATCAGCAGGCCGGGGCCATCGGAGGGAGCAGCGCGTGCTGCTGCAGGAGGGCGACGGCTGACTGCAGTGCGGGCAGGTACAGCAGGAGCGGTGAGGTCGGGACAAAGGAGCGGCAAGAGATTGTAGAGGGACGTGATCGGGGTCCGGGAGAGGCAAGGGCCCGGGGGCAGCACGGGCCAGCCCACACTGCGATATGTGTGCGCACTAGGCCCGTGCAGCAGAGCTGGTCTCCAGTCGTCCTGGTTAACCCTTGCCACTGGACCAAGACCTCGCTCTGTCAAGCCCGTGTGGTGGCTGGTGTGCAACGGTCACCCCACATTAAAAAAATCCACGCACAGGCACCTTCCACCCTTCAGGGTGTAGTTCGGGATCTGGAATATTAAGTCCCTCATTGAAACACCTGTGAACTCATCACTTTTTGGCGTGGAAACAAGTCAACCTCGATTAGAGGGACCGCCTATGATGAAGATGATGGGCACGTTTCAGAAAAGTGAATATGAGTCTTTCTAGTCAAAAAGGGGGATGGCATTTGGGGATCAGGCATCAGTTTGCGGGGGATGGGGAAATTAGGATAGGCTTACCGATTGAATGAGCGTCCATGCATTGCAAACGTGGTGGAACTGGAGGTTGGTGGGCTGGAATCTAAGCCGGTACACACCATTAGAATTGCTTCTGTTGTAGTTGTGAAGTTTGTTGATCTCCAGCTCCCCGGATCCTGTTTTTAATTGTTCCTGTTGATGGGAACATTTCTGCCAAGTTCCAGAAGACTTTGCCCAGTCTTTCATGGCACACTGTATCTCTTTCCCATCCACCTTCTGCCAGTTACCGTGCTGTCCCTCCTCCTCTGGAAGGTTCCTTGTTGGGGTCGGGGTGCACAGATGCCGAGCCTCCTGGGTCTGACCCCTGTGGCCATTCTTCATGTGGTGAGCCAGGAGAGCAAGCGTTGGCCACCGAGCTGATCTTGTCGTCATGTGACCACGTGTGGGAGGCCTCACCGTTGCCACCCCCCCTCCCTCTCCCTCGCCCCATGCATTATGTCATTGGGACCAGTTGTAGTACAAGTACTGGTGTCCCGGCAACGCCCAATGATGACAAAGCATTATTTCACACACAGTGTAGTAGAAACCTGGAACTCCTCCTCCAGAACGCTGTGGATGCTTCGATAATTGGAGCTTTCGAGACAGATTGAGGGATTGTTGTTGGTTGAGGGTATCGAGGGATATAGAGCAAAGGCAGAGAAATGGCTTTGATAAACCGCAATCTAACTGATGGGCTCGAGGGGTTTGATGGCCAATCCCTGTTCTTCTGTTCCTTACTCCGTGTAGAAGGGGATTGAACTTAGCACCATACGGCTGCTGTGCTATTTTCTATCCCAAGAAGTTACTTGGGCTCGAAAAACCGTGTATATATTTTATTTGTCACATTCTGGAACGGTTTAAAATGTGGAATGTTCGAAACCTTTGATTTGCTCAGATGCCCTTTCTGGTCGGGAGAAAATTGATCTAAACAACAACAACTTGTATTTATATAGCGCCTTTAACGTAGTAAAACGTCCCAAGGAACTTCACAGGAGTGTTGTAAGACCAAACAGATAAATTTGACACTGAGCTACATCGGAAGAAACTAGGGCAGGTGACCAAAAGCTGGGTTAAAGAGGTAGGTTTTAAGGAGCGTTTTAAAGGAGGAGAGAGAGGCGGAGGGGTTTAGGGAGGGAGTTCCAGAGCTTGGGGCCCAGGCAACAGAAGGCACGGCTGCCGGTGGTGGAGTGATTATAATCGGAGGTGCTCAAGAGAATTTGAGGCGCACAGACATTTCGGGGAGGGTTAGTGGGGCTGGAGGAGATTATGGAGCGTAGAATGTGGAAGGCCAGCCAGGAGTGCGTTGGAGTACTCAAAGTCTCGAGGAAGAAGTGATTAGTGACGGGTCTTGCACTGACTTGGATCAAAGCAAAACAAACTGTCGCGGCAAATCACAATCAAGGTGATGGGATTTCAGGCCGTTGGGTTTTATTTTAAATTCATGTGGTCGCTGCATGCTGCTCCTCTACACTTGATGCCAGGTTTGTCCCCGCTATTGGCCAGCTTTTCCCTTGCTCTGGTGCAGATTCAGGTCAAATCACTTCCCGCTGTTCCCTAGCTCTCCCGAATGCCAGGATCTGCCGTTGAATCTGAGGCAAGAGACAAGTGGGAGGGCTCTGAGCTTAGAACAAAACCACGCTGGAATAAAGTGAGGGTAATGTTAAAGGGGAAGGAACGTCTGTGAGGAACATTCTTCTCTCTTGAGTATTGACACGTTTTTCTTTTAAAACAGCAATGGTTTGCAAAGTTAATATTTAAGGTGGAGATAGATAGATTCTTGAACGATAAGGGAGTGAAGGGTTATGGGGAGCGGGCGGGGAAGTGGAGCTGAGTTCATGATCGGATCAGCCATGATCGTATTGAATGGCGGAGCAGGCTCGAGGGGCCGTATGGCCGACTCCTGCTCCCTATTTCTTTACGTTCTTATTTGACATCCTCAAGAAGCCCATGAACGGTTTGCCTGCTCGGAGACCTGTGTGTGCCGGCACCATTGGGTCTCGGGGCCTCGCGAGGTTTAGGTCCCAGCCGCTTTGAATGGGTCTGGCCTCGATCTGGTGTGACCGAGGAGCGAGAAGGAGACACTTATTCATCGAGAGGCTTTAGGAGGGGCATTTCCAGTCACCGAGAGTACGTTGGATCAGCAGGGACACTGATCGCACGGATGCTGCTTGTTGGCTGGAGGATTAGTGGCGACATCCAGCTGCAACATTGTCAGGCCAAATTCAACCTGTGGGATCCACCCATACCCTGATGAAAATATGTGCAAAAATGGGATCAGACTGGGTGGGATATTAAAAGGTGCGGGGAGTGAGGGGAGAGTGGGATTAGACTGGGTGGGATATTAAAGGGTGCGGGGAGTGAGAGGGAGAGTGGAATTAGACTGGGTGGGATATTAAAGGATATGGGGAGTGAGGGGAGAGTGGGATTAGACTGGGTGGGATATTAAAGGGTGAGGGGGAGAGTGGGATTAGACTGGGTGGAATATTAAAGGGTGCGGGGGAGAGTGGGATTAGACTGGGTGGGATATTAAAGGATATGGGGAGTGTGGAATTAGACTGGATGGGATATTAAAGGGTGAGGGGGAGAGTGGGATTAGACTGGGTGGAATATTAAAGGGTGAGGGGAGAGTGGGATTAGACTGGGTGAGATATTAAAGGGTGAGGGGAGTGAGGGGAGAGTGGGATTAGACTGGGTGGGATATTAAAGGGTGCGGGGAGTGAGGGGAGAGTGGAATTAGACTGGGTGGGATATTAAAGGGTGCGGGGAGAGTGGAATTAGACTAGGTGGGATATTAAAGGGTGCGGGGGAGAGTGGGATTAGACAGGGTGGGTTATTACAGGGTGAGGGGAGAGTGGGATTAGACTGGTTGGCATATTAAAGGGTATGGGGAGTGAGGGGAGAGTGGGATTAGACTGGGTGGGATATTAAAGGGTGAGGGGAATGAGGAGGAGAGGGTGCTTAGACTGGGTGAGATATTAAAGACTGGATGCTTTGACAAACTACACAGAAAGTATCCTGGCATTACTGACCATCTGAATGTGGGAAGTATTTGAAGGAGATGATTTTAGTTAATAAAATGCTAATAAAAAAGGCATTGGAGAAATATATTCGAAAGGATTAAAATAGGCAGCAGATGTGGTAAAAGGCTCTATTGTGGATGACCTGGCCCATGGGGACTGAGGATGAGAGAGGAGGTTTCTAGGCTTTGGGCCAGACTTGAGTCCCAATGATTGTGCAGTAACTTGCAGATTAGACATGGTTCCTGCGCCATTAATAACACGGCCATGAAATCGTGACAGAACTCGGGAGGGAGTGAGGAATGGGCGTGGCTCGGGGCTGTACTACATTCATCTTACAGCAGCGACCTCCCGACTCGATGTGTTGGGGCAGATGTGGAATTGTTGGGAGGGGATCAGTCAGTAAGCTGCCTGTTCCTGAGTGGGAGCTTGCATTGTGCAGTGCACACAGTGACGGAGCCTCGCACTCGATCAGTCCACGACCCATTGTCCACGGCTGTTTGCTGAGCTGACTAAATGGGGCAAACGGTAAGAATCTGTCTTGTGTTGGCGCATGGAAATGGGTCCGTAACTTGTCACGTCACAAATTGGGTTCCAATCTCTCGGCCCTTCGATTTCACCCCCTTTCATGCTAGCTTAGGGTTACCGAACCCCATCGTCCCCTTACATAACAACATAACATAAGGAATAGACCCCTCGATTCTGCTCCGCCATTCAATACGACCATGGCTGATCCGATCATGGACTCAGCTCCACTTCCCTGCCCGATCCCCATAACCCTTGACACTCGTATTGCTCAAAAATCTGTCTATCTCTGCCTTAAATATATTCAATGACCCAGCCTCCACAGCTCTCTGGGGCAGAGAATTCCACAGATTTACAACCCTCTGAGAGAAGAAATTCCTCCTCATCTCCGTTTTAACTGGGTGACCCCTTATTTTGAGGCTATGCCCCCTCGTTCTAGATTCCCCCACGAGGGGAAACATCCTCTCTGCATCTACCCTGTCAAGCCCCCTCAGAATCTTATACTTTTCAATAAGATTATCTCTCATTCTTCTAAACTACAATGCGTATAGGCCCAACCTGTCTTCATAAGTCATCCCCCTCATCCCCAGAATCAACCTCGTGAACCTTCACTGAACAGCCTCCAATGCAAGTATATCCTTCCTTAAATACGGAGACCAAAACTGCACGCAGTACTCCAGGTGTGGCCTCACCTTGGGCCCCCTCCCGTGCTTCCATATCCCCAAGGCCCGCTCCCAGTTTAGGGAAGCCCTCATTGTCGTGTGTCTCGGCAGTCTCCAGATCCCCCCTCCCATTAATCCCATCCAGCCTGATGGTCTGGCTCTGGCACCATGCTGCCTGCTGGTGTGCCGTGTATTTCAGGCTTTAAGGAGGGCGCGGGATTGGAATTGAGCGAGCACATTGGCCCAGGCAGAAGCAATCGAGCGTTGCAGAAAGGGGAGGAGCTGGCGGCAGGCAGATTCCTGCAGAGAAAAGAAACTGAGAAATTGAGTTGGTTACAAGCAGCGTGATCGCGGGGCAACAGCCTGACAAGTCAGGCCACCAAATGCAGAGAGGGAGGGAGAGAGAGCGACACGCAGAGAATCAGTGAGAAGGAAGCCGAGCGACATTAAATTATTGCTGTGCAAAAGCAGTGCTTTGGGATAGCTCATGTTTCATATCATTCTGTCAGCTGTGACTCTGTAGGCATCACTCTCGCCTCTGAGTCAGAAGGATCCAGTCCCACTCCAGGGACTTGAGCACATAAATCTATGCTGACACTCCCAGTGCAGTGCTGAGGGAGTGCCACACTGTCGGAGGGGCAGTGCTGAGGGAGTGCTGCACTGTCGGAGGGGCAGTGCTGAGGAAGTGCTGCACTGTCGGAGGGGTAGTACTGAGGGAGTGCCGCACTGTCGGAGGGGGCAGTCTTTCAGATGAGACGCTAAACCGAGGCCCCGTCTGCGCTCTCAGGTGGACGTAAATGTTCCATGGCCACTATTTTGAAGAGGAGCAGGGGAGTTATCCCCGGTGACCTGGCCAATATTTATCCCTCAACCAAAATCACAAAAAATGATTATCTGGTCATTTCCACGTTGCTTTGCTGTGCACAAATTGGCTGCTGTTTTTCCCACATTACAACAGTGACTACACCTCAAAAAGTACTTCATTGACTGTAAAGCTGTGAGGTTGTGAAAGGTACTATATAAATGAAAATGTATATATTGATCATAGCATCGAGACCATTCGGCCCATCGTGCCTGTGAACGAGCGATCGAATTACTCCCACTCCCCCTGCTCTTTTTCCGTAGCCCTGAAGATATTTCCCCGTGACTATTTATCCAATTCCCGAATGAATCTGCTTCCACCGCCCTTTCAGGCCGTGTGTTCCCGATCGCAACAACTCGCTGCCTAAACATTTCTTCCTCCTGTCTCCTCAGTTTCTTTTGCCAATTAGCGCGGTGTCGGGCTGTCCTGACTTGCCGCTGCAGTGGGAGTGTAGATCGGCTGGTTGTATAGCACGTGCCCCCATGGTGTACTGCCCCTGTCATTGTAAAACAGCCACTCCCCCACCTCAGTGTCACTAATGTTATAGGGTCTCTGGTTCCTGTACGGAGTTCATCACCTGCTTCTCCCGAGATGCTGACTGATCTGCTGTGTGGTTCCAGCATTTTCTCTCTCTCTCTATGCACATTCTACCCTACGTAAACTGGAGGTGATCCAAAACTCCGCTGCCCCGTCTCCTAACTCGCACCGAATCCCGCTCACCCATCACCCCCTGTGTCACTGCCCCGTGTCCCAACTCGCACCAAGTCCCACTCACCCATCACCCCCTGTGCTCGCTGACCTACATTGGCTCCCGGTTAAGCAATGCCTCGATTTCAAATTTCTCATCCTTATTTTCAAATCCCTCCATGGGCTCGCCCCTCCCTAGCTCTGTAATTACCTTCCCCCCCTCCCGCCCCCACTCCCCGAGCTGTCTACGCTCCTCTAATTCTGGCCTCCTGAGCCTCCCTGATTATAATCACTCCACCATCGGTGGCCGTGCCTTCTGTTGCCTAGGCCCCAAGCTCTGGAACTTCCTCCCTAAACCTCTCCGCCTCTCTACCTCTCTTTCCTCCTTCAAGACGCTCCTTAAAACCTCCCTCTTTGACCAACTTGTGCTTAACCTCCTAATGTCAAATTTTTATTGTATAAACACTCCTGTGAAACGCCTTGGGACGTTTCACTACGTTAAAGGCGCTATATAAATGCAAGTTGTTGTTATTTATGCCATTAAGAATCTGCTCGTCTGAAGTATTATAAAAGTCGATGAGAGGGGGAAGGTGGGATTGGGAAGGAGTTCCCGTTAAACACGTGAGCTTGATTTCAAAATGGAATTGGATAAATACTCGCGGGGAAATATTTTCAGGGCTATGAGGAAAGAACTGAAACACAACCCAGGTATCTGGTAGAATGAAAACAGAAAATGCTGGATATACTGAGCGGGTCAGGCAGCGACTGTGGAGAGAGAAACAGAGTTAACGTTTCAGGCCGAAGTATCCGATGGTGCAGCTCGTTTCCCAAGTATATTTTATCCGGTTTGATTACACCTTGGGGCGTCTTTCTACATTAAAGGCGTTGTATAAATCTAATTTGTTCCTGGGTTTCAAAAGGCCAGTAAAGTTCAACAGTGAGACACCTGTTGCAATCCACTACACATCGAGTCAGATTTATATACCCTGACACATCTCCCAGCTGCTGGTTCGAAGGCTGTATTGCAGCAATGCAGAACCTCAAGCATCGTGTTGAGGAACGAAGTCTGCTGATATTTTCTCTGCAAGAGTAATGTTCCCCCTGCCACCGCTTGTTGTGCGAGATCAAGTCTCCACTCAACTCCGCCCCGCACAGCTCCGACCAGCAGCTTCCGTGAGAGATATCAGCGTCCGTCCGATAATCCTAGAATGGTTACAGCAAGGGTTACAGACTGGGAGTCCCTGGCCAAAGACCGCCCTAAGTGGAGGAAGTGCATCCGGAAGGGCGCTGAGCACTGAGTCTCGTCGCCGAGAGCATTCAGCAAACAAGCGCAGGCAGCGGAAGGAGCGTGTGGCAAACCAGTCCCACCCACCCTTTCCTTCAACCACTGTCTGTCCCGCCTGTGACAGAGCCTGTAATTCCCGTATTGGACTGTTCAGTCACCTGAGAACTCACTTTTAAAGTGGAAGCAAGTGTTCCTCGATTTCAAGGGACTGCCTATGATGATGACAACATGGAAAGAGGCCATTCGGCCCATCGAGCCCGTGCCGGCTCTCTGCAAGAACACTTCAGCCAGTCCCACTCCCCGCCCTTTCCCCGGAGCCCGGCAAATTGTTTTCCTTCAGGCACTTATCTAACTCTCTTGAAAGACACGATCGAGTCTGCCTCCACCACCCTGTCAGGCAGTGTATTCCAGATCCTAACCACTCCCTGCATAAAAAAGTTTTTCCTCGTGTCGCCTTTGGTTCTTCTGCCAATCGCCTTAAATCTGTGTCCTCTGGTTCTCGACCCTTCCACCAATGGGAACAGTTTCTCTTGATCTACTCTGTCCCGACCCCTCATGATTTTGAACACCTCGATCAAATCTCCTCTCAACCTTCTCTGCTCCAAGGAGAACAACCCCAGCTTCTCCAGTCTATCCACGTCACTGAAGTCCCTCATCCCTGGGACCATTGACTCTTGTTTCAAACATTTTGAGCTTCACGGCAATTCAGAGGCATACAGCTCTTGGGTTAAGGCCGCTCCATTCTGTTTGTCAACCACTAGTGCTGTATTTACAAGATTCCGTTTATGTTATGCTGCTTAAAATCCAGTAGCACTGTTAGAAACTAAGACTGGCAGGAGGTCACTGATTGCAATTTACTTTCTAAAACGTCTCGAACGTTGCAGGGTTTAGCATTTAGCCACTCCGAGTGGATGAGGATGCACCTTGCAGCCTATAATGAGGCGTGAGATTGAGTTCCTGCAGTTGGTTCAAACAGCTCTGGGTTGAAAGATAGTGATCTTGGACCAGTGGAGTAAGCATTTGCAGAAGATCACAGCGACCGCTCCTTCCATCATCTGCATTCCCTTAACTCACTAACTGGGAGCAGCTGCTGAGCTGCCACAAGACAAATGGCAGCTGTTTTACGTTCTTCATCTCCCATCTCGCAACAAAGGCCAGACTGAATTTCATACCAACATGAGGAAGTTGTGTAAACAATTCTTTTAATTACAGATAGATAAAGCAGGTCGTGCATTTACAGTATGAAAGAGGAGGAATAGACCTGGGAGTGATTGCAAGGGTGGTCCGTGCGTGCGTGGGTCAAATCTGTCCCACTCCCCCCTTCCCCTTCCCCTGACTAATATCTGTCCCACCTGTGACCGGGTCTGTGGCTTTCGTGTCAGACTGTTCAGCCACCAAAGAACTCACTTTAGGAGTGGAAGCAAGTCCTCGATTCTGAGGGACTGCCGATGATGATGATGATGAGGTCCACTCGATCTGGGAGTGATTGCAAGGGTGGTCCCATGGTGTTTGAGGCGAAGCCAGGTTACCATCCCCTTGGCATTGCACCTCAGTAGACACCCCTTTCAGAGTCTGTAGGGAGAAAAGGAAGGAACATCGTGTGTGGAGAATGCTTTGCTTGAAGAATGGAGAATTCTCCACAGGCTGCGGGAATATGCCAGAGTACTGGAACTTGTCCGGGAGTGGGGTTCGACCCTGACTTGGAGGACAGATCTGCCGAAGGTTCGATCCTGAGAAGCGATCAGATCCGGAGTCAAGTTTTGGCAATTGGGAGAGGATATTTCTGTGTATCGGATTGGCAAATAGGTTCAGTCGCTGCTCAGGAATTCCCTCCCTAAACCTCTCCCCCGCCCCCCCTTCCTCCTCCTTTTAAGCCCTTCTTAAAATTAGTTTGTTGATCAAGATTTTGGTCACCTGTCCTAATATCTCCTTATGTGGCTCGGTGTCAAATTATGTCTGATCATCATCATCATAGGCAGTCCCTCGGAATCGAGGAAGGCTTGCTTCCACTCTAAAAGTGAGACTTTAGGTGGCTGAACAGTTCAATACGGGAATTACAGTCTCTGTCACAGGTGGGACAGAGTGGTTGAAGGAAAGGGTGGGTGGGACTGGTTTGCCGCACGCTCTTTCCGCTGCCCGTGCTTGGTTTCTGCATGCTCTCAGCGACGAGACTCGAGGAGTTCAGTGCCCTCCCGGATGCACTTCCTCCACTTAGGGCGGTCTTTGGCCAGGAACTCCCAGGTGTCGGTGAGGATGTTGCACTTTATCAGGGAGGCTTTGAGGGTTGTCCCTGTAACGTTTCCTGATATGTCTGATAACGCTCCTGTGAACCGTGGGCTTTTTCCTACATTAAAGGCGCTATATAAATGCAAGTTGTTGATGAGGATAAACCCAGAATGTGTTTCTGGAGCAGGTTCAAGCCATCCCCGAGGCTCATTCTCTGGGGCTGTGACGGCAGTGAAGTTATCGACTGTCCATTTAGCTCCAGGTGTCTCGTGCTCAACCAATGGTTTTAGCTCCGTCAGAAACTCTTGTGACTCGGGGAATTGCCTGCGTGTTTAACACAACGTTGTGGAGGCACCCACCAATTGTCTGGGTGCCTTTTGTGTATAAATTTGAGCTAATACACTGTACTCTGAAACGCAACACTTAGAAAGTAACTTCTTCCAAATCCTTTCTCTACAGAAATAGATCTTGGGAATCTGTTTTGAGCAAAGGTGGTGAGGTTCTTGTTGGAAAGGCATTTGTTGAGATGACCAAATGGAAGGTTTCAAAAATCTGAGGAGATTGATTTTTTAAAAAAGACTTGTATTTATATAGCGCCTTTCACAACCTCGAAGCGCTTTACAGGCAATGAAGTACTTTTGGAGTGTAGTCACTGTTGTAATGTGAGAAACGCAGCAGCCAATTTGCGCACAGCAAGCTCCCACACACAGCAATGTGATAATGGCCAGATAATCTGGTTTTGTTATGTTGATTAAGGGATAAATATTGGCCCCAGGACACCGGGGATAACTCCCCTACTCTTCTTCGAAATAGTGCCATGGGATCTTTTACATCCACCTGAGAGAGAGCAGACGGGGCCTCGGTTTAGCGTCTCATCCAAAAGACGTCACCTCCGACAGTGCGGAACTCCCTCAGCACTGCACTGGGAGTGTCAGCCTGGATTTATGTGCAACCCACAACTTTCTGACTCCAAGGTGGGAGTGCTGCCCACTGAGCCATGGCAGGGTCAGCAAGTGCAATGCCAGGATGAACTGCCTGACACTCATTGGTGAATTTGACCAGCACAAAATTCAGACCATTGAAAAGCTGAAAAATTTAAGCAAAACTCTTCCACTCACATGAATAATGGGCAAACCTTCAGGGAAGGCCAATGAAGCAAACAAGTGCAAACCAGTTTGAACCAACTGGATATGTTTTTGGTGTAAAAGGGATTTGCGAGATCTGGTGCCTGACCAAATGACAATCACCTGTTGCCGAGTCCATCTGTCGCTCTTGGCTCTTGGAGCCTGGGACACTGTGCACCAAGCAATCGCCGAGCTGTTGTACTTACTTGAGGTGTGATCTATAAATTATTCTAACCGGCTGTCCCATTTATATATTGCAACATTTTTTCTTTCCTTTCCTTCTATAAGGAACATAAGAAATAGGAGCAGGAGTAGGCCATACAGCCCCTCGAGCCTGCTCCGCCATTTAATACGATCATGGCTGATCCGATCATGGACTCAGGTCCTCTTCCCTGCCCGCTCTCCATAATCCCTTATCCTCTTATTGGTTAAGAAACTCTATTTCTGTCTTAAATTTATTCAATGTCCCAGCTTCCACAGCTCTCTGAGGCAGTGAATTCCACAGATTTATAACCCTCTGAGAGAAGACATTCCTCCTCATCTCTGTTTTAAATGGGCGGCCCCTTATTCTAAGATCATGCCCTCTAGTTCTAGTCTCCCCATCAGTGGAAACATCCTCTCTGCATCCACTTTGTCAAGCCCCCTCATAATCTTACACGTTTTGATAAGATCACCTCTCATTCTTCTGAATTCCAATGAGTAGAGGCCCAACCTACTCAACCTTTCCTCATAAGTTAACCCCCTTATCCCCGGAATCAACCTTGTGAACCTTTTCTGAACTGCCTCCAAAGCAAATATATCCTTTCGTAAATATGGAAACCAAAACTGCACGCAGTATTCCAGGTGTGGCCTCACTAATACCCCGTATAACTGCAGCAAGACTTCTCTGCTTTTATACTCCATCCCCTTTGCAATAAAGGCCAAGATTCCATTGGCCTTCCTGATCACTTGCTGTACCTGCATACTATCCTTTTGTGTTTCATGCACAAGTATCCCCAGGTCCCGCTGTACTGCGGCACTTTTTAATCTTTCTCCATTTAAATAATAACTTGCTCTTTGATTTTTTTCTGCCAAAGTGCATGACCTCACACTTTCCAACATTATACTCCATCTGCCAAATTTTTGCCCACTCACTTAGCCTGACTATGTCCTTTTGCAGATTTTCTGTGTCCTCCTCACACATTGCTTTTCCTCCCATCTTTGTATCATCAGCAAACTTGGCTACATTACACTATTTTTCCATCTTTCCTTCTGACTTTCTGTCTTTCCTCCTTTCTGTCTTTCCTGTTACCTGATTTGAGGATAGGGGTCAGCCTGTAGTTTGAGCACATCCCATGACAGTCTGGAGCCTCTCTGAGATGATGGGTAAATGTGCTCACTGCAGCTTGTTTGGGCAATCTGCAACGGGAAAGTTGCTGGTGAGGGACATTTTCCATTCAGGAAAGGTGTTGCCGTTCCTTTCTCCATTCCTTCAGGGATGACAAAACTTGGACTGAGACTGAGAATATTGCAGCAACATAGCTGGCAATGGTTTTGCAGATCACAGCCAATTTAATTTTTGACTAATTTAATTTTTGTCTCTTTATTTGAAAAGGAGCTTCAAAAAAAAAGAAGCAAAATTAATCAGGCAACTTCACTCTTTGGTTAGTTTTTATTTGAGAATTCATAGGAATAGGAGGAGGCCGTTTAGCTCTTCGAGCCTGTTCTGTGTTCAGTTAGATTGTGGCTGATCGTCTCCATTGGTCTGACTTTTTCCTGCATTCCATGATACCCTCGCCTAACCCAAGGCTGAAACATTTGCAACTATCTTCAGCCAGAAGTGCCGAGTGGATGATCCATATCAGCCTCCTCCCGAGGTCCCCACCATCACAGGAACCAGTCTTCAGCCAATTCGATTCACTCCACGTGATCTCAGGAAGCAGCTGAGCGCACTGGATACAGCAAAGGCTATGGGCCTCGACAACATCCCGGCTGTTGTGTTGAAGACTTGTGCTCCAGAACTAGCCACACCTCTAGTACAGCTACAGCACTGGATCTATCCAACAATGTGGAAAACTGCCCAGGTATGTCCTGTCCACAAAAAGCAGGACAAATCCAATCTGGCCAATTGCCGCCCCATCAGTCTACTCTCAATCATCAGCAAAGTGATGGAAGGTGCCGTCGACAGTGCTATCAAGCGGGTTGCTCAAGAGACCAGATTTGGAGGAGTGCAGAGATTTCGGAGGGGTGTTGGGCTGGGGGAGATTACAGAGATAATAAAAGTCAACAATAAGCTGCTGTTTCGAGGGTTGGAAACACGGTGTCCTTTCATTCTCTGATAGGTTGTGTGTGTTAATATTATGCCCTTGGTTGCTTCAGTTACACTGAGCCAACTTTGTGCTGTGAATGAGGAGTTGGTTTGTCCATTGTGTTTGTTGAATCAAATAAAGAGGCTTTGCAGCGGAAAATGTATCTGGGCTTTGGTAGGAGATTGTATTGGTTCGAGAAAGCTGTGTGTTTGACGTGTAATCTCATTCAGTACAGCATTATATTTCTGGATATGAAATACAGTTTCGTTTGATCGAACTTTATAAATAAGTGCAATTAATATCAGAAAATGCTGGAAATCTCAGTAGGTCAGGCAGCATCTGTGGAGAGAAAGCAGAGTTAACGGGTGACTCGAAACGTTAACTCGGTTTCTCTCTCCACAGATGCTGCCTGACCTGCTGGGCTTTCCAGCATTTTCTGTTTTTCCAGTTTCCAGCTTCCGCAGTACTTTGCTTTTGCAATTAATATCAGTCTGGAGGGTTTATTTGAAATTGGGCTTCCGAGGATATGATGTGGATGAGAAAGAACTTGCATTTATATCGCGTTTTGCACGGCCTCGCGATGTCCTACAGCTATTCACAGCCGTTTGATGTAGAGTCAGGTTGTGCTGTAGGCAAATGAGGTGTCTAATCTTTGCACAGCAAGATCGCACCAATAGTAAAGGAATGAGTGACCAGGGGATCTAGTTTTGGAGGCGTTGGTTGATGGGAGAATGTTAGTTCAGGCACCAGGACAGCTCCCTCAGCCCCTCTAAATAATGCCATGGGATCTTTTATATCCACCGAAACAGGCAGACGGGGCCTCGGTTTAACAAAAGCTGGCATATCCGACAATGCAGCGGTCCCTTAGATCTGTATGGAAACATCTCCCTCGGTTACGTGCCTAAATCATTTGCTCAACAACAGTGACTTGCTGTAGTTGTGGAGATCACCTTGGAGTTCAGCCTCTGAATGTGTGCAGACGCCCACGTACTGCAGTTCGACGACAGAGGATGGGACGGTCTTGGATCTAGCCTGGAGGCGACGAAGGTTGAACAGGTTCCCACTGACCAGCTTCATTGGGCGGGCCACATTATCTGCAAGCTCCAACACAAGACTCCCAAAGCAAGCGCTCTACTCGGAACTCCTTCACAGCAAGCAAGCCCCAGGTGGGCAGAGGAAACGTTACAGTGACATGCTCAAAGCCTCCTTGATAAAGTACAATATCCCCACAGATACCTGGGAGTCACTGGCCAAAGACCGCCCTAAGTGGAGGAAGTGCATCCGGGAGGGCGCTGAGCACCTCGAGTCTCGTCGCTGAGAGCATGCAGAAAACAAGCGCAGGCAGCGGAAGGAGCGTGCGGCAAACCAGACTCCCCACCCACCCTTTCCTTCAACCACTGTCTGTCCCACCTGTGACAGAGACTGTAATTCCCGTATTGGACTGTTGAGCCACCTGAGAACTCACTTTTGGAGTGGAAGCAAGTCTTCCTCGATTTCGAGGGACTGCCTGTGACGGGGAGAGCACCATTGAGAGCTGAGAATCAGCCATGGTGGAGGACTCGATAGTGTAGGTTGGTGTCATGTCCAGTAGTGTGACTATCCAGTGTGCGCTGGAGAGAGAGAGAACTGATCATTTCTGCAGTCTATGCTCGTGCCCCACATAAAATAGACGGGCTATTGCATACACTCGCTGTATGTCATTGAAAAAGGTAAACAAGCCTGTCACTTTCTTGGCCCGTCTGGTGGGTGCAATCCTTGTTAGGTAAAATTACACAGAATTTTACAGCACGGAAACAGGCCATTGATCCCAGCAGGTCTGTGTCTACGCACCACACGATCCTCCTCGCACCCCCATCAACATTTCCTGCTACTCTTTTCTCCCTTGTGTGTTTATCCAGCTTCCCTGCAATGTATTTCTGCTATTTGCCTGTGGGAGCAAACTCCACATTCTCACCACTCTCTGGGTGAAGTAGTGCTCCTGAATTGCCTGTTGAATTTATTAGTCACTATCTTATATTTATGGTCCTTAGTTTTAGACTCCCTCCACACGCACAAGTGGAACCATCCTCTCCATGTTAATGGTGAACAGCAGTGGTCCCAGTGACACGCCACTCAACACCTTCCATTGGTTGATTAACTGCCTGTAACCACTGGTATCTGTCCAATCAGCATCATTCTACCACTTTCATTGTGAATAGATATGTTGTGTCTTCCATACCCCACAGGGCAGTGGTCTGGCTCAGGCGTCTCTGGGGAGACCTCACGATGAAGACTAGTGTGCGAATAACGTTGTAGATAGGTGGTGCGCTATATGATGGTCTGCTCCCATACCGAGCCCCAAGACCATCCTCATTCATACCCGCTCGTCTCCTCTTCCCCATTTTTTTGTTTGTTTGTTGCTTCTGTTGCCAAAGGTTTGAGACCGCGTCTCCAGCCTCGACAGTTGGATGAAATCAGAAACATAGAAATTTACAGCACGGAAGGAGGCCATTTTGGCCCATCGTGTCCACGCCGGCCGACAAAGAGTCGCACGGCCCTCGGTCAGCAGCCCTGAAGGTTACATATAAACCTATGAACAATGGCGGAAAGGTAAAGAGCACCCAGCCCAACCAGTCCGCCTCACACAACTGTGACACCCCTTACACTGAAACATTCTACACTCCACCCCAACCGGAGCCATGGAAAGGCAAAAGCTAGATTTAAAAACCCAGGCCAACTGGGGAAAAAAGAAACCTGGTCTGTCTGGTGAGACCACACCTGGAGTATTGTATACAGTTTTAGTCTCCTAACCGAAGGAAGGATATACTTACCATAGAGAGAGTGCAGCGAAGGTTCACCAGACTGATTCCTGAGATGGGGGGGATTGTCCTATGAGGAGAGATTGAGTAGACTAGGCCTATATTCTCTAGAGTTTAGAAGAATGAGAGGTGATCTCATTGAAACATACACTATTCTTACAGGGATTGACAGGGTAGGTGCAGGGAGGATGTTTCCCCCGGGCTGGGGAGTCTAGAACCAGGGGTCACAGTCTCAGGATAAGGGGTCGGCCATTTAGGACTGAGATGAGAAATTTCTTCACTCAGAGGGCGGTGAATCTTTGGAATTCTCTGCCCCAGAGGGCTGTGCAGGCTCAGTCTTTGAGTATATTCAAGACAGAGATCGATAGATTGTTGTATATTAAGGGAATCGAGGGATATGGGGACAGTGCAGGAAAGTGGAGTTGAAGTAGATGATCAGCCGTGATCTTATTGAATGGTGGAGCAGGCTCGAGGGGCCGAGTGGTCTACTCCTAATTCTTATGTTCAGACATCTTGGTTTTTTGGCTTTTCCGAAGCTGTGGATGCCCTCTGAAGGAATGTGCAGGCAGTATCGTCCTGGGTCAACATCAGGACCAGCTTCAGCAGAAAGGAATGATTTGATACTCGGTTGCGATGCACACATCAGCCTTTTAGTTTCTCGGTGTGAGGGCGCCGTTGACAAGGCAGGCATTAATTGTCCATCCCTTGTTGCCCCGAGAAAGCGGGTCTGAACCTTCTCCTTGATCCGCTGCAGTTCTTGCGGTGGAGGGACAGAACTCTAGGATGTTGACCCAGTGATGGTGAAGGAACGGCAATAAATGTCAGGACTAAGCTGCACGCATGCGCAGTCGTGCAGTAGTCCAGTAGGAGCTGCGCAGGCCACTCGCACGTTGCTGTCTCGAAGTTGCTGAGCATGCGCAGCAGTTTGGTAGGAGCTGTGCGGGCCACTCTCTCGTTGCTCCCGCGAAGATGCTGAGTATGTGCAGCCATGCAGCAAATTTAAAGGGACCGCGCGTTGAAATAAACACCTCACGCACAACAAAGAGAACCTCGAGGGAGCATTGGTCAGGGCGGAGTGTGACTTGAGGGGACCCTGGAGGTGATGGTGTTCACATGACATAGTCCTGTTGCCATTTCTGGTGGTGGAAGTGGCAGGCAGGGAGGTGGAGCGGCTGCAGTGCATCCTGCAGGTTGTACAGGGAGCGTATTGACCATGGAGCACTGGTCAAGGGAACTGCTTTGTCCTGGATGGTGTCGAGCTTTTTGAGTGTTGTTGGAGCTGCACTCATCCAGGCAAGTGGAGAGTGTTCCATCACACTCCTGACTTGTATTCTTCACATATTGAGATAGATAAAGCAGGGATACCAGAAACTGACTTTTGGAGTGTAGTCCCTGTTGTAATGTGGGAAACGCAGCAAGACAATTTGTGCACAGCAAGCTCCCACAAACAGCAATGTGATAATGACCTGATAATCTCTTTTTGTGATGTTGATTTGAAGGATAAGTATTGGCCAGGACACCGGGGATAACTCCCCTGCTCTTCTTCAAAATAGTGCCATGCAATCCTTTCCATCCACCTGAGAGAGCAGACGGGGCCTCGGTTTAACGTCTCATCTGAAATACGGCACCTCCAACAGTGCGGCACCCCCTCAGCACTGCACTGAGAGTGTCAGCCTAGATTTTTGTGCTCAAGTTCCTGGAGTGGGACTTGAACCCACAACCTTCTGACTCGGAGGCGAGAGTGCTGCCCACTGAGCCACAGCTGATACCTGAGTGTTGCTATGCAGGGTGCTGAGGATGTTACCTTGGACACAGCAAGTGTGCATCGAACTGAATGAAATGCCGCACTGTTGAATGAGGCGGTCTGGACCAATATCTGTCAAGGTGTCACGGACTGAGCAAGGTGCATCGGCCCGTTCACAGTTGCTGCGTAGAATGCTTGTTGTCACAACACCGTGTTGTGACTTGGCAATTTGCCGCGTGTTCACAAAACACCGGTGTAAGGAAGAGTTGAGCGTTTCTCTGCGGTTGCTCAGGAAGGGATGGCCCAGTGCAGGAAGGGCTTCCACATCCCAGTCCCTCCCAACTGGGCGTTGCTGAACATTGGCGGCAGCTCTGACAGCCGAGCTAACGACCAGCACAGGAGTGCTGGAACAACTTCATCCTGATCCGGAGGGAGCCGGCGTACACGGGGCATCGCTTCAAAGTTTGCAGGTGACACGAAACTCGGAAATGTCACAATGAGGAGGTTCATTGCTGATTTCAGGAGAACATGGGCAGACAATTGGATGGCTCTTTCTTTCAAAGAGCTGGCACAGGCATGATGTGTCGAATGGTTTGATTCTGTGCTACTCCAGGTATTTTGTAGTTTCCAAAAAGACGGAGGTGCTGTGCCCCGGTCTAGACTCCAGGGAAAAACACTGCTTGTTAATGGTCCCACTATTGTAGGCATCAAGGAGTATGGGGAAAAAGCGGGAACATGGTGTTGAGATAGAGGATCAGCCATGATTATATTGAATGGTGGGGCAGACTCGAAGGGCCGAATGGCCTACTGCTCCTATTTGCCATGTTTCGATGTTTGTCCAAGATGCTTCTTGGTATTGTGCTCAGAGAGGGTTGGTTAATTAAAGGGTACAAACTTCCACTGTGGCATTTGGGAGTGCTGCTGAAAGTTTCAAGAAAGGAAGAGAGAGCTTGTATCCTACCTTGCAAGCCCTCTGGTTGTCCCAGAATGTTTCAGAGCCAGTATGTTATGATTAAGTGTGGTCACTTAGGCCGGCAAGTGTGGCAGCCATTTTGCACGTAGCAAGGTTTCTCTGAGCCAACCAGTCATTGGCGGTGGTATTTGTGGGATATACGCCAGTCGACATGCAAGCACAATTATCGGAATAAGGCACGACATTCATCTTCCCAGCGACCAGGTGATGTGCAGGGCACTTCCATGGCATGTCCCAGATACTCGACACAATCTAATGATTGGTTCAAAGTTACCACATGGAGAGCAGGCCATTGGATCCATGCCAGCCTTTACAACAACAACAACTTGTATTTATATAGCGCCATTAACGTTGTGAAACGTCCCAAGGTGCTTCACAGGAGTATTATGATATAAAAAATTTGACACCGAGCCGCATAAGTAGAAATTAGAGCAGGTGACCAAAAGCTTGGTCAAAGAGGTAGGTTTAAGGAGCGTCTTGAAGGAGGAAAGAGAGGTTTAGGGAGGGAGTTCCAGAGCTTGGGGCCCAGGCAACAGAAGGCACGGCCACCAATGGTGGAGCGATTATAATCAGGGATGCTCAGGAGAGCAGAATTAGAGGGGCACAGACACTTCGGGGGGGGTGGTTACTGAGGCCCCAAGTTTCCACATGATTTGCTCCTGATTTTTCGGAGCAACTGGTGTAAAACGGAGTATCTTTGAAATTTGAATTCTCGTCATTTAGTTTGCTCCAGTTCTAGTCAGTTAGAACAGTTTCACTTTGGAACAGAATTTTTTTTTCAAAAGGGGGCGTGTCCGGCCACTTACGCCTGTTTTCAAAGTTTCGTCAGTGAAAATTTACTCCAAACTAACTTAGAATGGAGTAAGTGAAGATTTTTGTACGCTCGAAAAAACCTTGTCTACACTTTAGAAAATCAGACGTAGGTTAGAAATCAGGCGTAGGGAATGGGGGGGGCGGGGTTTAAAGGGAAGTTTACAAACATTAAACACTTCAGTTTTACAAATAAAGAGCCATCATCAATAATAAATGATAAATACATCAATAAATCAACCAACAAATCAATCAAAAAAAATTAATAAGAAATAATTTTTAAAAAAATCAATAAATAAAACATTTTCTACTTACTGACTGCAGCACCGGAAGCCCTCCAACAGCGTGCTGGGATGCCCCCCCCCCCCAGTGTTTCTCTTTCTCTCTGTCTGTCTGTGTGTCTCTCATTCTCTGTCTGTCAGTGTCTGTGTTTCTGACAGCGAGGGGAGGGGGAGGAGGGGAGCAGAGGGAAGGAAGGGGGAGGGAGGGGGGGGGAGAAAGGAGATGGGGGGGGGGGGGAAGGAGATGGGGGGGAGGAAGGAGATGCGGGGGGGGAGAAAGGAGATGGGGGGGGGGGGGGAAGGAGATGGGGGGGAGGAAGGAGATGCGGGGGGGGGGGGGGGGGAAGGAGAAGGGGGAGGGAGGCTGAATGGGCCGGGCCTGAGACTTTGGGCAGGGCCCGTCCCCAGCACCAGATTTACAGGTAGGTGGCTTTGGGTCGGGTCGGGGGGGTGGTGGGAGGGAGTTCGGTTCGGGTCGGGGGAGGGAAGTCAGGTCGGATCCAGTCTGGGGGGGGTCGGTGTCGGGTCCGGTCCGGAGGGGGGGGGGGGGAGGTGGGGGGAAGCGGGAGTCATGTCGGTGTCGGGTCTGGTCCGGAGGGGGGGGGGGGGAGGTGGGGGGAAGCGGGAGTCATGTCGGTGTCGGGTCTGGTCCGGAGGCGGGGGGGCGGGGGGAAGCGGGAGTCATGTCGGTGTCGGGTCTGGTCCGGAGGCGGGGCGGAAAGCGGGAGTCGAGTCGGGTCGGGTCTGGTCCGGAGGAAGCAGGAGCTGGCCGTGGGAGGAGCCTCATTCACCCAGCCAAAGTGAGGCCATTGGGCCAGGGCTCGGGGCTGCGTGCTTCGGGCCCCTCCCACACAGTTTTGGGCGCCTGGAGCTACTGCACATGCGCGCCCACTGTAGCACGCATGTGCAGAGGTCCCGGCACTGTTTTCAGCGCAGGGACCTGGCTCCGCCCCCCCACAGCTCCTGCTGCACTGCGCTGAGGGCCAGAGGACCTACAGGGAGGTGGAGAATCTGGAGGGTTTTTTTTAGGCGCACTTTGTGGCGCGAAAAACGGGTGTCCAGGTCGGGACTGCGCCGTTTGAGGCGCGGCTCGAAACTTGGGCCCTGAGAGAGGGAGGGGCGAAGCCATGGAGGGATTTGAAAATAAAGATGACAATTATGAAATCGAGGCGTTGCTTAACCGGGAGCCAATGTAGGTCAGCGAGCAGAACTTGGTGCGAGTTAGGACATAAGTAGCCGAGTTTTGGATGACATAGAATAGAATGTGGGAGGCCAGCCAGTTGGAATAGTCAGGTCTAGAGGTAGCAGAGGCATGGATGAGGGTTTTATCAGTGGATGAGCTGAGGCAAGGGCAGAGACGGGTGATGTTACAGAGGTGGAAATAGGCGGTTTTAGTTATGCTGCGGAGATGTGGTTGGAAGCTCAGTTCTGGGTCAGATATGACACCTAGGTTGAGAACAGACTGGTGCACATGAGTAAATATGGCCACAGTGAAGCATTTTGGAACCCGTGCGCGTGAACCTTTCCTCAGTTTGTGCGTCAGTTGGTCACGGTCACGTTCTCCATCACCAGCCAGCCGCAGGCTCCTCCTCTCTCTCCATGCCCTGCCGAAGAGGGAGAGCGGCCTGTGCAGTTTTGCACCGAACCGGCCAGCTTTACAGTGCGCTATGCTTAGGTTCTGCAGAAAGGTCTGGCTTTCAAAATAAAGGTCCATTTTAAAGTGTGTCAGCTCAGTTGGTCCCACTCCAGACACTTGAGCACACATAATCCTGGCTGACACTCCCAGTGCAGTACTGAGGGAGTGCCGCACTGTCGGAGGGGCAGTACTGAGGGAGTGCCGCACTGTCGGAGGAGCAGTACTGAGGGAGTGCCGCACTGTCGGAGGGACAGTACTGAGGGAGTGCCGCACTGTCGGAGGGGCAGTACTGAGGGAGTGCCGCACTGTCGGAGGGGCAGTACTGAGGGAATGCTGCACTGTCGGAGGGGCAGTGCTGAGGGAGCGCCGCACTGTCGGAGGGGCAGTACTGAGGGAGCGCCGCACTGTTGGAGGGGCAGTACTGAGGGAGTGCCGCACTGTTGGAGGGGCAGTACTGAGGGAGTGCTGCACTGTTGGAGGGGCAGTACTGAGGGAGCGCCGCACTGTCGGAGGGGCAGTACTGAGGGAGTGCTGCACTGTTGGAGGGGCAGTACTGAGGGAGTGCCGCACTGTTGGAGGGGCAGTACTGAGGGAGTGCTGCACTGTCGGAGGGGCAGTGCTGAGGGAGCGCCGCACTGTCGGAGGGGCAGTACTGAGGGAGCACCGCACTGTCGGAGGGGCAGTACTGAGGGAGCACCGCACTGACGGATGAGACGTTAACCCGAGGCCCCATCTGCTCTCTCAGGCAGATGTAAAAGATCCCATGGCACTATTTGAAGAAGAGCAGGGGAGTTATCCCCTGGTGTCCTGGACCAATATTTATCCCTCAATCAACATTAAAAAAAACAGATTATCTGGGTCATTATCACATTGCTGTTTGTGGGAGCTTGCTGTGCGCAGGTTGGCTGCCGCGTTTCCCACATTACAACAGTGACTACACTCCAAAAGTACTTCACTGGCTGCAAAACACTTTGGGACGGTGCTGAGATTGTCGATATAAAGGCAGGTCTTTCTTTTTATGTCTTCTGTGTTTAATGAAGTGGAGACACTGTTAATCGGGTTATTAAAGTTGTTGAACTCTGAGCTCAATCCCCACCAGGCCTTGAGACAATGTGTGAACTTGTGTCTTTGGCCAGCACATTGGGACACCGAAGCTCACGTGTGAAGATTTCGGAAGGGTTGACGATTGTGGACCTCCCACAGACCCAGCTCCCTCCCTTTCCCCTGTGGACCCATTGATGTGTTGCTCAGTGCCCCTCCCTTCCATCGCATGCAAGCTTTGTGCAAGGGCCAGCTCAGCAACAACAAATTATATTTATATAACTTCTTTAACGTTAAAAAAAATCCCAAGGCACGTTACAGAAAAAAGAAAAAAAAGACTGGCATTTCTATAGCGCCTTTCACGATCACCGGATGTCTCAGCGCTTTACAGCCAATGAAATACTTTAGGAGTGTAGTCACTGTTGTAATGTGGGAAACGCGGCAGACAATTTGCGCACAGCAAGCTCCCACAAACAGCAATGTGATAATGACCGGATAATCTATTTTAGTGATGTTGATTGAGGGATAAATATTGACCCCAGGACACCAGGGATAACTCCCCTGCTCTTCTTCGAAATAGTGCCATGGGATCTTTTACATCCACCTGAGAGAGCTGACAGGGCCTCGGTTTAACGTCTCACCCGAAAGATGACACCTCCAACAGTGCAGCGCCCCCTCAGTACTGCCCCTCCGACAGTACGACGCCCCCTCAGTACTGCCCCTCCGACAGTGCGGCGCTCCCTCAGTACCGCCCCTCCGACAGTGCGGCGCTCCCTCAGTACCGCCCCTCCGACAGTGCAGCGCTCCCTCAGTACCGCCCCTCTGACAATGCGGCGCTCCCTCAGTACTGCCCCTCCGACAGTGTGGCACTCCCTCAGTACTGCCCCTCTGACAATGCGGCGCTCCCTCAGTACCGCCCCTCCGACAGTGCAGCGCTCCCTCAGTACCACCCCTCCGACAGTGTGGCACTCCCTCAGTACTGCCCCTCTGACAATGCGGCGCTCCCTCAGTACCGCCCCTCCGACAGTGCAGCGCTCCCTCAGTACCGCCCCTCCGACAGTGCGGCGCTCCCTCAGTACCACCCCTCCAACAGTGCGGTGCTCCCTCAGTACCGCCCCTCCGACAGTGCGATGCCCCCTCAGTACTGCCCCTCCGACAGGGCGATGCCCCCTCAGTACTGCCCCTCCGACAGTGCGGCGCTCCCTCAGTACCATCTACATTTATGCGCTCAAGTCCCGGAGTGGGACTGGGACCCATAACCTTCTGACTCCGAGGCGAGTGTGCTGACCATTGAGCCGCGGATGACAAAGGGGGGAAGGAGAGAAAGGATCAGGCAGATCCCAGCTCCAGCCCAAGCAGGAGCTATCATTCTTCGGGATACTGTTCTCGTCGGCTCATCGGGAAGAGTCGCCTTCAGAGCAGTTTGCAATATCTCGGATCGGATCTGATCTTTACGGGAAGGGTCATTCACGCCAACGGGAAGTTTGATTGATTGTAGTCATCTTTGTCGTTCTCAACACCCGACATTGTGCGTGCCGATTTCATTGATGGTCCCTTGGCAGAGCCTGTGTTTACCAGGCGTTTCGCATTGGAGCAGTTGTCGGCCATGGTTGGTGCCGGGCGAGTTGCTGCAGGGCAATCACCGACACCAGCCTCCTTGCCAGGTTGGCCATATTTACAGACTTGACCGTGCCAGCATGAGGCGCCTCCGCAAATGAACTATGCTCGGGGCAAGAGGCATTTTCTCATTCCTGTGTTCAAATCATGCCTTCGCCGTTCCCTATCTCGGTAACCATCACCAGCCTTACAGTCCTCTGAGATCTCTGCACTCCTCCAATTCTGACCGAGAAACATAGAAACATAGAAAATAGGTGCAGGAGTAGGCCATTTGGCCCTTCTAGCCTGCACCGCCATTCAATGAGTTCATGGCTGAACATACAACTTCAGTACCCCATTCCTGCTTTCTCACCATACCCCTTGATCCCCCGAGTAGTAAGGACTTCATCTAACTCCCTTTTGAATATATTTAGTGAATTGGCCTCAACAACTTTCTGTGGTAGAGAATTCCACAGGTTCACCACTCTCTGGGTGAAGAAGTTTCTCCTCATCTCGGTCCTAAATGGCTTACCCCTTATCCTTAGACTGTGACCCCTGGTTCTGGACTTCCCCAACATTGGGAACATTCTTCCTGCATCCAACCTGTCTAAACCCGTCAGAATTTTAAACGTTTCTATGAGGTCCCCTCTCATTCTTCTGAACTCCAGTGAATACAAGCCCAGTTGATCCAGGCTTTCTTGATAGGTCAGTCCCACCATCCCGGGAATCAGTCTGGTGAACCTTCGCTGCACTCCCTCAATAGCAAGAATATACTTCCTCAAGTTAGGAGACCAAAACTGTACACAATATTCCAGGTGTGGCCTCACCAAGGCCCTGTACAACTGTAGCAACACCTCCCTGCCCCTGTACTCAAATCCCCTCGCTATGAAGGCCAACATGCCATTTGCTTTCTTAACCGCCTGCTGTACCTGCATGCCAACCTTCAATGACTGATGTACCATGACACCCAGGTCTCGTTGCACCTCTCCTTTTCCTAATCTGTCACCATTCAGATAATAGTCTGTCTCTCTGTTTTTACCACCAAAGTGGATAACCTCACATTTATCCACATTATACTTCATCTGCCATGCATTTGCCCACTCACCTAACCTATCCAAGTCACTCTGCAGCCTAATAGCATCCTCCTCGCAGCTCACACTGCCACCCAACTTAGTGTCATCCGCAAATTTGGAGATACTACATTTAATCCCCTCGTCTAAATCATTAATGTACAATGTAAACAGCTGGGGCCCCAGCACAGAACCTTGCAGTACCCCACTAGTCACTGCCTGCCATTCTGAAAAGTACCCATTTACTCCTACTCTTTGCTTCCTGTCTGACAACCAGTTCTCAATCCATGTCAGCACACTACCCCCAATCCCATGTGCTTTAACTTTGCACATTAATCTCTTGTGTGGGACCTTGTCGAAAGTCCAAATATACCACATCAACTGGTTCTCTCTTGTCCATTCTATTAGTTACATCCTCAAAAAATTCCAGAAGGTTTTTCAAACATGATTTTCCCTTCATAAATCCATGCTGACTTGGACCGATCCTGTCACTGCTTTCCAAATGCATTGCTATTTCATCCTTAATAATTGATTCCAACATTTTCCCCACCACTGATGTCAGGCTAACCGGTCTATAATTACCCGCTTTCTCTCTCCCTCCCTTTTTAAAAAGTGGTGTTACATTAGCTACCCTCCAGTCCATAGAAACTGATCCCAAGTCGATAGACTTTTATTTTTACTCCAGACAGGGATGTACAATTGCTGAAGTTCATCCATGTGATCTTTAAATGTTTGCCATTGCCTATCCACCGTCAACCATTTAAGTATCATTTGCCAGTTTATTCTAGCCAATTCACGCCTCAAACCATCGAAGTTACCTTTCCTTAAGTTCAGGACCCTAGTTTCTGAATTAACTGCGTCACTCTCCATCCTAATAAAGAATTCTACCATATTATGGTCACTCTTCCCCAAGGGGCCTCGCACAACAAGATTGCTAATTAGTCCTTTCTCATTACACATCACCCAGTCTAGGATGGCCAGCTCCCTGGTTGGTTCCTCGACATATTGGTCTAGAAAGCCATCCCTAATACACTCCAGGAAATCCTCCTCCACCGCATTGCTACCAGTTTGGTTAGCCCAATCAATATGTAGATTAAAGTCACCTATGGTAACTGCTGCACCTTTATTGCATGATCTCTAATTTCTTGTTTGATGCTGTCCCCAACCTCACTACTACTGTTTGGTGGTCTGTACACAACTCCCACGTGTTTTCTGCCCTTTGGTATTCCGCAGCTCCACCCATACCGATTCCACATCATCCAAGCTAATGTCCCTCCTTACTATTGCATTAATTTCCTCTTTAACCAACAATGCCACCCCCACCTCCTTTTCCTTTCTGTCTATCCTTCCTAAATGTTGAATACCCTTGGATGTTGAGTTCCCAGCCTTGGTCACCCTGGAGCCATGTCTCCGTGATGCCAATTACATCATATCCGTTAACTGCTATCTGCGCAGTTAATTCATCCACCTTATTCCGAATATTCCTCGCATTGAGGCACAGAGCCTTCAGGCTTGTCTTTCTAACACACTTTGCCCCTTTAGAGTTTTGCTGCAATGTGGCCCTTTTTGCTTTTTGCCTTGGGTTTTTCAGCCCTCCACTTTTACTTTTCTTCTTTCTATCTTTTGATTCTGCCCCCATTCTACTTCCCTCTGACTCCCTGCATAGGTTCCCATCCCCCTGCCATATTAGTTTAACTCCTCCCCAACAGCACTAGCAAACACTCCCCCTAGGACATTGGTTCCGGTCCTGCCCAGGTGCAGACCGTCCGGTTTGTACTGGTCCCACCTCCCCCAGAACCGGTTCCAATGTCCCAGGAATTTGAATCCCTCCCTGCTGCACCACTCCTCAAGCCACGTATTCATCTGAGCTATCCTGCGATTCCCAGTCTAACTAGCACGTGACACTGGTAGCAATCCTGAGATTACTACTTTTGAGGTCCTACTTTTTAATTTATCTCCTAGCTCCCTAAGTTTGTCTTATCGGACCTCACCCCGTTTTTTACCTATATCGTTGGCACCTACGTGCACCACGTCAACTGGCTGTTCACCCTCCCTTTTCAGAATGCCCTGCACCCGCTTCGAGACATCCTTGACCCTTGCACCAGGGAGGCAACATACCATCCTGGAGTCTCGGTTGCGGCCGCAGAAACGCCTATCTATTCCCCTTACCATTGAATCCCCTATCACTATAGCTCTCCCTCTCTTTTTCCTGCCCTCCTGTGCAACAGAGCCACCCACGGTGCCATGGACTTGGCTGCTGGTGCCCTCCCCTGATGAGTCATCCTCCCCAACAGTACCCCAACCGGGTATCTGTTTTGCAGGGGGATGACCGCAGGGGACCCCAGCACTACCTTCCTTGCACTGCTCTTCCTGTTGGTCACCCATTCCCTATCTTGCTGTGTACCCTTTACCTGCGGTAAGACCAACTCGCTAAACGCGCTATTCACATCATTCTCAGCATCGTGCATGCTTCAGAGTAAATCCACCCGCAGCTCCAGTGCCGCAATGCGGTCCGTCAGGAGCTGCAGCCGGACACACTTCCCGCACACGTAGTCGTCAGGGACACCGGAAGCGTCCCTGACTTCCCACATAGTACAGGAGGAGCATAACGCGTGTCCGAGCTCTCCTGCCATGACTTAACCCCTAGATAAACTTAATTTGGCAACAACAATGCTAAAAGGTTACTTACTGCTGAAGAAAAGAAAAAGAAAAACTACTCATCAATCACCAGCCAATCACTTACCCCCTTGGCTGTGATGTCACCTTTCGATTTCTTTCTACTTCTTTTTGCCTCCCTGCTGCAGCTGCACTGGCTGGGCCTGTTGTAGGCCTCCGACCCCTCCTCGACCTCCCTGCTGCTCGCACTCCCGCCTCTCCGACGCGTTGAGCCTTTTGTAGGCCTCCGACGTCCCCGGACTCCCGCCTGCTCAGCGGCGATTCTGGAAATTAGGGGTAATGGATGCTCCAGACAGCGGGCAGAGGGGGTCGTTCAGCCTGACTGCCTGCCTCTCTTCCACGACTACATTCGAGCCAGGGTGTCCCTGGAGATGGAGCACGCGGTATTCACCGGTACGCTCGCGGCCTTCTGCGAGAGGTGGGCACCGGAGGGACTGGAGTGCATCATCACTCCCAGCAACCAAATTTTAATTTGATCTGTTAAGGTTTCTTTAAAGTCTGTTTGTTAATTTGTGGGTTCTACTGCCACTCGGCTTTATCTGTTAATTTAAAAATTGTTGTAGAGCTGTTGAGTTGGGAGTGGCTTAGCCAGTCACATGATGTTCACAAAACTCAATAAAACCCCAGCCAATTGGGTTCGGGGAATCCACGATGAGGCAGGTGGTTGTGAGCCTGGTGGATGAACTGGTAATGTGTCGTGTGATTGTTAAACCTTTGCTAATAAACTAACTAATTCTTAATAGCAATGTGTTGCTATGAATTCTTAAGCAAGAACCCATGAAGCAAATACATTACGACGGGGCACTAAGTTTAAGTCTGGATATTAGTGTTTTTGTTAATGGTGTGTACAAAGTACATTTTTAAAATGAAATTTAGAAGTCGCCTTTTCATGAAGTTATTGCTGGCTACTGAATCCTTTTTGTGTCATGGTTAGAGCACAGAGACGGACCACATGGCCCCTCAACTCAATGTTGGAGCAGACAGGAGTCATCTAGTCGAATCCCATTCTACCACTCGCTCCCCAGATCCACTTTCAAACAACTAACTAAATCCCCACTTATAAACGCTCCATTGTGGCAGAGTATTCCCCATCCTAACTGTGAATATTCTTTGCAGAATGATCCCCTCCTTCTCGGGCCATCCATCTGGGTCCGTCGAGAGGGTGAGCTAGCTGCTAGCTAGGGCTGTAGTGATACCCACCCTCCTGTATGGCTCAGAGACATGGACCATGTACAGTAGACACCTCAAATCGCTGGAGAAATACCACCAACGATATCCCTGCAAGATCCAACAAATCCCCTGGGAAGACAGGCAACATCCCCAGCATTGAAGCACTGACCACACTTGATCAGCTTCACTGGGCAGGCCACATTGTTCGCATGCCAGACACGAGACTCCCAAAGCAAGCGCTCTACTCCGAACTCCTTAGCGGCAAACGAGCCAAAGGTGGCAGAGGAAACGTTGCAAGGACACCCTTAAAGCCTCCCTGATAAAGTGCAACATCCCCACTGAGACCTGGGAGTCCCTGGCCAAAGACCGTCCTAAGGGGAGGAAGAGCATCCGGGAGGGCGCTGAGCACCTCGAGTCTCGTCGCCAAGAACACGCAGAAACCAAGCGCAGGCAGCGGAAGGAGCGTGTGGCAAACCTGTCCCACCCACCCCTTCCTTCAACCACTGTCTGTCCCACCTGTGACAGGGACTGTGGTTCCCGTATTGGACTGTTCAGCCACCTGAGAACTCACTTTTAGAATGGAAGCAAGTCTTCCTCGATTCCGAGGGACTGCCTATGATGATGATGATGATGATTCCCGTTCTGGGCTGGCCTCCAGGAGGCAGACAGCTGGGCTTCCCCCCCACCCCCCTCGAGTTGAGGGACGGCCCAGCGAACCAGGCGTTTGTGCTGCAAGTTGTCGGCCTCTTCACTCTCCTGGTTCCTGTCCGTCTGTTCCACATTAGGGCTGCAAGGTGAGAAATGTTTCCCCCTCGGACTTCCAGTTGTTTGGCCAAAGCCCAAAGACCGAACAAGAAGCGGGGGGGAGCAGTGCGGAGCGGGGGGAGCAGTGCGGAGCGGGGGGAAGAGTGGGGCGGAACTGGGTGGTGCGGTGGGGGGAGCAGGGTAGCGGGGTAGAGCGGTGGGGAGTGGGGTGGTTGGGAGCGGGGGGGAATAGAGCAGAGCGGAGCGGGGGGAGGGGGAGAGTGGGGGGGTGAGGGGGAGGCAGTGGGGCGGAATGGGGTGGTGCGGTGGGGGGAGCAGAGCGGCGGGGAGCAGGGTAGCGTGGAGCGGGGTAGAGCGGTGGGGAGTGGGGTGGTTGGGAGCGGGGGGGGAATAGAGTGGAGCGGGGGGAGGGGGAGAGTGGGGCGGTGAGGGGGGGGGGGCAGTGGGGCGGAACGGGGTGGTGCAGTGGGGGAAGCGGAGCAGGGTAGCGCGGGGCGGGGCGGGGGGGCACACCTGCCCCTTTGCCAGCCTGTGTGGGACCGGCAGGAGGAGTAATACATCACAAGACATGGTATTAACTGAAACACACGAGCTGCTGTTTTACACGGCCTTCTGGCAGCTGGCTGAGATTTTTGAAGTTGGAAATGAATGGATTACTATTGGTCGTGAGCAGATGAAGCAGTATCGCTCCTGGCCATTGCTGACAGTGCCGTCGCCTTTCAAACCTTGTGTTTTTTGTTCTGTACTTATTCCCATGACTGTCAACTGATGAAGCAGCTCCCTGAGGAGGAGGCCGTCTGATTTGACAATGTCAAATGGAAGGAATGCTCCATGCACAGCAGAGTTCTGCGCTGACCAAAACTCTCCATACTGAATGGGGTCAGAGATGCAGCTGAACTTTTGCCCCGAGCTTGGTGCTGTGCCATTATACAGCTCTTGTTGCTGAATGAATCAGGATTGCCGCTGTGCTCTTTGCCTTTTATATCGGGGGAGCTCTGTTTACCAGCGGCTATTTGGTGTTGGTGTCGTACTTGAGGGAGTGCTGCACTGCCGGAGGTGCCGTCTTTTGGTGGAGAGGGTGGTTGACTCTGTCAGCCTGTTCTGGTTGATGTAAAAGATTTGGTGGCACAGTTCAAAAGAGTGAGGAGTTCTAATGGAATCCTGACCTCGATCAACGCCACCAAAAACAGATCAGTTGGCCATCTGTCGCTGGCTCGGTGGGCAACACTCTCGCCTCTGAAGGCTGTGGGTTCACGGCCCACTCCAGAGATTTCAGCACAGAATCTCGGCTCGCACTCCAGCGCAACACTGAGGGAGCACCGCACTCTCGGAGAATGCTGCCTTCTGGATTATCTGGTTATCATCACATTGCTGTTTGTGGGAGCTTGCTGTATGCAAATTGGTTGCCGTGTTCCGTTACAACAGCGATGACACGTTGAAAGTACTTCATTGGTTGTAAAGCCCTTTGGGCCATCCTGTGATCATGCAAGTTCCTTTTATTTATCTCGCGTGCTGCGTGCAGATTGGCTGCTGCATTTCCTACATTCATCATATCATCATAGGCAGTCCCTCGGAATCGGGGAAGACTTGCTTCCACTCTAAAAGTGAGTTCTCAGGTAGCTGAACAGTCCAATATGGGAATTACAGTCTCTGTCACAGGTGGGACAGACAGTGGTTGGAGGAAAGGGTGGGTGGGACTGGTTTGCCGCACGCTCCTTCCGCTGTCTGCGCTTGTTTTCTGCATGCTCTCGGCGACGAGACTCGAGGTGCTCAGTGCCCTCCTGGATGCACTTCCTCCACCTAGGGTGGTCTATGGCCAGGGACTCCCGGGTGTCGGTGGGGATGTTGCACTTTATCAGGGAGGCTTTGAGGGTGATTACACTTCAAAAGTACTTCATTCCTGTGAAGCGCTTTGGAACATCCTGAAGACCTGAGACATTCTATATAAATGCAGGTGCTTTTTATCTGGGGAATTGGGATAGAATAACTCTGGCCCCAACTTCGACACATATCCGAGAAGCAATGAGTCACAGTGCCGGCTGGTTTGATCTCGGTCGGAGACTCCAGGGACCTTTACTTTTACAAAGATGGTATTCCTTGCTAAATTCCTGTCTTCCCACCTAGCTTACTATTTTCAGAAACCTCCTCACCACATTCCCTTGGACTGTGTCTTCGCTCCTTCAACCTATCCCTCCCCATCTCTCCCTCCCCATCTCTCCCTCCCTAGCTCTCCCTCCCCATCTCTCCCTCCCCCAGCCCCACTACCACCCGAGATGTCTGCGCTCCTCTAATTCTGCCCTCCTGAGCATCCCTGATTATAATCGCTCCACCATCGGTGGCCGTGCCTTCTGTTGCCTGGGCCCCAAGCTCTGGAACTCCCTCCCTAAACCTCTCCGCCTCTCTACCTCTCTTTCCTCCTTCAAGACGCTTTTTAAAACCGACTTCTTTGACCAAACTCCTGCCCTAATTTCTCCTTATGCGGCTCGTTTCTTTTATCTCCTAACGCTCTTGTGAAGCGCCTTGGGACGTGTCACTGCGTTAAAGGCGCTATATAAATACATGCAGTTGTTGTATAAACTATTGATGCGGTAAATCCAGATTGCTGCTGCTAAGTATTCTCGGAACAGAGAATCCGAGGATATAAATGTCAATTCGTATCGTTTGCCAATCTGGAATGTTCAGCAGGAAAAAAACTTCACTCCGAATAACGTTTGGAATATGGTGCCAGAAAAAGGTTTAAAAACAGCGGTTATTCAAAATACAATTAGATGTCATCACAGGAGACAATGGACTACCCTCAATGGGCCAAATTGTCTTTTTTTATCCCTGATTGTTATATTCTTAAGGAATGCAGTTGGCTTAAGGAGCATCCTTAACTATTTTGGTGCATCCCTTGATGTCACTGCCAGCATACTTGATGCAGCGTTTGGCCCTGGGAATGACCAATAATCTTGGAGACCGACTCCTCAGGGCAATTCTTCCTTTGAACATGACCTCCTGTTAATCTTGGGGTGCGGTCCTGGCCTTTCAAAGCCGATGTATCCATGTGTGAATCATAGAATCATAGAAATTTACAGCACACAAGGAGGCCATTTCCTACATTACAACAGTGACTGCACTTCAAAAAGTACTTCATTGGCTGTGAAGCACTTTGGGACGTCCAGTGGTTGTGAAAGGCGTTATATAAATCAAAGTTATTCATTCATTTCGGCCCATCGTGTCCGGGCCGCCGGCCAAGAGCTATCCAGCCTAATCCCACTTTCCAGCTCTGGGTCCGTAGCCCTGTCGATTACAGCACTTCAAGTGCACATTTTTAAATGTGGTGAGGGTTTCTGCCTCTACACCCTTTCAGGCAGTGAAAAAACATTCCTTTGGCATCCTCTCTAAACCTCCTACATCCTATAAAAGAGCATACCACTACAACTCCCAGCGCGAGCCGTTCCAAGTTTGCGACGATTTCGAGGTGGGCGACTGACATCATCAAAACCCAGGAGAATGGGCAGAAACACTGGCGGGGCCCAGGTACAGTGAAGGGGTGGGCAGGTCGGGGCAGCAAGAGATGATGGCGGAGGTGTGGCGAGTGATTGAGGCGGAGTAACGATGGCCGATCGTGGCCGAGATTCGGCAAATGTTTGGTGTGGAGGAGTGGTGAGGGATTGTGGCGGAGGTGCGTTAAATGAGGGTACGGGGCCCAGAAGTGCCGAGGGCCCAGGGTCAGCACGGGCCAGCCCACACTGTGATATGTGTGTGCACTAGGTCCGTGCAGCAGAGCTGGTCTCCAATCGTCCTGGTTAACCCTTGCCACTGGACCAAGACCTAGCTCTGTCAAGCCCGTGTGGTGGCTGGTGTGCAACGGTCACCCCACGTTAAAAAAATCCACGCACAGGCATCTTCCATCCCCTCAATTGGAGTTCAGGACTGGAACATCGGGTCCTTCATTGAAACATATGTGAACTCGTGGGGAAGCAAGTCATCCTCGTTCAAGGGACCGCCTCTGATGATGATGATCCATGTGCACATGGGATAGGAGGAAGGTCTTGTGAATGCCGCAGGGATAGACAGCATCGTTGTTTGTCTCGGTACAGCTCCTCTGGTTTTCCAGGTCAGTACCGAGGGGAGGGAGGGAGGTAGGCTGAGGAGCGTGTGGTGCTGTGCGCACTGGTCTTCTTTAGAAGGTAACTGCTACCCTGCACCCGTGGAGAGGAATTTTACAAGTAAAGGGGAGAAAAAAAGAAAGATCTTGCATTTCTGTAGCGCCTTTCATAACCCCAAAGCGCTTTACAGCCAATGAAGTACTTCTGGAGTGTAGTCACTGTTGTAATGTGGGAAACGCAGCAGCCAATTTGCGCACAGCAAGCTCCCACACACAGCAATGTGATAATGACCAGATAATCTGTTTTAGTGATGTTGATTGAGGGATAAATATTGGCCAGGACACCGGGGATAACTCTTCGAGCTAGTGCCAAGATGCTCCCTCAGTACTGCGCTGGGAGTGTCGGCCTGGAACTTGAGTTAGAATCTCTGGAGTGGGACCAGGACCTGCATTATTCTGCCTCGAGAGGCAAGAGTGCAACCACTGATCTTGTGCATTGAGGGTAGGAAGGGAGCATCCTCATCGGATCTTGGCAAGGGGGAGGCACGGAGTGTTGTGGTGTGCTGTTGAGAATCGATCAATCGATGGATGGCCTGAGGGTGTGACTCCTTGCCTTGCTGTTAAACACGTTCCCAAACACAATGCTGTCTCCCATTGGGGCCGCACAGTCAGAGCAGAGGGGTTTCATTCAACGGCGAGGGTGTCGGGAACTGAGGTTGGAGGTCCCGAGGCCAGTATTTATTGCCTGTCCCTAATTGCCCGCGAGAAGGCGGTGGTGAGCTGCCTTCTGGAACCGCTGCAGTCCGTGTGGTGAAGGTACTCCCAAGGTGCTGACTTTGTCGTAGGGGTTTGGTATAACCGAGTGTCTCACTGGGCCATTTCAGAGGGCAGTTAAGAGTCATCCACATTGCTGTGGGTCTGGAGTCACATATAGGCCCAGACCGGGTAAGGGCGGCAGATTTCCTTCCCGAAAGGGCATTAGTGAACTAGATGTGTTTTTACGACAATCCGATAGTTTCATGGTCCTCATTACTGACCACATTGTTCGCATCGAGACCTAGAAACATAGAAAATAGGTACAGGAGTAGGCCATTCGGCCCTTCGAGCCTACACCACCATTCAATATGATCATGGCTGATCATGCAACTTCAGTACCCCATTCCTGCTTTCTCTCCATACCCCTTGATCCCTTTAGCCGTAAGGGCCACATCTAACTCACTTTTGAATATATCTAACGAACTGGCCTCAACAACTTTCTGTGGTAGAGAATTCCACAGGTTCACAATTCTCTGAGCGAAGAAGTTTCTCCTCCATCTTGGTCCTAAATGGCTTACCCCTTATCCTTAGACTGTGACCCCTGGTTCTGGACTTCCCCAACATCGGGAACATTCTTCCTGCATCTAACCTGTCCAGTCCCGTTAGAATTTTATATGTTTCTATGAGATCCCCTCTCATTCTTCTCAATTCCAGTGAATATAAGCCTAGTCAAACCAGTCTTTCTTCATATGTCAGTCTTGCCATCCCGGGAATCAGTCTGGTGAACCTTCGCTGCACTCCCTCAATAGCAAGAATGTCCTTCCTCAGATTAGGAAACTAAAAATGTACACAATATTCAAGGTGTGGCCTTACCAAGGCCCTGTACAACTGCAGTAAGACCTCCCTGCTCCTATACTCAAATCCTCTCGCTATGAAGGCCAACATGCCATTTGCCAGACACGAGACTCCCAAAGCAAGTGCTCTACTCGGAACTCCTTCACGGCAAACGAGACCCAGGTGGACAGAGGAAACGTTACAAGGGCACCCTTAAAGCCTCCCTGATAAAGTGCAACATCCCCACTGACACCTGGGAGTCCCTGGCCAAAGACCGCCCTAAGTGGAGGAAGTGCATCCGGGAGGGCACAGAGCACCTCGAGTCTCATCGCCGAGAGCATGCAGAAACCAAGCGCAGGCAGCGGAAGGAGCGTGCGGCAAACCAGTCCCACTCTCCCTTTTCCCTCAATGACTATCTGTCTCACTTATGACAGAGACTGTAATTCCCCTATTGGACTGTTCAGCCACCTAAGGACATTTTTAGAGTGGAAACAAATCTTCCTCGATTCCGAGGGACTGCCTATAATGATGATACCAGCTTTTTAAAAAAAAACAGATTTATTTAATTGACTGAATTTAATTCCCCCAGCTGCTGTGGTGGGATTTGAATTCGAGGTCCGGATTACGAGTCCAGTAACATAACCACTAAGCTACCCTATCCCACGCTCTTGTATTAGAGAGCAGCGAGAGGGAATTTGGAGTTTCTGGGACCTAGTTTTAATTCTCGAGGTGAGGGGAGGGAGCCTGACTCTCTCTGCACTTGTCCACGTGGAGGCCAGGCTATTCACTTGCTGTGCTGGTCACACGACAAGCTCTGTGCAGCAGGTTTATTTTGAGAATTGGCGTTGGGTCCCAGGGTTGCTAATTTGGGCTGCCCGTTTGGCCGAGATGTTATCGGAAGTCTTGCTATTTTTAGTCTACACATACAGACCACGTGGGGGAGAGCATTGTAAGGAAACGTTCCTCGCTCGCCGAAGACACAAATTTAAAGATTAAAGCAGCTCGGTTCGGCAGAATTTCGGGTAACTGGGCCGGCAGATGGCAAATACAGTAAAATGTGCAAAAACGGTCAGTCCATTTCGTTTATTATATTCATTCCTGGGATGTGGGCATCGCCAGCAAGGGCGGCATTTATTGGCCATCCCTGATTGCCTCCGAGAAAGTGGTGGTGAGCCGCTGCCTTGAACCACTGTTCTTGTAGCATTTGTTACAACTGCGTGTTTCGCTGGGCCATTTAGTGTCAACCACATTGCTGTGGGTCTGGAGTCACATCGAGGCCAGACCGGGTAAGGGTGGCAGATTTCCTTCCCTAAAGGACATTAGTGAGCCCAAACCAGACGGGTTTTCACAACAACCCGGTAGTTTCACAGTCACCATGACTGACATTAGCTTTTTATTCCAGATTTATTTAATTAACTGAATATAAATTCCCCAGCTGCCGTGGTGGGATTTGAACTCTGGCCTCTGGATCATTAATCCTCTGGATTACTGGCCCAGTAACAGAACCACTATGCTACCATCCACAGTAAGGGGCACAGCCAGATCTTCTTGTTGTGGAGGAGTTTCCGACAGAATACCTCACCTATCCATCGCCCAAAATGGACAATGCTCAGTCGTTCCACACCTCCCTCCCTCGCTCCTCACCCTCCCTCGCTCCTCACCCTCCCCTCCCTCGCTCCTCTCCCTCCCTCCCTCCCTCGCTCCTCCCCCCCGCCTCCCTCGCTCCCCCGCCTCCCTCGCTTCCCCCTCCCTCGCTTCCCCCTCTCTCGCTCCCCTCGTTCCTCACCCCCCCTCCCTCACTCCTCACCCCCCTCCCTCCCTTTGCTACACCCCCTCCCTCACTCACCCCCTCTCCCTCGCTCACCCCCCCCTTGTCTCGCGCACCCCCCCTCCCTCACTCCCCTTGCTTCCCCCCCTCCCTCGCTCACCCCCTCACTCCTCGCTCACCCCCTTCCCTCACTCACACCCCCCCCACCCCCCCCTCACTCCACACCGTGCCTGAATCCCTCCTTGACCACTGCAGAGAAACTTGGGATTCTCCCCCTCCACACCCCCCCCAACGCCCCCGCCCCTCCGTTCCAGTCACTGCCCTTTAGCTCTGGCAGAAGAATCTTGAGCATTTGGAAATCCCAGTAATCGAGGGAGGGAAGAGAATCCTCAGTATTTGGCTTGAAGCCAATACCAGTTGTCGCTGTCAGTTTGAGCGGGACGGGGGAGCGGGAGGGGTGGGGGCATCAGCCAGCCGGAAGTTGTATCCCAACGCCCCAATCCATTTGACACTTTTTATTCGTGGTCTTTAAAATAACCTGTTTTTTTCCAGTATCTGTGTTTAAGGTTGCATGTTGCCTAAAGCTTGTTATTTATCATTCAATACCGGGTGTTCATTCCTGTTTGATTCCTGCGTTACCTGACCTGCTTTCGTTTCTTCTTTAGAAACTTCACTTTAACGTTTTTCCAATCGTTCTTTTTTTGTGAAAGTTGCACCTCGGCAAAGTGAGTGATGTCACTGCTGGGAGGTAGAACACTCCTCCATTTATCACACCCAGTGTCGGCATTACTTCCCCCCCCCCCTCCCCCTCGCTCTCCCCCCCCCTCGCTCTCCCCTCCCCCTCGCTCTCCCCCCCCCCTCGCTCCCCCTTGCTCTCCCCTCCCCCACTCCCCCTCGCTCTCCCCTCCCCCTCGCTCTCCGCTCCCCCTCGCTCTCCCCTCCCCCTCGCTCTCTCCTCCCCCACTCTCCTTGCTCTCCCCTCCCCCTCGCTCTCCCCTCCCCCTCGCTCTCCCCTCCCCCTCGCTCTCCCCTCCCCCTTGCTCCCCCTCGCTCCCCCTCGCTCTCCGCTCCCCCTCGCTCTCCCCTCCCCCTCCCTCCCCCTCGCTCTACCCTCCCCCACTCCCCCTCGCTCTCCCCTCCCCCTCGCTCTCCCCTCCCCCTCGCTCTCCCCTCCCCCTCGCTCTCTCCTCCCCCACTCTCCTTGCTCTCCCCTCCCCCTCGCTCTCCGCTCCCCCTCGCTCTCCCCTCCCCCTCCCTCCCCCTCGCTCTCCCCTCCCCCTTGCTCCCCCTCGCTCCCCCTTGCTCTCCCCTCCCAGATAAAGTGCTGACTGATTCGGTGCGAAGTAACACTGCCCGCTGTGCCCTAGCCCCTCGAGAATAATGATTTGTGACTGAGGCGAGAGAGCTGTCACTGAGCCACATCTGTGGTGATTTCCCACAGCGGCCATCGTGTGGCCTGCGGGCGATGCTCATTGTGCCAGATATGGGGCAGTGTTGTACTGAAAGTTCCTGCCCCTCGGGCTGGGAGCGACACTGCCAGAGGAACCCTTACTGCCAGGGACACAGGAGGAGTGGCTGTCCCATCTACCCTGGTACGCTGTCAGCCAGATATTGTGTGATTACTGCCACGCAGCCTGCAGCAACACGCATCATCATCACAGACACTCTTTGTATCACGTGATTTATGAATTCCGAGCTGAGGACTTCAGAAGAAGGAGAGCGGTTTAGGCAGGGAGTTCCAGAGCTTAGGGCCCAGGCAACAGAAAGCACGACCACCAATGGGCGATTATAGGGATGCTCAAGAGGTTAATGAGCACATAGTGTCCTTGACCAATCCATCATAGGTAGTCCCTCAAAACGAGGAGGACTTGCTTCCACGCCAAAGAGGGATGAGTTTGATGAGTTCACAGGTGTTTCACTGAAGGACCTAATATTCCAGATCCCGAACTACATCCTGAAGGGTGGAAGATGCCTGTGCGTGGATTGTTTTAATGTGGGGTGGCCGTTGCACACCAGCCACCACACGGGCTTGACAGAGTTAGGTCTTGGTCCAGTGGCAAGGGTTAACCAGGATGACTGGAGACCTGCTCTGCTGCACGGGCCTAGTGCACACACATATGAGGACCATCAGTAGTCCATATATCTCTACATGGCCACTCATTTCAGCTCAAATTATGGATTGTAGGAGTTGAGCTACAGCGTTGATATTACCCTGACGGATGTAGTCACCAGTGTCACACTAATTAGAGGTTAATGGGTGAAACTCCATTTGAATTGGGAATTGGGGGGGGGGGGCGGAGTCCGAAAACATGATGCTGCTGATTCCCTGATTAAATAGTTGTGAGTGGTCTCCATTCTGTGTTATATTGTGTGTGGATATAAAGTATTTCTAGATCACACACTTGCTTTGGCACTCTGCTGACAATCAGTAGCACAAGGTAAGTGTGAGGATTGTAGGCAGTGTGGGTGAGAGGGGAATTCGATGGGCTGAAAGGGAATTGGACGATAAATACTCGCGGATAATATAACAGGAAACAGTAAGGTCATTTCTAGGCAGATTGAAACTAAAGGTGTAGTGGAAGCGTGGTTAGGAGCACTCTGGGTGAGAGATGGTGAGAGTGGGTGTACTCGAGAAAGATGTGGAACAACTAACGGATAACCATAGGAAAGGACATGTTCCAGATAAAATGAACGGACCTTAAAGTGCATCAGTCACTGGGCAGTGCTGGCTGTTCCCTGGACTGTGGAAAGAACCTGGAGTAAGGTTTGGTTTCCTGATCTGAGGAAGGATATACGTGTCTTAGAGGCGCTGCAACAAAGGTTCACTCGGCTGATCCCTGGGGTGAGAGGGTTGTCCTGTGGTGAGAGATTGTGTAGAATGGGCCGATACTCTGGAGTTTAGAAGAAATAAGAGGCGATCTCATTGAAACGTAAGATTCTGAGGGGGATTGACAGGGTGGATGCAGGAAGGATGTTCCCCCTGGCTGGACAGTCTAGAACCAGGGGTCACAGTCTCAGGATAAGGGGCCATAGAAACATAGAAAATAGGTGCAGGAGTAGGCCATTCGGCCCTTTGAACCTGCACCACCATTCAATAAGATCATGGCTGATCACTCACCTCAGTACCCCATTCTTGCTTTCCCTCCATACCCCTTGATCCCTTTAGCCGTAAGGGCCACATCTAACTCCCTCAAAGAGATGTGGAGAATGTCGGCCATTTAAAACTGAGATGAGGAGGAATTTCTTCTCTCAGAGGGTTGTGAATCTTTGGAACTCTCTGCCCCAGAGACCTGTGGAGGCTGGGTCATTGAATATGTTCAAGGCTGAGATAGAGAGATTTTTGGAGTCTAGGAGAATCAAGGGATATGGGGTTAGGGCGGGAAAGTGGTGATGGTATCATTGAAGTGTAATCTCTCTTGTAATGTAGGAAACACAGCAGCCAATTTGTGCACAGCAAGCTCCCACAAACAGCAGTGTGCTAATGACCAGAGAATCTGTTTTTTGTTACGTTGGTTGAAGGATAAATATTGTCCAGGACACCGGGGAGAACTCCTTGCTCTTCATAATAGTCCCATGGGATCTTTTACATCTACCTGAGAGGGCAGACGGGGCATCAGTTTAACGTTTCTTATTGAATGGCTCGAGGAGCAGGAGTAGGCCATAGGGCCCCTCGAGCCTGCTCCGCCTTTTGATACGATCATGGCTGATCCGATCATGGACTCAGCTCCACTTCCCTGCCCGCTCCCCATAACCCTTAATCCCTTATCGGTTGAAACTGACTATCTCTGTCTAAATTTAAATAGGGAGAGGCGAGGCCATGGAGGGATTTCAAAACAAGGGTAAGATTTTTAAAATCACGGCGTTGCTTAACCGGGAGCCGCTGTAGGCCAGCGAGCACAGGGGTGATGGTACCATTGAAGTGTAATCTCTCTTGTAATGTAGGAAACGCAGCAGCCAATTCGCGCACAGCAAGCTCCCACAAACAGCAATGTGATAATGACCAGAGAATCTGTTTCAGTGATGTTGGTTGAAGGATAAATTTAGTCCAGGACACTAGTGAGAATCCCCTGTTCTTCTTCATAATAGTGCCATGGGATCTTTTACATCCACCTGAGAGAGCAGGTGGGGCCTCGGTTTAACGTTTCATCCGAAAGACGGCACCTCCGACAGTGCAGCACTCCCTCAGCACTGCTCTGGAGTGTCAGCCTGGATTTATGTGTTTCAGTCCCTGGAGTAGGACTTGAACCCACAACCTTCTGACTCAGAGGCCAGAGCACGGCCAACTGAGATACCTGAAAGTGTTCTGCTGTTCCCATCCGTGTTTTACCATCTGACATTGTTAATTTGAACAGACCAATCACCATCTTCACCCTGAGCACAAGACCAGTTGCAGCTGTCGAGGGTTTGATGCTGTGTGTGGCACGTGCTAATCCACAATGGTCTGTTGTTGCTGTCCCTCATTATTTGTGCTCCAGACATTTTCCCCCGACCGATGATGCGTATTGGCTCTCCGCAGGGAGTGAGTGAGATCTTTAGAGCATCTCTCTGTAATATGGTCTTAATCACACCACACAAATAATCGCAACGAATTTTCAGCACCAACGGCGAGCATTCGGCCCAAGTGTTGTACGTCGGTTTGATGTTCCTCCCACCCCGCTTCATCTCGTGCGATCGCCGTTTCCTTCTATTCCTTTCTCCCTCCTGTTACTCCAGCTTCCCCTCAAAGGCATCTGGGCTAATTGCCTCAACCACTCTCTGTCAGTTAGGCCCAGGTTTAAATGGACCAGTTCATTGAGTTGAATTTCCCTCACTGTTGAGCTGATTGATGGCATAAAATTGCTATGGAAACCATTGGCTAGCTCCAGAGATTACTGTAACAAAGAGCTGCTGAAAACGTTAGTGAAATCTGTTCTATTGCTAAGGGCCCGTGTCCCCAGCCCGTTGCTAAAGGCCCATTCCCCCGGCCCGTTGCTAAGGGCCCGTGCCCCCGGCCCGTTGCTAAGGACGCGTGCCCCCGGCCCGTTGCTAAGGACGCGTGCCCCCGGCCCATTGCTAAGGACGCGTGCCCCCGGCCCATTACAAAGGACCAGTGTTCCCAGGCCCATTGTTAAGGCCCTGTGCCCTTGACCTGTTGCTTAGGGCCCATGTCCCCGGCCCGTTGCTAAGGACATGCACACTACACAGAGCATCAAGGAATACAGTCCAGAACAGTTCACACACTGAGGAACAGACAGTACAGAACAGTTCAGGTAGTTTGTTATTGAAGGGACGGTGGTAACTTGGGTACGTAATTGGCTCAGGGATCGGAGGCAAAGCGTAGGGGTGAATTGATGTTTTTTCTGACTGGAGGGCAAATATGCAATAAGGTTCCCCCAGGGATCAGTAATAGCACTATTGCTTCTCTTGTATATAAATGACCTGCACTTGTGTATAAAGAGAACAATTTCAAAGTTTGCAACTGATACAAAACTTGGAGAAATAGTAAATAGTAACAGACTTCAGGAGGCCAAATACAGACTGGGGAAATGGGCAGACATGTGGCAGATGCAATTTAATGTGGATAAATGTGGAGTGATGCACTTTGGGAGGAACAACAGTGAGAGGAAGTATAATTTGAGAGGGGTGTAAGAGCAGGGGGACCTGGGGTATATATTCACAAATCTTCGAAGGCGGCAGGGCAAGTTGAGAAAGCGTATGGGATACTTTGTAAACAGGGGCATTGAAATCCAAAACAAGGAACTGGTGCTAAACCTTTGCAAATCGCGGGTTAGGGCTCAGCTTGGGTGTTGTGTCCAATCCTGGGCACCGCACTTTAGGAAGGATGTCGAGGCCTTGGAGGGGGTATAGAGGAGGTTGACCAGGGAGATACCAGGGGCGAGAGATTTGAGTTATGTGAATAGATTATGAAGCTGGGATTGTTCCCCTTAGAGCAGAGAACGTAAAGGGGAGACCTCATGGAGGTGTTGAAAAGTATAAGATACATTGATAGAGCAAGTAGGGAGAACCTGTTCCTCTGGCAAGAGGGTATAGATTTAAAATAATTGGAAAAAGAACGAGAGATGGAGTGAGGAGAAATTTCTTCACACAGAGGGGTGTTGAGATCGGGAACGCATTGCCTGAAAGGGAGGTGGAATCCGCTTCCATAGGAGCTTTCTAAAGATACTTGGATGTGTATTTGAAGAGGATTAATTTGCAGGGCTATGTGGAAAAGGCCGGGTTGTGGGACTAATGCACGATCGCTTTTACAAAGAGCCTGCACAGGCACGATGGGCTGAATGGCCTCCTGTGCTGTAAGATTCTTGGATTGTATAACACTGGGGAACACACACACACACATTACCGAACCGTTACCATTAGTTACATGTACAGACGTTTTAGAAACCGGCAGTATGTCGTTGTATTTTGCGTGGAGTTTGTGTTCCGGTTTATCTGCGTGCTGGGTTCTGAATTCACAGTTCTGGCATGGGTTTATAGTGTTTCTCTGAATTGGTGATGTAACCCGGGCCTCAGTCTATCCCCTGTATCGCGTGCACTTGGTTTTATTTTTGGGGTAAGTTAGCAGGTCTCGTTGCGGGCTAGTAACCCTTGTGTTGCTGCTTGTCACGAGCTGGGACAGGACTGAGTGCTCTGTTACCGAGGAGGATGGCCTGTACGTCCATCCCACTGGCCTTACTCTGGGTCAGAGCCAAGCTTTTGCTGCAGCCTGCCAAATAAGGTCCCGGTAATGACGGGTCGTTTTTACAACTGTCGTTTGATTTTTTCCCCCCTCCCTGCTCAGTGAAACGTCGAGTCAGTGACTGTTGCACAGTGTGTGTGGGAGCGGGCTGTAGTACTTTGACACATGCGGGATTGGCACGGGTGATTGAATGAGCTGCAGGGGGATTTGGTTTTACAGGAGATTGGGTTGCAGATTGAAATCGCTAATGGCTGCATACCGGCATCCGAAATTGACGGGCAAGTTAGAACCAGCTGGTCCGTCCAACAGCACTCGGATGATGCCTGAAACAGCTTGACTGGACACCCCTTACCCCACCCCTCCCAATGGCCCCCAGCCGAGTAATCTCTTGGGAGAGGCAAAAAAAATCTGGAAAATCCTTGTCCGACCCCTTGTTACATAGAGGGATGTGACCGGGGCCCAGGAGAGGCGAGGGCCCAGGGGCAGCACGGGCCCAGCCCACACTGCGATGTGTGTGCGCTGGGTCCGTGCAGCAGAGCAGGTCTCCAGTCGTCCTGGTTAACCCTTGCCACTGGACCAAGACCTAGCTCTGTCAAGCCCGTGTGGTGGCTGGTGTGCAACGGTCACCCCACGTTAAAATAATCCACCCACAGGCATCATCCACCCTTCAGGATGTAGTTCAGGATCCGGAATATCATTGAAACACCTGTGAAACGCATCCATTTTTGGCGTGGAAGCAAGTCATCCTCGTTCCGAGGGACTGCCTATGATATGGCAAAAGAGCTATTGGACCAAAAATCGCCTTCTCTCAGGGCGCCTACGATGTGCGCACGCACCCATAGCGGCCCCGCAAATGCTGGTTCTCGGCGCGCGATGCACGTGCGCCCAATACCGGCACTTCCCGATCTGTCACATTGTCTCTTGGCAGTTCCAATGCCTCCCCGGGAGAAGAGCCTTTTGCGGGGCGGAGATTTGGGCTATTTGCCCAACTCCTGCCCAGGAATGTCCTTCAAGCTCTCGCGCTCGGTAAGCAAGCGTAAATTTCTGATCAACCACGCTTGTCGAGAAGTACCAGAGAGGAGGGAATTTTGCCTTGTGTTTTCTGTGGGGCAGTGTGAGAATTTCACACACACAATCCTAGAGTGATGCAGGTAGGAGGAGGCCTTTCGGCCCATCGTGCCTGTGCCAGCTCTGTGAAAGAGCGATCGAATTAGTCCCACTCCCCCCTGCTCGTACCCCAGAGCCCGGCACATTTCTCCTCTTAAAGTGGCTATCTAGTTCCCTTTTGAACGTTACTATTGAATCTGCTCCCACCGCCCTTTCAGGCAGCACGTTCCCGATCACAACTCGCTGTGTTTAGAAAAAAAATCTCCCCTTCTCCGCTGTCTCTTTTACAAATTATTGAATAGAAGCAAAACTCTTTACAGCACAGAAAGTGGCCATTCGGCCCATCATATTGCTATTGCTCATTGTGCATTGTACTTTATGACTATATAAATATTGATGGGAAGGCTGATGTGGAAGGGACTGAGTGGATACGGATGCGAACTTGCTGCAGCCATGAAGGTGGTGCTGGAATTGAGTCACTTGGTGAATTTGTCAATGTCGGCTATCAAGTAGTGAAGGTCTACTGTACACGGTCCATGTCTCTGAGCCATACAGGAGGGCGGGTATTACTACAGCCCTGTAGACCATGAGCTTGGTGGCGGATTTGAGGGCCAGGTCTTCAAACACTCTTTTCCTCAGGCGGCCGAAGGCTACACTGGCGCACTGGAGGCGGTGTTGGATCTCGTCGTCAATGTTTATGGAGCATGCAACTTGGTGGATGGACTTTGCTGGGCATAAACACTTTATTTTGCAAAATTGAAAAAGAAAACTGCATTTCTTCCGAAGTTATTGATTAAGGTAACTAACTAATTGCACCATATATTTGTAAAGGAAGAACTTGAATTTAAAAGGCACCACGTCACGTTCTAATGTACATCACACACAGGGTATGGTAGCACAGTGGTTATGGTAGTAGACCAGTATCCCAAGGCCCGGACTAATCATCGCTGAGACAAGAGTTCAATCCACACCACAGCAGCTGGGGAATTTAAATTCTGTTATTCAAATCCGGAATAAAAAGCTAGTCACAGTATTGGTGACCATGAAACTACCGGATTGTCATAAAAACCCGTCTGGTTCACTAACGCCCTTTAGTGAAGGGAATCTGCCGTCCTGTGAGTGAATTATCCACGTGTTTCTCGGGCGTTGAGCAGCTTTTGAGGCATTGTTACGTGAGCCGATTTGCACACACTGAATGAGCTGAATTAGCTGTTGATGTGTTGTTGGTGTGTAGGTCGTGGGGAGAACGTTGGTTTGGGCACTGGGAGAAAGTGGGATCAGGCTGGATCGCTGTTGGTCGGCCGGCACGGACACCACAAGACGGAATGGCCTCCTTCCGTGCCGTGAATTTGTGAGATGATTCTGTGAACCGCATCTGTTACTCCAGTCGTGCTGGGACATCTCCTCCTCCAACATCACTGAAACAGATGATCTGCTCATTATCACATTGCTGTTTGTACAACCTTGCTGTGCGCAGATGGGATGCAGTGTTTCCTACATTACATTACACTGACTACATTTCAAAACTCCTTAATCGCCTGTGAATGACTTTGGAATGCCCTGAAGTCGCGAAATGCGTTACCGTTTCCCTCCCTCCCTCCTTCCTTTCAGGTAGATAGGGCCTTGGGTTTCCTGAGCCTTACAATACACGGCATGTCTGACCATACAGCATTGCTTAAATTCATTTACTTCAGCCTGACTCCTGTCTAATAAGAACATCAGAAATAGGAGCAGGGGTGGGCCATACGGCCCCTCGAGCCTGCTCCGCCATTCAATAAGATCATGGCTGATCTGATCATGGACTCAGCTCCACTTCCCCGCCCGCTCCCCATAACTCCTTATCCCCTTATCGTTTAAGAAACTGTCTATTTCTGTCTTAAATGTATTCAATGTCCCGGCTTCCACAGCTCTCTGAGGCAGCGAATTCCACAGATTTACAACCCTCTGAGAAAAGAAATTTCTCCTCATCTCAGTTTTAAATGGGCGGCCCCATATTCTAAGATCGTGCCCTCTAGTTCTAGTCTCCCCCATCAGTGGAAACATCCTCTCTACATCCACCTTGTCAAGCCCCCTCATAATCTTATACGTTTCGATAAGATCATCTGAATTCCAATTCAGGGAACGCCCACATCTTTTGCTTTGTACTATCATCCCTTTTGTGTATAAACACAGAAAATGCTGGAAATCTCAGTGAGTCAGGCAGTGTCTGTGGAGAGAGAAACCGAGTTATTGTTTCGGGTCGATGACCCTTCGATATTTGTGTGTTCAGAATGCGCAATCTTGTAAACTGTTTACAGGCAGTAGGGGCAGGGTTAATACTTGGGATTCCTCCAGTCTGCAGGGTGTGACTGTTGCAAGAGGTACAAATGATGGATATGTGGGAGTATCGTGTGCGTACAGTGGCTGCTGTGGAACTGTCGAAAAGGGGAAAATAATTTTCTAAAATCCTCCCAAATTTATATGGGTGACGCAGGCCACGTTCCCCAAACGATGAATCTTACAGCAAGCTGGTGGGGGAGGTATGTGTGTACATCCAGTGATCTGCTCCGACTGCTGCTTGTAAACCAAATGTTGGGCGTGCGTCTGATCACCCGATATCTCCAGCCCAACTGCTCACTGCTTCCGTACGTTCCAGCAGCAATAAATGCAGCACCCAGCGACAGTGCTCCTGTGGGGGTGAGGGGGGAACTATCCCAGGGCTCCGAGTGTCAGCAGCAGGGTGCAGACACTTGCCCATACAGCTCACAGTGAGCGGAGTGGGCATCGATACTGAACAGCAAATAGACGCAAAGCACCAACTAAGGAGGAGAGAAAGACTTGCATTTATATAGTGCCTTTCACGACCACCGGACGCCTCAAAGTGCTTTGCAGCCAATGAAGCACTTTTGGAGTGTGGTCGCTGTTGTACTGTGGGTAATCTTCCAGTCACTCGGGCAAGGGATGGCCTATTCTATCACGTCAACATTGGTTTCTAGTCCTTATCACCAATCACGCACAGAAACCGGCCATTCGGCCTGTCGAGTCCGCACCGGGGTTTATGCTCCACACCAGCCCCCTCCCACACTCTCCATCTCACCCCATCAGCATAAACCTTCTCTTCCTTTCTCCCTTGTGTCTTTATCCATCATCATAGGCAGTCCCTCGAAATCGAGGAAGACTTGCTTCCACTCTAAAAGTGAGTTCTCAGGTGACTGAACAGTCCAATATGGGAATTACAGTCTCTGTCACAGGTGGGACAGACAGTGGTTGGAGGAAAGGGTGGGTGGGGAGTCTGGTTTGCCGCACGCTCCTTCCGCTGCCTGCGCTTGGTTTCTACATGCTCTCAGCGACGAGACTCGAGGTGCTCAGGGCCCTCCCGGATGCACTTCCTCCACTTAGGGCGGTCTTTGGCCAGGGATTCCCAGGTGCCGGTGGGGATGTTGCACTTTATCAAGGATGCTTTGAGGGTGTCCTTGAAACGTTTCCTCTGCCCACCTGTATGACTCACAGATGTGGACCATGTACAATAGACACCTCAAATCGCTGGAGAAATACCACCAACGATGTCTCCATAAGATCCTGCAAATCCCCTGGGAGGACAGACGCACCAACATTAGCGTCCTCGACCAGGTCAACATCCCCAGCATCGAAGCACTGACCACACTCGACCAGCTCTGCTGAGCGGGCCACATTGTCCGCATGCCCGACACAAGACTGCCAAAGCAAGCGCTCTACTCGGAACTCCTACACGGCAAGCGAGCCCCAGGTGGGCAGAGGAAACGTGTCTTTATCCAGCTTCCCCTGAAATGCAGCTGAAGCACCATCTTTGGCACACATGATGCTGTTCCCTTAAAGCCAAGGAAGGCCTGCCTGCCGCACAGGATTCTCTTCACTGTGTGGAGTACCATATCAGTGAATACTGTCGATGCACCAAGGCTGCGATAATGTACAGGAACAGCTTATGTGCGCGAGGGTTGCATAAGGTGTGCTTTACAACATTCACTAAACACTGCTCTTTGTCTCTTTCAGCTGTGATCACAGGACAAAAGCCACAGGATTAAGATCGCAGGATTAAGGTGAGATTTATTTTATCTCGGATCCCACTGGAATAAATGCCCACAAGGTCGTGTTTCCACTGGTGAAATGCAGTCCAGCCTTCAGTACCCAGTCTCAGTATTAAAGGAGAGATACTGCATTGGAGGCTGTTCAGAGAAGGTTCATGAGGTTGATTCCTGAGATGAAGGGGTTATCTTATGAAGAAAGGTTGAGCAGGTTGGGCCTATAATCATTGGAGTTTCGAAGAATCAGAGGTGATCTTATTGAAATGTATAAGATTCTGAGGGGACTGGACAGGGTAGATGCAGAGAGGATGTTTCCCCTCGTGGGGGAATCTAGAACTAGGGGGCATAGTCTCAGAATAAGGGGTCGGCCATTTAAAACTGAGATGAGGAGGAATTTCTTCTCTGAGGGTTGTAAATCTGTGGAATTTTCTGCCCCAGAGAGCTGTGGAGGCTGGGTCATTGAATATATTTAAGGTGGCGATAGACATATTTTTGAGCGATAGGGGAATGAAGGGTTATGGGGAGCAATAACGTGTGTCTGTCTCTGGTGTGTCTGTACACAATCTATTGGCAAGCATCAGTGAAGATCAACTCTTCATGCCACAATCATGAACTTGGATTATTTTTGAAAAGCCAGAGGCTAAATGCTTCAAACGATGCACTAACAGCAGGAAATGCTGGCTCAAAGAGTGAAAGCTTTTTACGGGACGCGGGTATTCAGGGTTATCGAGCCAAGACGGGTGGCTGGAGTTAAGATACAGCTGAGCCCTGATCACACTGAATGGTGGAACAGGCACGAGGGGCTGAATGGCCTCTTCCTGATATAATCTTAGAATAAGGGGCCGCCCATTTAAAACTGAGATGAGGAGAAATTTCTTCTCTGAGGGTTGTAAATCTGTGGAATTCGCTGCCTCAGAGAACTGTGGAAGCTGGGACATTGAATATATTTAAGATAGAAATAGACAGTTTCTTAACCAATAAGGGGATAAGGGGTTATGGGGAACGGGCGGGGATGTGGACCTGAGTCCATGCACGATCGTATTAAATGGTGGCGCAGGCTCGAGGGGCCAAATGGCCTACTCCTGTTCCTATTTCTTATGTTCCTGTTCCTATCCCTATCCTTTGTGTAATAGAGTGCGAGCTTGCTTGTCTGGTTTTTCATTTAATTGTTTAAAAGTAACATTTTAAGATAAACGCATTGAATCCAATCCCCGTCTCTTTAGCCTGTTCCAACGGAGATAGATGTTTGCAGCAAGGGTGGAAAGTGGAGACTGATGGAAGATCTTTGAGTGGGCACCACAGTAACTGTACACCAGTAATCACCTTTGCTTTAAGCAGGATTAAATGTGCAGCACTTGTCTGAGTGTGAACTATGACCTCTTTCCCCATTCTTAACCGATAAGGGGTTATGGGGAGCGGGCAGGGCAGTGGAGCTGATCAGATCACATCAGGATGATCAGGGCTGGGAACTCAACATCCAGGGGTATTCAACATTCAGGAAGGATAGAATAAAAGGAAAAGGAGGTGGGGTGACATTGCTGGTTAAAGAGGAGATTAATGCAAT